>NC_134402.1:302179823-303379823 GCF_038048845.1 Mixophyes fleayi | reverse complement strand
CCGCCAATTGTAATACCCGATAACCGGCACTCTATGCCAGCAGTGGCAGCGCCGGTTATCGGGGAGGCTTCCAGGAGTGACAGCGGTCCGTGAGACCGCTTGTCAACCCCAATTCAGGCACCTATTCTTCCTGTCCCTGTCAGTGAGAGCCGCTGGCTCTCATCTGACAGGGTAGTGCCTGCGCTGCCCTGCTGTGAGTGTGTTCTCTATATTAGAACACACTCCAGCTCTGCCACCTATAAAAAAGGAATAAAATAAATGAAATAAAGTAATGAAATAGCCTACAGTACTAAACGCTGCTCAACTCCATGGGCACCTAAAAAAAACTGAACAAGAGGGGAGGGGTCTGTCGACAGTACTTAACTACTAGTTAGGAGCCAACTCCCCAAGCTCCCTCCACAACCCATGGTAAGCAGTGTCCCCCAGACTGGATGAAAGAGAAATACAAATAAAAGCTCCAAAATGTATGTGTGAAGTTTGTGATGTGCTAGGTTGTCTGTAACAGAGAGACCAGCACAAGCTATTAATGCCAGCTTATGAGCAAACCAGTCTTGACCAATTTAAATAATTATGGACAAGCTTTCCCCTAATCATGTTAACCAACTTACTGCCCAGGTCAGCTGTCATGCCAAAGCCTAGTGAAAGCTAGCCAGAAGTCTGATACTGTATTTAGATCGTGTAAGGCTACAGGTTTTAGCCACGTGTATTTAGCAAACAGCCTTACACTATCTCAATACAATATCAAGCATCTTGCTAGCTCTCACTAGGCTTTGGGGGTCACATTATAATGTTAAACAAATCAGACCTAAGACCCTAATAACTTACCTAAATAAAGCTCTTTTATAATTGTCAATAAATTAAACATATTAAAAATGACTCTGCATGACTGTATGATAGGCTGGTAAATATGATTGAGAGAGAGAGAGTTTCCCTTCCCTACTAACGAGAGGAGGAAGCCCTGGATTCTATATGGTAACTTACTTGCGATAGGCACACTGTAGGATCATGTAAATATACGGCATGCTTATTTCTGCAGGATTTGACTGCAATATTTCTTGATGTACTTTTACTGCTGGTCATCACAGTTTAGTAAATGTGAAAGCGATTGAGTTTTTGTGGGGAAAATAAAACTCCACTGCTGCCAAGTAAGAAAGGCAAAGCTAAAGATGTTACATTTTTGAGCAAAATTGTGGCAACATCAGAACATCTTTCATTTGTTCAATTATTTTCCAATAAGGAGTTACATTATATTAGAAAGGAAGAAACATATATTCAGGGGCATAATCAATTGTTGGCATTACAGCCAAAAGTAACGCGCCCCGTGCACTATTACCGTCATTGCGGTAATAGTGCGCGTAAATACCGTTATTACGGTACTTTTCACGCTGGATTTCAGCTCGCGGCTCAGGGAGCTGTGAGCTGAAATCCGGCTAGTATTACCGTAATAAGAAACCGCCAACAATTGAATATGCCCCTCAGAGTGTTTATTTGTGAACTGTGGGTAACATTGGTTGATGGTCAAACCTTTTCCACCTACCTTGTTGTCAACCCTTATAGAGTGATCCTTGGTGCTGCTAGGTGAAGAGCAGGTAGGTTTCAATGAGGTAGTTGAAGAGATCACATTTTTTGGAGGTTGTTTCACTTTATTAGCCCATGATGTTGACTTAGAAATGCTCTCAGAAGACATTTGTGCCACATCTAGAAAAGATAACACAAAACAAAATAAATTTTGAGAAAAACAGTAGTTACTGGTCAAAGTCATTTGTTTTCTAACTGCAAAACAATTAGACTAGCTACACACTACAGGAAAATTCTAACAATTAGTGATTTAATGACAGGAAAAAAAACCAAACATAAAAAAGTCCCGATCAGCATGCCGATTCATGTGCACACACTAAACGATTTACCTTCAGATCTGTGCTCTTCATCTGGTCCAAGAGCAGTGTAGTCTTTTAGAGAATGACAGCACAATATTCATTCCTGTCACAATGATTAGCTGACTTGTTATGATAAGCACAGAGTCATGGCAAACAGCGCTGGAGTCCTTTTAAACCATTTGGTTTTTTATCTTAACCAGTGCTGAACCTGCACTAATGTTATTGGACTTCTCAGCACTGTTATTAAGCAGCATTATGTATATCACCTTCTTGGTTGCATTATCTATAACCATTGTTGGTGCCGGTTGCTAAGTCTAAGTGCAGATTTGGGATCTAACTTTTCACCTTTTTCTTTCTTTGCATTTTGGTAGTGAATAAAGAAGACGCATTAATCACCCAAAAGTGCCTGATCGTTCAATAGCACATAGAGGAGTGATCTGTGGGCAGAGAGCAATAGAAGTTATGTTAATGCAAAAGAAAGCCAACTTGCACCAGGCAATCAGTTCAGCATTATTACATTGACAATGTCTTAACAAGTGTTGAACCTGGAGGCTGGCGCTGCACCATAGTACTTGGGAAAACTCACTAGGCTTCTCAACACTAATGTTATTAGGCAACTTTATGTATCATGCAGCAGACACTTGAAGGAGAGATCACTGTAACATATCCCGTACCCCCCACCCACCCGTACACAGAGCCCAAATATCCTGTTTCTCAACATCAAATCGCTTTGTCATGTTTCATAGATATGATTGAATGACATACTAAGGATAAAATAAATGACATGGATGAGAAATGAATCTGTCTAAATAATATATTATATTCTTGGGTGTAATCCTTGTCCTGCCTCCTTAAACTTATACTTCACAAAAATGCATGAGCATTAGGCACCAAAACTTTCACAGAGGGGGTGATTCTCTGAGAGCTGGGCCAAGAGGCCAAGTGGTACTGTCAGACTGTAGTCGCCGGAAGAGGATGGCACAGTGCACAAAATCCTGCTGTGTCTGGGGCTGTCACTAACGGCTAAATTGTCATTCCAATTCTGTAGAGTACATAGACACTGCAGAATTGGAATGACATTGTTCCATCATTGAACGAGATTTTTCAGTTCAGTTTGAAAAACTTTATCAACGATTTAATGTGCTTTGGAACGACGAGCATTCATCATTCCAGATTACACACTACTGTGATATCGGGCCAATCAGTCGTTTATCGCCTGATTGGCTCAATATTTAGCTGAAAACAGTAGTGTGTACCTAGCCTTAAACAGATCAGAGTAATGTAATCACAGAAAAGATAAACATCAGTTATTTTAGTACAGCTAGAAAATACAAGCTCAGTGCTGTCCCCACTATTAAACAAGTACTTATCCTACTATAAGTGATAAGGATGGAGGAAGTTGTTTGGAAATCTATAAGCAATCTTAAAATGCTCAGCCAACAGCCCTGTGTGCACAGCACGTGATTTGTCATATATGCAAATGTTGTAACACTTCTTATGTAATATCAAACATATGGACTGAACATATTTAGAACACATTGATGATCTATTATAGATTTTGATTTTAGTGAACAAGAAATTATGTAAAAAATGTATCATTAACTCTCAAGTTTTACAAAGAATAGTACACAACCAGTGGTCAAAGTGGGCTGGTACACATTGGTATGTCAAACCGCCACTTCTCCTACTGCATTCATTGTAAAACCGTCAAATTCCATTCACTTACATTTTCCATAGCGCCACTTCTAAATTTCCATTTTGACCACTGTCTGCTGCATCACTGCAAATCGCAACAATTCATAATGAATTACAGTTAATATTTACCATGCCAGGGCTGCTCTGGGAGTCATGGCAAATAGTCTTTACCTCCATGAAGGATTTTTTTTTTTAATCTTCACCGGCAGTCTGACGCTGCTGGCGAAAGGAGGAAAAGCTATGCATATGGCTAACGTCAGAGCATGAGCATAGTTATCCAACTCTGCAAGGGACCATCCCGAGGTAAATTATTTACTTCACAGTCCCCATAGAGGTTTATGGGGACTGCAGTAACCAATAAAAAATAGGTTAATGCAGGAGAAATCTCAGATTTCTCCGAACCCCTTTATAAATTGAGAGTGGTTTTATAAAGAGAATGTCTATCAATAGCCCCTGTAGATTTGATGAATGTTGATGACTAGAATAACTCCATCAGTACACATCTGCTGCAATACTCATGATCTAGGATTGTTTTACCTTCTCTTACAGTTGTACATTCTGTCAAATTGTACAGATTCAGAAACAGAAAATCAACGTATTGAAGGGCAAAGTAGGTCTGAGTTTAAAAAACTATGCAAGGACACAGGGTAATGGTGCGAATACAACCGTCTCAGAGATACTGTGAATCGATCTGTTTTATTCCTCTAATGTACCATAAGGACGTGTGTTTTGATGCTACCTTGCATAACATAGTAATGTAATTTACTTTACAGGTAAAGTACATAATATTGCCATTAAAGGCACTATTTGATTTTGTGTTAACATATGCATTGGTTAAGGTTCTCTTATTACTAATAAGTTCATACACTGGATCACAAATAACTGAAGGAAATTGAAATCATTGTGAAAGCACACGCAGGCACCACTATATAGCACAAGCATATATGGATCCATGGCACAGTGCTCTCTGGTGTAAGAACCTTCAATTACAACACAGCTCAGCTGACCTATGTACACTTGTAGAAAGCATATGACTTCAAAGAGGCACAGGTGTGCATTAACAATACACAGTATGTATACATGGCACCCCACATCAATTAGCAGCACCGTAACTGTGAAAGACACACTTTGAAGAGGTCTCATCCCCACTAGTGACGTTAACCTATGTGGTTACTTATGTCTGTCTTGCACCTGAAGGGTTTTCTTATCACTACGACACATCGTCCATAGACATGTTCTTTAATGCCGTTGTCAAACAGCTACTGAGGCTGCGGGATCCCAGTGAAACTAGCGGGTCAGTGACCTGTACATACCGCCGGCCTGCATGGTGCCTATCGTTACTACTGCAGCCGCTGGCACTATTCGTCTGTGTGCTAATAGCCCAGCGCCTGGACAGCCGAGGACGTCATCTTGTAATAACAGCACTGGGGAACTTAGAGATAGGAAAAGCGACCATCATGAGTTTCACGCCACTGGTTGTCATGACGTCAATTTGGGTCGCGTTTCCCTATGTCCGTAAGTGGTTGTAATCACAGGAGTATGGTCGCTCCTTTTGTCTCCATGCACGGAGACATTTTGGTGGAGCCGGTTGCTTCACATTGCTGCTGTAACTCCGGAAACATGGCGGCCTGCCATAGGACGATGATATATACCCACTGGAGTCAAAATTGCACTTTTTATTTTTGCTCCAAGAACGAAACATTTACCGCAAGTTGAAGATAGGACTTTGACAGTTTTGTTTTGGACAAGGAAACACTGTTCTGTAACATTCAGACTTCGTAGAAACAAAATGGCCGCTTAAAGATTGAACAACTCGTCATATTTCTGCGTCGAAGCTGAACTTTATACTACGGATGAAACGCAGCTGATACAATGATGTACATACTGGTACATTAATCGTGTTATTCCAATAAGAAGATATTGTCTATGCGAGACTTGTGCAGGAGTGAAGTGTCTAGCGATGTCGGCTGCACTCCTCACTCCTGCTTGCCCGGTCTTCAGTTCACCTCCACAACACTGGGTGTCAGAATTTTGCAAACTAGAAATATACTTTAAATATAGATAAGAATAAACTAAAAACTCTAAATTTTATGAAGTACATTATGAGAGAGAGAGTCTGTCTGTTATATCTGGACCAGCCATATTGTAATAAAATAATATAGCTAATCTGTATTTCATAATCATCATTTATTTATATAGCACCACTAATACCGCAGCGCTGTACAGAGATCTCACATCAGTCCTTGCCCCCATTGGAGCTTACAGTCTAAACTCTCTAACACACACAGACCGATAGAGACTAAGATACATTTAATAGCAGTCAACCTACTAGCACAGGCCTGGCTAACCTGTAGCTCTCTGGGTGTGGTGAAACTACAAGTCCCAGCATACCCTGCTAGCCATCAGCAGGAAAACATGCTGGGGCTTGTAGTTTCACCACACCTGGAGAGCCACAGGTTGGCCAGGCCTGTACTACCATGTTTTTAGAGTGTGGGAGGAAACCCACGCAAACACGAGGAGAACATACCCCTCCCGAGCAATTATAGACACTGGTACACTCAATGCCACAATGTATGTGGTAGCACACCACCATATTAAGCAACTTTATATTGATAATTAAATTTTCTGCTTACACTGGCACTCTGGTTGATCTATTCACATTCCTTAGTATGTAATATTATACTGTAGTAATATATTCTTTGTAAATTGTATATATAAAAAATATATATATATTTTTGTGGGATGATGGTATTTTAAACAAAGATATGAAGATATGTGCACCTCGGACTGTTTTCTATGTATTTCCAGAGGGAAGATGGCTGTATCTTTTTTATTTATGTGGGATGATCATGTTTTAAGCATAGATATGTGCACCTGGGACTGTGTTCTATGTGTTTCCACTGGGACGATGGCTATATCTTTTTTTATATATGTGGGATCATCACGTTTTGACACATTATATATATATATATATATATATATATATATATATATATATATATGTGTATATGTATATATACACACACACACACACACACACACGTACACACACGTGTACACTGTGGACTGTTTTCTATAACTGATTCATTAGGACACAAATTCTGAGCACAAGTTGATGCCTGTATTTAGGTTTTGCATGCACCTGAATTCATCAAGCCACAAATCCCAAGATCCGTGTGGCCTGTTGAATTAGGGTCCAGAGCTGTTGTAGTACACAGGTGCTGCAAGTACGTATGTACCCGTCAACGCTTGCTGAGCTGACCCGCTGGCTGTTTACTGTGTAAAATATAGATTTAAAAAAAAAAGGCATGCCCCCCCCCCCATGCTATTAACCCTAGTGCTGGTTTCCACAATATCGTGGGGGAAAGGGATCAAGGTAATGCGTGGGGGTCCCCCCAATTTCACAGAAACCAGCACTAGGCCAACCAGCCAGTGTTGTTGGCACTATAGCAGGGTGTTAGCCTGCCATAATGACAAACCAACCCCAGGCTGTTTAGCAAGTGACTGGATTTCCTAGGGAGTGGGGTCCGCAAAACAATTGTGGTATGATTTATTACTAACGTGGTTTCAAAAAGGGTTGTGTGCTTTATTTACTTTGTGGCAGTACATGGCTCAGTGAGCCCTGGGTGTCGGGGCATTTTGGCACTTGTAGTTCTACAAGCATCAGCATGCCCAGACTGGCTGGAACTTGTAGTTTCACAAACTAAAATTGTGTTTTATACTCTCTCTCCTTTTCACCACTTTATTACCCTAGACCCATCGCCCAGGATTGTAGTAAAAGCAGGCTGGAACTCCCAAGGTAGGGGGTGGGGGGCCACAAATGTTTTGCAGACCCTGCTCCCTTGAGAATCCAGTCCTGTGCTGAACAGCGTGGGGTTGGTTTGTTACAAGTGATAAAGCTGCAACCAGACAAACGTGCAAGAAACCCAGGACTTGAATCAGCTGCTTCTGTCAGTTGCAGTACATGGCCTGGATTCATCTGCCACTCAAGTCGTAAGTGTAATTTGCATTCAGACATGAATTGCCTGCAATTGCATTCATTTTTTTTAAGGTGCATTTCTGAGCATGCATAGCACTATCTGACGGAAGGTATGGCATGCAGAGAGACTTGCATGAATCGGACCCAAAATGAGTAAGAATCCATTTCCAAGTGATTTTCTTTGCTTTAAATAGATATGAACATGCTTTGGTACCATTTCAGACACAAACATAACAGTTGTTCTATACAATTACAAATGTAACAATACTTTAGTGTTATTTGTAGTAAGCTACATTGAAAAATAGGATGGGCAAAGTACAAAACCAATTATACATGCACATAACACAGTGGTGTAGTGTTTAGCACTTGTGCCTCACAGCACTGGGATCACAAGTTCAATACCCGACCATGGCCTTATCTGTGAGTTTGTATGTTCTCCCACTGTTTGCGTGGGTTTCGTCCGGGTGCTCCGCTTTCCTCTCACACTCCAAAAACATACTGGTAGGTTAATTGGCTGCTAACAAAATTGACGTGTGTGTGTGTTAGGGAATTTAAGCACGTGTTTTAATAATATATATATATATATATATATATATATATATATGCCAAAAGTTGTCAGTTTTGGGCACAGTTTAGCTGTCTTACAAACTAGTATCTGCAGTTCATTTTCGGAATGCAGACATCAGTAGAGGTGAGATTTGTTTATTAACCACAGGGATCCTGACAATACAATCATTCTGCTTGAACAGGGTACATACAATACATGGGACAGTAAGACCAGACAGGCTTTGGGGATTAGTTTTATTTATCCAGCAAGGTAGATGATTAAAAATATTTTTTATTTTTTTTACTGAAATCTATCTTAATTGACATCTGTTGAGCTCCTAGCCACATTACAAAATCACTCAGTTCACTTGTACTGTTACCAATTCATCCGAGTATATACATTATATTAACTTCCAGGTCAAAAAACTAAGTATAGTGCTGTCATTGTTTATAATACAGGAGAGTGCTTCATTCAGCCTTCATTGGGAATTTTATGGCTGTGGTGCAAATGGTGTATAGTAATGAAGAGTCCAGTACTGGAGTATTGTTTGTTGCCTAAAGAACAAACCTTCTGTAAAGCAAAACACTTACCTGATCAGTTGGGCACAAGTCACTAACTATGCACAATTCTTGGTATTCATTTAGTTATTGAATACAGCTTTAAACCTAAAAACAAATTACTTTATCAAAAATAGCAATGAACATTGAAAAATATGTAAAAGCTTCTGTACATTGAGTGTAAGATGTGTAATAAAACAAAATAAGTGATGATGCCCTAAAACTGCAAGTTCCACATTACGAAAAGATAAGCAATATTGTTAAAATGTATAGTACATGTACACATTAATATAAATATGCAAATCCACACTGCAGTATTTAAACAGTACCTATTATTAAGCAAACTCTGAATAAACCATAGAGAAAAGAAATCCCAGCATGTAGATTTTAAACACCGCCATCCCCTGCTCTACGAGCGGGAAACACTGCAGCTTGATAATTTATAAGAATATGGAGCACATTTTTTTTAAATGAAATATCCATTTAGGCATAGCGTACAGGATTTTCACCCAATTATCGTACAAACCACACGATAAACGACTGTTAGGTCCGATACTGCATTTGTGTGTATGCTCCCACAATTATGTTTTAGGGTGCCAAAGCACATTGTATCATTTGATTTTATAACAGAATGAAAGATTTCTATTGATGATGCCAGACAAATTCTGTGTATGCGCTCATGGCCAGCAATGTAGACAGCTCTCCAGAGTTTAGAATCATGATCTTTTCAGATCGTTATGGCAGATGAAGAACGCAGATCTGAAGGTAAATCATGTACACATAAATCAGCATTCTGATCGTTGGTAAAATCGTTAAAGATATCGCATCAGGAGAAATTTTCCAGAGTCTGTACCCAGCTTTAGGTTGAGCTGTCATTTAAGTTTGTGCATTAAGTCCGGCAACTCCCCCTCATTACATCATAAGAATTTGGCTTAGTGACAGGCACACAGAACCATCAAGCAGGACACCATTCACTGAAGTGAACAGCTGGTCGCTTTTAGTGTTGAGTTCCACTCAGTTGCAGACATCAGCTTATGCTGCCTGCAAGAATTACCTCCTTGTGGTTGCAGGAATTTCTGGTAACATCAATTATATTGCATCAGGCAGAGCCAATCTGGTTTTCACTGCAGAAACCAGTGATAATGCAGGTTTTACATGTTCATTTACACATACATATCATTTCTGGGTTGAGAAATTAGTGCGTAAACAAGTAGTATGTTTATATTTTAGCCACCAGATTTAATTTGCTTTATTGATCGGTGTAATACATAGTTAATACATGGTGTTACATATATGTACACACACTCAATTGTGTCAGAATAGCTTTAGCATGTTGGGTAGTTGCTTCTTAGTATGTTATTACTGCAGTTGGACTATACCTCTAGCCCAACATGGTAAGGCATACATGCAGTCTATGAGAAAGTATTATGCAAAACATGGAGGGTTACAGATCATAAAATAGTCAAAACAGTTTAATATAATGTAAGTTGGTTTAATTTACAAAAAACAATTTGGCACCCGATCTTCTGTAGGGTCAGATTACAATGGAAGACAGTCTGCTCCTTCATTCTGTAATGTACAGTATATTGTATGTCATGTACTTCAGAGCCATTTGTAATTTTTTCAGAGCAGGATGCACAATATCAAATCTAATAAAATTCTTCAGAGTACATTTTGCCTCATGTTTGTGTCAAAATGTGGCCACTAAACAAAAACAAGACATTAACGCAAAATGTAAAATCAAACATGCATGGAACATGTAAACTTTATTAAACAGTGGTCTAGAAAGAGGATTCACACAAAGATGTGACAGCAGAAAGGAGACAAAAGAACAGAACACAATAGCAGCTCCATCATGTAGACGCTCTCACTGAGCTCTTGTGCTGTGAAGAATACAGCTCTTGCACAGCTGTGGTTGTGAGGGTCATAGTCCTTGTATTCACTGAATACTACAATATATACAGATTGTCCCAAAAGATACAAGTGAAGAGCAGTTCATTTCTGTTGGTCTTTTGGAAGAGGCCTTCGAAAAAGCAGTATGTGAGGCTCTGTAGAAGAAGAAAATATATAAATAAGTCAAGATACTTGCAAATTCCTCCCCATGAACATTTAACTTGTGTACAGATTATTTGATTTAAAATCAAAAACAATTTTACATATTTAATCCATAACAGTTCCATTTACGTTTCCAATAACAACCCATTATTTTTCAGTTGTTCAACTTCCATACAGCTCCCATAGGGTCAGCAGACTAACCTGCAGATAGGAAACTTCCTGTCCAGATTTACATGTATATTTTCTGGCAACTCACTACTAGGTTTATTTGTGACTTATGGCACCTAGAATAAAGTGCTGCATTAAGGCCATATACACACTTATTTTTTACTAGGGTTTGAGATCACTAAGCTACGAAAACCCTCGTTCACTCGCTTGTAATCTCTCGCCTTGACTACTGTAACCTCCTTCTCTCTGGCCTACCTCACTCTCACCTTGACCCTCTTAAGTCTATCCTCAATGCTGCTGCCCGCTTATTTTTCTCTCCCGCCGCTCTGTCTCCCTCCAACAGTCACTACATTGGCTCCCCATGCCCTACAGAATTAAATTTAAACTCCTCACCCTCACCTTTAAAGCTATTAAGCAATCTTCCCCTCCCTACATCTCCAATCTCATCCTACACTCCTACCTGCCCCCTCCGCTCTGCCTGTGACCACCGCCTCACTACTTCACTGATCACCTCTTCTCACTCCCGTCTTCAGGAATTTGCCCAGGCTGCTCCCCTGCTGTGGAACGATCTTCCACGTTCCATCAGGTTAGCATCTACTCTCAAAGGCTTCAAGAGTGCCCTTAAGACTCATTTCTTTATTCAAGTCTATCAGCCCTTCTCCTAACTCCCGTGTCCTGGCTCTCTCCCCCAGTTAGTACCACCCTGTTTGTGTCTCCCCCTTTCCTTTAGGATGTAAGCTCTCAGGAGCAGGGCCCTCTTTCCTTGTGTGCTCCTTCTACTTTTCCATCACCCTCTGTACCTCTTGCCCGGCTTCGCTAGCCCTGTCTTCTTTAGCTTCGGCCTACTTCTCGCCGATTTCTACCATCCCTTTCACTAACTGTCCTAGAAATAATTTGATGTGCTTTACCTTGTTACCTGTGTTTGTTTATATTTTTGTTCTTTCTGTATCATGTGTCTTGGGTCTCTGTATATGTAATAATAATAATAATAAAGCTTCAAGATGCCTTTAAATGCAAAATGAAACACGTAGTGTTTTTTGTCTGTTCCCATAACAAAACAAGTAATTAAAGCTTGGAATGCAGATTCAGTCTACCCACATAATTCTCTATGCATGCTGTTAGTGGATAGGCTATGGTATTAAATATACACATTTTTGGCCCTTAAGTTTAGTCTTTCATGGTTTTGTAAGAAAGCCTTGGACTGCCTAACCAGTTACTTTTTTGGGTCTTTACATCGGTCATAATCTATTTTACATTCTCTGAAACACAAGTAGCTACTATACATACCACACTTAACATTTTAATCCTTCTCTTCCTCAAACATGTAGAAATAAGTGTCATTTTGACATCACTCATTTAATAGCAGGAGATTGGGATGAAAGTCTGGATTCCTAGTTATCCATAGTGATTTAAACATATCCAACAAGATTATACTTAACTCCAGTTAGGTTACCTCCAAAGGCACTCAGATTTGGACTTTAAATGTGGCATAGATACACATGACCTGGCGTACCTTCTGGAGATCAGTCCTTATATTTCTCAGTTCTAACTATTCTCCCTCTACCATCTACTCCCCCAAGATGAGCCTACTAGGTCAAGGGAATGAGCATGTCCCCTTAAACTATACCCCACCCTCACCCAAACACACCTTACTTTCTCCTTGCTCATGGAGGATTCTGGCGAGATGGTTGGACTGCACTTATACTAATAGTAAAGCAACAATGATTAAATTCACCTCCTTCACAACCAAGATAGCAATTATTTCTCTCCAACCATTACAATGTGTTAATGTTATAGATCTATGTTCTAGTCAATCCCCCCCCCCCCCTCTCAAAAAAAATCCATGTCTCAAGCCAACCCACAATTACACAAGACAAGTACATGTAGTAGCATGTAGCTGGTTAGTCATTGAATCTGTAATGTCTGTCAAGAGACATATTAGTGGACATTAATATACAATAGTAGTTTCTTGAAATAAAACTCTGCAAACTACAAGAACTATAATCAGTTTTAGTATGGTCATTACAGGCTGTATATGTTAGTCATTGTATTTTGCAGGTACCATAAGCAAGAGTCCAGCAATGCCAAAGCATGGAAAGTGCTAGAAGACATGGGCTCTATATTGTTCTACGAGCGGTCTTATCAATATACTAAATATGTTTGTCTGAAGCAAAGTTCATGTTATCAAAACTTATCAAGTGAATCTGAAAATAAATTTGTACCATTTTTATAGCCCACCTCACCCAGCAGCTATTTGGAGCATGTACACATTATGGCAATGCTTTATGACTTTACTCATATACTGAGCACATTAAACAAGTTTAAAAAGCAAAAAGAAAACCAAAGACCACCCCAACAGACAATTCTTTCAGTTTTCTCTGAGTAAATCCAACTAGAAGGTGCACCTTGCCATACACATGCTGCGCTGCAGTGGCACAACCCGCTGTCAAATTGAAGTGTTAAAATGCAGCTAGCCAGTATTTGTGTACTTGTTTTCCCTGCATGAGCAGAGATTGCATCCCAAGGTGGTCTGTCCAGGAACAGCCTTTAGCTGGTTTTGCTTCTAGCTCTAAATGGGGCCTATAGCATGTATAACGCTTTATTACGCACACTTTGGAAAACAAACAGTCAGCGGTTACCACTAATGTATGCCACCACACCACAGTTAACCCTTACTGTTAAAAAGTAACTGATTGTACAAATTTCAGTCATAAGGAGACCGAAACACAAAAATAATTTGACTGCTTATCAAGTGGTTGCAAATTAAAAAGAATGTTGAGATTCATTCTCTAACATATTCTTTGACTTTTCATAAACCAAGGGATGTTACCCAGGTGGATTGAAGAAAACAATGAAAGGCTGTTCAATGAACTAGTCTTATGAAACCTTGAAGTCACAATAAAACTGTACATTTTAAAACATCCTTATATGGCTACATACAATGGTCACTGCATACCTGGCTCATGAATCATGTAGTGAACCCAACCAAGGCTTTGTTGAACACCAAGTCTTCTCCACTCTTCTTCAGACATCAAATGTGTTTTTGGTACTTGTTTTGCCAATTCTTTTGGCAGCATAACATGCCTAATAGAGAATATTGTGGATTAAATTTGGTTGAAAAATATCTGGTACATTGGTAGGGGAGGAAAAAACCCCACCATCAAAAACATGCATACATACTCTGAAATCATTGGAGTAGCTTGTATTTTAAACATTCAGAAGTTAATGTAAATCATATTCTATAATAAATTATTATACAATGCTATATGCAGACAATGCTCTTCATCCATAAGGGTGCTGAATTAATTATATTAGGGTACTTGGGAACTATTAAACTAACCCGAATGAACTTACAGAGCTGACTCTAATATTAATCACCTGGGCACAGGGAATATAAACATTCCTTTACTGTAGTATATTATTAAAACATTACTCATTTTAAAAAAGTGGGAGATAATTATTGTACAGGTACTTATGCAACCATTTTAATAAGTGTGTTTAACCTACAATAACAAGATTATATAATGTTTTTTTCCAGTACAATTTAGGAAGCGAAATGAAATGTCTGCTTGTTATAGGGTACAACACTTTTGTGCAACAATTTGGTGGAAGGACTCATATTCAGTAACATAAAAGTACTCAATTCCCCTAAAAACCATAAAGTTATACAATTATTTGGTATACTGGTAAAAATAAAGCAGACAGGTTGGTGGTATGGTGTTTAGGTTACCAAAAACTGTTTGTTAAGCTTTGGAGATTAAAAGCAAAGCACTAGATTACAAGTAGACTTTGCTTTTGTGCTGCTCTAAAAGCTAGGATGAGTTGTGTTCCACTGCACGGATCACTCACCTGTGGCTGTAAGCACTACAGGACCTGCAACTGCATTATATAACAAGTGTTCTTCCCCTGGGATTTCTAGCATTTTATACCTCACATCAGCAAGGACCTTGGCTTGGTGATCTACAAGTGCCAGAGGAGAGGCAGATTCTGGCAAACAGGTAAGAATGACTGTTTCTAACTGGAAAAGTGCCGCAACACTGTGCACCAGATCCTTTGCTGTTTAGCTTTATTGAAGCCTTCCAGCAGAGAAGTCCAGTAAGTACAGGATGCCATTATCTCCACCGATGTACTACTGGCGTAGTTGAACTGGACTCAAATGACAGGGTTTGTTTTTTTTAGCTTTCTCCTTTTTGGAGAAAAGCCATCTCTGAAAACAAAGGCAAATTTATTTTTTGGATAATCTTTTGCTGGAATCTTGAAAACTCCTATTTATATTTAAAAAGGGACCACCAGGTACATACGTGGAAAATGAGAAATGTCTCATTTTTCAGCCTGCTGCGCGCGCATAATAAATATATATATATATATATATATATATATATATCTCTATCTGAACCCAGGGTGTTATTCCCATTGGTATCAATTTTCTTAGTTCAAGACTAACACCAGTACACTGCATGCAAGCCAATCTGAAAAAGGAAATCCATGTTCCCAATAACCCATAGTCACAAAGTGGTATTACCATCAAGAGCATTGTGTTTTCCCCTTCCCCTAAATGCTCTCTGCTCCATTTGCTTATGTTTATCAAAAGTGAATACATTGTGAAAGTCAATGTAGCCTCCTGCATTTAAAAAAACAAAACAAAAAGATGGACCACCCACATAAAAACATCTGCATCAGACAAGAAGTGTCACTGGAATTTGTACTGGTAGTTGCAGTGTTTGTTAAGCCCAAACAATTGGCAGTGGGTATCAGGCATATCTGCTATACTTTTCAAGTTATAGGCGAGGCATCCTGGTACCTGTCTTTTGTCACGTCACCCCCCCCCCAATCATCATGGGATAACTGCCATACCCAATGTTTATAATTACATTGCAGAGGGGACACAAACTGTCAGTGACAGATATACCCCCTGCCCCTATTTACCCAGTGCTCCGTTACTACACGTACTAGCAAACATGAAATAGAATTCGGATATCACTGAAATACAAAGAAATCAACGAAGTAACTGTAACCCTTGAGCCATAATAGACACCCCCAGTAGGGAGCAATATGGTATCTGATTATTATCTCTGAGAATCCAGCCTTATTACACAGATGTAACATACATAGCAGTGGTGTGCAGCACATTTGTCAGTTACCTCATGAGCAGCCATTGGTGCCACATGGGGGCGCATAGTAACTGAACAACATTAGGATAGGAAGTCCCTATTGTAATTCAAAATAAGTTTGTGTCTTCTACAGCTGCACGAAAGTATTCATGAATCCCAAATATTAACTTTGCCCACCGGCTGGTTAACCAATCTAAAGAGATCCCCAAATAAAAGGACTGAGGGCACAATCTGGGACACCAGATCCCACGGAGAAGAGAAGGGGATAGTCACCGCCTGGGGGGAGAAACTAGACATCCATGAAGTTACACAGCAGCCGCCAGTGTCCTTCTTACCTGTACTCGTACTTCTCATCCGTATACTTGTCGGAGTAGTAGATATTCTTGAAGGACATGGTGCCTGTCGCGGCAATGCCGCAGTACGAATTACTTTGTGAAGCCGGGAATGGCGACCGCCGGGTAAAGCGTTTCTTTTACGTAACTGCCGCCGAGCGTTCACGTTTTGAATTGCGCAGCACTCTTCTTCCATTGGTCCAAAGAGGCGACGCTGACAACCAATCACGAGTTACTTTTTTTTTTACTTCTCACTGCTGTCGTGAAATACTATATGACCAATCGGAATCCTGTTGCTAAGCCTTCCCAGAGACGTTAGATTACAGTGCAAAGTGTGGAGGTGGAGTCACGTGGAAAGTGTCTCGGTGACGTCACAGGGTTGATGTTGCAGCAGCGTCCACGCATATAGTGAGGTGCTAGTGGGGATTTATAGATTATTCGGGTGAAGTAACATCTCTTCATATTACACCCGTTTGTTTGATAATATATCAATGTCACCGTGCAGTCACTGTGCATCTCTGTGGGTAGCATTGTTGCCTCACAGTGCTGGGATCATGAGATCGATTCTGACCAGGGTTCTGTCTGTGGAGTTTGTATGTTGTCCCGTAGTTGCGTGGGTACCTCTCACCGTTCAAAACATACATGTAGGCTAATTGTCTTCTTTCAAAATGGACTATAGTCTGTATGTGGTAGGCAATTTAGAATGAAATCTCCAATGGTGCAGGAACTGATGTGTGGTTACATATTCTTTGTACAGCTCTACTTAACTTGATTGTGACTATATAAATAATTGGTTTAGACCAGTGGATCCCAAACTTTCTCAGTTCGAGGCACCCCTTGGGTCTCAATAATTTTTTCATGGCACCCCTAAGCCAAAATAATTACCAAATAGTCCCCCACCTTGCTTACCACCGGCCCTGGCCGCGGCACCCCTGTGAGATCGCTGTGGCACACAGTTTGGGAACCATTGGTTTAGACATATGCTGCACACCAATGAAGCTCAAGTGTACAAAAACCCATGCCATCACTCACTTACATATATTTACAACTAATAAAGTTGTTTGAATAATGTTTATATTATAGCCTTCAGTAAACATGATCAAGAAAAAGTAGAACTGTGCAGGAATTGGAACAAGTCCTGGAGACTTTATGTAAGAGTTCACCATGCTGGCAATTACAGTAGTCAATTTAAGATATAATCTATGAAGTAATAAATAACTAATATGATATAAGGATAAAATATGCTTCATTGAACAGGAAAGGCAAGCCTTCCGCACTTACAAGCGAACCCATCAACATGAGGTGTTGTGTGCAGGTATTTTTCTACACTGTTTCCATTGCATTCTAAGGTTGACATAGTTGAAACCGTAATACAGGACATAAACGTTCTCGTACAAAACCTATATAAAAGAAGCTTTAGGGGTAAATTTATCAAGCTGTGAGTTTCTGGAGATGGTGCTTATAGCAACCAATCAGATTACAGTTATCATTTGTTTAGTACATTCTACAACGTGATAGCTAGAATCTGATTGGTTGCTATAGGCAACATCTTCACCTTTCAAACCTGCCAGAAACTCGCAGCTTGATAAATTTACATGCTAGAGTTGTATAAAAGACCCCTGCTGTAGAAATAGTCTAGTGGCAAGGTGCATAATCTTAATCTCCCAAAAGTGGAATGAGCCTCTAACAGGTGCTAGGGTAGACAGTCACACAAACCGCAACCCCTTCCCGACACCCCAGGTACTCACCCATTCCCGAGGGACCACTATGAGACACACTGTGCTCTCCTTTGCTGTAATCCGGGAATCACACTTCACGGCTGATCACCCATTCGCGCAGCCGGTGTTGCTGGAGCCTGACCTTGGGTACCTACATGGGATGAACGCTAAAAGACAGGTGGCGTAGAAAACAATAAGCAACTTGGTGTGATACCTGCTAGTGCCCACCTCACCAATGATCACTTCTCCTCTAAGCGGACCGATCCTGCCGAGGCTCACCCATCCTGGGCCACAAGTATGTGCCGAGACACAGACGCTCAACAGGCCTCCGCCCGCTGCCTGAATCCCGGCTGTTAAGTTTGCCTTGTCTTAGGGCTCAGGACTTTAGGTGCCCTTCTGGACCGGATAGAGGGGAACTATATGCCACTCTCAACCTTTCACTACACTACCCAAGGAACCAAGTGTCCCCCTACATCAAGGGCACAGTGCCCTCCTAAAGACTACAGGACCTAATGTCCTCTTCACTACCAAGGGCCTAACGCACTTCTAACCACAAGGGCTAATTTCCATAACCAACAGGGACCTACTGTCCCTCCTAACAACAGGGCCTAATGCACTTCCTCTAAATCAGGGCCTTGTGCCTTCTTATCCCTAAAGGCCTTGCGTCCTGCCTTAACTATTGGGACTTACACCCACCTATTAAGGGCCTCCTGCACTTCTAACCTAAGAGCTTTAAGATCACCTAACCAATGGGCCTTGCGCCCAAATCAACCTAATGGGCCTTACGCCCAAGTCTAAACTGTCCTAGCGGTCTTGTGCCCCAACTTGAGCTTGTTGCCACTTCCTTAACTTTAAGGGCCTGGTGCCCTAAGATCCTTATGGGCTAACTGGGCCCTTCTGCTCCACGGGAGGTTTCTGTCCTCCCTGAGCTTGCTTTAGGACACCTGTGTTACGATTTGACAGGTGTACCGCCTGTGCCCCCCTACCATTCCAACAGGCTTAGTGCCCGAACTGTGCCCATGGGCCTTGTGCTCGACCTACAGTACTATAGCACCTGCTCGGAGTCTTTGGGTCTTCCAGACCCTCTAGCTGGTGGCGCTGCTTCTCCTCTGCAGTGCTGGGGTGCCCACTGTCTTCCTGGTGGGGGCGCTCTTATATCTTACAAGGGCTCCCCGCCGACGATCTCTTCTTGGGCTTGATCTCGGCATCTTCTTTCCGGCGTCTTCCTTTCTTGCCTCACGTCCTCTTTTCGTGGCAGTGGGGCAGCATGGTGGCTTAGTAGTTAGTACTTCTGCCTCTGGGTCATGAGTTCAATTTCCGACCATGGCCTTATCTGTGTGGAGTTTGTATGTTCTCCCCGTGTTGCGTGGGTTTCCTTCGGGTGGTCCGGTTTCCTGCCACACTTCAAAAAACATGCTAGTAGGTTAAGTGGCTGCTATTAATACCGCTTTCATAGTCCAGGTATATCCCGGGTATATAAACCCGAGATATTGCTGGAGGACAAGGCTCCCAGACAGGCAAATTCCCGGGTCGACCGGATTCACACTGAACCTGGGCAGACCCGGGTATGACAAAAAAAAAAGATAAATTGGAAAAAAGGAATAAAAAAGTCCTCTTAATACCTTAGTATTTCCTCCACGCTGACTGTCCGGCAGGTTAGATGAAGAAATTAGGTCATTCCTATTGGCCAGGGAGAAAATTATGCATTTAAAGCAGCATTAACGGACCCTATGCCTGTATAATGCCAGGATTGGCTCACCCCTCCGGCCGCAGATTGGCTAGCAAGGGAAAGTGAGCCCTGATTGGTTCACTCGCCCTCTGCTGCCAGGACCTGTAGGAAAAGAAGAGGTGTACTCACCGCTCGAATGCATGATCGGTGAGTATTTTTCAGTCTCTTCTCTCTACGCGGGGCACACCTGAGCCCTATTCCCGAGCACCTCGGCAGCTGGGCACAATTCACACCTCCACCAGCTGAAACATTAAATAAACAGACCTTTTATTACATAAATCGCCCACACCAGCAGCCACATTATATTAAAAACTATATTATATTAAGACCCTCAATGTCTCTAGTACTCATTGTCTTCGCTCCTCGATTTTCATCCCATCTTGATCTTTCTATCACAATGAACAATACCACCATCTCATGTGTTCCCCAACTCTGCTGCCTCGGTGTCGCCCTCAACTCTGCCCTCTCTTTTGCCCCCCGCATTCAATTTCTCGTCCCAATCCTGTGGCTTCCAGCTCCGCAACATTGCCCGCATCCGACCCTTCCCATCTCATCTCAGGATGCTAGTAAAACCATTATCCATGCACTCATCATTTCCCGTCTTGATTATTGTAACCTCCTCAACGGCCTCCCCCTTTCCCACCTTGCCCCCCTCAGGTCTATACTTAACACAGCTGCAAGATTCCTCTCCCTCTCCTGCCGCTCCTGCCTCCACTCTCTGCCTTGCTTTACACTAGCTCCCCTTCCGTTACAGAATTCTTTTCAAACTCCTCACCCTCACCTACAAGGCCTCACCCTCACCTACAAGGCCCTCTCCCACTCCACTGCCCCATACATCTCCAACCTCCTCTCCATTCACACTATCCCTTTCCCTGCAATCGTTCAATGACTGTTGCCTCTCCTCCACTCTGATCACTTCATCCCACTCCAGAATCCAAGATTTTTTCCAGGCTGCTCCCCTCCATTGGAACGACCTACCAAGCTCCATCCGACTGTCTCCTAATTTGTGCACCTTCAAACAAGCACTTAAAACTCATCTGTTCCTCACAGCCTACCAGCCATCCACCTAACCTTCTCTCCATGCTCAATTTCCTCTCTCTCCCCGTCCTGCTACTCGCTTACGATTGATCCCCTCTAGCTCCCTATTGTGCCTCCTGTGTTTGCCCTCCCTTTATGATGTATGGTCTTACAAGCAGAGCTCTCTTCCCTCCTGTCTCTCTACCTATTCTTCTGCTCCACCTTCACTGTGCAAGCCTTATTTGGAGCTTTGAATTCCTAATAATTTTTGTTTATTGTTCTGTACTGTTTTACCCTGTATGGTCCACTGTCTGTTTTCTGAACGGCGCTGCGGAAACCTTGTGGTGCCTTATAAATAAAGATTAATAATAATAATAAATACTCTCTCATTACACAATATAAGCTTAATAGCACCCATTAAGTTACATTAAAAATCACATTACATCTTTTGCCACAACAGCTGCCTTATTCCGTTAATAGCCCACTATATTACCCCACCAGTACCCAATATATCACAATGATAACCCTGCTACACTCATACATTAATACCACCCATTCACATTACATTAATATGGCACACAGAAATATAATATTAATAGGAGAAACATTACATTAATATGACACATAACATATTGCATACATAGATAAATTACATTAATAGCCCACTATGGAGATGGAGGGGGTGAAGCAGAGGGTAGATATGGTGAGGAGAAGATCAGGAGATGAGTCACCCCTGCCTGGCTGTGCATCCTGTCTGTCAGCCTAAATATCCTGCGCTAGGACACAGCTGATCCCTGCTGTAAGCCAGAATGCATTGGTGGCTGGTCCCTGTGGAGGGGTCAAGCATCAAGAGGAATAAAAATGTAAGGTCCAACCTGACTTTAGCCCCAGGCCCCCCTCTTACTATGCCAGCACAACTGTGGTTGTGAATGGTGGGCCACCCTAACATGGTCCTGTGTGCACTGACACCTTGCACCAAGGATGAATATGCAACAGGGTTAGGTGCTCAGGTTCACCGCTCTAAATTGACTACTCAGAGGTGGTGTGAGGGAGAGGACCAATCTGAAGCTGCAATCTGCCTGAATGTACTTATACGCTCTTCCTCCACAGTATCATAAAAACTTGTTTTTCAGCTGGAGCTGTGAGACAGATCATGGGATCCAGTAAAAAACGGCTATATGGCACAGCCCTCTGTGCTTTAGAGTGGACAAGGAGAAGGTTAGTAACTTTTAAGATAAGATAGTAATGCTGCTATAAGGATAATTTCGTCTAAAACGGGAATTCAGTTTACGTATGGCAGGACACAGTCACTTCACTTCTGTGAGTTGTTTAGTTTCTGCATTCAAGCTCTCCAAGGTAATTCAATCTTTAAAATAATATGTGAAAGCTAATATTTTCCTGAAATGTGTAAAAAAAGGAAATATAAAAAGAAATTTCATTCAAACCTAAGAAATACTGTTATGGGCAACATTTTTGGCACCCTTATGCTTTTTTCAAATAAGTCACAATTTCCTCTGAACATAAGTTGAAATTAACAACTTACGTATAGCAGAATTATCTATCTGATATCCTAGATTTATGACAAGAGCTAAATTGGGTTAAGTATATACATTAAGGGGGCTATTTATTAAGGTACTTGAAGCCTAAAATAACACCAAAATAAAGTTTTGAAGGATCGATCCCACTGTTTGAGAAAGTCTGCATGAGGCAGACAAAATGCGTTGCTATTCGTATGTTTCAATATCTTTAATCCAACCAACATTATGGGGCATATTTAATAAAGCACGATAGTGCTTTTAACGGGTAATTAAGGTCCCACAGTGCCCTCCGCAAATTTATTAAGGAGGCATCGCAGCAGATATCATGGATATCTGCTGCTTTGCATTCCTCTTCGTTTTTGGGAGCAGTCACCATTCAACAGAATGGTGACTGCTCCTGGCCGCAATCTAACAAGTCCCGAAAAAACATTTTTTTCGGGAACTTGTCATGTTAATGTACGCCAGCTGCAGCTGGCGTACATCATCCGAATTGAGGAAATCTAATGCTGTCAGCTCTGCTCCGGAGAGCAGAGCTGGACAGCGCATGTGTGGAGGGATCACATGATCCCTCCCTGTCACTCACAGCTCTCTCTCTGCAACTATCGTTGCAGAGACAGAGAGGGGATCTGTGTGCGCATGTCCAGTTCTTGGAACTGGACATGCGCAATTGAAGAGTAAGGAGAAGACCCGAAGACAGCGCTTCCGAAGAGGAAGGTAAGTATGATTTTTTTTTTCACAGAAACAGCAGATTATCGGGACTGCTGTTTCTGTACTCCGGTTTTGATAAATTTGAGAAATGAATCAATACTTATCCGTCCGATAAGGATTGATAACCATTTCTCTATTTCAACGATAAATGATAAATGTGTCCCTATGTGTTTGTGGAGAATTTAAGAAGTGGCATTATCGATACTTCATCTTTATCTCGGAGTCGCTGACTATAAGCTGCCGTATAGAGGAACTGATCTGCAGCTAACAATTATTTGTCCGGACAGTAACCTTGCTATGCACCACAGAGAAAGTTCTGATTGGCTCCCGCCAGTGAGCTGACACAACGCTAGAGGAGCATGTAGATGGAAGATTCTCTTATCCAGCTCTTGGTGAGTGTTTACCAACGGACTAGTGCAACTCTATAGCGAGCAACTGTGGTTGAGTTTGTGAGAGTGTGTGGATATCAAATTTCACTCACGCTCGCTCGGTCCTCCCGCTGATGCCAGGAATTATACTGCCTAACTTTTAACATCCTCACCCGACATGGAACTTTTCTATACTGGATGAAGCAAAATCTTATATATTTATCTCAGAACTTTTTGAAGAAGCGACTACTAATTACATCAATTCATCCGGATTGGTTGGTTAGTGAAACAAACTCTCCATTGATGACCACATATGTCGTCTATAAATTAACATTCTGCATGTTGTTTAGGGTTTTTATTATGTCTTTTTGAATAACTTGTGGGTATTTATATGTTCAATTTGTCCTACATGTGTTCACCCTCATTTGTTTGTGGTGGTGTATATAGATTATGATGTGATATAGGTGTCATCATCCTTTTCTATTTACAATATCAGTTGTAACCCTCATTAGCATTCACTAATTTTGAGGGGGGTGAGGCCAGTATTTATGTTATATTAGGATGGGAGAAGTTGTCAGTTTTAGGGGACTAAATCGAATTGAGAAGCTGTCAACTTTTGCCATTCCATCGGCATACAAATTATTCTACATGTGAGTGTTCTATTTTTTGTCATTTTTATCCCCTTTTTTTTCTAACAGTTATTGCATTTATTTTGTATGTCATTTACTGTACATTTTTGTTAAATCCAAATCCCTGTACCTTTTAATATTAAATATAACATTTTATAAATTTGTCCTTGTTACTCTAAAGAATCTATGAACTTTTTAAAAAGAGAAGTATTGCTTGGCTGTTCACCTTGTGATTGTTTGGCTGTGTTAACTCTTTGAATGCTAGAGTGTGAAGTGTTAATCCCACTGGCTAACAAAGAGCATAGTGTGGAGCAGAGTATACGTTTGTGTAACAGTTGTAGGATCCTAATACAATAGGTGGTGGCAGCGATTAAGTTGTGTATGGATGGGAGATAACTGCTTTGGGGTATTATTCAGCTAGATCTTTAACCTGTGTGATAAGTGAGTGTAATATTAAGTGTTGAAATCCTGTTTAACCCTCTGCAGTGATTTTCAAGTCACACATACAGTGAATGCGTTTGCATTACCAAAAAGCTATAATTTGGTCTCATCTGTTCACAGGACATTCATCTAGAAGGAATTTGGATTGTTCACATGTGTTTTGATAAACCCCAGTTTGGCTTTCTTGTGTCTCAGCAGAGGGGCCCTCTTGTTCCTACTACAATATAACCCTCATTCATTGAATTGGCACTGGATGGTGTGAGTTAAATCTCTTGTGTCTGAAGTTCAGCTTGAATCTGTTTGGCAGAAGATTGAGGTACTTTCTCCATCATTCCAACAATCCTGCGATGCAATGTTCGATCAAGTTTTCTCTTGTGGCAACATACAGGGAGGTTGGTGAGGGGGGTGCAGTACCCATCTCTTGGTACTTTCTCCTTAACCATCTGAGGAAAGGCCGCCAGAATCTGGTTGACTGTTCCAGGCAGTGTGGAGAAAGCTCTTGCTTGCTAGCAACATAGAAAACCCTTTTTGTCTCCTCTCTCTGATGTCTGTGATTGTGTGGAACTTTCAGTGACACATTCTATAGTGGCTGTCTGCTGCACCTTTTGTATTAACCATATTCAAACATTTAATTCCTAATTTTCCTGTTTTCATATTTTGTCATTGTACAGTAGCTTTGGTATTGCTGTCATTTTTGAGAAAGGGACCAATTCCAAAGCCAAAAGTCCACAGGGGGAAATTCTGTCATTTTATTAGCCTGTTCCAGGTGCCAGGCAAATTACCAAAATGGATGACAGGAACCAGATGCCCGATGCAGTGCTTGTAAATATGAAGACTGTGATACGCACATGTCTGGTCTTAGTACAGTTGTCACGGAACCAGCTTGGGAAAGACCGCTAGTGCATTCTATCACTAGTTTGATTTACATCACTGTGGGTCAGAAAGAAGTGAGTGATAATCCTTCCATTTTATACACCCATAGGATTCTTGATATTGTGAACCCTCCCCAGGGAAATAGTTCTCAAAAGCCATTTGTCACGACTGGTAGTGGGTGTATGACTGATAGTGGGTACCTGCTGTTGTTGGCGCAACTCAGAGGAAGGCGCGGAGTCTAACGTGCCCCTGGTATTCACCAGGAACCCCCGCAAGGAAGTATGGACTCCGCTGCAGGGACACGCAGGTCGCGGTCCTTCCTAGAGTCCACAGTGAGATACAAGGGGGTGTCAGACAGGCCGGTTCAGCAACGTTCAGGTAGAGGAGGTACAAAGGGAAATCCAGAAGAATGGTGAGGCAAGCCGAGTCGGTAACTTTCAGGGAGCGCAGTACAAAGGCAGAATCCAGATAGGGGTGGTCAAACGGTCCGGGTCAAAAGGGTCACAAGCAGCACGAGGAATGTCAGGAACAGATACAGCAACTGGTACACACAAACGCTGGAGACAGGAAGACCTGATACTCTGGCACTGATTAGAGGACAGGAAGAGGTTTAAATAGTGTGGTGACCCAATCAGCATCAGCGCTGCAGCGCTGTCATACCTGCCGCCGGGAATCCACATAGCGTCCCGTTGCCTAGCAACGGGGCGCGTCATACAGCGAGGAGTCAGATGGCAGGGGGGATCCGGAAGTGATGCGTCTGGTTGCATAGCACGCGCGGTCAGGCGGCCGTGCGGACGGCGCCTGACAGTATACCCTCCTCTTCTTCCTCCTGTTTGAAGGAACTTTTTGAGAATTCTAGGAGCGTGAAGGTCCTGCTTGTCCACCCATGATCTCTCCTCTGGGCCAAATCCTTTCCAATGGACAAGAAATTGCTGTTTGCCACGAAGAATGCGAGAGGCCAAGATCCGATTGACTTCGAATTCAGTTCCAGAAGAGGTTTGTATTGGTGGGGGACGACAGGGAGGTCGATAGAATTTATTGAGTACCACTGGTCGTAGTAATGAGACATGAAAAGTATTATGACATCTCAGAGAAGGAGGAAGTTTCAATTTAAAGCATACAGGATTAATGACTTGCATGATGGTGTACGGGCCAATAAATCGAGGAGCCATCTTCATAGAAGGAACCTTTAGTCTTAGGTCCCGGGTGGATAGCCATACTTGGTCTCCCACCTTTAAGAGAGGAGTGGCCCTCCGATGACGATCTGCAAAGATTTTGTGATGCTGAGTAGCCTTGAGTAAAGCCATCTTAGTCTTAGCCCAAATGAGAGAAAACTCCCGATAAAGAGTATCTACGGCTGGAACCGGTGAAGAGGACACTGGAAAAGGATCCGGAAACACAGGATGACTTCCGTATACAATAAAGAAAGGGGAGAATCCGGTAGACTCATGAATGTGTTGATTATGGGAGAACTCCGCCCAAGGAAGGAATTGAGACCATTTATTCTGGTTGTCGGAGGTAAAACAGCGGAGGAATGTCTCGAGATCCTGATTGATTCGCTCCGTCTGTCCGTTGGTTTGCGGATGGTATCCCGAAGAGAATTTCAATTCTATGTTCAATCTCTTACAAAAGGTTCTCCAAAACTGGGATGTGAATTGGACTCCACGGTCCGAAATGATCTCCTTCGGGCAACCATGTAGTCTGAATATCTCCTTGATAAAGATATCTGCCAGACGACTGGCCGTGGGCAGTCCAGTTAGAGGAATAAAATGTGCCATCTTCGAAAATCGATCAATAACCACCCAGATAGTGGTAAACCCTGCACTGAGGGGTAGGTCTGTGATAAAATCCATGGCCACACTTTCCCAAGGAGCATTGGGGATAGGGAGTGGACGAAGAAGGCCTGCCGGAACTCTTCTACAAGTTTTGTGTTGAGCACAAGTAGTGCAGGAAGCAATAAATTTCCCAACATCGGCACGTACATTAGGCCACCAGAAGCGTCGGCAAAGCAGCGATGTTGTCTTCTTTATTCCAGCATGGCCGGCAATGCGGGATGAATGAGCCCACTGCAGGGTCTTGAGCCGGAGATGGGGTTCCACGAATGACCGGCCTGGAGGAGGAGAGGACGTTTTGGTCCTAGTAAGGGCTACGATATTAGAAGGATCAATAATATGCTGAGGAACCAACGGTCTTAAACGATCGGAATCGTCAAATGAGCGAGATAATGCATCGGCACGTCCGTTCTTGGCTCCCGGGCAGAATGTGAGCTTCATGTTAAATCGAGCAAAGAAGGATGCCCAGCGGGCTTGCCGAGGATTAAGGCAACGAGCCTCTTGAATGAACACTAGGTTCCGATGGTCGGTAAACACAGTAACAGGAAATATAGCCCCCTCCAACAGATGTCGCCATTCCTCCAGAGCCGCCTTGATGGCCAGTAACTCCTTGTCCCCTATTCCATAATTACATTCACTTGGAAGAAATCGTCTGGAGAAAAACCCACACGGGTTGTGTGAGCCAGCCGGAGACTCTTGAAAAAGCACCGCCCCAATGCCTACCGAGGATGCATCTACCTCTAAGAAGAAAGGTCGTTCTTGATCTGGCTGGGACAGAACTGGGGCTGAAGAAAATGCTTTCTTTAACGTTATGAAGGCAGACATGGCTTCCGAGGACCAAACCCTGGGGTTGGCAGTCTTCCTGGTTAAAGCTGTAATGGGGGCTATAATGGTGGAGAATCCCTGAATAAATTGGCGATAATAGTTTGCAAAGCCGATGAACCTTTGAATAGCTTTAAGGCCTTGTGGCTGAGGCCAGTCCAGAATAGCTGACACCTTGGTGGGATCCATACAAAGACCTTGACCCGACACAATGAAACCAAGAAAAGGTACCTGGCTAATCTCAAACACACATTTCTCCAGCTTGCAGTAGAGGTGATGTTTCCGGAGTCTACGTAAGACCTCCTTTACTTGTTCCCGATGAGTCTTCAGATCTTTAGAAAATATTAATATATCGTCTAAATACACTACCACAGAAGTGTATAACAGGTCATGAAAGATATCGTTAACAAAGGTTTGGAAGATGGCTGGGGCGTTGCAGAGGCCGAAGGGCATCACCAGGTACTCGAAATGTCCATCTCTGGTGTTAAAGGCCGTTTTCCATTCGTCTCCTTCTTTGATGCGAATCAAATTATAGGCCCCACGGAGATCTAGTTTGGAAAAGATTTGAGATCCACTGAGTTTGTCAAAGAGGTCGGAGATGAGAGGTAGTGGATATCGATTTTTGACAGTGATGCGGTTGAGAGGACGATAATCAATACAAGGCCGAAGAGACCCATCCTTCTTCTTAACAAAAAAAAACCCTGCACCCGCTGGGGAAGTGGATTCGCGGATAAATCCCCGTTTCAGGTTTTCTGAAATATATTGAGACATGGCTGACGTCTCTGGACGAGATAAAAGGTAGGTCCTCCCTTTGGGGATGGGTTGGTCAGGAGATAAAACAATAGTGCAATCCCAGGGACGATGAGGAGGCAAGATCTCCGCTTCCACTTTACTGAATACATCTTGGAATTCTATATAGGCCTCAGGAAGGTGGGTTAGCTCGGAATGAGCCATTACTTGACATTTTGGAGGCAAGACTCTAGACAGACATTCAAAGCGACATCCTGAACCCCACGACATAACTTGAGCGTGGTCCCAATCCATCTGAGGAGAATGTTTTCTCAGCCACGGTAGCCCCAAGATGAGGGGATTAATGGACCTCGGCAACACCAAAAGTTGGATCATTTCGCTATGAAGTACTCCTACCATCAACCGAACAGGAGAAGTCACGGAGGAGATGGAGCCGTGAGTGACACGACTTCCGTCGACTGCCGTCAGAGATAACGGTTGGGGCAATGGGTTTAGAGGTATTTGGAGCTGCGAAGCTAGATCCGCCGAAATGAAGTTCCCGGAGGAGCCGGAGTCCACAAAGGCCGTGGTGAAAAAGGTACCCTTGGGGGTGCTCAGGATGACAGCCATCTGAAATTCTGGGGAATTTTCTTTAGAATAGGGAGCAACTGTGGATTCTCCTAAAACGGCCTCCCCGCCACCGTTTAGGAGGAAGAGTCTCCCGGTTTCTTGGGACAAACTCTTAGCAGGTGTCCCGGATCTCCACAATACAGACACAGGCTTTGTTTGAAGCGTCTCTCCCTCTCTTCAAGGGATAATTTAGAGCGTCCTACTTGCATTGGTTCGTCCACTGGCAGGATGGGATTTTGGAACTGGGGTGCTAGCCGTGGTATGAACCGTTTGCCAGGAGAGCGTTCCTGCGTGCGCTCTTGGTAGCGCAAATCCACCTTGATGCACATGGAGATGAGAGAATCTAACTCAGCCAGGAGTTCTCTGGAAATTAGCTCATCCTTAATCCGGTCCACCAGACCTTGCCAAAAGGTTGCCACCAGTGCTTCGTTATTCCATTTTAACTCGGAAGCCAGGGTTCGAAATTGAACTGCGTATTGCCCCACGGACAGGTCACCTTGGCGGAGGTTTAACAAGCTGGTAGCTGCAGAAGCAACTCTTCCGGGATCATCGAAGACTTTCCTGAAAGCTTCAATGAAAGAGTTGGAGTTATTAAGAAGTGGACCCCCTTGTTCCCATAAAGGTGAGGCCCAGGCAAGGGCTTGTCCACTGAGGAGGGAGATGAGAAAGGCTACTTTGGTGCGTTCTGAAGAAAAGGCCCCTGGGTTGCACTCAAATTGAATGGCACATTGGTTCAGAAAGCCCCTGCACTTCTTGGGATCACCGTCAAACTTTTCGGGTGTCGGGATGCGTACACCGGAGGCCGCTGTAGAGACCGTAACCACACTGGATGCTGTGGATGCCGCAGAGGTTATGGCTGGTGTAGCGGGTGCAGCATTCTGAAATGTATCGAAGCGGGTAGCAATCCCTTGGACACATTGTAGAAGATGCGCTTGGGCTGCTTCTTGTTGCTCCACTCGTTGAGCCAAATGCAGGAGTAGGTCACGAGCAGACGGTTCACCAGACCCCTCCGTTGTCATGGCCAGAGTATACTGTCACGACTGGTAGTGGGTGTATGACTGATAGTGGGTACCTGCTGTTGTTGGCGCAACTCAGAGGAAGGCGCGGAGTCTAACGTGCCCCTGGTATTCACCAGGAACCCCCGCAAGGAAGTATGGACTCCGCTGCAGGGACACGCAGGTCGCGGTCCTTCCTAGAGTCCACAGCGAGATACAAGGGGGTGTCAGACAGGCCGGTTCAGCAACGTTCAGGTAGAGGAGGTACAAAGGGAAATCCAGAAGAATGGTGAGGCAAGCCGAGTCGGTAACTTTCAGGGAGCGCAGTACAAAGGCAGAATCCAGATAGGGGTGGTCAAACGGTCCGGGTCAAAAGGGTCACAAGCAGCACGAGGAATGTCAGGAACAGATACAGCAACTGGTACACACAAACGCTGGAGACAGGAAGACCTGATACTCTGGCACTGATTAGAGGACAGGAAGAGGTTTAAATAGTGTGGTGACCCAATCAGCATCAGCGCTGCAGCGCTGTCATACCTGCCGCCGGGAATCCACATAGCGTCCCGTTGCCTAGCAACGGGGCGCGTCATACAGCGAGGAGTCAGATGGCAGGGGGGATCCGGAAGTGATGCGTCTGGTTGCATAGCAACCAGACGCGCGGTCAGGCAGTCAGGCGGCCGTGCGGACGGCGCCTGACACCATTGTAGGGCCATCTATTAAGCCTCCTTGGATGCAGTACCTAGAAAGGTCAGTCTTAAGTCTACCGCAGGTTTCTTTCTCCTTGAAAAAAGGTTTAGATTCTTCCTCTTCTATACAGAATCTGCGCCTTGTACCCAGCCCCTCTCAGGTCCACTTCCCAGTAGAATCTTGATTATTCTTGCCAGGAGAAAGGGGAGTTGCTGAGGAGCTCAGACTATGATGACTACACTGGTCTTGAAGAAGAGACACTTTGCAGATAGCAGGTGGATAACTTGGTCATGGCATTTCTCCAGACAACTTAATATTGAGAATTCGGAAATTAACTATTTCTTTCCCTGTTTCCACTTATTTGTCCAAAATGTTAGGGGAACAGTGGGCTAGTGGAAAATAAGGTAAACTGTGCTCAAACCTATAGTGAGCCACAAAGTCTAATAGAGCAGCAAAGTTGCCAAGGTGACCCTCCTTGAATTGAACCAAAAATATAATAGAAAAAACTGCGCTCATATATAGACACAACTGTATAATCGTTATAGTGAGTATTATCAGTTGATTCGTATTTTCAACAATCATTGTTCTATTGAACATCATTTGGATTATTCATCATTCCTCCCTCAACTACTAAGACTACCTGAGACTGTGTTACTAATAACTGAAAGTTATTGTATGATTGATTTTTGATCTGGTCCTCTTTGCATTAATTCTATCTACAGAGGTTTGTTTTTCATTTATGGTATATCTTTATTTTATAGTATGTTTTCTCTTGTCTGGTAAACTTTCACAGCTCTAATGCCATATGATTCTTGAAACTACAAATCATTTCATAATATTCACTATAACCATTATACAGTTGCGTCTATATATGAGTGCAGTTTTTCTATTGTATTTTGGAACAGTGGGCTAGACCTGACAAATAAATTCCAAATTCTGCAGAAGCTTTGGTCCATTTATCCCTCTCCAGTGGGGATAGTGGGAAAAGGGAAATTCCACTAAGGTTGATATACCAGTGTCTCGTTTATCCAACTCTACCACTGTTTCGGTTCTGGGGTTTGCTTTTCTTAATGACTGTACAGTCCGCAACTGTGAAAGAATTTTAAGTACATCTATGTTGCAGCAGGTGCTGACCTGGTACCTACCCTGGCTTCAGCATGAGATAGCAAGGCTATTGAGAAGTGGTCGGAACAAGGCCTTCAGTCAGGCATTCCAGCTTATGACTTACTGTCATTAATGGATTACATTAGGCATGCATCTGAGTACCTAAGTGAACTGGCTCTTGACCTTAGGTTTCTAAGATCTCTGCATCAGTGGTTGCAGCTAGATGTGTTCTTTGGCCCAGATCTTAAGTTATGGCTGTGGAGTCCAAAAGGACACTGGAATCCTCAGGTTGTAGACATAGGCTTTATCATACACTGCTTTATGATTCCCCTATTGGGTCATGGGACCTAAATTTGAATCAGCCTTATTGCTTCCACCATTTGAGCCATTGGAGCTGGTTGAGTTTACATTTCTTACTTGGAAGATGTTTTCTCTCCTTGCAAATGCTTCAGCCAGGAGGGTCTCAGAGTGGGGAGCTCTTTCTTGTAAGTTGCCTTTCTTAATTTTTTATAAAGATAGGGAGGTGCTACACACCATCATTCCAGCCTAAGGTGGTGTTGGCATTCCAGTTTAACAATTAGATCGTCATCCCTTCTTTACTACAAGCAAGATCTTCCGATGACCAGGATCTGCTTTCCTTCCTTGATGTGGTCAGATTGCTAAGGATTTACTTGAAAATATATCTGCTCACTGAACGAGATCAGTAAGTGCTTCTTGTGTGGTATGACATGGAGCCTCGACCGCGCTGCTTTGTCGGGCAGCCACCTGATCCTCCGTCCATGCATTTGCAAAATTCTAGCATTTTAACATTTTAGTGCCCAATTATGCTAGCTTTAGACAGAAGGTTTTGTGCACAGCTGTGTCTGAGCATACCCTCTAGTAGGGACTTTCTAATGTCCTCATGGTTGCACTGTTTTCCAATTTTAACAATTACCCAATGTAGCTACATGTGTGGGCCCAAAACATGCATGATGTCCATTTTGATACAACTGTAATGGTATGGCTCATTATGGGGCATGCCTGTATTGCCATGTACCTTAAAACAGATCTGTCCACACAACCTGTGTGTACATCGGCTCCAAATTTGACAGTGGTATTGTTGCTGAGGGACACTAGCAACCTCTGCAACAATCCTTCCTAAATTCAACAGCAAGACTGATTCTCTTTCACCGCACCACATGCACTACACCACTCTGTAAATCCCTACACTGGCTTCCTCATACCCTCCAGAATCCAATTAAAAATACTGAACCTCACAACCTTCCTTCATATATCTATTACCTTGTCATGAGATACTTTATCTTATGCCCTATTACACCTGCCTCTGACCTTGCCTCCTTTCTGATTACTACTTCTCAATCCTGCCTCCCAAGATTCCCATCATCATTTATTTATTTAGCGCCAGCAGATTCCGTAGCGCTTTACAATTGGGAGCAAACATTAATAAGATAATACTGGGTAATACATACAGACAGAGAGGTAAGAGAACCCTGCTCGCAAGCTTATAATCTATGGGACAATGGGAGTTTGAAACACAAGGGCATGTGCTACATCATATTGCACTATGGACCAACTAGAATGCAAAGGTAGGTTTCCATTCTGCTCCCTACTTATGGAATCCCCTATGTGAACCAAACTCTCCCCCAACCTTAAGTATTTCAAGCACTGTCTCAATTCCCATCTCTTCACTAACATCCCAATCTCCAGAGTCTCACTAGCTCTTTTTGTTTCAACGTTGCCCTCTCCCTCTATAGTCTAAGCTCAGACCCGCAAGGCCCTCTCTACCCTCTGTATCGTCTACAACCTTGTATGTACTTGTTCTGTTTATATGTATGGTTTCTTTTTTTTTATATGACTTGTTTTGTGTATGATTTGTTATACCAAATGTCCAGAGTAGCAGAGGTTTCTGGCAACTTAGAAATAAACGATGATGAAAGGTACTCCACAGCATACTAAGCAGTGATGAATCTTTTGATCTTAAGTTCTGAGGTAATATATTGGCAAACCTGTGTTCAGACCTAATAGATTTAATGGATCCCACTTATTTAAAATTAGACAAATCCTTTTATTATGGTTTTGGCCATAACCACTCATATAAGCAGCACTTATACCTTTGCATTTAGAACGTATGAATTGAACACAGTTAGAGTTTAGAACAAAGTTATAATCCCATCTGGTATGGTATGGTATGGTGTATGACCATAAATTAAAATGAGGCAGGGCTAGAGTACCATCCCTGCTTACCTGCTTTGTCGAGGAGATGAACGCTTTCCTCCTCCGTCTGGCCGGTGTGCCAGGTGCCTGGCAACAGGACACTACCACTGGCTTACACTCTGCCAGCTTGCCAGGCAACAAGACACGCTTTTTCACTTCTGTCAGTGGTGGATAACTTCACTGACTATTCTAATTCACTGCTTATATAAGGCAGAACCTGACACCCACTGGCTGCCAGAGTATTGGGTTACTTGTGTACCATCTCAAGTGTTCTCCTGTTTCTGCATATCCTACTGTTTGCCTGGTTTGACCTCTGCTGTTCCTGACTATCCTTTTGGCATCTGATTTAGCTCCATTTGATTACCCGGCTGTGTCCTCTGCTATTCCTGAAGCTCATCAAATTTTTAGTTCCTGACAGTATACTCTGGCCATAGATGGTGTTGGTGAATCGTCTGCTCAGGAGTTATGTCAACATCTAGCTCATCAGGTAGATCAGCAAGAGTTCAATGAAGCTCAGCTCCTGCAATGCCTGCAATGGTTGATTACCTGCCTGAACTCTATTCAAAGTACTTTAGCCCCACCTGTTCAACCACCTTCCGCATCAGTACTTGTTGTAGTGGCTCCCTTAGCTTGTAATTTATGTATTCCTCCTCCTGACAAGTGCGATGGAGACTAAGAAATGATGCGGGTACCTTAAGGAAATTTTTCATCTGAGAGAGCAAAGCTGGCATACATGAACTCCTTGTTGTCCAGTCAGGTGGTCGTTTGGGGATCTCCCCTTCTGGGAAAGTAATGATTCTATCTTGCATAACTCGGCTACCTTTTTTGAAACCTTCTAGAAGATTTTTGATGAGCCCAGCAGTGTCCTCAGTGGCCTCCATTCTGCTAAAGCTTCAGCAGGGGTCCTTGACCGTGGGACAATATTCTGTCTAGTTTTGTACATTCCTGGTCCTGGTTCTGCCTCTTTGACCTCGGATCTCCTTTTCACCGTTAAATTATTGTCACTCGACATTCAGCTTGTCACTGAATGTCGGGCACACTGTGGGAGAGAGGAGGATGCTGGGTTCCAGGCACCGCGCGGATTGGTAAGTTTTTATTTTTTGGGGGGTTTTTTTCTCTGGCTGGCCGCGGCACCCCTGGGAGCCGCGGCGCACACTTTGGAAACCGCTGGATTAAGAAATGCTATCCATTACTTCTTAACTTTTTCTTTTTTTTTAAACTTTATTTGTAAATTTTCATCACACAATATACTAATAACTGACATGGTCAAAGGGGAATTATTATTATTATCGTCGATTTGTAAGGCGCCACAGTGCTCTGCTGCACTGTATAGTAGGTAAAATAGTACATACATAAGACAGGGACATACAAGGTAGACAAAAAAAAGATTGCAGACATGAAAACAAACAGTATGAAGGACCCTGCTCATTAGAGAGCTTGCATTCTAAGTGGAAATTATTGCTTTTTGCCACCTGAGCAGGTCCAATTTAATTGCTTTTATTATGGAGAGGAAGTTTTCCACATATATATTTAGACTGCCGCCAGAAACTATGAACTTATCTCCTCCAATAGTAAATAAGTGTTGAATAACAGACCTGGGATATAAAAATACCAATCCAGGGGGTGCACCCTACACAATATCAATTGTACAAATAGAATAGAGAAAAGGGGTGTAATTGGGGCACTCCAATTAGATATTTAAAATTTAACCTTTATTAGTATACATTAAAATAAGGGTAGAAAATGAGCGAAATAATAAAAGAACATACATGTAACATACAGTGATACAATACAAGTTAAAAATGCAAACTATGTTTGCAAGAGCTCCTACACTCAATTGATAACACTCAGTTATATGCACAAGAACTTAAATAAGTCTAAGTGCCACTATGGTCATAATAAACCTGAAATAAAACTGGTGTACTCCTGCATATAAATGATCTGGATATAAGGAGAGACCTCCAAAAATATAGCCTGTAAGTAGTGCCAATATCTTTAGATCCAAATAGTAGTATGGAGCGCTAAGGATAACTGTCTCAATTGTAATGAAAAACTAACACTGCAATTAGCAAGCAAATGCCACGAGTATAGTGAGGTCGGCAGTAATTACCCTCTGATCGCGGGATTATGTGATAAATTCCCTGCCTATAATAACTGGGGAGCGATCAGGGGGATAAAGATCCAGATTAACCCAAAGCAGGAGATGGATGTAGGAGCCCTGAAACGCCAACGCGCGCTTCGCTGGGCTGCTTTTTCAAGGCTGAGTTTCAGGAGTGAGGTGTGGGGAGAAGTTAACGGGAGGAGGATGTCATCTGCAAATAAGTTTATACTTTTCAGAGCCAACCGTAACACCTTTAATATAAGGGGAAAAGTGAATTTTGCCAGCCAGGGACTCAAATCAGGGGGGAAAGGGGGCACCCCTGAAGAGTGCCGTTGGTAATCGAGATTGGCGAAGAGATCAACCCAGAGAGAGGCACAGAGGAGGAAAAAAAAAGTGGGAGAGAGGAACAGAGGAGAACAAAAAGTGGGAGAGAGGAACAGAGGAGGAAAAAAAGGAGAGAGGAACAGAGGAGGGAAAAAAGGAGAGAAGAACAGAGGAGGGAAAAAAAGTGGGACAGAGGAGGAAAAAAAGGAGAGAGGCACAGAGGAGGAAAAAAAGGAGAGAGGCACAGAGGAATAAAAAAAAGTGGGAGGCACAAAGGGAAAAAGGAGGGAAGGCAGCATGGAGGGTGCAGTGTGAGCATAAGGGGGCACAGTGTAGTTGTGAAGAAGGGGCACAGTATTGTGTGTGTGATGGCACAGGGGGCTTGTTGCAATATTGTGAGTGTGAGGTAGGTGGTGGCTAATTAATGGGTGCTATTTTGTTTGTAGGGTGATGGTGGGGACTATTAATTTAAGATGGGGTGGTTTGGGGGCTATTGAATGTTGGGGTGAGTTTAGGGAGAATGAGGTCTATTTATTAAATGTGACTATGAATTATTTAATGGCAGTGATGGCTGCAAGAAATAGGTACTGCTGGGGCTGTTTGCAGGAAGGGCCCTGCATTGCCACGCCCCTGAATGTATGACTTCACACTAAAAAAAATTTGCGCCGCCTAACTTTTTTGGGGGCTTACTTGACTATGAGGGGGGGCCTCATGAATTTGTTGTACCCGGGCCCTGAATTCCTCTTGGCAGCCCTGGTGGTGTGCATTATTAAATATCCTCGCACTGTCTCCAAAGTTGGATCCTCTTGTAGTGTGCACAAATTATGTGAGTACTCACATGAATATTGATGTCTCTTGTAATGTCCTGGTTATGATCTTTCTGTAGTGCAGGGTTGTCCCAAGCAGTTAGGGACTTGATGTGTTGTGTCCCGTCTGTCTCTGTGACAGCGTACTGCTGGACTGTATATGTCCGATGCACTTCCTGCAAATTGGAATACACCCTGCGTTTCAAAAGCCGAACTTCCAGTTTTTGGCTGCAGCGTATGGAACGCACGCTATATTTTGCGTTCCACAGCGAATGACTAGTATTGCATTATATTTTATGATATCGTAGACTATTGCAAAAATATATGCTTGATATAGTCACATCTATTCCAAAACAGAGTTGAATTGCTCACTGGTGCATTCTATAGTACACACTAGTTCATCTATATATTGGGGCTATTATGTCTCCTCACCTTAATATCTAAGAGATGGAACCTTAAGATTACAAATTATACTATTCAATATATTACTTTCTTCACTAATAAACTTTCTAAATGTGATGCACTCATTAACAGTATAATGATAGATTGTCAATCCTATTTGTCCAAGAAGCTCCGTAAGTCAAAATCTAAATTTAACCTTTTCGGGACCAGAGTAGAAATATCAAAAATCCATTTTGTTTCCTCACTTGAAATTTTGGTCACAAAATTCCCTCCTCTTTAAGATTTAGTAATCCCTTTTATTCCTAGAAATTTTAGACTTGATGGATCTGCATTATGTTTTTTTGCATAGTGATTGGATACACTATGAGTTTCAACCTTATTTTTAATATTTCTACAATGTTCACTGAGTCTTTAAGAATAGACCACTGTTTCGGGCCAATGAAAAGTGCCATCTGTGGTCTATAATGATATATTTATATGTGCATACTATTGAGAATATATGATTTTTTATTAAATAATTGTTGGATCTAATTTGAATTTTACTGATTTACATATATGTGGTGACAAGAAATACATTCTTTGTATATTTTGTCTATCTTCTAGCAGCTTGGATAACTGCTATTCTTGTGCAACACTATCCAAGGGATAGGCATTCAACCTATACCCATTGGTACTGTATGCAACAGCAGCCTAATACAAACCCTCGGGAGGCTCTATTCTTTTTCTTGCTTACAAAAAGAAAATGTTGTCTGGCGCTATAAAGCAAACAGTTTATAAATCATTATGTGTCGGCATATACAGTACTGTGCAAAACTTTTAGGCAGGTGTGGAAAAAATCTGCAAAGTAAGAGTGCTTTCAAACATAGAAGTGTTAATGGTTTATTTTTAACAATTAACAAAATACAAAGTGAATGAACAGAAGAGAAATCTAAATCAAATCAATATTTGTTGTGACCACCCTTTGCCTTCAATACAGCATCAATTCTTTTAGGTATACTTGCACACAGTTTTTTAAGGAACTCGGCAGGAAGGTTGAATCAAACAACTTGGATAACTAACCACAGATCTTCTGTGGATGTAGGCTTGCTCAAATTCTTCTGTGACATGAAACTGTCTTCTACAACCTAACCTTTCCAGCAGAGTTTGGATGTTCCTCATCCAGTTTTAAGCCTGTTACACAACTGTTTCTGTTTCAGTTCATGACTGTGTTTCAACCTACATACTGAAGCCAGCCTACACAATGGCATAGATTTGCCTACGCTTGTTTCACAGGCTTTCTTTCTGCAAACAATCTCTTGGATCATCTTTAGTCATGCTTTCATTCTCAACACTCCACAGAGGCTGCATTAACTAAGGTTGTCAATGATTTGGTCACTGCTAAAACTAAAGGCCATTAATCTCTTCTAGTTCTCCTCTATCTCTCTGCTGCATTTGACACTGTTGGCCACTCTCTGCTCATGCAAATGCTACAATCCCTAAGTCTTTAAGACACTGTCCTATCCTAATTCTCATCCTACCTAACTAATTGCTCTTTTAGGGCTAGATTTACTAAGCTGCGGGTTTGAAAAAGTGGAGATATTGCCTATAGCAACCAATCAGATTCTAGCTTTCATTTATTTAGTACCTTCTACAAAATGACAGCTAGAATCTGATTGGTTGCTATAGGCAACATCCACACTTTTTCAAACCCGCAGCTTAGTAAATCTAGCCCTTAGTGTTAATTTCTCTGTATCCACCTATGCTCTGCTTCCCTTATCAGTTGGAGTACCACAAGGCTCAGTACTAGGCTCTCTGCTTTTCTCTAGGTATAACACTTTTTGGAAAATTAATAAGCACCTTTGGATTTCAGTATCATCTCTATATGGATGATACCCAAATTTATCTATCTTCTCCTGATCTCTCTCCATCTGTGTTGTCCCGTTTTACTGACTGTCTTTCTGCTATTTCATCTTGGATAGTCTCTCGCCAACTCAAAATCAATCTTTCTAAAATAGAGTTAATAATATTCCCACTCACCAACAGAAGTTATCTACCTGACATTTTGATTTCTGTTGACAACATGACTATTAATACCACCCCACAAGCTCGCTGACTAGATGTGATCCTTGAGTCAGAACTATCCGTTGTTCCCTACATCGACTCTATATTTAAATCATGTTGAATACATCTTAATAACATTTCCAGAATACACATACATCTCACACTACAAAAACTTTAATTCATGCACTCATCATATGCTGCATTGATTACTTCAATTGCCTCCTTTCTGGTCCTCCCCAAACCAGACACTCACCCCCTACAACCTATTTTGCATGCAGCAGCTAGATTGCAAATTGTTCTTTCTTTGCTGAGGCACTCTGCTCCTATTCCCAGCTACAGTGCTTTTTTCGGGCTGCACCCACTTTGTAGAATTCCGTCCCTCGCACAATAAGACTTTCCTCTAGTCTTCAAACCTTCAAGTGCTCTCTGAAAACCTACCTCTTTAGGCAGTCTTAGACTATTCCTCAACCACCCTCTTAACTTCACTAGGTTACCCTATTACCACCCTTTGCACAGTTCACACTAGAGAACAACCCTCTGACTCCCTAACCAACATTGCTATGTGAATGGATCATATAGCATATTAAGTATGTTTTACCTTTCATCATCATCATTTATTTATATAGCGCCAACATATTCCGTAGCGCTTTACAATTGGGGACAAACATAATAAACTAATAAACAAACTGGGTAAAACAGACAAAAAGGTGAAAAGGCCCTGCTCGCAAGTTTACAATCTATGGGACAATGGGAGATTGACACATGAGGTTAAGTCTACATTTTGCATTTTGGCCCAGCCAGACTGCAAAGGTAAAAGTGACTCATAAGCTAAATGAACCCGTCACACAACAATGTTGGTCAGGGGGTAGTTGTCTTGTGTGAAACAGGCTAAAGGTAGCGAGGTTAAGAGGGTGGCTGAGGAATATTATAAGCTTGTCTGAAGAGGTAGGTTTTCAGAGAACGCTTGAAAGCTTGTAGACCAGAGGAGAGTCTTACTGTGCGAGGGAGAGAATTCCATAGAGTGGGTGCAGCCCGAGAAAAAGAGTTGGGAGATATTTTGAGACAAGAGAGGAGATGTATGTTGGTGCAGCTATGTTGATGGCCTTGTAGGTTAGTAAAAGTATTTTATATTGGATTCGGTACAAAACAGCCAGTGTAGAGACATACAAAGTGATTCAACAGAGGAAGAACGATTTGCAAGGAAAATCAGTCTTGCCGCAGCGTGAAAAATAGATTGTAGAGGTTTGAGTCTGTTTTTGGGAAGACCAGTAAGGAGGGAATTGCAATAGTTAATGCGGGAGATGATGAGTGCATGAATTAAGGTTTTTGCAGTGTCTTGCGTGAGATATGTGCGAATTCTGGAAATGTTCTTTAGATGTATGTAGCAGGATTTAGAAATAGAGTCAATGTAGGGAACAAAGGATAGGTGTGAGTCCAGGATTCCACCTAGGCAGCGAGCTTGTGGGGTGGGATTTATGGTCATGTTATCAACAGAGATAGAAATGTCAGGTATGCTCTTGTTGGTGGGTGGGAATATTATTAACTCTGTTTTGGAAAGATTAAGTTTGAGTTGGCGAGAGGACATCCAAAGGACACCTTTGTATTCTGGCTGGACCAGTATGCAATAAGTAGCACTTAACCTCATGTATCAAACATCCATTGTCCCATAGATTGTAAGCTTGGAAACAGAGCCCTCTTACATCTCTGTTTGTCTTTATTACCCAGTATTACCCAGTATTATTTTATTACTGTGTTTTCTCCCAATTGTAAAGCGCTATGGAATTTTCTGGTGCTATATAAATAAATGTTGATGATCATGATGATCACTTACATCAAAATCCCCTTCTTCAATAAGAGACATATCACTGTTGATCCCTATATCCTTTCTCTCCCTAGTCATACTTTGAAAAATATAGAGTTTCAAAAGACACACTACTGGTACACCATCAACAGTTCTGTTAATGGTTTATTATCCCTGGTTCTAGAGATTTTTAAACAATTAGGTATATATTTCATCATCATCACCATTTATTTATATAGCGCCACTGATTCCGCAGAGCTGTACAGAGAACTAGACTGGGCTTGGCTAACCTGTGGCACTCCAGGTGTTGTGAAACTACAAGCCTCAGCATGCTTTGCCAATATATATCATCCTGTTGCTGGAAGGGTATGCTGGGACTTGTAGTTTCACAAAACCTGGAGTGCCACTGGTTAGCCAAGCCTGCACTAGACTCAGAACATTTGACAGACTGTCCTACCTGTTCTTGTCACTTTTACCACCTGTGGCTACTGGTTTCTTTAGTTGCGGCTTGTCTGGATCCTGGAATGTTGAGGGCCCTATTTGGAAAAAATAATGGGTACATTTAGAAAATTCCAACCAGCCCCAGCGTTAAATCAATAGGACTCACAATTAATACTTAGGCCTTCCTCCAGCCCCAACATAAAAGTAATAGTATTCCCATTTAATAAACCTATTTTCCTCCCTCCAGACAGCCCCTGCAATAAATTATATTTACGTATAATAAATATACCTATTTTCTGCAACCTTCACTGCCATTAAATAATTCATATTCACATTTAATAAATATACCTCATGCTCCTCAAACTCAGCCCTGCATTGAATTAATAGCCCCCAAACCACCCCATCTTAAATTAATAGTCCCCACTATAAAATGTAATTGCCCCATCTTCACCCTACAAAGAAAATAGCACCCATTATTTAGCCACCACCTACCACACACACTTTACATTCCCACAAGCCCCTGTGCCATCACACGCACATTACTGTGCTCCTTTATCACCCATGCTGTGCCTCCTTATGATCACACTGCGCCCTCCATGGTGCTTTTCCTCCCCCCTTCTCCTGGCCCCCCTTCATAACCCTGTGCCATGCTGCTTTTGCTCCCCCCCTTCTCCTGGCCCTCCTTCATCACCCTGTGCCTTGCTGCATTTGCTCCCCCCTTCTCCTGGCCCCCCTTCACACTCTGCCATGCTGTCTGTGCTCCCCCTTCACACTCTGCCATGCTGTCTGTGCTCCCCCTTCACTCTGCCATGCTCCCCCTTCTCTCTGCCATGCTCCCCCTTCTCTCTGCCATGCTCCCCTTTCACTCTGCCATGCTCCCCCTTCACTCTGCCATGCTCCTCCTTCACTCTGCCATGCTCCTCCTTCTGTGCCATGCCCCCCCTTCTCTCTGCCATGCTCCCCCTTCTCTCTGCCATGCTCCCCCTTCACTCTGCCATGCTCCCCCTTCTCTGTGTCATGCTTCCCCTTCTGTGCCATGCACCCTCTTCTCACTGCCATGCTCCCCCTTCTCTCTGCCATGCTCCCCTATCGCTGCGGTCACGTGAGGTTTTTTTTTTTTTAAGTTTCTTGCTCTCCCCACCAACGAAGAGGGGAGCGATTCAGGGATGGGACCTACCGGGGGATAGTCCAGTCCCCCGGCGGGCCAGTCCAACCCTGTATACCTCTCCACTATCTCCAACAGCTGGTAAGCTTTTTTGGGGGGCCCAATGGCTTACCCATTCACACAAGGTAGGGATCTTGGATACCTGTACATAATAAGTTTTTTATTATCCCTGGTCTTGTCAGGATCTTCAGTTGTAGCCTCTTCTTGGTCAGGTGGATGGTGATATGCTTTTGAAAACAGGGAGGCTTGTTCACTCGGTACACCGAGTGGTACACAAGTTGTGCACGGATAGTTCTCCCAAACAGGTCAAAATTTTAGCTATGACTTTGTCATAGTCCAAAGCAACTGTATGACTTAACTTCAAAGAAAAAGTTTGAAAATGCCTGCTCACTGTTTTTTTGGCCAGCCCTCTTGCTCTGTTATTCTCTCAAACATGGTCAAGTAGACTTCAATATTGTCATTTACAGTCATTTTAAGGTTTCCCATTGTTAGTGCTATTTGATGGCTAACAGCTATACTCTTGTAGCCTCCTGCTGAGCAGAATTAGACAGTGAAAATGCTTTAATTACTCAGTTGTTATGGTAACAGTAAACAGTCTTTCAGATAAGTGATAAATGGGTGTTTGGTCGTCTAAGTGCTTCATAAAACTTGCATTCTGTACTATATTGTGATGAGCTTAGGTAGTGAAAGTTGTCTGCTGGGGTAGACAGTGGCACATTTTAGTGAAGCAAAGAGCTATAGAGACAAAGTCACAGTCGTACACCCTCCTTAAAATTATATAGATATATATCTATAATATAAAAGCCTAGCGGCGTGTGTTAGTCTGTGTGTGAAAAAAAAAAAGCTGCAGCGCCACCTGCTGGGCAGAGTTATACACTGACCTACTAAATTCTTAGCATTATCTAATATATAAAAGTAAAAGCCTAGCGGCGTGTGTTAGTGTGTGTGTGTGTGTGGAAAAAACTATTTTCTCAGAAAGGGCTCATCCAATTGACCTGAAATTTGGTATACTGACATTATTTGACAAAAAAATTAGAATAGTGAAGTCAGTTAACTTCCATCATCCCCCCTTCCCCCCGTGGGAGGGGTAGTAAAGGCTAAATTTACGAGTTGAGGGCTCAAACTCATTTTCGTGAGGTAATTTTACCTCATGAACACACATTAAAAAGGACGTAACGCTCTTCACCTGAGGAGGCCTGGGCTAGGCCCAAATGCATGACAAGAACCTTTTTAAGACCTTAAGTAGCTTGATTTGACTAGAATGCATGAGTATCATGCACGGGTTAACTTGTGGCCGCCAATCCATTAAGAAGATATGCATTGCTGTCCATTCCCCATAAATTTTGTCATGTTTGATTGTAAAATTAATTGTCAGCTAAATGTACATAAATATTTCACGCATTTACAATATTGTATGTTTTACTTGCTGTGCAGGTATATTGTCTGTTTCTATAACTTCTGGTGAGGTACTTGCTGTCCATCTCCATGTTGCAGATAGTCTTGCTATTTCTTCATCACAAGTGAAACGCAGGTTGTCAAATACCACAACTTGGGCACATATATTTGGAGGCCTCAATCTTATTAAGTTCTTTTTTTATTTTTGTAATTATTTTGAAACCGCATAGACAGATGAGTGAACATATTTTCAGTCGAGCCAATAACAAATGGCTGTTAATGCAAAGAGGGGTATTCAATTCTTAGCGAGACGGGTGAAAATCCAGCGCTCAAAAAATATTACTGTTAATACGGTAATTTGCGCGTAAATACCGTTAATACGGTAATTTCTGTTCTCGGCCCTCTTCTATTTTCGCTCTATACCTCATCCCTTGGTGCTCTCATCTCCTCCTTCGGTCTTCAGTATCACCTTTACGCTGACGACATCCAACTCTACATCTCCTCGCCCGATCTCTCTCCCTCCCTTCTCTCTCGTGTATCCGACTGCCTCTCGGCCATCTCCTCCTGGATGTCCTCGCGTTTTCTTAAAATTAACATCTCTAAAACTGAAATAATTGTCTTTCCTCCTGCCAGGCTCCCCTTCCACCATGGCCTCTCTATCACTGTCAACAACACCTCCATCTCCTCTGTCACCCAACTTTGCTGCCTGGGCATTACCTTCGACTCCTCTCTCTCCTTTACCCCCCACATTCAATCCCTGGCCCAAGCCTGTCGCTTTCAATTTCGCAACATTGCCCGCATCCGGCCTTTTCTCTCTCAGGATGCCACCAAAACTATCATCCACGCTCTCATTTTCTCACGCCTCGACTACTGAAACCTCCTCACCGGCCTACCCCTCTCCCACCTCGCCCCCCTCCGCTCTATTCTGAACGCGGCTGCCAGACTCATCTTCCTCTCTCGCCGCTCCTCCTCCGCTTCCCCTCTCTGCCTTGCCCTACACTGGCTCCCCATCCCCTACAGAATCATCTTTAAACTCCTGACCACCACATACAAGGCACTCTCTCAGTCTACTGCCCCCTACATCTCCAACCTCCTCTCCATTCACACTCCTGCCCGCTCCTTGCGCTCGGCCAATGTCCGTCGCCTCTCCTCCTCTCTGATTACCTCTTCCCACTCCAGAATCCAAGACTTCTCCCGGGCAGCCCCCCTTCACTGGAATGACCTCCCTCGCTCCGTCCGTCTCTCTCCCACTCTAAGCTCCTTCAAACGGGCACTAAAAACCCACCTGTTCCTTAAAGCCTACCATCCCTCCACCTAACCCGCTCTCCCCTCCCTCCTTTACATCAACTGGCCCCTCTTGTACCTGAGTTTTGTTCACCCTCCCTTAGGATGTAAGCTCATTTGAGTAGGGCCCTCTTCCCTCCTGTGTCCTTACCTACTCTTCTACTCCGTCCTTTCTGCATTAGCCTGCTTGGAGCTTCAGAACTGTTGGTATTTTTGTTTACTGCTCAATAATGTTTTACCCTGTACTGTCTATTGTCTGCATTGTACGGCGCTGCGGAACTCTTGTGGCGCCTAACAAATAAAGGATAATAATAATAATAATTTACTCGCTGGATTTCAGCTCGCATCTCAGGGAGCTGCGAGCTGAAATTCAGCGAGTAATTACCGTATTAACGGTAATATTTTTCAAAAGCGGGATTTTCACCCGTCTCGCTAACAATTGAATACCCCCCAAAGAGTCAAAATAACGTTTATGAAATATAGACATAAAGAAAAAGAAAGTAAAGAAAAAAGAGGGTATTCTATTAATTGTTAAGACTCAAAAACATTTATGGTATAGCAGTGTTTTTTTTGGTTTTTTTTTGTTGGTTATTAGAGGAAGGGGAAGAGGGTGTAGGGTTAGGTTTTTTAATCAAATATTTCCCTGAACAGGAGATTGATGCCAGTTGAACCACGGTGTCAAAACTTCCCGAAATTTGGGAACAGAGTTATTCAGTAGGGCGGAGCTATGTTCCATAGAGGAGATAAAACAAATACAATTAAGCAGCTCTGTTTTAGAAGGAGCGGAAGGTTGCTTCCATGCTCTCGCAATAAGTAACTTGGAAGCCTGATAGATAAGAGCAATTAAACAGTTTTGGTCCTGCTTATGTCAGGAATGGGTTGATTTAGCAACACCTGAGCCGCTACCTTGGTAACTCTGATACCGGTTACCTTACGTGTTATAGCCAAAGTAAGATTCCAAAAAGTTTGGATGACCGGGCATTCCCACCAAATGTGCAAAAAACTTCCCTTTGCTCCACATAGGCGCCAGCAACGATCAGAAACAGATGGGTACATACGATACAGTTTTTCTGGATCTAGGTACCATCGCAAATGAATTTTATAGCAATTTTCTTGTATACCTGCATTTATGGAGACCTTTGCAGTTCTCGTTCGGATAGTAGACCACTCCTCGCTGTCCAACGTTATCCCCAGATCATGTTGCCAAGCCTCCTCGTGAGGTTCAGGAATTTGGTCTAGAGGGGCTATAAGCATGCGGTACATAATTGAAATATTGCTTCTGCGACTCGCGGAATATATACAATGCTGCTCAAATGGGGAGATATTACGTAATCGGGTGGATCTGGCTTGTGACTGTATAAAGTTCCGAATTTGTATATATTGGAAATGTACCGATGGGGGCGGATGGCATTTATTCTGAATTTCTTCATATGAGGCAGGAGTGGTTTCCTCCACAATATGTAGGAAGCGCTCCATTTTATGCCTTCTCCACCAGCCGGCTGTCGCTTCTGACCTACCTGGCTGAAAAAGTGGTTGAGTCTAGATAGGTGTCAAGGGAGACGGGTAAGGTGCCAGACTATATCTTTTGTTGGCCAGGTCCCAAGTATTTAGTGTAAAAGATATGGAGGGGTAAGAGTATGCCGCAGCAGGTCTACTGGATCTGGGATGCCATGTTAGGTGATGCACGGGGGCGAATGGTGACAAAACATTTTCAATGTCCACCCATTTTTTCAGGCCTGTGTTGAGGTGCCATGAGAGAACATAGTCTTTCCAATCCTATGTGTAAGCTTTAGGATTTTTTGCATTTATACAATGCACAACATTGTATAAATGCAAAAAATCCTAAAGTCCGTAGTGTGACTCTTCCTCAATAGTTCCTCCCAAAAAGCGTATATGACAAAAAAAAATACCATAGTGCAACACAGTCTTTTAAAAAACACTACAAAATTTAATTCTTAAAAGTTCTGCCCATTAAGTGTCAGAAGTAATGAATCGATTCTATTTGAAAGACAAATCTTCACACTCCACGTCCCTTTGTGAATGCACTTCCTAAATGCTAGTTGTAAATCAGCGTTGAACATCCACTATAATATATCTTCTTAGACCATATTGTGGGTTTCTCAAGATTTTTTTTGTCAACTCCATATACAATCAGAAAAAAGCACTCATGGTGCATTAACTGTTTCCTTTTAATAAAAACCAAACAACATTATGGGGAATACAGACCACAAATAATTTACTTTAACCATGAAGAAATCGGTGGTAATCGTTTTCACGATTACCACCATTCCGACACCGAGGAGTACTACACTTAAATTCCGAATGTGGGAAAAAACGATTGTAATATAAGCAGACTCACCTCCAAACCGACACTGTAGAGCTCTGATCGCAGCAGGACGGTGACTGGAAGTTGTTCCGACTAGTCAGGTGTCCGTCAGTAGATTTTCACGTCATCGCGACCTGTATCACTTTTTAATTTAAAGCGGCAATGTTGGGACGCCGCAGGTTAAGTGGTATAGGTCTCCATATAAGTAAGGGGGGCCCTCGGATAAAACCCCACACTCTGCAATCATTTCTATATAAAAGGGTCTAAATCAAAATCAATATTCATTCCATATGGGGAGATTGTTTTCATATTGTAGATCAATTGTGCTTCTGCTTTTGTTATTTGTTCTACATAGTTTCCTCCCCTCTAGAATTCAGTAATAAATTATCTATTCCTGTAAATTTAAGGTAACTCGGGTCTTTATTATGAATTTTGGCAAAATGCTCGGAAACGCTATGTGTTATTAAACATATTTTAATATTGTACACATGTTCGGCAACGTACTTTAAGTTTCCTCTCTGTCATTCCTATATATTGTTAGCCACATGTACATTCCAACATATAAATAATACCTTCAGAGTTACATGTAATTCTATTTTTTACTCTAAAAGTCCTTCCATTTGTATTCGATTTGAACTCTGTGATAGGTTTTGTATTTTTCATGCCCATGGTTTTGCATGCGATGTGGCTTACAATAGGAGACCATTAGGAGATTATAAGCACACACCTTCAGGCCAAGTACCAGAAGTGTATCGGTGAAATCTGCGTTCCAGCTGTGGGTCACTTGAAACACTTGTATGCCGGGAAGAAGACTCCAAGGAACACCAGCATCAGAAGAAGTATGCGTGTAAGAGAGAAGACCGGCCGCATGGGAGAAGAACCCGACAGGGGAAGATAGAATTTTAAAATAGGGTTAAAATCCGGATCCCTCTCTGTGAGCTCCGTCGCGCTAACACTGTGCAAAAGTGGCTTAAACATTTGTCAGCTCCATGTTTCACTTTTTAATATAATTAGAAGGTAATCCAGCATCACATCTATCATATTTATCCTGAGATCCTTTTTGCGCTGCTTGTTTTCTATCGATTTAATCTACTTCAATAGGAGCAGCACTAGCATCTAATAAGAGCATCCACACTATTGTGTATATTAGTTCCCAAGAATTAGAGAAAATTGTACAGAACTGGAGACCTTTCATGACCAAGCACCAGGGGCGGATCTAGGCAATTGCTCTACCCAGGGCGATTTTAGTGGGGGTGATTTAGGCCCCACCCCCTTTCTGATTTCTAAGGCTGCCGGCGGCTGCACAGTATGTGAAGGTCCGCTCGGCAGTGACAGTGTGCTGCCTGGCTGCTCTGATTGTGTTTAAAACAATCAGAGCAGCCGGACAGCACATTGTCACTGCCGAACGGACCTGCAGTGTGCAGCTGTCGGCAGCAAGTCCCTGTTAGGGGGGGCGATTGCCCCGATCGTTATGAGGAATAATCTTGGGAGGTATTTTAAGATCATATCTGTTTGATAATAAAGGGATTATAAATTAGCTTGGTTTATAAAAGGTAGGATCCAGTTACAAATTAGAGATCTATAATATGTCTCTTGGTTATTTTCAAAATCCATGGGGATTGTTAACAATACTATTTGTTCCGTTTAATTGAACTGAGGTTGGGAGTTAAATTATTTGATTACAATATTACAAGGAGATACATACTATTACGATATAAAATCATTAGGAATTGCCCCTTTTGTTGGTCATAGAGAATACTTTATGTATAGATCATTCACAGCTGTACGGTATAAGATTAGATTAAACTTTAGAGAAGGATAGTGTTTATTGGAGCAGTGTATGCCAGACTAAGGATTTCTCTATTTATGTTTTGAGAAGGTTCTCTTCTTGCTAGATGAAGAATTTAAATGTATTCATCTCTATGCATTATTTTTATAACCATTATTGCAGGCACATAATTAATACTTTTTTCTGTCTGGTTGTGTAGTTTTAACATAGAGTTGAACGTCCTCTTGGGATAACAAAATATTAAAAACAATACTCATTGGCACAAACGGTTCAACTTTGTTAAAATCTATCTTGTCTGCAACTTTATATATATATATATATATATATATATATATATATATATATATGTATATATATATATATATATATATATATATATATATATATATATATATATATATATTCCTACTATGCCATTGCATTTTAGAAAACTAAATACAGAAATACAGAGATGTATAGGAAAAATCTAGTTTTTATTGTTAATATAATACAGAATTAAAGAGATGGACACATGTTCCGTCAGTTGAACAAACAGAAGTTAAATGAGAATATGTACTTTCACATTATTAGGGACTTTAAGTTCAATTGACCACAAAAATAGAAAATACGGTGCCCAATTGAAATCTTAAATCTAAACCAACTAATTTGCCAGCCATTAAGGAGTAATCTTAAATCCTTCTATAATTTATTCATATAATGGATCCTATCATCTTGCCCTAGCTGAATCCACTGTTCTGGTTTACTACCCGGTGGTCGAAGTGAAGATTTAGAAGTGGGTGTATGGAAAATGAAAGTGATTGGAATATGATAGTTTTACAATGAAAGCAGTAGAGGAAGTGGCGGTATGGCATACCACCGTGTACCAGCCCACTTCGACCACTGATTCTGCCTGAAGTTTTTAGTGATCACACATTAGTATGTTGTGTACATAAAACCAAACTTCTAAAATCAAATTCTAAAATCAAATAAAGTCTAGTACACAAGATTATTCAAACGTGGTAGCCTTGAAAATTTTCTTGATGACCTAACTGTCTGCTTGTTTTAGAATCAATTTAATAACAGACCCTGCTACTGCATTCCAGAATTTAAAATCACAGTTACTGAAACTTTGCAAAACCCTCACTCCATTAAACATAGCCAGTGAGCATGGGCATTACCTTTGGATCTTATTGACTTATACCACTTCAGACATGCTTTGTAGTAGACTCTACTAAAGATCTCCATGATTACAGGAAAATGTGAAATACATGCACTAAGCAAACAGAGGTAGCAGAAGCCCAATACTACTCTGACAATTTTCATCAAAACACTTCAAGTCATGCAGAATTCTGGAAGGTCACTAATAATTTACTAGAGCTCTTCGTATATTAAGTACCCATCAGTATCAATAAGAATGACATAATGCTGTCTAACAATACTGCTATTTCCTGCGCTTTCAATTAATACTTTGCGGGGTGTGCTATTTCCTTATTTTCAAGCCAGAATGCAGATGCCATGAGTACATGAAGAGGTTGAGTACAAGCTTATAGTGCTCAAACTATACAACCAATGTGGGCCTCAAAGCTCCTATCTCTTATTGCCCATGTCATTGCTAAGCCTATTGCCTCCTTACTAAACTCTATTTTGTAATCTGATCAAATTCCAAAGACATGGAAAATGGGTAGAGTTTGGAAAAATGTGTTCATACCCAAATCGGCAGCTTCTAACCAAAAATGTTCTTATCCTGTTAATCCAACCTTCCATCAAATCATTTCATTGTAACTACTCTATTACAAATCTGTAATGAAATTCAGTGTGGAATGGAACATGGACAATTGAGGGGTGCATTATTCATAGATATTACAAAAGCTTTTGACACTGACATACTGCAGGGTTTATTTATAGTTAGGAACAAATTTTGCCATGTTCAGAATTTGCAGCAGAGCAAACCGTGTTGCACTGCAAGGGGTGCAAATGCAAACATTTCTTTTGGCATTCAGGGCAAATACTACAGTCATGGCCAAAAGTTTTGAGAATTACTCAAATGTTACTTTTCACAAAGTCTGCTGCCTCCGTTTTTATGATGGCAATTTGCATATACTCCAGAATGTCATTAAGAGTGATCAGATGAATTGCAATTAATTTCAAAGTCCCTCTTTGCCATGACAATGAACATTATCCCCAAAACAACATTTCCACTGCATTTCAGCCCTGCCACAAAAGGACCAGCTGACATCAGATCAGTGATTCTCTCGTTAACACAGGTGAGAGTGTTGATGAGGAAAAGGCTGGACATCACTCTGTCATGCTGATTGAGTTAGAATAACAGACTGGAAGCTTTAAAAGGAAGGTGGTGCTTCAAATCATTGTTCTTCCTCTGTTAACCATGGTTAGCTGCAAGGAAACATGTGCAGTCATCATTGCTTTGCACAGAAAGGGCTTCACAGTCAAGGATATTGCTGCTAGTAAGATTGCACCTAAATCAACCATTTATTGGATCATCAAGAACTTCAAGGAGAGAGGTTCAATCATTGTGAAGAAGGCTTTAGGGCACCCAGGAACGTCCAGCAAGCGCCAATGCAGAGCTTGCTCAGGAATAGCAGTAGGCAGGTGTGAGTGCATCTGCACGCACAGTGAGGCGAAGATTTTTAGAGGATGTCCTGAAAACAAGAATGCCAGCAAATAAGCTACTTGTCTCCAGGAAAAACATCAGAGACAGACTAATATTCTGCAAAAGGTACAGGGATTGGACTGCTGAGGACTGGGGTAAAGTCATTTTCTCTGATGAATACCCTTTCAGATTGTTTGGGGCATCTGGAAAAACGCTTGTACGGAGAAGGAAAGGCGAGACCATTCAGCTGTGGGGTTGTTTCTCAGCCAAGGGAGTGGGCTCACTCACAGTTTTGCCAAAGAACACAGCCATGAATAAAGAATGGTACCAAAACATCTGCCAAAGCAACTTCTCCCAACCATCCAAGAACAGTTTGATGAAAAACAATGCCGTTTCCACCATGTTGGAGCACCTTGCCATAAGTCAAAAATGATAACTATCTGTCTCGGGGATCAAAACATCGAAATTTGGGGTCCATGGCAAGGAAACTACCCAGACCTTAATCCCATTGAGAACTTGTGGTTAATCCTCAAGAGGTGGGTGTACAAAACCCACAAATTCTGACAAATTCCAAGTATTGATTAGGCAAGAATGGGCGGCCACCAGTCAGTATGTGGCCCAGAAGTTGATTGACAGCATGCCAGGGTGAATTGCCAAGGTCTTCAAAAAGGAGGGTCAACAATGCAAATATTGACTCTTTGCATAAACTTACAGCGCTAGGCAGCCATCTAGGGGTGTGGCCATGCCAATTACAACATGTCCCTCCCTCATTGTGCTGTGGCCACAGCCCCTGTCCCATTGCTAGAAGTATTTTGCTGTACAGAAAATATCCTGCTCCCTATGCCCAGAAAACAAATTGTACAACAGATGCAAATGCCAATTATAGAATATAGGAATATAAAGTTTAAGATACAGCCCATAAAATTCACCTTAGAAAGCATGATATTCTTTATAACTCTTTATAGATCTAGACTGGCTGTGCCTAGAATCTATACATAGAGTTCACTTTGCCAGCTTCTCTTTCATATAATTTCTGAACCCAAGTACCTGAACAGATCCCATTTTTTAAACATTCCACTTGAGTTACTTAAATCTGCCATCTGTCAGATCTTTCAAAACTTCTGCTATTCGGCTTTATAAACATGTTTGTTATTATAATGTCTATAATACGGTTACAATATATCATGTGTCCAAGACAGGTGATTCCCAAAGTATTTTTGTGGTAAAATACTTTAGAAATAAATAAATAATACAGGAGCTTGTAGGACCACTTTTAGAAGCAATAACTTGTATTATTTTTTTCTGTATGAGTCCACCAGCATCTTTACATCATATATGAGGGCTTTTGGTCCATCCTTCCTTACAACACTCATTTAGTTCATTGATGTTTGAAGACAGTTATATATCGACAGCTCTCTGAAGGTCCCACCGCAGCATCTCAATGGCGTTGAGGTCTGGACTTTGACGTTCCAAATCTAATTTTTTTTCAGTCATTCAGATGTAGATTTGCTGGTTTACTTAGGATCATTATGAATGATCCAACAGCCTAGGAAAGATTGGACCACTGTGACACAGCAAATGAAAAAGGTAAGGATAGATAGGCCAGACAAAATGTTTTCCATATCAGTTTTATACAGACTATGGTGCGTTAAAAAAACAAAAACAAACGATGCTGGTATTTCCTTCAGAACTTGTGTATATGGCATTAAAAAGCAATGCTAGTTAAAGCATAGATGAAACCTTGTCATTTATCCATGCTTATGAATTAATGCATCCCCAAGCTTTTGAGAAATGTGATTTTGCTAAGTTGACGCCATCTTTTTGCCTTATAGCCATTTTTGTTCTGTTATAGCTTAAAGACAGATGCACCTGTTTTGTAGGAGTAGTTCATTATTTGCAAGAATATGCTTATAACCTTGGACATAGCAGACAGGAGATAAGCCAACCCCCCCCCCATGGGAGTTTTCCTGTGTGATAATGAGAGAATGTATTAACATTTGTGTAAAGGGAGCATGAGTGGTTAAAACCTTTTGGGGCGTAGTTTTCTGTAATACGTGGTTTTTGCTATATAGATAGGTACTTGTTACTAATAAAGCAGAGTTTATTTTACACTCAAACCATGCAGTGTATTTAATTCTCTCCAGCTGATGAGCTCATAACTGATAGACTGACACTTACAGGTGAACAATCTGATATAGATTCAACACTTTCCTTTACCATAGTTTGCTATACACGTAATTGAATGTTCCCATTAAACTGCATTGTATTTTACCAAGTGTTAAAGCTTCTGAATGCTACAAGCAATGTTGAAGTTGATGCAAAGTGAATGCTTGTCCCAAAGTATATGTAGAAGTCTATTTATTTACATTATTTTTGGACTATCAGCATGAAAGCGCTTCTGATAGACTTTAACAATGCATGTTAAATGCTTAAAATTATTATCCATGTGTACAAAGCCTTAAGGTGTTTCTGGCTTAAAAAAACATAAAAAATATTTAATGTGTTAAAATTACATCTCTGCTTTATAGAATAAGATAAAACACAGTGTTCATCTGCCAATTTCTAAAGGTAAAAATGGAAAAACATCATATTTTCTTATCCTGTAATAGAATCTGAAAATCAGGTAATTCCAGTGATTATCTATCAGTAGATAATTACCTCCCTGGAGGTTTAGGGCGTTCCACTACTTTTTTGTTTCTTTTAAGAGCCCCAGGGGTGTGTTTGTTCTGTGATAATTATGCTCGCTGTTGCTGCCTTAATGCATAATTGTAAAATTAGTATCTGATCTCTTTTCTCAATTCAGTAGCACAGAATGGTTTTATGTAATACAAAATTAAGTCTTCTTTCAATGCAATTTCTCGCTTTTTTATATTTTGGGTTTATTCATAGTTGAGCACTTCTACACATATGTTTTTTGTTGGATGCACAAGGACATGAGTGTGAAAAATTATATTTGTATGCATTTTTCATGCTCCTGAGCACCCACAAATGGAGACACTGTGTAAATGTGGCCTTGTGCTTATACAAAACATTTAAGACTCATTACCACAAGCATTTTCTTGAGGTCCATTCCAAACAGATTGAAGGAGAAAATCGATAGGAAAATAGTGCAGCATAGACATATTTGGTTGGCATTCAGAACGCCATGAGAAAATTATGCTCTGACATTATAGAGACGTCCTCACACAGCACAAATAAAGGCCAGACATACATCCTGTGTGGAGTTTGCCTGTTCTCTCAGTATTGGCATGAGTTTTCACCGGGTGCTCCGGTTTCCTCCAACAGTCTAAAAGCATACTGGTAGGCATATTGGCGAAATCTACCCTAGTGTGTGGTAAAGAATTTAGTCTGTAAGCACCAGTAACTCAGGGACTATTGTGAATAATTAAACATTCTCTGTAAAATTTTGTGTAATCTATTTCATGCTATATCAATAAAGGTCAATAATAATTACAGATTTATATTCCTCATCTACAGTAAAGTGTGGTTTCTCCAAACCACATATTTTTTGTTGTTTTATTTCTGGTTTGTAAGCAGTGCAATTTACTAAAAAGCCAAACAGCACATCCAGCCACACTATTTCAAACCGTCAGATCTGAAACCATCATCCCGATTTTTACACTTGGATGGAATACATATGCTGCAATGTATTAAACTGTGGTTTGCAAACTGCAAGTCAAGTTGCCAGAAAAAGTCAGACATGTAGATGTCCTTCTAATAGACAAGATTGCTCAAAGTACATGCCATTGAAGTATGATGCCTATAAAAATGGCCAAGACCTTTCTACTACTGAGGGTGTGGGGAAATGGCAATGATTGGGAATTGGTATGGTTGCTTGCTCACAGGACAAATGAAGCCTCATGGGAAGAAAATAAGATGAGCAGCAGCATGTACTGTGGAGGTTCGGTAGAGTGAGGCTATTACAAGCAAGTATGGCGCTGGAATCCTTCTCAGATCACATGGTGATTCCGATGTCTAATCTTTATGAGCAGGTGATGAATGGTATGGAGCCTTGAACTGCATGCTCCAATGCAATTTTGGGCTGTACAATTTATTATGTGCTTTACAGTTTTAATAATATCTCAGGATTTCCTAATGTCAAGGCATGCGCCCACCCCCCCCCCCCCCCCCCCCCCCAAGACCTCTGAGGATGTGTTGTGGTATCTGGAGACAAGACATTAAAACAGATTCTTAAAGTAGTGTAAATTGCAAGGTGGGGCCTCCATGGTTCTGAATTGTTTTTTCAGCACATCCCACAGAAGCTCAATCAGATTGAGATCTGGGAAATTTGGAGGCCAAATCAACACCTGAACACTTTGTCATGTTCCTCAAACCATTCCTGAACAATTTTTGCAGTGTGACAGGGAGCATTATGCTGCTGAAAGAGGCCACTGCCATCAGGGAATACTGTTGCCATGAAGGGATGTACTTGGTCTGCAACAATGGTGGCTCCATCAAATTTAGCTCCCTGAGAAATGAAATAAATCTACCAGTACAGGAGCTAGGAAGTGTTGAAACTTTATAGCAGGCTGAATTGTTCGTATTGTGGATATCAATAAATATTGTCTGATGCGATTAATGTGGTTCCAAAGCGCAAAAGAGATTTAATAGCAAAACCAAGCAGAACACAATGATAATACAAAGTACAACCGATACATATGCTGTGCAGCCCCTGGATCTAGAACCAGTCCGTCAATGCTGATGTCTGTTGGCAAAGAGTGAGGCTGTTCCTAAATCAGAGGCTGCTTTTATGTTAAGTTTAGAAAAAAACACTGATGATATCACAAAACATACACAGATAACACTAAGGGGTATATTTACTAAACTGGGTTTGAAAAAGTGGAGATGTTGGCTATAGAACCAATCAGATTCTAGCTGTCATTTTGTAGAATGTACTAAATACGTGATAACTAGAATCTGATTGGTCGCTATAGGCCACATCTTCACTTTTTCAAACCCGCAGTTTAGTAAATATACCCCTAAGAGAGGTGTTAATTGGCCCAGGGTTAACGATGTTCCAGTAGACTGCTGGTCATAAGTCAGTTCATTTGATCTTTTCCCAAAGGAGGGACCCGCTCACTCCAACTGCTGCCTACGTGTCTTCCCGCCAAAGAACTGGTTTAAACTGACCCACAAGAAGAGTGCTTTTGAGTATTAATTTCATATTGCTCATAACGTGCGATTGCTAGATGCGGTAGCTACTCTGTCAAAACCGGGTTAATGCTGATTAAATATGCTTTAATATGAGACCAAACTCTTTACATTTCATATGACCTGAACCATAAATACTTTTACTATAATATTATCTGTACAAATAACCTTTAATTCATTTATAAAATGATCCATTGTGAATTGGAAATTTTAGAAAATGTGTACTATTTACAAGTGAAAATGTGAATGTAAGTGTGTGTGATATCAATCTGTGCGATTGCATGATTACACGTGGCGAACTGGTCGCAATCGCACGGTAAACCAATATTTAGTAATTTAGCCGACTTCATCCAAATATTTCACTTCCGCAAGGTCAACGGAACTCTGTCAATTTTTTTAAGATCTTTTACAGCTTGAGTGAATTCCTAAGGGGAGATGTCTTTATTGCATTTACAAGTACAAATATGGTAATGGTATGTATGAAACATCTAAACAAGTCTCCCATAACTAAAAAAGTATCTCTAACAACCTCAAATTTAGTTGTAAACTGGTAGCAGTTGTTAAATGAGAACCGATCAAAAAGAACCATGTATTACTAGATTCAGTTTGTTTGGATTTTTTTAAATTAATTTGAATGCCTCATTCAAGTCACATCAAAACTACTCATAGACCTATTATCAAATTCCACACATATTACATCTAGGGGCTCATGTTGAGTTGACAGTTTTGTTGTATAATACAGTTTTTTTTACTTCTGTACAAGCGCACAAAGCAGTTCTGAAACTAGTGTTTTTGTGCGCAAACTGAGACGTAAAAAAACGCAATCTAAGTTAATCTTCAGTCATGATGCACTGATCAGCACAATACACTCTACCCCATCTGTATTTTAGCCCTGCTAAAGGTCTGTTATTATAAAAAGCATCCTGCTTTACGTAAAAGATTTACCAATAACTAATGTTATGTTCATCCTGGTGGGAGGATTTTTTTATTTTGCACATAAGATTTCCGATCAGTAACCTTACTGATGCCACTGCATAGAGCAATTATTATTATTATTATTATTATTATTACCTGTCTTTATATAGCCCCAACATATCATGCATTGCTTTACAGAGAGGACCTCATTTATAGTCGGACTCAAAGTCCGTTTTAGGCGCATCCAACAAAAAAACACTACCACGCATGTGTAGAAAGCATCAAATCCGCCTGCAACTTGGACGCAATTAACACTTGCGACAGCTTGCGACTTACTACTAGAGAATGGGAGGAACACGTATTTGTGAAGGCGTGACCATGTAAATACATCCTAGTCGCAGGGAGGCGCAGACGCAACATACGTCAAAACAGGGCTAAAGCTGTGCAGCAGGAATTAGGTGGTACAAGCGTTAGCTAGCTGCAGGAACTGCTCGCAGCTCGATAGGGTATTAAGAGTGGGATGCAACTGGGGTTGCTTGCCACTTGTAATACTCTACCAAGCTGCGGCACACTCCCTCTCCTACACATCTTAGGCGGACTTTGCGTCCGACTCTAAATGAGGTCCAGAATGTTTAACCATTCTCATCATTCCCTGCCACTGTGTACTTTATTGTCTAAATTATCTACAATACAGATATTAACCTAACAGTATATTTTTGGACTGTGGGGGAAACTGGAGCACTTGAAGGAAAATCGTCACAAACACAGTGCAAACATGCAAATGCAACAAAGTTACTTCTCTGGTAAGAATGGTACCTATTTCCCCAGCACTGTGAGGCAGCAATGCTAACCACTGTGCCATATAGCTGCATTGAGGTAAATTACCAAGATTAGATACACTGGTAAACTTATTTTATACATTAGTAGATGCCACAGGATGATAGCTAACTGGTGCTTTGAAACGCTAAACAAAAGGGGCTACAATTATTTTAGTTAATAACATGTACTTTAGACAAAGCAGTTTTATGAGTGTGTGTTGACTAGACCTATTTGAAATTTAACTGCACCTGTCCAGTCTCATGCATTGGCCTTTAATACATTGAGACCGCAGCTTGATCAAATGATATTATAGAGTTCTCTGTAGGTACCTCACACTACATACCCACTGAAATTTTCATGTGCTGGCCAGAAAACCACACTGGAATCAGCGTTCAGGTCTGGCCAGCACATGGAAGAATTGTCAATGGGAACAGACAGTGCAGTTCCCATTTAGATCAATGACCTATCTGTTCAAGCTGCAGTCACTGTGTGGTCAATGCAGCTAAATGCATGAGACTGGATGGAAGCCGCTGTTAACTTTCAAATGTATACATAATCTTTTAACAGGATTTATGACATGTACTGTATCTTCAATGCCTTAAACCAGGGGTATTCGTTTGATACTAAAGGTACTGGGGTGCTTAATAAATACTTGATAATGAAACTTGATTATGAATGGCCTTTTGGACATTTTGTTAGTAGGTCACAGTATGAAAACATTATCCTCCTGAAAATCACTTCTGTTGTAAAATATAATACAAATATTCTTTTCAATGTGCTAGGGCAGGGGCATTTGAGTACGGAGAGACATTATTTAAAACCTGTGTATAACTAAAATTTTAGAATTCTTTATGTTTTCAGGTATGAAGTCACATATTTTTTATGTATACCGTATATATGTATATATATATATATATATATGTATATATATATATATATATATATATATATATATATATATATATATATATATATATATATATGTGTGTGTATATATATATATATATATATATATATATATATATATATATATATATTATACATATATATGCACACATATTTATTGCCATCAACACGCATATGTTAACACTTGTGCAAATAGTAATAGTTCATTTGGCAACATTCATTGGGGATAAAGGTGTAACCTCCGTTTGCACTGTATTTTCTTTAGGAATGTCCAGTACTGATACAGCTACTGTACTGTATGAAAAGCTTTCTTGTCTGTAATGCAGAACTGAATGCTGCAGACTCCCATTGTAGTGCAGGTCACGTATTACTGAATGAACAAGATTGCATGAATATTGCACTCTTTATTCAGCGATTGGATAAAAATGAATGCCCTTAACACCTACGTACATCCAATCTCTGCTGCTTCCTGTGTGCTTATTCTTCCTGAAGCTTTAATTATTTATCCTTGGAGAGAATTTGACTGCTACAAGCAGTCACGACTCAGCAGTTTAACCCTAGCATGACTGTGCCTCATTTCCATATAGCTAACTCACAGATCCAACACACTCATCCCCTCTGTTTACAAGATGCCAAACATAACAGAGCACAAAACACTATTGTGTTTGCTGTTATTTGAAAATGACAGACATGCAGCAAAGTGATGCGACATATTTTCCTTAATACCAATCTATCTTGTGATGTACAGGATGATGTAATTTCCATGTTTGCCTTATATATTTTTACAGGTCTTAAGATGTAATTTAAGTGATTCAGTCTTTTTCCTGCAGCTGTGTTTGTGAGTTGGATTTGTATATTAAGTGCTTCATGTTTACATTTTACAAAACATACAAAGAAACATATAATTTAACAATAAATAAAGAACATACAGGTCTATCTAGTCTATACTTTTTTTTAGAGGGAGGTGTGTAGGGGGGGGGGGGGGTGGTGATATTTTTGGACTATCTTATTTTTGTATTTTATAATTTTTTTCTATGTAATAATAGCAATATGTTTGTCCAATGCATTCTTGTATTCTTTTACTGTTTGATTTCCGCTACAACTGATGGGAGACTCCATGGGGCTGATGCAGAGTGAGTACTATGCCATTTTGCGTAGAGTATATTCGTTCTGTGCATGCCCTGAAAGTGGATGCATTCATATGTGCCTATGGAGATTCATGTGATTCTGTCACTTAAGCCAGGCTGTGCCTAGAGCCTGCAAACCGATAAAATTTACGCATATATGCCTGTATTATTTGGGTATGGACAAGGGATGATGATTATGACAAGCTAGTGAACTGCTTTGTGATTTCACTGCTGACACCAGGGCCGGACTGGGACTAAAAATCAGCTCTGGCATTTAAAGCACACAGGCCCACCTGCTGTGAGCTCCATGCACGATATTGTTGCATGCTGGTGTGGCATTGAGACAATTGCACATTGTTTTTAAAGGGCCTCTGTGGCCGTGTCCATCTTGGAATGTGCTCCATCGACAGGAGGATTAATACCCCAGCGCTAGGGGATGTAAAAATTTATTAAAGTGAATGTTTATTAATTTAAATGTATATATTTGATATATGGGTACTGTGGCGCCAGTTAGCAACCGTCGCACAGCGCCAGAAAAGGTTAAGTTTCGGTATTTGGCGATAGGAGAGTAAATGCATTTGGTCATGTATTGATTTATTATGAGATTATGGAGGAAATTTGTTTCTGTCACTCTTCTGAAGAAAGGAAAACCCATGCATCCAAACCAACACATATTTTTAGCTTGAATACACAGCAGGGGGTCATTACCTTTTCCTGTGCATTCAGTCGTATTAAAAAGGACTTAAAGGACTAAAGCCTGTTGGAGTTTTCAGGTTCGTTAATACGTACCCAGCCCCTTTGGAGAACCTGTATGAGGATATACATGATGATGTCTGTGTTTATTCGGTTATCAATGGACAGCAGCAGTTATTGACTTTATATTCTTTCTGGAGAATGGGTTTCTTAATAATAGATCCCCTACCTGTATATCCAAATCTAAAAGGCTTTTTATAGCATATCCCTAATCAGACCCTTCCTCCCCCAGGATGCCACCAATCCACTCACTGATTATTTCTCGTCTTGACTACTGCAACCTTTTCCTTACTGGCCTTCCCCGCTCCCATCTCGCTCTTCGATCTATACTTAATGTTACAGCTAGACTTTTCTACCTCTTTTGCTGCTCCACAACTCCCTCCCCTCTCTGCCAAGCCTTACAATGGTTCCCCTACAGAATCCTCTTCAAACTTCTCTGAAGTAGAGACACAAAACCCATACTTGGAGAGACATGGAAAGCTAATGTTGGCAGTAGGTCCAGTTGCTACTCTTCCATTGCCAGATATGCATGTCCTTAATGCTGGCCTTGGGTGCTCATGGCCTTCACATAGCAGCTAATATTAGCTATTTTGGCAAGAGGGCCAGATACGCTTCTACCCGTCTTGAGCATAAGAAATTCTTTGCACTCTTTGTCTGGGGAAAGTTAGCTCTGCTTCTCACACTTTAATTCACCTGCTCTTGTCAGTATAGAGATGTAGGGAAAGAATTCCAGAAAACTCCAAAAAAACACTAGATATAAACCATTAGATAATCCCAAGCCGCAGTGTCAGTAAATGTAAATGTCAATAAGTGATAAACAATTTTATATAAATCAGGAATAAAATCTAAAACAGCAATTTGGAAAATTAATCATAAACTTCCAATGTCATAATATCAAATATTAAATAAAATATCAGCATAATACTCAAAAAAACAATTGCAATAATAGTAGTTCTGGTCAGAACACATAGCTTTGTTAGTACTGCTGAAACATGCTGATTTTATCACAAAGTGATCATAAATCCACCACAGTCCATATCCATAAGAATGTATAACCAGTTTGGATCCAAAATTTGTCCAGAATAACTCTAGTCCAATTTCATATATAGCATGATCGAGCAAGTCAAATAACTATGTATAATAAACAATATATGTGGTAATTCAAATGAAAGTCCTCCATAGCCACAATACTAAAACTTGGTTCAAGTCTCTAACTCAAGTGGTTAAACTTACATTTCTGTAGACTCTGATGTTCTCCATTGGCTGGTGTTATGTGCCCAAAGTGAGTTTTCCCTACCTCTCCTGCCAGGGAAGACGCTACTGTTAGCATACGTTCCAGACCACGTTTATGTTTGCGCATGCGCAGTAGGGGTCAGAGTCCCGTTTATTGTTTGCGCATGCGCAGTAGGGGTCAGAGTCTCCGTTATGTTGTACCTTTCAGGCTCTCCTCTGCCCTGACAAGCGGACGCTTAGGAAGAAATTAATGAAACTCTGCCTGCCGAGCAGAGCACCGAAAGGTGGTGCTGCTCGAGCGAGCCTGTGGATGCTAAATCGGCCCATCTAGCCATCGGCCCTTCTGGCATTTGCCAGAAGGGCCAGATGGCCAGTCCGGCCCTGGCTGACACTGATTGGTGCTTTCTTTGATGCTCTGCTATATTTTATTCTTTTATGTGCTTCTTTTTATGCAAAAGTAATATATCTGTTTTCTTCATACACAAGATGGGAAGTTGTTCAACTGTATTAGAGAGGTTTTATTGATGCATAATAGGTAATGCATTTGTTGCATATAATAAAAGTGTATGAAAACATGGCCGAAATAGGGATGTAAGTGACTGTGACATGCGCCTGGCGTGAACCGAGTGCATGGATCTTAATATGGACAAAGTGGTATGTTTTTACATCCAGCTTTTTTAGAGTACATTTCACCCATTTTGGGACCAACTGCATCAGCTCCCATGGATCTATCACTCTTCTATTAAAAAAAGTTTTTGTTTACAGTGTCTCTCAGTCTTCATGTCTCCGATTTCAATGTCCTATTTTCGAGATATCTGTTTATTTATTAGAAATATATCCTTCCTGAACTCTATTAATACTCTTGATAGATTTGAATGTTTCTATCATATCACCTCTGTCCTTCTCTCCTCTAAGCTCTACATGTTTAGCTTTTGAAGTCTTTCCTAAAATTTTGTTACACAGCCCATCCATTTGAGACAACTCAGGATGCAGACATACCTTTGGACTGCCTGTGAAAAAGGGAGCATTGAATAGTGACAGGAGAAATTAATGAATTTTGATCTCCTTCTTTACGTCTATGCAATATCCAATCGCTTAAACAACATTACTCTGTGATATTTTTGCTATTATTTTTTATTAACATTTATTTAAATAGCTACAGTATACTCCACGGTACTTTACAATTGGCAACAAATACAGTAGTAAAACAAGTCTACGTATTAACAAACATTCAGTAAACCAAGCCAACACAGATGATGAAAGATCCAGCGATGGTGGATAAATTTATGTGATACCCACATACAGGTGATACTGAAAATCAAAGGAGCTTATTAGTTTTCCAAGAGATGTGATAGATAAATAAGAGCAGAGAGCCTAGGACTGAATCTTGTGGTACTTCAAGTGATGGAGGACGTGGACAGGAGGTGGAGGAGAAAAAAGTACTAAAGGAGCAGTTTTATAGGTAGGATGAAAACCAGGATAGGGCAATGTCCTGTAGACCTAGGGAATGCAGAATTGATTTGTCAACAGTGTTAAATGCAGTAGAGAGGTCAAGGAGAATTAGAAGTTGTTAGTGGCCTTTAGCATTATATGTGATGAAATCTTAGTCAGTGCATTCTTGTGGAGTGGTGGGAATGAAAGCCTGACTGAAGAGGGCTCAATTGGTTGTAGAGGAAAGAAAGGCATGAGATAGAATCAGAATAGGAGTAATCATGATGGAAAAAACCAGTGGAGAGAGATTACTGATGTTAAGGCTGGGATGAGCACGGGAGACTAGGGCCTGATTAATGGTTCAAACTACACTAGACTAATACACTCATAGCGCCCCCTCGCCTTCCATGTTAGGCTAATATGTGGTGAACAAACTTGTCCTTAATTAGCAAATTCCCCCCCGCCCTGCCAAGGTTTATGTTCTCATGTTTACAAAACTCAGCTTCTCTAGGAATTTTAAATGGTCAGAGCAATCGTATTTCAATAAAATCATAACTGCATAGCAGAAGAACTTATGCATGGATGAGCAGTACCGAAGGTGAGTATGTGAAGGTAGAGTGGGCTGTCATGTCTGAGCATCTCGACATCCTTGCCTCTCCTACTCGCTTATGCTCAAGCACCTGCTCAAGGATAACACATTGTCTTCAGCCTTTACCATGGGAATATGTCCATATTAAAACCTTACTACATATTTCTCTCATCTTTACTTTTTACTTTGGAGAACAAATGTTCTCTTTTATTTTATAATTAATTTCAGTTTATAGCCCTCCCTGTCACAAGTTTGCCTTCCCCTTATCGAAAACCTTGCAACTTAGGCTGCAGCCTACTCAGCCTATTAAATAATCAGACCATGCAGGAGACACTGATCTTTTGATTTGTGAGGGGAGAGGGTTGAATGGAATTGTAAAGCGCTATGGAATTTGCTGGCGCTATATAAATAAATGTTGATGATGATGATAGTTGGTACAGCATTAAATTGAGAGGAGAAGATGGTAAATACTTCATGTGTGTGATCAAATGATGAGAATGTGCCAGAGGTGCAGGGTTTCTATCAAAATAATTTATATATATATTGATTTTCTAGGCATTCCATCCAAAGATAGAAATGTTCATTTTTTTTACTAGTAGACAATTTATAAGCGCCCCAAAATTACAAACGATAAACGATAAACGATAAAACTGTAAAGGTTTTGGACTTTGCCAAGAACCTTATAATATCTTGAAACATATTAGACACATAATTAGAAGTAACTTTGAATTTTGAACAGGATATTTTTTTTCTGCCTTTTTAAGTGTTCAATATTATCAATTCACACTTTTAAAATCAAGGTCAATAGTACAGCAAGTGTACAGGCTGCTCCAGCCCATATCTGCCATCTTCAGACCTGTTTCTGTATATCTATATATGTATAGAATTTTAAAATGGAATGGAATACATTAATGATATGAGCACTTTTTTCAGCAATTTGGAAATGTTGTCTCTGGCAGCAGGAGAACGCAGGGTAGTTGGGAGAGAGATTGCTCCCTCTCCCTTGTTCAACCTCTTTACTAGGATCCCATTGTCAAACACTGTGCTCCTCACATTTCCACTGCCTATGGACCATGGTGGTATGGAGTATGAGGGGAGTGGCCACATGAGCCCTCTTAGAAAGTATAGGCTGGACACAGTTGATTTTTGCAGACACTCATTAAAATGCCTCTACTCTATTTTTTTTGAGCTCGTCAAACAATGAATATATGATTTCCATGGGTGGAAACGTACCTTTGGAAATGGAAATCCAGTGAATCCTTGAAACCTGTTTTAAATAAATGGATCCATTCATACCATGTCAAATAATTCATGTTATTCTTACTCTAAAGCCTGAAATTCCCTTGGAGGACCTTTCAATAGTCCTGAAATGGAGGGAGGCCTATTGGAAAGTGGGCACAGCTTCACATGCCAGGAAAACAAAAAGACAGGGGGATAGATTTAATAAAGCTTCGGAAAAGTTGAGGTGTTGCCCCTATAAAGCAATCTGATTCTAGCAATAATTTTCTGTATAGTATAAGGTGACAAGTTCACAGGTCAGGATCTCCAGAGGTAAGTCAATCTAAGGTCAAGATGACGGGAGGGACTGCGAGCCTGAGCACTGGAGGAGTGCCCACTCACTGAAAGTGGAATTCTTATTGACACAGCACCACTCAAAAAAAGTGCTCAGGATGTTACACAGGTAAGTGACCACTCAGGAATTTGGTGAGATAACGCAAAACAATTTAAAAATAATATGAACTTGCATTATTGTATTTTAAATAAATATTTTGTCAACTTAAAATATTTGAATAATTAAAGGATATATGTGTTCTTGTGATTCCAGGATAATGAATGGAAGCTCTCAACACTCACTGGAATGAGAGACCTGTTATTCCTTGCACATTCAATTCTATAATATCAACATGTAATATAAATCTATGTCTGTGACAACTCTGCCAACCAAGTTTTTAATACTAATATTTACAATGTATAGCAACATGGAAGCATATACATGACATATACATAGCAAGACACATACTCATTTATAACAATACTCATTTTATCTGATTCAGTACTGACGTTATTGAGCTTCTCTTTGTAGTTACCATGCAATTTACTGACATTGAATTCTTTTTGTAGCTTATACTGTCATGTTCATGGCATCCTGCACATCAACAGACATTTTTCTTTAGCAAAAGCTTATATCAAACATTTGTTTGCTAATCCGCATGGAAATTAACTCAGTTTAAAAATTGCCTGGATACATTTGTGGCAAAGACCATTCTGTATATCGTCATCTAACTTTTAATACACCCACGATGTTTCGATAAATAATTAACCATTATTTGTTTTTCTTTATTCCCATCAAATCCTAATAATTTCATTGAAAAATTCCAACATATTCTTGTTCTCGTGTGCGTTTCCATGGCAACCCTTGTTGCTAAGGGAGGGTTCTCACAGTATATCATCCTGTTTGCAGCTATATGAATTGTTCCCTTGGAAAGTCAGGTAGTCTGAAAGGTTGCTGTTTGTGCTAATGTTCTTGCTTTGCAAACCCCTCCTGTGCTGCAAGAACTCACAGTAAATAGAATTACAATATATAGCTAATGACATAGCACCATAGAAAGCAAAGTGAACAGGTTTAAAGCAACGTTTTCTTTTCAACAGTTTTCTGCATTGCAAATGAAACACAAAAAAATGCATTGTAGTTTTAAAAGCTTGTTAATACATTACTTAATATACTAAATTCGACCCGAATAGTTTTTCTGCATTACACAAAGGGCCAGATAACCATTTTGCTAACCAATTTTTGTGTTAATTAAAATGTATCAGCTTTCAGACACACAATCAATTTTTCTATCCGTTTTCAATGGGTTTCAATGCATTAAAAACAGGTAGATTATAATAAAACTGGGTTCTTTTTATTGTGATTCACAAACATATTTAACTGCATTAAATTAGATTATATATTCTTGATTTGCTTTATGATTGATTTTTACAATTGGGTGTTCTTTGTGGAACTGAGAGGTCCGATGTCTACAGAATCCGAGATTCATCTGTGCCTTGCCTATATAAAAGCTGGTAGAGCTTTCACCTACACTGCAAAATAATATGACCTGTGTACACGTCAATTTTTTTTATCAACCTTTTGGTAGAATATCACGTACCAGACTTGCAGTGAAAACCAGTCATTTATTATGCAGCTGTGTTTTTCCTTCATAATAGGAAGATCTAGTAGATGTTTTGTAAAGTACTGCAGAAATTTGTGGTTCTTTTATATACTATGAACACGTGATTAACAAGTTTTTTGGGAAAACTTAATTTATTTAGGCCTTGGTTTAACGTTATGTTTTACTGTCTCTCCTATAATTTGAAATGTCTCTGAAAACATATTGTCTTATATTAAGATCACCCCACACCTCTTTATATTCTTTATTATACAGTATTATTCGCTAACAGCAGTTCTAGACAATACACAAGTGTACTATCTATTACCAGGTTTAAGTGTAATATTATCTGTCAGTAGAGCTAAGCGTCTAGATGACAGGTACAATTCAAAAGGCAGTGGTATACTACCAAATCATATTAATTACATATTATCTACCGAATAAATAGTCATCCAGTACATTGGCTTGATGTGTAAACATATTTAGAATTTCTGATCAGTCTAGTGAACATTACATATGTTCATTCTTTTTCTATAAAATATATGTAGCTTTTAAAATCAGAACTACTGCATTATGTTGTTAGGAAGGGGTTAAGTCTCCAGAATATATACTGAACAATCCATTACCCAGAGAAGATCATATAGAACTCTGTTGCTCAATATGTCAATTTAATGTTCTGGAATAGGCATATTAGACAGAATGAGTACATTCATGAATGAAACAGGTATACTTAAATATTCGGCTGAGATAGGTATTTTACTCAAACAACTAGCAACGTGCATTTTTTTGTCTTTAACATCTGTTTCTCTCTCACGTTATGAAGATATATTTGTTTTTCTAGGAGCTGCTTAATTAGGTTAGATTTTGCCGTATAAAGAATTCTGCCTGTGATCAAAATGGACTCTTCCACTATTTAGCAAGCCTTTGTTGAATGAGTCATCCGGGCTGCTTCTCATTGGCTGGAATGGTTAGCACCCAAGGGATTGCCAGGCAGAGGCTGCATGGCCCTGCTTCATTCACAGAATTATTGATATGCGAGCCAGCCCTTTCATTCACATAAATAGAGTTTCATTCACATTTTGCAATTTTTATTTGTATCTAATGAAGAGAGGCGTTTGGCAATGTTAAGTCTTTCTTTGTGTTAGGTAACAGCTGAAACAATCCATGATGTGAGTATCGTTGTTGCTATGCTAGCAGACAGAAGGGGTAAGATGTATGCTCTGAGAATACTGCAGCGGGTTGTGCCTTGTGCTTAATGAAAGGCTATTCTGTACTTCACTAGAAACTCGTTCTTACATTAAATAGGACATTTCCATTATTCATCACCCCAGGGAGCAGAGGTGCTGACTAATTTGATGTGTCATAAATTAGACTAATTAAATATCTTAATGGGAAAGTTTATTTAGAGCTTTTTGTACTTTCTGTGCTGCAGTCTTTGAGTACGAGGGGTGGGTGATACTAGTGTGGTCTTGATGAAATGTGCTGCAGTGGGAGACTTTGCAGATCACTTATTTAATTTTACATCCCTATTGTTTGGTGTCATTTCTGGCGTCAGAAGTCGGATTCAGTAGCACGATCTGATGTCCGATGTTTTGCATAGCTTTTACCTACCTTACATATTAACATTAACTCAGTTGTATGTCCATGGTTTCCTTTAACGTGCTGAACATTATAAAATGTGTAATGTTACATATGTCATATCAATGGAAGAGTTGTATTTTATATACTTGAATATTAACATGAAGTAAGTAAATTAATTTTATGTCCTTTAACAGTTAGATAACAGCTTATAGAAAAACTATTGCTATTCTAAATTCTAGCATAATTTGTAAGGACACTGGAAAAGTATTATGAGTGTAAACTCTCTCAAACCACACACAGGCCGATCATGTGGCTGGACCAGTCTACTTCTCCATATGATGAGTTTACCATATTGATGGGCATTGTTAATGTATTTTAATGCACATATATGATAGGTATATATCATAGGTAACCTGATATAGGTACTGCAGGGTTACATCACCTATAGAGAGAGGGTGCACATTGACATAACTTCAAGAAATGATCCGTTTGCAAAGTTAGGGAGAGGAAATTTGAGAATTGATTGGTTCTAGCGTGCTGTAAGTGGGTGGATGTTTTTTGTGCTACAGGAAGTGATTTGCAGTGTTCACTGAGCCTTTTGTTGAAAAGGGTCTCCTCATTTGTGTGAGTCATGCTTTTGCTGTGAGCGAGTTGGCAGCTCTAACCAGAAGTGGAATGTCATATAGAACTGCCTGCTCCTGTCTTCATTCTCAGCCCATATCTATAGGAAGTAGATACATTTTCTTATTCTAGCTGGGGGGAAGAACAAAATCAGCATTTCAGATTTTTATGTTATTCTTTTACAATTTTGTTACACAGTTGTTTTATTACTGCATTCAGGTTTCCATGTACCTCTATGAACCTCTGGCAATGTTAGCAAAGGTGGCTTTTAGACTGGCATCAGTTTTGCCACAGTGTATGACAGACGCTAGATAGAAGGGCATGCTTCAACGTACCAAGTATAACCGCTTCAAAAATGAATCTGTGACACCGGTCGATGAGCTTTTGCACAACCTGTCCATGAACAGTAAAGTCTCTACCCCAGCTCCAATTCCGACCACAGACTTACAGAAGGACCAAGAAGATGGACCCACCTCTCTTTGTACATTTATTCACAAGGTGTCTCACATGAAACTCTCCAGCACCGGCAGCCTGTTGGGTATCAGGAACCTTTCCACTGCAGTCAAGGAGCTTGCTGGTTCCAAGTTACAGGGCAGCTCTCCTGCTCTTAGTTCAGCAGCAGGAGCATCAGACAACACATGTAACCTTGTGTCTACCCCTCCGTGTTCTCAGCAGGACGTGTGCAAGATGAGCACAGGGAAAAAAACACGCTCGGAAGAAATGCATTTGGGAGGTGAAGACTGGAATCAAAGTAGCAGCTTCGTCAATAAACCTTCTAGAGGATGGCTGCACTCCAGTGAGAAGATCCAGGGACCCGGAGTGACGTACATTGTCAAGGTTGGTCAGCTTTCTACCCAGCTCTGTTTTTTTGTTTGCTTTTTTCTCTTTGTAAATCAATGAACAGTTTGTATGTAGAAAAGTATTTTATTGTTCTACCTGTCAGCACAAAGTTATGTGATGTCATATAGTGGCTGCAGATTGACTACAAATCCATAGTGTAATTTTGTAGTGATATCGGCTTAGATGATCGGTGTTTAGATTTTAAAAATGATCTGATGGGTTTATTTGTCTGAGTGCAACACACAGACAGGGTAAATGTATGAATGTAATGATGATAGGATGCTAATCCGTTTCATTCTAATTGGAATAGCTATTTAAATAACGTGAGGAAAATCGTACTGTAGGCATTCTGTAGGGTATGAGTGTCTCCGCGGCATTAAACCTTGTAAACCCGTCTCTACGTCATTGTGCGATTTCCAACCTGATATAGGGACACTGGATCCTGTTTTAAGGGTCCAGTGTTAAATGTAATACCTTCAATTTTGTTTTCAAATGGACATTTATGACACAATTTTATGTATCCATTCAGTTGTTGTTTTTGGCACACTTCACAAATACACAATGTCAATGTAATTCACATAAAATGACAAAGAACTGTTGCATGTATGTCTACACTTTAAACGGCAATAATGTTGAATAATACAAGGGATACTATTGTTACTTCTATAACCTTTTTTATATACTTGATACTGTGATAAACACTGTTACATCTGTGTTTTATACACAAGTGTACTTCTAAAAATTGCAGTTTGAAGGTATGATGCTCTATCAGTATTGCAGTCTCCCCATGTTTCTTTCCAGAAAATAATGAAAAAACAGATATGGCAATATTTGTTGATAAAAAGATACATATATAGATAGATAGATAGATAGCTAGATAGACAGACATAATGTAATATAGGATAATTAATAACCCTTCACCTTTCCATCATCTGTTTCCCCCTACATTGTAATAGTGTATCTGTGAGTGGCAATTAAAACATGTCATTTTTGATCTATACATCTGACACTCAGATAAACATATATGTTGACATAAATGTTGAATGTTAAAGGCCATTTGGATCATCTATTCTGCCCATTACATTTCTTAATGGTTTATTCTCAGAAGCGATCTACGTTTATTCTATTTGTGTATAAATGCCTTCACTATTTTTTTTCCATTTGCTGGAAGTTCATTTTTTGAAGCAGTTATTCTCCTCTCAGTAAAATAATATTTTTTGTTATCACTCCCCAGCTTTCACTGGCAACAAACACATAGGTTAGGATTACAAATTATTGGATTTAATTCAATAGTGTTTGATTAAAATCAAGTTAGTGATTTTGATAAGAGTGATTAATGATTCTTGGACGTTGTGAAAGCCTGGCATTCCATGGTGAAACTTGTTTCTATTTTATAAAGTTGTCATAAGTTGCAAGAAACATTTTCTCTATATCAGGGAGAGCATATGTATATTTATGTAAGGACTACGTTTTAATTGGAAAAAAAAAATGCTTGTTGGTTATGACCATTGCATTTCATAACATTTCTGCTTTGTAGGTTTTTTCTGAAAGGGGGGGTTTGTTTCAAACAAAGAAAGTATATGTATAAATAGATGATGATGTATTAGTTAACAAAAATATATTTTAGGAAGGGGTTATCCCTATTCTTAGATCTGTACCAGATGAAAAAAGGCACCCACCATCATTGGTGTTAAGTAACATTGGATGAAGTTGGGTGTATTTTCTCTTTCACATTAAAGCCCATCATCTGGTTAGATCTGCAGTATTGCCTAAAGACTGTGCACACAATTGTTAGCGGAGGCAATTTAAGAGGAAGTGATAGAATCCAAGCCATATGCCAGAGGGATTACTACAACAGCCATGTTGTTCAGGGACGGAGGTGCATTATCTGGGCATTTTACCAGATAGATGATTAGCTGTGGCCTTACTTCTGTGTGGAAGGGAAACCATTTCTGCTGCATTTACTGGATAAATTGAAGGACACTTATGAGCTACCTGGACCTTCTGCTTGTGAAGTGACAAATATAATGCTTTTCCCTATAAATCAGTGTCCTGGGGCTTACCTACCAGTTCGGGCGATTCAAGTGTTCTATAGGATACATCTTATGTGATCCAAAGTGGGTGTTCCATTGTACTGCTACAAATAATTGGGATTTCCACAATTATTAGTTGGGTCTTTCAACTGCCCTGCCTATAATTAAAAGTTGTTGGACAGATATATTTGTGTGGCTATGTCTTCACTCAGTCACCTAGAATAATATGTACCTATTCCACCACTCTAAAACATTTCTGATGCTTCTCTGTGTAGCTAAATAATGACAGCATGTATTTATGTTCTGGGGGTAGATTTACTAAGCTGCGGGTTTGAAAAAGTGGGGAGGTTGCCTATAGCAACCAATCAGATTCTAGCTTTCATTTATTTAGTACTTTCTACAAAATGACCGCTAGAATCTGATTGGTTGCTATAGGCAACATCCCCACTTTTTCAAACCCGCAGCTTAGTAAATCTGGTCATTGAAATCAACACGTCCAATTAAAATATCATCCATACACATGATCCACCCTGACCAGACCTCCTGTCAACTCATCCACAACACTAGTCCACCTTGGTTGTACCCCGGTCCATAAACCATAGCACTTTTGCCTTTGGTGAACAATGGGACAATGCCACATAAAACAGAACTGTTTCAATGTATGGAATCTATGGGTCCTTGGCTGTGCCAAGGCTGCAAATGCATAGATGTATTTTTTTGTTTCAGTTAGATTACCTCACACTTGGAAATTACACATGTATGCTTTATGCCTGAGATATAACATTAATTATTATGTTACTTGAAGGGCATTTGTGTACAAAATACAGTAAAATGATGGTAAATATTTGTTTTATACACAATAGACTCGCCTGTTATCAATGAACACATAGTTTTACGAGGCTCTAAGCAAACAAAAAAGACAAAATAAATATCCATCAAGTAGAAAAGCATAGTACCAACACAAATGCTACAGATTACTCCAGTAGGATATAACCTTCATTCATTGTATGCCATTTGAGTAGTAAATAAGATAGACTGTAAATAAAAATAATAATTAAAATTATATTTCATACATGTATCAATTATTAAATAGATTGTACCATTACTACTAACCATTTTGATGGACACCAATTATCAGTACCATTTTATTAGTAAACATTTTTGCAAGTGCATGTGGATTGCAAATGAATGCCAGTCCTTATAATATGTGTGCTGCAGGTGCATTAAAAGGGTAATGACTTCAGCAGCTGTCATTAGATCAGTCTTTACTTTTGATAAGTATAATTATATGAACAAGTGTTCCTTTCATTACAACCAGAGGCAATATATGTGTTTTACATACAACAATGGTTAGAAGACAGAACACAGTAGGGCTTTTTCCTTTACACTGTTGAAATTTTGAAAGTCTCAGTGTTTAGTTGTATACTGGACTCTCTTTTGATTGATCCATAGGAATATGACCACACATCCAGTGCACACAACAGGAGAAGCCCAGTGCTTAAATAAAACATGCTAGAGTCTTATTGATTTCAATGTTGTATCAGATGTATGTAATTGCCAAAGTAGTTACTGAATAGGGGAACCTATGGAACAAATATGGAAATGCAAATAAAGAGATGTAGACTTGGGGTGGGATTATTTGCATTATCCACAGCATAGTCAACCCCCATTTTGCAGCGCCTAGAAAGTCCAACAGGGCTTACTAATTTGGGGGTTGGTCTCAGGGAAATGGAGGAGTGGCTGGGTGGGTCTGTGACATGACCAATTTTCTGTCCTAATTCTTTTTCCATAATTTGTTGAGTGTTAAGTCACTGATAGGTGTAGCACACACAGAAACACTGTAATACATGCTTCCATGCTGACGAGCATCATCATCATCATCATCATAATTTATTTATTTGTATAGCGCCACTAATTCCGCAGCGCTGTACATGATCATATGCATGTAGTGAGTAAGACTGAAAAAACACAGGTCTATAAAGTTCATTATTTTATACTTTTAATTGTCTCCCTCCATAGGAAGACAGCAAACCCCCCAAGTGAGACTTTGTTTTGCCTTCTTCTGGGTAAAACAACACATTTAAAGCAGCATACACTCTTCACATACAGATATAGACAAACTCACACAGAGAGACACACAATTACATGCTTGCACATACACAAAAATGTGTTTGAACACAAATACACAAGGTCAAACACAGTTCTCTCTCAACACGTTCATTAACAACTTCACGCCAGACAATGGCTGGATCACATTTTCTAATCTGTGGTTTATCAATAGAAAGTGTCATTATGGAATTTAATGTCTCTTGCTTGGTAGACATTTCAGATACCATTAGTTGTATTTGGACTCATTTGGGGTAAAATGATAGAATTACACTGAATGATGCCTCTACATTGTTGTGATAAATACATAGGAATCCTGGTGGTAATAAAGCAGCAACTTTATTTTAAATACAAATATACATAGCAAAAGCAAATAATAATTTATGGAGCATTGCTTGATGTCTACCATCTTTGGCAAATTAACCTTTTCAGTGCCTCTCTAGATTGTATTACTTTGTAGGGATGTGCATACACATATGCTTAGTAATAATACTGCACAGATAACAGGTGTCCAGAAAAATACCCAATTTAATATTATTGGTATGCTATTTAGCAATTAATACTAATATAGGTTTTCATTTTCATTTTTCATTTTTGTTTATTATTAAATCAACTTGCCCCTGTTTTCTAATGAAATACCTTAATGAATGGTTTTTTTATGGTTTAACAATTTTCTTCAGAAGCAGATAGGGGTGCTCGGTGCTAGTCCTTTCTCCTTGTCATAGCTTACAATAACACAATTGCTCTTGTACATGTGAGGAAATACAACATGGCCAAACGGCAATAACTAGAATGGTATCTGCAGGATACCACTAACTATTTATAATATATAATAATTTTCTCTACTACTGGCTTTTTCCCTTTAAATCTTGATAAATATTTCCGAAATGCAAATGACATATTTATTGAGAACACTAGGGATCATTCATTAATATTGTATTGAGATGCAATATTGACAGCAAACAACAGCGACCAATCAGCATTTAGAGTTGTATTTGTTTAGTACAAGATAGACTATGAAACTCAAGTGTCTGGTTGGCTGCTGCAAATTCTGCTCCTAAATGCCAAGTTAGTAAATGAGTCTTGCTGATTTTGTTTCAGGTTTGCTTTAGGACATTTGTAAACTTAGCGCAAATATCAAATTACTGAATCCTCAGAAGAATAGAACTTCCAAATGTATACATTTTTGTGAACAGAGCAGAACAAGACAAATGTTTCCATTTCCTAAAAATGTGTTTGTTGAAACAAGCAAAATTTTACTGTGATCAATGTGAAACGTAATGACAGTGATCCTGGTACTGGGAGCCATGTCAATAGACTACCCACTGCAATGATTATTTATATATACAAGAGGGTGTTAAAATTATTTAAAAATCTACTTGGGCACTATTTAGTAATAATATATCTATGAGGGGAAGCTTTATTATTTATTAATGTAACAGGGCAATACATATTATTTATTTATATAATGGTGTAGTATTTCTGAACCTTGTACTGACACAAGAGGGGGCACTATATTTTAACAATTTTACTCTGTTGCCCACTGCCCAGGTGTACCAGGAGAGGACCAGTGGTATTGCGCTTTGGGCTGACCCTGTCTAGGTACATGGGACTATTCGTATTCCCTCCCCAACCATAGAGAACCTGGCCCAACGCTGGATATCCCTAGTCTTTTAGTACATTGAGGGACGGGACATCTTTTTAAAACCTTCCTTATTTTTTGACGTTCTGACAGGCAACATAGCTCAAACTGCATGCGGCATGAGTTATCTCGCCTATCAAAACCATGTCTGAAAATTCAGCCTTTTTTGGCATACTTTGGCATAAATTAAAATTTAGGATTTACCTACTTCACTCGAAAATCCCCAGTTTAAAACTAGCGGTCTCTTCTATGGTTAAAATGGAACTGAGATATATTATGGCAAGAAAAAGAATATGAACCCTTTGGAATTACCTGGACTTAGATGAATATCAGATCACATTTTATGACCGATTTATGCAAAAATCCATGTAATTCCAAAGGGTTCACATACTTTTTCTTGCCACTGCAACTTCTTTTAGGGCAACGCTTATCCACTCATTCCTACTAGTAATTTTAATGGTGGCTCCCTTGTATCCAGGGGAGAAGCATCTTTATTTAAATATTATTTTTTTTTTACTGACTTTAGTTAATCTACTCACATGTCTGAAAAAATATTTGCCAGTGATTCCTTAACCTTGAAAACATGACTCCCTTAGAACCAGCCATACAATTCCGGTGGCTTAGTGATTAGCACTTCTGCCTCAGCACTGGGCTTATTAGTTTCATACCCAAACCATGGCTTGATGTGTGTGCAGTTTGTATGTTCTCCTTGTGTTTGCGTGGGTTTCTTTTAGGTGCTCTGGTTTCCTCCCACACTCCAAAAACATACTAGTAGATTATTTGGCTATTATTAAATTGACCTTAATCTCTCTCAGCCTGTGTGTGTGTGTGTGTGTGTGTGTGTGTATGAGTGTGTGTGTGTGTGTGTGTGTGTGTGTGTGTGTGTGTGTATGAGTGTGTGAGTGTGTGTTAGGGAATTTAGACTGTAAGCTCTAATGAGACAGGGACTGATGTGAGAGAGTTCTCTGTACAGTGCTGCGGAATTAGTGGCGCTATATAAATAGCTGATGATGCTGATTGTACATTATTTACTTTTAATAGATTGTAACTTATACATCAAGCAGACAGATTTATAATTTAAATAACATCCAGTTGTTTATACATAATTTCATAGTTAAGAAGACACAAGTCCATCAAGTTCAGCTTTCCTAAATTCGAATTGGGTCAATCCAGAGTAAGGGAAAACAAAACCCCCAGTGTGATAGTTGTCTATTCAGCATGTTGGATAATTTCCCTGGATCAATGTCCAAGCTGGGCTTGGTAAGGATCTGGAGAGTGGGAAGGTGTGCTACTGTTTAATTAGTTATTTATTTTTTGTGTATAGAAAATGTTTTATCTCAATAAATGTATAGGATGAGACTCAATCTCTGCCATCTGGCTGATGCTGGTACAAAAATGTTGTCTTTATGCATGTTAAGAAATGGTCCTGAAAATATGTATTCTCCCCTTTATCTAATTACAATAATCTTGCTCTTCAAAATTAAATCTAGTTTCTGCAATGCTCTGCTAATTTGAGTTACTATGTGCTCTAGCAGAGAAATAGGTACATTTGCGCAAATCAAGGCATAGAGTGAGACCAAAGCCGCATTTGAACTTGGTAAGTGACCTTCAAAGAGTAGACTCATATGGGCTTATATTAAGTTGAACGCAAATTGCATTCTTGACAATATAACATGCTTTTTTACTTCTGGGCAAGTGCACAAAGCACTGGATGCTAAATTATGCACATGCTCAGATGCAAAAAAAGTGTATTATATTCCAAGAATGCAATTTGTGTTCAATGTAACATGAGCACCATAATCTTTTAGAAAAACTTATCGCAAAGAAAAAAGTATACTTTGATTTCCTAGTTTCTAGCGGAATTAGTGGCGCTAAATAAATAAATGGTGATGATGATGATGATGATGAAAAAATCAATTTTTCAGCCAATTGGCAGGAAAATGAAACACCTCACACAGCTCAGAAACCTCACTTGGTTTTGCACTGAAGATTTAGCTTCAGGTGAAAGCATCAAACAACAGCATGTGAAATTTACGTAATTATATAATATATTTAAAATACTATAGAGATGTTGATAATTGCATACAACATAATAAACAAGACTGGTACTGTGAGGTTGTTTATACAGAATAAGAACATACAGTATGCGTTGGCCCAAACGATATTGTGCATTTGCCTAATATTGTGTAGGTCTCCCTCCAGCCGTCGGGGCATGGACTCCACAAGACCTCTGAAGGTGCCCTGTGGTATTTGGCACCAAGATGTCAACATCAGATCCTTTAAGTGGGACCTCTATGGTTATTTCCTCCTACACAATCCTGCCTTTTCTCTTGTCTTCAGGCAAGGTCTCTATGCCTGATAGGGAATTGTCATGCTTTCGACTCACAGTTTGTATGTGGCAATTGGAGGTATTAGGCTACGGTAGGCATGCCTGTTACAGGACCTAAAAGAGCTTATATCTCAGCCACTTGACACTCTAGGAAGACAGCTACCTGTGTTTTTAAAGAGAACTGAAGTAAAAAGATGATAGCAGTTGTTTAAAACTCCATGTACCAGGTCAAAGAAATGTATCTACTAGTTTTTTTAATCTGGCAATCTTTACGTCATCTGACTGAGAGCTCTCAACTGTATGGTGCTGTTTATTAAAGGTCTAAAGAAAACAGCATTGTTATAATAATTGAAAAAATAAATGTTCCGTTTCGCCAGCGCTGTCCTATACAGCAGCCGCGGCGCTGTCTAAGAAGCGTCCGCGGCGGTGCTGTTTCTTGTTTCAAACTTTTTTTTTTTATTGAATCTAAAACTAGTAGCCCAAGTCCGGGCTTTGGAACTGAAAGCCTGCCTAGCGGCCTGGCTAGCGGTAAGATCCTTGTTACGGATGCCTTCTTACGGATGCCAGCAGGTGTCGCCAGGGAGCCGAGCTTGATAAATTGTGCAGTTGATGATTTAATGATGCAATAGATCCCTTACTTACTGGCAACATCCAAAATAAGAAATGTCTTGAAGTTAGTATTCATTTAAAAGCATATTGTTGATTAGTTTGTATTGTTTCATTGAGATTTGTAGATGGTGTTTAATGTGACCTCTTCGGAGCAAGCAATTCCTGCTGCCACTAACGCAAACTTGCAGAATGGTTCATGTCTATAATTTTCACAACCCATCAGACCTCACCCCACAATTCTCCTAGTTTGTGAAAAGGGGATACTATAAAATAAATTAAGGGGGAATTCAATTAGCAGTGATGTTTTGCACATTTCCGGGTACTACGAGTACAGTTCTTTTACTAAACCTGTCTAATTGGCTATACGTATCATCCCTTTGATGAAAGTAGACATCTTTAAATACCTGCTTTCCTGCATCACAAAACTAAGAGATCTATGACTGACTTGCCTAAATATAATAGTTAATAGTAATAATCTTTTCACCAGATTAGGCCTGCGTTTCCAGGGTTTTAGAAGAGCTTACTATTTGTCATTCTTACTTAGTTCTGTCATTTTCTTACAGTATTTGGGATGCATTGAAGTTTTGCGGTCCATGAGATCTCTAGATTTCAACACAAGAACTCAAATAACAAGGTAATATATTTATTTTTTCTTCTTCTAATGTTAACAATTTTTGTATAGGTTAAAAAAGATTGCTTTGGGGTATATTTACTATGCAGCAGTTCCGACAAACCGCCGATTCTTGGCCATTTTATTGACAAAGCTCATCGGGTTTTGTCTTTAATAGAAATGCCATTTTAAAAAAAATGTCCTAATATGTCAGAAAAATAAATCTTTCAACACTGAAAACTGTCATATTTGTACATTATAAAAATTGGTAGCAAGCTATTTATTACCCAGTTACTACAATAGAATGTAAAGAAGGGGGAATCGAGGCATTGTAACAGTGTCTGATTTACAGATCACTGGCTCTTTTATTCAGTGAGATTATTAAGTAAAATTACAAAGACATTATCAAATTGTACAAAAGGGCAAAGATGTGAAATTAATACCGGTTTTCTTTTCTGTGATATAGTCACATGTAATTATTTTCACACCGCGCTATATTAATTTCAGTGTTGTCTGGTCGTATAACTGATTCAAATACAGATTGTGCAATTAAGTTCTGAACTAATATACACTCTTTCTTTTTCTGGATATAGATTCTAGAACTGTATATAGACAATATATTTTGTATAAGCAAGGATGTTTCAGACATTTTTATGAAAAAGTCATGCCGGGACAGCGCATCCGATAAGAGGTTGTCCTGGTGATGACTCTGTGCTACTCCTGACCCGGAATCTTTACGGCACATGTGCGACCTTAGGTCGAAAATTCTGTTTCCACATGGTTTTAGGCTTGATTAAAAGGCTAAAACCTTTATAGAGGCTAAATGAATTATCTTACAGTATCTATGTTTATTTGCCTATGCGTCTCTTATTCCTAAGCTTTTCGCAGCAAACAGCGTTTCAGGATGGCATTACCTGTCTTTTTCACCGGTGAAGCAATAACTGCATGCCAATGACCAGAAAAAAGACTTTGTGGAGAAGGGGGGTCTTCGCTGGGGCTCTCATAGCAGCCTCCACATGGTAAAATGCAGTGGAACTTTTTTATGTATCTCTGCGATTTACAGCAATACTTTTTGATAGTTACCACGCTGGGGTCATAAGTAGACCCCTTGTCTGATTTGAAAAAAATCTATATGGTAAAGCCCTATTAGTATAAAAGATAATATAAGGATACGTCTATATAAAAGGAAGTTACCTGTTAATAAGGTATAATATAATAATTATCCTAAACACAAACTATGAAATATTGGGAATATGCCCTGATTTTTCTCCCGTTCTCAGAAGTGAGTATAATTTAAATCCCAGTAAAGTGTTTCCCCATTATGTTACTAAGTTACCTGCGTATTTTATCAATCCTTTGTGTGTATACATTTAACTACAGGGAAACTTTAGTGTATTATTATTATTTATTATTATTATTTATTTATAAGGCGCCACAGGGTTTCCGCAGCGCCGAACACAGTACAAACAATGGACAGTACAGGGAATAACAGTACAGAACAATAAATGAGTAATACCAAGACTTCAGATGCTCCAGGGAAAGCAAAAATATTGAAGTTGGAGCAGAAGAGACGGTAGAGAGACAGGAGGGAGAAGGGCCCTGCTCTTAAGAGCTTACATCCTAAAGGGAGGGCAAACAGACGACCAGCACAAAGGGAGTCAGAGGAGGGGAGCAAGCACACCCTCTTCAGAGGAGGAGCCAGGAGATGAGAGTGAGCATGGAAAGAGGGTTAAGGGGAAGGGTGGTAGGCTTTGAGGAAGAGATGAGTTTTGAGTGCCCGTTTGAAGGAGCACAAGTTAGGGGACAAACAGATGGAGCATGGGAGGTCATTCCAGTGCAGGGGGGCAGCTCGGGAGAAGTCTTGAATTCTGGAGTGGGATGATGTGATTAGAGTGGAGGAGAGGTCATTGGCCGAACGCAGGGCCCGGGCGGGAGTGTGGATGGGGAGGAGATTGGAAATATAGGGGGCAGTAGAGTGTATGTATCTATGTGTATGGATGTGCATGTATAAAGATACATAATAATGTGTGTTTGCGTATGTGTGATATCAGTTTTTTCTCTCTGTATATGTGTGTATATATGTATGTGTTGAGAAAGGAAGAGAAAACAAGCACGAATGAGTGTGTATGAGTGGAGAGGAATGTGAGTATGTGTGAACATGGTTGCGTATGTGTTTGAGAAAAAGAGAGAAAGAGCTTGTACAAGCGTGCATAAGTGTGTGTAATTATATAGGAAGCTTGAGTGAGGAGTGTATAGTTAGAGTTAGGTCTGTAAGCAAGAAGGAGTGAAGTAGAGAGAGAGAGAAAGAGTAGGAAGACTGCGAGATAGATTTCAGGACAGCCTACAATACAGATTAGGTAGGGTTAATGTAAACATAGACAGTTTTGCATTGCAGATTTAAGGTTAAAACCATTGATTAACTTTTAAAAAATTTAAATACCTTGGAATTTATCTTACTAAACACTATGACCGACTGTACCAAGCAAAATTTCCCCCATTGATAGATGCCTTCAAAAAAGATTTACGTTCATGGTGTTTCTTAAAATATTCTTTGGATTGGTAGAATAGCAGCAGTAAAAATTAACCTGCTCCCCAGACTCCTCTACTTTTTCCAAAGCCTCCCAATTAGACTTCCCACCACGGTTCTCAAAGATCTACAAAGCAATATTACTAAAATTGTTTGGGCATCCAAGAGACCTAGGGGCATATTCAATTAGGTTTCCGGTCCGCGGTACCTCAATAATGCGGAGTTTCCTACACAGCCCTATGGGGTGCGCACGAAAATCCACATTATTGCGGTACCGTTGATTGACTTCGTGACCCGTTCTGACGCGTTACCGCGAACCGGAAACCTAATTGAATATGCCCCATAGAGTCCACCTAAAAGTTCTATACAGACATTTAAGAGACAGAGGCCTAGGCCTTCCCTGTCTCCATAAATATTATCTAGCCGCTCACCTCACACAGGCGATATTAACTCACTCTCACCGACCCCCATCTTCCCTACTCCCTCCAACACTACGTTTCACGCTATCAACATGGAACCTTTGTACTCAAACTCTTGATCTGATATCTGACCCATCTTGCATGACCCCTCTTTCGAAACAACCCAGAATTTACTCCTGGACTGGACCCCAATAAGTTTAAGGAATGGAAATCTCATAACATTAAAAACCTTTTCTTAAGGTTCTCTACTCTCCAAGATCACTTTGAGATACCAACATCAGCTTTTTACCAATATCTACAGATTCGCCATGTTTATCACGACAAAATAAAATGGAAAAACACTCATCTCCCTTTCGTACTCGAATCCTTTTGTTTTGGTAGGTCCCCCTCCAGAGGCTTAATTTAAACATTCTATTGACTCTTTATTAAGCATAGTCAACCTACTAAAGAGAGACATGAGCTAAGATGGAAGGGGGATATGGGAGAGTTTCTTGGCTTGGAGGATTGGACCCAAGTCCGTGAAGCTGTAGTTAAAATTTCCATTTGTGCACAACTAAAAGAAAACTCATACAAACTCCTGTTCAGATGGTACCTAGTACCCATAAGACTCAGGAACCATCTACCCTAATGATTCTATCTCATGCTGGAGAGGATGTGGAGGAGAAGGTACCCTGGCCCACATTTGGTGGACTTGCCCCAAAATAGTACATTTTTGGAAGGCGGTACGTCATCTGATTGAAAAAATTAATCACATCCGACTCCCTGACAATATTTTCTATTACCTTCTCCCATGCACAGTCCCTGATACCCCGAAACACACACAAAAGTTGATTGGACACATTCTTGTAGTGGCGAGATGCCTAATCACCCTTAATTGGAAGAAGACAGACCCACCCACTATTCAAACACTCATTCCGAAAATCTGGCAAACACATAAAATGGAACATATCACCAGTATTATTCATAACCGTCCCCTCCAATTCTCCTCCACCTGGAATGCCTGGACCTCCTATTTCACAACAGACCTATAGAATAAGCCACATTCCTAACGCTTTCATACACTTTCCAGTTTCCATCCCCCTACTATCCTCTACTAAAAGTCCCCTGCCCTCCTCCCTCCTTTCTCATTTCCTTCAATTACCTACTTTTACTCCTCAGCTCTTAGGACCCTCACCCAAAGGACCTCATATCTCCTCTTAATTATATTGTTTAGGATTTATATGTATGTTTATTTGTGAATAATGCTTACATGATATTTATATACAAATATATTTATTATCAGATTACTATTGGTTCCAATTGGACTATGTACACCCTTTCCTTCCTTCCCTTTTATATTTTGTATCCCTAAAAAACTCAATAAACAAATTTTCAAATACAAACAAACCAGTGGTTTAAGTGGGGATGTATACGGGAGTATGCCACCACATCTCCCACTGCCTTCATTGTAAAATGATCTAAGTCCATTCATGTACATTCCCATTACATTTTTCATACCACCACTTCTAAATTTCCTCTTCCACCACTGGTTCAAAAAGTATTGCAGAGTTATGGTTAGACATTATTATATATTATATATGTTATGGATATGGCAGAGTTAAAAGTACCTGTAGTATTCATAGTCCACAGGGAAACATTGTAAAAGCGTCCTGGAGGCAGCTAAGTGATTTCTGTAGGGCATCGGCAGAGGGAGCTGAATGGAGATGGCTCTGGGCTCATATAGCCTCATTCTTCCAGCCTGCATCTGTACTTAGATGGTGGTGAATAATCTTCACAGCATGTTGCCAGGAGTGATTAATCACTCATGTGCAGATGTGTCGCTATCTGCAGCTCATATTGTGCCAGCTGCCGCATGCGCAGAGTATAGTCGACAATGTGTACACACCAGCAAGCGTGCACATGATGCAGTCAGCAACAAGCAGACATTATGGTTATATCTTATGCCATGTCGTAAGTTCTACCCCATGCAATGACATCATTGCGTGGCGACGTGCACAGACGCCGGAGCTCCTTCACAGCTAGGTACTTACATCTTAGTGTATTTATTTAAGGTTAGCTGCACTTTACAATTTAGTTACAGCTCACAACATTTCCATTTGGAAAACAAAAATTAGGCAAAAAACAATCTGCCCAAACCACCCATGCAATGCCCAATCCCATTAGTCAACTCCCTTTTTTGACAGGCCATGACCTTTCTGCCACAGGTTAACCAAGCCTGCCCTAGATTGAGCATTGCTTGGTAGATTCCTGATTGAGAAGGCTCTAAGTAAATTTGTATTTAGTAGACTAAGCAAGAATATGCAATTTCAATCAAAACATAGGGAGCCAGTAAGATATTATCTTTTATTTAACCTTTGATTACTGGAAATTTGTTTTTTTTGTGTTTTTTTTTACCAGCAGGGCCAAGAAAATGTTAAAGATTTTGATATACATCAGTTTCGGCATCATTTCTCCCTCACTTGAACTAAACTTTACATTGGCATTAAGTTCTGTTGTCATAAATAAAAAAAAACATTATGTTTCTTAATTTCTGACTTAAGTTTTCTGATGGCACACACATGTGCATAACCACACGGATTGTCTTAGAGTTTGTTTAACTCTTACCGGTCCAGGCCAGTTAGAGCCGACTGAGTATTTTTTAAAATTGCGCCAATATCATCCTTATCGCTGGAGAAGGGGGCTTATTAATTAAAAGGCCTGTGTATGCAGTACAGAGATTAGTTATCAATGGTTCATTCTGTACCTGTACCAAAGCAATACAGTACTAAAGCTGTCCTATATTAGGACTAATGTTTAATTAACATTAACATGGTTTAAAAAAATCTCTGGACCTTATTATGGAAAATACATTAGATTTGCACTGGTGCTCTTAGATGGACTGTCCAAAGCACACCATGGTGACTCCTAGGGCTAGATTTACTAAGCTGCGGGTTTGAATAAGTGGGGCTGTTGCCTATAGCAACCAATCAGATTCTAGCTGTCATTTTGTAGAAGGTACTAAGTAAATGAAAGCTAGAATCTGATTGGTTGCTATAGGCAACATCCCCACTTTTTCAAACCCGCAGCTTAGTAAATCTAGCCCCTAATCTTTACTCTCGGGGAATGCCTCCTACAACTAGAAATGATCCTAGATGGATGGAGGGAAAAAATATGATGAAGCTCACTGTGCAAAAGTAAAACCTCACAGAATAATTCCTTACATAAAATAAAATGGTTTTTGTTCTTTTCCTGAAATACTGCTTTGTTTAGCTCATTTATAGCTTAAAACAATGATGGGAGTGAGAGGACCTCAGGACTGTCATTGGTACACGCTAATGTCTTTATTAGACTGCATTTGAAAATTGTTTTACATTGGAGAAAATGTCCTACTTCGTTGAAGTGCAAATGAAAGGTGCAAAATGCAACGATTCCTTGATTTCCACCAGCTCAGTCAGAACCAGTGAAAACTTACTTTGTAGTCATTTATGGTTGGTGGAAATCTAGGCACATGGGCATAAATTGAGGCACATGACACTACAAAAGAATATTTTGTGATGCACTGCGGCTGTTCTGCACTTCACAGATGACCTTCACTAATTTTTCTGGATCTTCTCAAACTTTTGGAACATCCTTAAAAGAATATAATACACAATATTTTAAAGTATTCTGCTCATTACTTTGAAAATAACTGTCAGACATAACACAAAATACCCATTGGGAGGAAAACCAACCATATGATAATGCTGCCATTCCTTTCTTGCACTATTCCGCATCAATTCTGTACTTTGCATGACATACTCACACTATGCCTAACTCCACCCCTTTGTCCTCCGTAAACACAGCCATCTTGTTCCGCTTTGGCGGAAATCTAGGCCTGTTTGTGCAAATCGAGTGGTACAACACCGCCAAAAAGTTTTTTGTGCCACACTTGGACTGTTTTACATTTTGTAAATTAAGCCTACTGTGTTCGTAAATGTCACAAATTAATGTGGGACCTATGCATTCTGGAAGATCCAACATTGAAGATGAGGTTAAATGTGAATAAATGTAAGGTTATGCATTTGGGGGCCAAGAAAATGCACACTGCTTACACCCTAGAACAGGCTTGGCTAACCTGTGGCACTCCAGGTGTTGTGAAACTACAAGTCCCAGCATACCCTTCCATCAATAATCTGCTATATATTGGCAAAGCATGCTGAGGCTTGTAGTTTTACAACACCTGGGGGTAAATGTATGAATCTCCGGATTCTTCATCTCCGGCGTGTTCAGCCTCTTCAGCGCTTAAATTTAAAGCGACGCTGCATTGTAAAGGGAAACTTTAAAGCGGCGCTGCATTGTAAAGGGAAGTTTCCCTTTACAATGCAGCGCCGCTTTAAATTTAATCGCTGAAGAGGCTGAACACGCCGGAGATGAAGAATCCGGAGATTCATACATTTACCCCCTGGAGTGCCACAGGTTAACCAAGCCTGCCCTAGATTGAGCATTGCTTGGTAGATTCCTGATTGAGAAGGCTCTAAGTAAATTTGTATTTAGTAGACTAAGCAAGAATATGCAATTTCAATCAAAACATAGGGAGCCAGTAAGATATTATCTTTTATTTAACCTTTGATTACTGGAAATTTGTTTTTTTTGTGTTTTTTTTTACCAGCAGGGCCAAGAAAATGTTAAAGATTTTGATATACATCAGTTTCGGCATCATTTCTCCCTCACTTGAACTAAACTTTACATTGGCATTAAGTTCTGTTGTCATAAATAAAAAAAAACATTATGTTTCTTAATTTCCCCTATTCGTTATGTGCAACAAATTAAATAAAATGAAAACTAACATAAATTTTAAATGTGGGGATGAATAGATGACTAACCAGCATGGCCTTTGAATACTTATGCTTATGTGTAAATATGTTTAATGGTTTATTTGGCGGGGGGAGTAGTATATTGAGCATAAAGTTCAGGGAGGCCTCTTCGAAGTTTAGGCACTGTCCCGGGTCTTGGTGGAGGTGGGGCTTAGTGACATTATTCACGTCATCATGCCCCTGCTATGCAATGCTGTGAATTTCGGCTTCACCACATCCCCTTCTGAACTAGTCTCCTGACCTCCCCTTAGGGAGTGTTCAAAAGTGGGTAAGTATGTTTTAAACTGATTGTGTTTCATGTTTAAACGATTTTTTGGGTTAACACATTTTTCTCAAGAAGAGAAATGGTTAATGTAACTCTAACTGAAAGGTACAGCTTTATATATATATAGGGCCTCATTTAATGTTCAACGTAAGTCCATTTTCATACTGTGCATATGCACCAAAGCTTTGTGGAGCTTGTTAACTTGCCCCAGACTACAGTCCCCATTGAAAATCATGTGGACTGCGGTTTTATGCAAAACTTAGCCTAGCCTTTTGTTAGATATCTAATTAACTTAAAAATGCCTAAACCAAGCGGGAAAAGCCATTTTCACATGGTTTATGGCTCAAGGCAGGATAAATATACCTACACCTCCAATCAGCAATTAGAACTCAAAATACAACAAAAAAAATGTTTTAAAACTCTTGTGCCTCATCCCCATTTTGATGTGCACTGCAGAATTCTGCATTTAGTATATAGGGGTAGGGCCTCTGTTGTCAAAGTAGCTTAAAGGTTTCTGACCCGCATAAGAAGCCATTAGGGTCTTGTCTTTGGGAGTAGTTACAGCTGTGTGTAATGGAGTATAAAGGTAATACTTTTTAGGAGAACTGCCGTGGAATGTCAGTTTAACATTTTTATTTTTGGATTTAGCGGTTCTTTAAACACATTATTTTTCTGATAATATGACAAAGGATGATAGGTATGTGCCCCAAAAATATATGATTTAATATTAGTTTATTAATTTACATTATACATTGGTTTTACACAAGAGTAGAATAGACCGAGATTCAATTTTTGAGTCTGATATAGAGGTACTTTTTGTTAAAAACACATCTCCATCTCTTGGTATACATGGTGATGCCAATGAACCAGCAGACATTACTTTTCTGAACACCACATACTGCAATTTGATTGGCTGTGGTTACAGAGCAATGAGCATGCAACTCCAGCAGATTGGTCAAGCTGATTAATGGGTAAAGCATCAGCATAGACACATGAATCTGCTCTTTAGTTGAAAAAAGAAACAATGTTTTTTTTAATGAAATCATTTAGTTTATAGATATGAGCTATGTGTCAAAAATAGTTTGAAAGTCAGATGGATGTTAAGTAGAAAGCTGACAGTATCAGTACAAATATCTTATAATAATATAAACTGATTTAAATGTATACAGTACTGCAAATATGACTGCTGGTGTTAGTCATCTCAGTCACCATCTGCTTACAAAAGCATCAGATGGAGCGATGTGAAACATGCAAGCTGTATTAGTTTTCTCCATCCACACATCAGCTTATGTAATACAATGACAGTCATATTTTAAGCAACACGTATAATTTTTTTGGGTAGAAAACCTATAGTTGTGAACAGCTGAGTTCAAAGCCACATGGGCTATTTCTGGGGTTCTTAACCTTTGTACCCAGGCTATATGTGTGAATGGAGCAAGATATATCACAAAGTAAAGAAAATATTGTTAACTCCAGCAGCAGAAAGTAACCCAAGGACATGTTGAACTCATTGAATGCAATCACATGAATCCTACTCCACGTTAAGGCACCTGCCCTGCTCCGCATTCTGCGGAGGCCTTTTCTGAGCGGTGCACAGTATTACTGTGCCCCTACCAAATTTTGGTATGTGGCCTGACAATGCACTGTTCTGCCTCAGTACTCACAGCCTTATCTGTGTGGAGTTTGTATATTCTCCCCGTGTTTGTGTGGGTTTCCTCCGGGTGCTCCGGTTTCCTCCCACACTCCAAAAACATACTGGTGGGTTAATTGGCTGCTATCAAAATTGACCCTAGTCTGTGTCTGTCTGTGTGTGTGTGTTAGGGAACTTAGACTGCAAGCTCCAATGGGGCAGGGACTGATGTGAATGAGTTCTCTGTACAGCGCTGCGGAATCAGTGGCGCTATATAAATAAATGGTCATGATGATATTTACCAGAGTGTGTTAAAAATAATATCTGTCATACAGCTAATATTTGTTCATGAAAGGCGTCTTTGTTTTAGGTTTGTAACCCCAAAGTACATTTTGTAAGGCATATCTAAATCCCAATAGTAAGTTTCTGGATTTATATGTTTTCTTTTTAAAATTACGTTTTAGATGGAAGGGCAGCCTGCAAAACTATTTGTGCAACGAAGCAGCTAGAGCTCCATTGTTCCATTGAACAAGTGCATCCAATAGCATCAATGAATGGTATCTGTCTCTTGCCTGTGACATTTCACCAAGCTGCCTGTTTGTATTGACTTGTGTTGGAATCTTGTATAGGCTGTACAGAGCTAAGAGCTGCAGAGAAGGTAGCACAAAATGGAGTTTGTAGTGGCAGAGGATGGTCTACACTCCCAATGCTGCATAGCTGTGTCTGTTACCGACAGCAAGCAAACAAACTACACAAGATTACTCCACAGGAGGACAGACAATGCTGGAGCTCCTAAACCTAAGCTCACTGTCACAGATACATACAGCTCTATTTGTACACTTTAGAGCTGGATTAGGAACTCTAAATCATACTTACCTACTTTTGAAGGCAGCTGTCCGGGAGGGGGTCGTGTGGTGCTCCGTCAGGCTCCGCCCCTGTCAATCTTAGGTAATTTTAGCCAATCGCAGCAGGGGGTGGGGCTATGATGCAGCATTTAGCCCCGCCCCCACCATCTAAAACAACGGCGACAGCTGGATCCAGGATTTTTGCCTGCTCTCTCGGAAGTCCGGGAGAACTCCCAAAAATTCGGGAGTCTCCCGGATGTTCCGGGAGAGTAGGGCAACTATGCTCTAAATCAGCTCCAATATGTTTAGTAGAATCTACTTTTTGAAGTGTATTTATCCACTAAACCAGGGGTAAGCAACCTGCGGCTCTCAAGGTGCTGTGAAACTACAAATCCCAGCATGCCTTGCCACCTATCTGCTGGTTATCTACTGGCAAAGCTTGCTGGGACTTGTAGTTTCACAACACCTGGAGAGCCGCAGGTTGCCTACCCCTGCACTAAACACACCAAGAATACACACAATAAACTAATTTTAATATTAACCTTCACCTCTCTATGTATCATACCGCAAATATTTACTTGGAAGATTTTCTATAAACATGTTCTTATAGCTCCATACCTGTACTACACTGAGTTGTGGTCTTTTCAGATGTACGGATAAATCTGGTGGTTTATTTCTGTGTGCCATAGCATTTTCCACGGCACTGCTATCAGTACAGGAATGCCTGTTACCATGGAGAATTACAGGCTTACTAAACAGCTGAAGCCATTTACCAAGGGGAAGATGCAGTTTAATAAAGGAGGAATGAGCCACCATTGTCTCATGAATATTTTCTTTTCATATGTTTATGCAACTTCATTTTAATGTATCACGGCGATGATGTGGCGCAAACTGATTTTTTTTGTCACAAAGCTTGGCTACTAAAACCTCCCAAAATATTTAACAATGTCTTTTTGAATGTCTTTTCTCTTACATAGGAAAACTGATATTTTTACACTAAACACACATGTAAAATATGAATAAACTCAAAGCTGACCATTTTTTTAACATCACTTATTTTATTCACCCCAGGCTATTAAGATTGTAAAAACAGCTAATTGTGCTATAGAGATCACATTTATATGTTTTTGTGAAACTGTTTGGCTTGGATTTACTATGAAGCTGAAGGGATTAACTAAGTGAAGTATACAGTTTATAATGTTATAACTATTTTACCATTCTAAATATTTTCTTTTCATATGTTGATAAAAATTTAATTTGAAATTTCAAGTTGTTTATAAAGTGCAAATACTTTTGTCTGCAATTCTTGTGATGCAAAAGTGTTTGCAACAAATATGGGGATGATCCTGATAGTATGACAGAAAGTACACATATGAAAAATATATACTGCATGTTTTACATTGCAATCCGATCAGGTGCTGTCACGGCCCAAACGGAAAATAATGGATTCCTTATCTCGGCCAAGATTGTTGCTGGCAGGACAGAGGTACGGATTTTAATTAGCACCTAAGTCTTCCTCAGGAACCACCACAAAGAGGTTTGGGTTTCACTGCCGTTATTCCATATGTGGCGGTTCTCTGTGCTGCCCTTTGGCATGACAGACTGGTGGAGTTGAGGACGGAATTTCAAATGAAAGTCTGAACCAGGAGCAGATACTAACAGAAGTAAAGTAATAAATGGAGACAGCAAGGTGGACGCTGGAGATGGAGACCTGATACTCTGGCACTGAACAGTGCTCAGAGTCATGTTTAAATAGCCTAAACTGTTTGAGTCTCCTACCCTACAATGCCAGTGACCAGCTGACCATAAACTATAAACAGGAAGAAGCAGAACAAATGTAGTGTCAAAACAGAACAAATGTAGCATCAAAAGACAGGTAGGATTGCCAGGTGCCATTTCTAGTGAGTGACGTTATGGACTGTGCTGCCAGCATTTGACAGTACCTTCCCACCCACTATTATGGGTGGACAACAACCACCCTAAATGAGTTTGTCTTCCATAGAAAATTCAATGTCAGCATAGTCAAAAGACTAAGAGACAGCATCTGTCTTGCTTTTTTAGTCCTCGGTCAGAGGATTTAAACATTGGGAAGTTAGCAGATATAGCAGATTTTTATGATTGATTTAGATTGTCACCGGGACGATTGCGTTCTCAAGAGAGTGTCTCCATTCTTCTAGGGCCAGTTTGATGGCAAGAAGTTCCTTGACACCAATGCCACAGTGCCTCTCTCCAGGTAGGAGCTTACAATAGTAGAAACCGCAATGATGGAACTTCCAAGTTGAGATAATACAGCCCCTACCCCAAAGAATGAAGAGTCTACATCAAAGAAGAAGGGTCAAACTCTTTAAAAATAGGAGCCGAAGAGAAAGCCTGTTTCAAAAAAATTGAGACCAGTCTCTATTAGCTTTTATCTTGTCAAAATCCATCTGAAGACTGAACCTGTCGCAATGTATTCCAGAAAAGTTAGTCAACGTTATTCAAAGACATACTTTTTTTTAGCTTACTGAACAATCAGTGGGACCTGAGACATATAAGAACCTATTCTACATACTCCTTGTGAGTCTTGATGTCCTGAGAAAAGATAAGAATGTTGTCTAATACACAATGACAGATTGATAGGCAATATCATGAAAAATTGTGGAAAACAGCAGGTGCATTGCTTAAACCACAAGGCATTACCAAGTATTCATAATCACCTTCCCAAGTGTTCAAAGCCTTCTTCTACCCAGCACCCTGGCTGATGCAGATAAGGTTGTATGCCCCATAGGGGTTAGCAAGATCTGATTAAATAAATCAGAAATAAAGGGGTAAAAGATACCTATTTTTAATCGTGCTAGCATTCAACCCACGGTAATCAACACAGAAGGAGAATCCTGACCATGCTGGTGAAGAAGATTTTCGAACAAAATTTCCGGTCCAGATTCTCACAAATATAGTCTGACATAGATTATGTTTCCAGCAAAGAAAGTGGATTGATGCATCCATGAGGAGGAATTCTATATGGGAGAAAATCAATAGCTCAATCATTCTTATCGAGGAGACAATTCATACTCACTTCTGCTTACTAAAGATGTCAGCAAAGGATGTAGAAAATGCTCTAAATTCATGGGGGACAAAGGTTGTCAGAAATGAAGGCCAACTTTCTGAAGGCACTGAAGGTGACAACTAGGACCACAGAACATTAATTTAGCAGTATTCTAGTCAAGTATCGGAGAGTGTAACCAGGGGAAACCCAACATTACTGGGTTAACGGCCTTAGGAATGACAAAGAAGGCGATGGCTTTTTTGTGCAAAGAACCCACTTGAAGTGCTAATGCATGGTTCAATACAAAATAGTGCCATCAGCAACCTTGTTAAAATCCCATGATTGTCAAAGAAAGGAATTAGTGGCACTATATAAATAAGTGATGATGATGCTCCAGTGTCGGAGGAGGAAGTGCGAATTTCGTATGTATATAATTTTGATAAATTTGCATCTGAATTCAAAAAGGCAGAAAAAATAACCATATTTTACTTTTGGGATGGTGCAAGATGACTGTAGTCACAAAGGTAAAGCTGGCATTGGTGAGAGTAAATAGAAGAGCCTAGCATGGCCTCTTTGGAACCAACTTAGCTTTGCCCAGCTCAGCACAATACAAGTAGAGAGTCCCTTGGAGAGAGCCGTGAATGACCCGATTGCATGGGTTCCCTCGATGGGAGAACTGGCACTGGGAAGCGAGGAGCCAGTCTGATGCTGGAACGACAAGATTGTACCTGTCGCTGTGTCCGCCCCATGAATTGGATGTCCACTCTGTTACAGAGTGATATAAGGTCATCCAAAGAAGACAGAAGCTCCCAAGATGTCAAATTATCCTTGATCATACAAAATAATAGTTTTTTATACTTATTGCATATTATACTTTTTAAAATTTCCAAACCAAAAAGAAAGACACCAAAGAAAATTAAAACAGTTGTATACAGTTAATTATATTGTATCTATGTGACATAAAGGGGCAGAATCAATTTAGTGCAAGGTGCCGCTGAACATTGCCTCAATGTTCAGATGCGCGTATTATAGTAAGAAATCACTACTCATTTTTCTGCGCACCTCTATGGGACGTGAGGGAAAATGAGTGGAGATTTCTGTAAAAACTCGATGTGTCTCCATGGACTGTTCCGGAGAGACATTGCGTCACCCCGCGCCAAGTTAAATCTGCCCCTAAGAGCTAGGTACACTGAATGTCATTAATTAAAAGAGTTGAAATGAAACATAAATGTTTAATATGCTGTATAAGGTTAATATAAAGTTTACAACAATTGAATGGATTTGCTTACATTTGTTGTTTACTATGATGTTCTTTTATGTTATCATCTTGGTTAGTACATTGCTCAATGGAGACTTTTACTCAAAGACTAAACTTCTTTATTAACATCAAAATCCATAGTAACACAGTTATGGTATCAGAGGTACTTTCAACATGCCAGAGAAAAGTGTCACGATACAACGTAGAAATACAGCTAAAGAGCCATGAATAGGTGAAGAAACAAACAATGTTTATTGCTGGCAAATATAAGCAGGTGATGAAATCATAAGTTTGCAGAAATACCAGATATTCAGCAGTTGCAGGTAAATGGAAGGTGAGGGAAGATTCCAGGCAGCATATACAGGGAAATGCACAGGTAAGTCCCAGGTTCACATATGAAACAGATCAGCAGAATGAATGATGAGATCCTAATGCAGTAGAATCACAGGAACAATGCAGGAGGAAGAATCACAGGGAGTAACCACAGGATATGACCTCAATAACCAGCAATGTGTGCTGGGAGTGACAGGTATATATAAGGGGAATGAGACACACCCAGGTGCATAGAATAATTAGTGAACAGTGTTAACTCCTAAGGTACTAGGAGCACAACAGGCACAATAGCAGCACCTCTGATGAGCAGAGGTACTGCTGCTAAGACACAAAATGAACACAAAATAGTAAAGTCTGATAGTCCAGGTTAGGAGCTGCCATGCAAAGCAGTATGCTGCAGGCAGATCGTGACAGTACCCCCTCCCTTAAGGGCGGATTCCAGATGCCCAATTACCAGAAATGTCTGAGTTCATCGGAATCATAGTCCAGAATTGGGGGCCCGGCAGAAAAGTCCTCGTCCATGGGTAAAAGGGCAAAGGAGGCCATGCCAGCTGCCAGTTCAAGCACTGCAGAACCACCTCTTTTTTTACGTCCTCCTCTCTTACGGGACTTCCTTAGAGTTGGAACCTGCGCCAACTGGGTGGAGCACAAGGGTAGTTCTCGGACTGTAGTGCAGGGTAGTGTTGCTGAAAGCACAGGTGACCCACAGGATGGCACTGCAGGGGTTGGAGAAAACTTTTTGATTACTTCCTCAACAAACCATTGTAAGTCAAATAGGATGGGATCTAGGGTTTCAATAAATGGATTTGCCCATTCCAAAGCTTCTCCTTTAAAATACGAAATAAGGAACAGTACCCGTCCCTTAGGGTTGTTAACAAGCTCTGGTATGGAGGGCATATAAGAGGCAGCAAATTTCACAAGGGAACAAAGTTGGGAAATGTGCCCCTCAAAGAAAGGCAACGGCTCAGACTTAGCACCCTCAGCAACAGATGGTTCTGACTTGGCAGACGACTTGGCAGCAGACCCGGACTGGGCGGCAGGCCCGGACTGGGCGGCAGGCCTGGGGGCAGGCCCGGACTGGGCGGCAGGCCTGGGGGCAGGCCCGGACTGGGCGGCAGGCCTGGGGGCAGGCCCGGACTGGGCGGCAGACCTGGGGGCAGGCCCGGACTGGGCGGCAGACTTGGCGGCAGGCCCGGACTGGGCGGCAGACTTGGCGGCAGGCCCGGACTGGGCGACAGACTTGGCGGCAGGCCCGGACTGGGCGGCAGACTCATAGGGGACAGAGCTGTGAGAAGCCTCGGAGCAGACAGCGCTGTGAGAAGCCTCAGAGCAGACAGCGCTGTGAGAAGCCTCAGAGCAGACAGCGCTGTGAGAAGCCTCAGAGCAGACAGCGCTGTGAGAAGCCTCAGAGCAGACAGCGCTGTGAGAAGCCTCAGAGCAGACAGCGCTGTGAGAAGCCTCAGAGCAGACAGCGCTGTGAGAAGCCTCAGAGCAGACAGCGCTGTGAGAAGCCTCAGAGCAGACAGCGCTGTGAGAAGCCTCAGAGCAGACAGCGCTGTGAGAAGCCTCAGAGCAGACAGCGCTGTGAGAAGCCTCAGAGCAGACAGCGCTGTGAGAAGCCTCAGAGCAGACGGCACCAAGTGGTAACTCGGGCTGAACCGCATGGACAGGCAACTCGGGCTGAACCGCATGGACAGGCAACTCGGGCTGAACCGCATGGACAGGCAACTCGGGCTGAACCGCATGGACAGGCAACTCGGGCTGAACCGCATGGACAGGCAACTCGGGCTGAACCGCATGGACAGGCAACTCGGGCTGAACCGCATGGACAGGCAACTCGGGCTGAACCGCATGGACAGGCAACTCGGGCTGAACCGCATGGACAGGCAACTCGGGCTGAACCGCATGGACAGGCAACTCGGGCTGAACCGCATGGACAGGCAACTCGGGCTAAACCGCATGGACAGGCAACTCGGGCTAAACCGCATGGACAGGCAACTCGGGCTGAACCGCATGGACAGGCAACTCTTCTGGAGCAGACTGGAGGGACAGGACCCCCTCTGGAGCAGACTGTAAGGGCAGCGCCCCCTCTGGAGAAGACTAAGGGCAGCGCCCCCTCTGGAGAAGACTAAGGGCAGCGCCCCCTCTGGAGAAGACTAAGGGCAGCGCCCCCTCTGGAGAAGACATTAAGGGCAGCGCCCCCTCTGGAGAAGACATTAAGGGCAGCACCCCCTGTGGAGAGGACTGTAAGGGCAGCGCCCCCTCTGGAGAAGTCTTTAAGGGCAGCGCCCCCTCTGGAGAAGTCTTTAAGGGCAGCGCCCCCTCTGGAGAAGTCTTTAAGGGCAGCGCCCCCTCTGGAGAAGTCTTTAAGGGCAGCGCCCCCTCTGGAGAAATCTTTAAGGGCAGCGCCCCCTCTGGAGAAGTCTTTAAGGGCAGCGCCCCCTCTGGAGAAGTCTTTAAGGGCAGCGCCCCCTCTGGAGAAGTCTTTAAGGGCAGCGCCCCCTCTGGAGAAGTCTTTAAGGGCAGCGCCCCCTCTGGAGAAGTCTTTAAGGGCAGCGCCCCCTCTGGAGAAGTCTTTAAGGGCAGCGCCCCCTCTGGAGCAGGCTGTAGCTCAGGAACAGAGGGAGCGGCCGAAGACTCGGGACTGGAGGCAGCGGCCGAAGACTCGGGACTGGAGGCAGCGGCCGAAGACTCGGGACTGGAGGCAGCGGCCGAAGACTCGGGACTGGAGGCAGCGGCCGAAGACTCGGGACTGGAGGCAGCGGCCGAAGACTCGGGACCGGAGGCAGCGGCCGAAGACTCGGGACCGGAGGCAGCGGCCGAAGACTCGGGACCGGAGGCAGCGGCCGAAGACTCGGGACCGGAGGCAGCGGCCGAAGACTCGGGACCGGAGGCAGCGGCCGAAGACTCGGGACCGGAGGCAGCGGCCGAAGACTCGGGACCGGAGGCAGCGGCCGAAGACTCGGGACCGGAGGCAGCGGCCGAAGACTCGGGACCGGAGGCAGCGGCCGAAGACTCGGGACCGGAGGCAGCGGCTGAAGACTCGGGACCGGACGCAGTGGCAGGAGACTCGGGACCGGACACAGTGGCAGGAGACTCGGGACCGGACACAGTGGCAGGAAACTCGGGACAAGAGGCAGATGATGGCACCTCGGCACAGGAGACAGAGGCTGGCACCTCGGCACAGGAGACAGAGGCTGGCACCTCGGCACAGGAGACAGAGGCTGGCACCTCGGCACAGGAGACAGAGGCTGGCACCTCGGCACAGGAGACAGAGGCTGGCACCTCGCAACAGGAGACAGAGGCTGGCACCTCGCAACAGGAGACAGAGGCTGGCACCTCGCAACAGGAGACAGAGGGAGTTGGCGCCTCAGGACAGGCGGCTAGAGCTGGCAGATTGGGTCTCTTCCCAGAGAACAGGAATGGTGGAGCATAAACAGATTTGGAATGCAGAGAGGAAACAACAGGAGATGGTTCCGTAAGCTGACGTGGTCTACGGATAGGACAGTCCAGCAAGAAATGTGCATTGCTGGCACAGTAGAGACACAACTTGTTTGTTATTCTGCGTTGTCGCTCCTCTTCGGTCAGATGGGGGCGTGGACCACCTGTGAACTGGGAATTGGTTACCCCATAGTTCTTAGAAAACAGCAAATGTGTAGAAGCACTTTTAAGAGGTGCTATTTGCAGAGGTTCATCAGCAGAGAAGGTGGATTGAGACAGATCAGCAGCTTCTGAATTAGGAGAGACAGAATCTGACAGTCTCCTGAGTGGGTCCATAAGCAAAATGGAAAATTTAGCCAGCTGGGAGCGTAACAGGATTATGTCCATTTGTAAAGCCTGTAGCTGTGGCAATTCAAAAGCTGGTAAAGCAGACATGGTCCAAAAGTAAACGAAAAATGAATTTGCAGAACAAAAAGGTCCCAGAATAAAAAACTTTCACCTGACTCCTAAGCTGTTTTTTGGGCTGGTTATACTGTCACGATACAACGTAGAAATATAGCTAAAGAGCCATGAATAGGTGAAGAAACAAACAATGTTTATTGCTGCCAAATATAAGCAGGTGATGAAATCATAAGTTTGCAGAAATACCAGATATTCAGCAGTTGCAGGTAAATGGAAGGTGAGGGAAGATTCCAGGCAGCATATACAGGGAAATGCACAGGTAAGTCCCAGGTTCACATATGAAACAGATCAGCAGAATGAATGATGAGATCCTAATGCAGTAGAATCACAGGAACAATGCAGGAGGAAGAATCACAGGGAGTAACCACAGGATATGACATCAATAACCAGCAATGTGTGCTGGGAGTGACAGGTATATATAAGGGGAATGAGACACACCCAGGTGCATAGAATAATTAGTGAACAGTGTTAACTCCTAAGGTACTAGGAGCACAACAGGCACAATAGCAGCACCTCTGATGAGCAGAGGTACTGCTGCTAAGACACAAAATGAACACAAAATAGTAAAGTCTGATAGTCCAGGTTAGGAGCTGCCATGCAAAGCAGTATGCTGCAGGCAGATCGTGACAAAAAGGCTGTGAATGCATTTTTATTATAGAAATAACAACATTTAATTACATTAAAACATTGAATGTATTTAGTTTAAAAAAAAAATAATGATGCTTCTTATATTGACAGTTCTGTTTGTGTTCATATGTAGTATTAGTAAAATTATATATATACATATAAACCACTTATAAGGACACAACCACAAAACATCACACATAGATCAAAATACTGTGTATTTTATTATGCCAATGTACATAAATAAAAACAATGCTAAACATTGGAGAATGTTAAAAACAAATGATCTTGTCATGAAAAATGATTATGCTATAAGATCCAAAGTAACAAAAAAAATTGGCATTTGCGATCATAAGGCTGCAGTATGTCATGTAGCCAGAAGTATCACTAAAGTAAGACACTGTCAATGAATAAAGCAAAAATAAAAAACAAACCCAAATAAAATAATGAAATGTATGGAGAGCAATATTGAGTAATTGACCTCAGTGTGGTATATAATAAATAACATATCTCAGTGGATTATTCATTTGGAATTTGATAAGTGATCTTTTACAGTACAATCTGATGTACTCCGATAGTGTACTATTTATTTCATCGCTTTCAACTGGCCTTAAACTGGTTATCCTGTGATTAATAACCAAAGAGGTATTTGTGCGTGCACACTTTATAGTCCAGTCATGATGTGCCTTACATATGGCAACTTTAAGCAACCAATTGACAAATCTATCACATATGTGTCAAAAGAAGCATTTGTCCACTCTGGCAGATAATCAGACTTTTTTCTATGGTAAGAACAAGCTATGTGCTGGTGTACAGTAGATCTCATGATTGTATAGGCTGCTGTAGTGTCCATTGTTCTTGCTTTTTACCTTGATTATTTCATTAACAGACAACTTATAATTAATATTCCCTCCTTAAACGATTTTGTATATACCGTATAAGTATGATATTAATAGGTGTAAGCAATGGAAGTCTTCTTTCCTTTCTCTCTCTCTCTTTCTGTCTTTTTCAGTATGTACATATTTTTGCTATAAAGGACAAATATAAAGTGAGCTACATGCTAAATAGTCATAGATGGGAAAAGAATTGTGTACCATATATACTGCCAATAACTCTGGTCTGGGCATCAACAGATAATGGCATGACACATTTAATATAGTATTTGCAGGGACAATACTTTTATTGACATGTTATTGACTGTCCGATTGACTATTATTGCAAGTTTATTGTTTCACTACGATCTGGAGCTTTACTTCTAACCTTTGATATCTGGTTGCAAGACGAAGGATGTCTGGCTTTGATATCTTCTAATGTCTGGAAATAAATCAGAAACAGCAGCTATGCTCAAAGGCATTTGCCATAATTAAGCAAATGCAAATAGGATCATTTAGTCAAGCTAAAGCAGTCGTAATAGCATGTTAAATTTAAAGTGGTAAGAACACAAATAAAACACATAAAAAATACCCCATACATCCATTCATTGAATGTAAAAAAAACACATAAACTGGTGAATAAATCTTAATCATTATAATAAAAAAATTTCTCTTAAAGGTCATATTTACAAATGGTAATGAAATATTTGGGCAATAGACCCAATATCATAAAAATGTGCACCAATCAAATAATTGCCTAGATGATTTCAACTAAATTGATTGGATCATTGGAAAAATATATTCGGTATATGGCTGCTGTCAGACTGTGTGTGCAGACATCTCCAAGTCATTTGGCCAGTTGGCCAGTCACTCTGTACTCCGACTTAGCGACATGTTTGGCCAGCATAAGCCATAGGTGGTAAAAAGCACATCCAGACTAACTATAGCTCCTACAATACCTATCATGCCTCTCACTGGCAGGACGCTGGAATTTATAGTTCAAAAACTACAAATTGCTGAAGCTGGAACAGTTTAAATATGACTACCTGGTTATATCGAACATGAATTCCAATTTGGACAACCTTTATGAAACTGCTTATGAAAAATATATGCATCATTGATGAATTCCTCCAAGCTACTGGAGCAGCTACGCAGAGAAATGTAAATGTCACTTATTCTGTATTTAGAAAGGTTCCTAACTATGGTGACATTGTATCTTCAAAATGTGGATTCTATGCAAAGCAGAACAAGCAAAGCATTAAAACGACTGAAGTTCCCACATCAAGATCAATAGATATACAGAATACCTGCAGCGAAGTCAAATTTCTTAAGGGTCAATAAAAACGTAGCTGTGTGTGAAGACGAGGAAAGGTAATTAATGTCACAATATGCATGCAGTCTTTGTCCTCTGTCCTTTTCTTGACATCACAGATGTATTTCCTTGAGCAAATATCATATGCAACACTTGACATAATGTACACTGCATGGAAACTGTGTTTTCATACTGCACGTGTATATTGAATGTTTACTATTATATTCTCCTGCAGTGTATTTAGCATTAATCTCTAGATGGTTTCTCTTTATTGATTTTGCAGAATCATGTATGACTTTAATAAAAGCAAGTAAATGAGGGAGATGACAAAGAAAAAACAGGTGGGTGTCACTTTCATTGAGATTTTACAATTTTATTATGTGTTTTATGCATTTATGTAGTGCATTTGCTTTATCAATTGTCTAGTTATATCATTTACAAAGAGCACCTTTTCAGATACGTGAAATGACCTCAAACACAAAATGTGACTCAATAATACACGTGTATTGATAGGACCTGCTAAGTAAAAACAATGTAGATTTGGAAAGGTATTTTATGCCATTGTAACAAATATAGTTAATTCCACAGTTTTTTGTTTGTTTTTGGAGCTGTTAGGGTAGTAGTTATTCCTTTCATAAATATAAACTTTCTGTTTTTCTTTTAAAGTACTGCTAATTTTAGCCTAATTTAGGGCTTAAATTACCATTGAGGGGACATTAGGACATTTTTCATTACTTGTGGCAATTTTATTTTATTAAATTGCAGCTTGGAGCCAAAACAGGTCCCATGGTCTACCCCTTTATTTAATTTAATAATCTCATTCGCCAAAGGAAATAGTGTATCAGCACTGCTCCATATAAAGTGCACTGATAATCTACTCTGTACTTTGCAAGGAAGGTCCTCACTCTGCCTAACGCTTTCCCTCTGCCTGTGCAAACGTCTCCTTCCCTGCAAATATTCTAACACAGCCATCCTGCTTTGCAAATCCAAGGGCCTCGGTAGAAATCTATTTGCACTGGTGCAAAGCGAGGCACATGGTGGGTTCAAACCTGGTTTTGCACTGCACAGTGGTCATTGGGTGCTTCATATATGACTTTTCATGTATTACCCATAGAGTAATCTGTATTCCAAATTATGGTAATGCAGTTTTCACCATACAGCTTAATGAGGCTACAGCTTATCGTATCATGAACATAGGACAAGCACCAAATTTAGAAAAGCCTAAAGGTCCCTTATGCTTTAGTAGTTATCAATTGGCTTGGCATCACAGCCCTAAAATGAGAATATCTGATAATGATCTGATCAAAATGTATTAGATAATTCTCAGGAATGTTAGCACATGTGGTTGGAAGCTGATCCCAATGGTTCCAGGTTTGCAATCATTGGGAGACCACACTAACAGGTCCCACTGCAAGCCAGAAGTAAAAATGAACAACAAATGCCTTGTACGCACAGGTACTATTTTAAAAATGTAATGCACATTCTCAAAGCATGTTAAATGTGCTATGGTGCTGATGAGTATGAAAAGTGATGGAAGCTGAATGGACTTGTACATACGTTTGCTTCGGTTTTCTAAATGTCAATTTCAACTTTTCCTGAATTATTCAGGAGCAAAATGTTGCCTGCATAGAGTAGAGCCTCCACAAAACTATGCTAAAGTAAAACAATTCTTAATAGTAGACTTTCCAGGGTTCATTTTTATTAGTACGCTGTTTAAATTTCTATATGTGTTCCAAGACATCTGTAGTAGATATGTACAACACAGTAGTCATTACTTGTTGTTCAGTAGTTGCCTTTGTCATTCAATTGCTAATTGAAAAAGAGGAAGAGATCAGTTTGCTATTGTCTTGTGTTTAGAGACTTGACTGAGTCTCTCTCTGATCATAAACTGAATCAATCATGACATCAAAGGAAATGAAAATGAGAGAGGCAGAGATAGGGATTTAGCTTTGAAGTACATTGGATTTAGAAGCGGAGGTCAGAAAAACACTTAAGCAAGCAGGATGAATTTGCTGAAGATGTAATCATACCAGGAAAGTACAAGTGCACCAGTATGGGCACTTAACAGGGTTTTATTATTGTTTATTTATATAGCGCCATCATATAATGCTGTATAGAGGCTTACAGCATAAACTCTCTACCAGGCAACCACACACCCACATACACACCCACACACACTTGTTTTTATTGCATCGTGAGGACCCATGTCTGGAACATGGCGGGTAGGGACACTCCTATCCTAATGCCCTCTCAACAGAACAATCATAGGGGTATGTGTAGGAGCGGTTTGTTACCACATGAGATTTACACTTTGACTTTGCATAAAGTACTGACATGGACTGCAAGATGGGAAAAGTGTCATGTGTTTTGACTGTCTGAGGACATTCGCATTCCCGTTTACATAAATTAACAAATAATAACAATGGTAGGGAAAGTTTTGTGTATTCTGGCCGTCTCAGGACATCCGCATGCCCACTTACACTGACACCTAGCCATAGAGGCTACAGTCCTGTTCAATCACTTTGCATCATTTCAACAAGTTTGATCCCTCTTTAAAGCTGTTTCACCCCCAACCAGTTCTGATCTTTGAGTATGAATGGTTCAGCCATGAGGCACGCAACACAGTCTCGCTTTCCGGGCACCCGGCATGTCTGTATAAACCTCATCAGGTGTTTCTCCACAGCCTGGACCTCCTCTCTGTCCCAGAATTTCCTCCGCACTTCTTTTCAACCTGAAAGGAAGTAGAGTCGTCCATTATGGCAAAGTTCTCATGCCTAGCAAAGCTGTGTGCTACACCTACCTGTGGAAGCCATGGCTGGGCACTGGTCCCGTGTTGCCACGTCCAAACACCACCTCTCTTCTGTCATGGAAGTGTTGACTAAATGCTTGGCCACTTGTCCCTTTGTCACGGGGGATTGTTCATCATCAGACATTTTGCTCTGTAGCTGGATCAGTTCTGAAAAGAAACAGATATGTAAATGACCAAGGTAAAAGTCAAAAGCATACATCAGACACCAGATTTTCCACTTACCGTCCGGGTCAATGTGCATCTCATCCAAATTCTTGCCTTTGAATTCGGCCAGTCTGCCACTCTCAAGAGCCATTAACAGTTTGCTGATCTTGGTGAGTTGGAGGGTACCTTCTGGGGTGCGGTAATACTGCCGGTGCACCTTGATGTCGTGCCCAAGAAAGTCTGACAACTGATCCAGTTCTGTGTTGCTTAGGGTGAGGACATTCGAGAGAGTGGCAATGTGTTTTCGAGGCTTTGTGGAAGACAGCGTGTGGGGATGCTTAGCCCCACACTCTCGGGCAAACACTCATATGCAATCGGAGCCTCTGAATTGTGACAAGGCAGCTGGTCTGGCGAACATGTAGACATTTTGGCTATCCACTCCACATTTGTCACGATTTTCTGTGAGAAGTTCCATTGCAGCTTGCATGGCTGGTGTCAGCAGGATGGGGACTTTTCTCCCTCGTTTTCCTCAGATTTCAATGTGAATAAAGTGCCTTCAGAGCTTCCTCTCAACCTTGGAAAACACTGGGGACACATATTCATGGAGATCTGGGGTATCTGTTTAGGAGAAGATAGTCAGCAACATTTTTGAAACTTCCCCTTCCCTTCTTCGATTGAACAAGATCACCTTTGCCAGGGTGACTGCCCAGTGTTTAACCGTTGGCTCAGTGGATAGCCTACTTCCGTAGGCTTGCTGCTTCTCATCGAGGTACAAGTGCATCTTTTTCACAACTTCCGTGAAAGTTAAGAGCTGAGGCATGTTCCACTTGGACTCCTTAAGAGTTTTCAAGGCAGCCGATGAGATCAACTTGTTCCATCTCGCCTCATATAGCTTCCTGAAATTTTGTGTGTTTTCAACCGCAGCAGTGCAACCCTCCATCATGACTCGGCACTCCACAATGCTCGCTATCTTTTGCAGGCCGTGCCCGATCTTTAGTGCCAGCGAGTGAGTCTTAAATGTACCTGTCTCCTTGTCATAGCCAGCTACCAGCTTCACAGCGTCTACTACGTGCAGAAAGTTTGATGGAACAGTAAAGTCTTACATCCTTTCCAAAGGGGTAGTTCTTCTGGCCTGTAGCAGTAGCCAGCCCATTTCTCTAAACTTCTGATGGATGTACTCGTGCCGGCCAATATCTGATCTCACCCGGTTGAACAGATGCTGCCCCATCTGCATGATGCATCTATCATTTGTTTTTAAAAAAACTCTTTATTTAAAGAGGAAACAACAGGAAAAATACAGTCAACAAATTGAACATAAAAGTATTAATATATGAGGTGTCTCCTCTGTGTTTTATACATTTATAGTGGTGGGGCATGGGGGGGGCAAGGGGGGGGGGAAGAGGGTGGAGGGATGGGAGGTAGAAAGGCACAAATACTATTAACAATATTGCTAATAAGTAAATATGGAACACTACTAGGAAAAGCTAAACCACGCATTTAAATTGGCGAAAAATAACAGACATACGTTACTCACCAGCAGCGCACGGTATCCAACCTAGGGGACCCAGAGGCGGCCCAATAGCTATATTCCAACTGCAGGAGGGGGAGCCGTACTGGATAGACAGCTGTGGCTTTCTATTGAGTACCACAGGGCCCACACCTTATCGAAATTATATGATTTATCATGAAGGTAGAACGTTATACTCTCCATGCTTGCGACATGCCATATGTAGGATCGTAATTCCTGCATAGAGGGAGCCCTAGGGTCTTTCCAATGCTTTGCTATTAGGGATTTAGCAGCTGCCAAGATATGGGAGATAAGCTTGTTAGAAGGCATGCTCTCATCAGGTATAGGGTGAGAGAGAAGGGATGACCAGGGGTCTTTATTTATCTGTTGTTCTGTCACAGAGTTTATAAGTGTAAGAACCATATTCCAGAAAGGAACTATACGAGGACAGGTCCACCATATATGTAGCATTGTACCTCTCTGGCCACATTCCCACCAGCAACTCGGAGTGACCGTGGGGAACATTTGAGACAGCTTGTCAGGAGTATAGTACCAAATATAGTACACTTTATAGGCTTTTTCCTTAATTAATGTAGAGATCGAGCTCTTGGCAATTCCCTCCCTGATCTCTTCCCAGCATGAATCATCTGGAGGAGGTCCCAGGTCATTTTCCCATTCCCGCTCATGTTGGCCTGGGGTATCAAAAGTAGATTCTATGAGCCAATTATAGATCCGGGAGATCATCCCGTTAGCAAGAGGGGAATGTAGACACATACTCAAAGGAAGTAAGGGTCTGGAGAACATCCTGGGGAGGCAAAGACATGGCGTAGTGTCGGACCTGGAAGTTCTAAAATAAAAGCGGGCAAAACGGTTCAAAACTGTCGTGAAGCTCCGACATAGAAGCCCAAGTTTGATTGACTGCCAGGTCCGAGACCACCCATATTCCTGCCTTCATCTAATGTTTAAATTGCTGTGTAGAATTGCCAGGAGGGAAGTGTGGGTTGTTCCAGAGAGGAGTCAGAGGTGAGATAGAGGAGGATAATTTATATTTGACCCAGGATGAGTTGCATCTATAATTTTTGACTGCGAGTAAGACTTCATCCTGGTTCATATCACTCAAGAGCTTCCAAAAGCCATCACTGATGTCAAATGGAACAGGCTGAGCAAAGGTGCACAGTGACCGGACTGTTCTTGCCAGGTGTGAGCTTCTTGCCTCTTCGGTTTAGCTTACATCTCATGTGTCACCACAGGTATTTCCTTGCAAACAAGCCCTGGCAGGCTACACAGTGCATGAAGCCTTCAACATCCATCTCCTTGTTTGGAAGTTTGCACGGGACCAGAACGCAATGGCCTGCCCTCATTGCCTTAGCATTGTGTGCAAAGTTGCCCCTATTGCGAGGATGTGCCAATTGCATGCTCCATTCTTTCGAGTGCTTGGGGAACTTCAGTCTCATTGCGGTGAACATGCTCCATGTGCTGGGCAATTTTTAAGAGGGGCTTCTCACAGTACAGGCAGCTTTTTGTTATACACACTAGAGTCATCACTGTTTCTGCATAGCGTTTAGACAGACACCGTGTTGTCTCTCTGACCCTCTGTGTTTAACTAGGCTAGCAGAAAGTCGAGAATAGTCGTACATAGAACTCATTTCTGGGTACCTGCACTCTGCTGCACTGGTGGGCAACGAGGCATCACCGCTGGTGTCTGAACCGATCTCCTCCGAAGTGTCAGGGGCATACTCGTCTCCATTGCTCTCTGGGCTATAGTTGGAGTTACCTCTGTCATGCTTCACTGTCCCCGCTTTACCTTCAGCAGCAGACGTATTCGACTGTGTCTTTACCCGCTTGGTGTACAAGGAGGGGAGAAATCCTCACATGCACCCGACAAATGTGATTTGTGGGGACATACCAGATTTTTATGCTGAGCATATCAGCAAACTCCCCTGCATTGATTAGCCTTGAGAAGCTTTGTGGGGACCTCAAATTGTATCCCCACTACGACTCAGGTCCCCTCAGTGTTGGTGTGTAAACAGATCAATGTCCCCACAAGCATATGAATGCAAGCACACACACACACACACACACACACACACGCCCATTTCTGCCAGCTGCCAATTAACCTACCAGTATGTTTTTGGACTGTAGAAGAAAGCCGGAGCACCATACATAGTTTGTATGTTCACGATAGTTCACTTAGAACTGTGCAGTTGGGGAATATGTTTTGTCTTGAGGACTGCTATGTATAAATCTGTTAAAGAAGAACAATGTTTTTATTACAACAAATTGTTTGCGGATTATATACTTTTGGCCCTGTCCAACCCCTGCATATCTCTCCCCAGTCTTCTCTCTGAACTAACTTGCTATGGACGTTTGTCCAGATATAAGATCAACAACACCAAATCCCAGGCCATGGCGTTCTTTATATCAGCCAAATGTAGAGCATGTCTGGAGGAGTCATTCAAATTTCAATGGTGCCCTCAGGTAAATCTCTACCTAGGCATGGCAAGACATGATTCCAACCTGTATCGATTTAATTACTCCTCCCTGATTGACCGTATTGGTCAAGATCTAAACAAATGGCAGTCCCTATATATTTTTTGGACTGGGTGGATTAATGCAGTAAAGATGAACATTCTACCACGCCTGCTGTATTTATTTCAGACTTTACCGGTCCAGGTTCCTCCCTCCACTCTGGCGGCACTACAGACAGCATGTAACAAATTTATATGGGAAGGCAAGAGGCCCTACCTCAGACGCGCCACCCTAGTGAAGCCTGCGGACGAAGGAGGACTTGGTCTACCTTTTCTTTCTAATTATTGCTATGTGGTGTATTCACCCAACTACATCACATGATTTCTTGGCATACTAATCTAGGCTTGAAAAAATGGGTGGATATTGAGAGCGCCATGATCCCGGAGGCCCCAGTGCACCTTCCATCGCTGTCCGGGAGTAACAGACCTACCTCAGCATATGAATGCCCCATAATCCGATTCACTCTTTCTATATGGGACTTTGTGAATAATCTCTTCAAATTGGCCCCTTATCCCTCTCCACTAACCCCAATATGGAAACATCCCCAGTCCCCCCCAAGCAATGTAGAATGTAATATCTACAAATCCGTAGTTTTATTTACTCACAAACAGATACTAAAAAACTCAGACAATGATTGCCCTTAGAGCGCAACTGCATTTACGCAGTGGGATGTAGAGGAAATATATCAATCCTATATTGTTTCCATCTCAAGCTGGACTTGCCCCCCCTGGACCCACACTAGGAGGCATGGGAGAAAGACCTTGGGCTGGTTCTGGACAGCGAGAGATGGTCGGCAATTCGAAAGCAAGTAGCTAAGCTATCCATCAATGCGAGTGTCAGGGAAACAGCTTATAAAGTATACTTAAGATGGTACTTGGTCCCAACCAAGCTCCATCGCATTTTCCCAACCACATCAGACAGGTGCTGGCAAGGCTGTGGTGGACAGGGTACTCATATGCACATTTGGTGGGACTGCCACATTATCCAATCACTATGGAATATTGCACTGACCCTTCTTCGCCAACTCACAGTTGTTTCTTTTTCCCAGGGACCCCGCAATATTTTTACTCAACAACTGTTCCCTCCATAAGCAAATTAACAGGCCATCTGGCCGTCTAGTCAAATTTGTCAAACTTGTATACTATTAATAGCTCGAGCTTGGAATAAAACTCTTCCCCCTACCAGACCCGAACTGATAAACAGATTATGGCACATTTCATCCATGAAATATATCACAGCATTCCTTAAAGACTCACTCCCAAAATTCCACGAGACATGTACCCCATGGTATAGACTACATAAACCCCCTATCCCGGTTAACAGGTAACTGAGAACTCTTGGCCCCCCCGTTCTCCCCCCATCAACACTTCTCCTTTTCCCTTTCTTCCAAAATTTTTTCCTAGCCTTTTTTCCCTTACAAGATTAAACCCACTTTGATGTGTTTAACTCATTTTACAAGTAATATTGTGGAACTAATGTTTCTGTAATACTGTTTTTCTTTTTTCGTTTTACTGAATATTTTCTACAACATTGTTTTTGTACATCGTGTGAAAATAGAGATTTTTTAAAAAAAAAAAGTTAAACCAGGACCTATATTGGGTGAAGATTCTAGACTCTGGGAACTTTTCAGGACTATTGCTAGTTATACCACTAGATATGCCTCTAGTAATGTTAAAGATACTGAAAAAATATGGAAAAGGAAAGATTTCTTACATGAACAATTTCTGCCTACAGCTCATTTATTGATGTTTGTCAACAATGACTCATTGATGCTTATCATTTTTGCATTTGTGTTTATGTACTGTTTCTTAATTATTTTTTGTTAACTTTCATTTTTAGGACAGTGTTTATGGACTATGGTGTGGCAGCGTGAGAGAAAACAAAGAACAAGCTTGGACTACATTTTTTTTTTTTTAAAGAAAATGGCACAAAAAACGGGGCAGAGAACAGCCTCACTTAGTCTAAGTAAAATGCATCTAAAACGTGACCTATTGGGTTATTTTCATTATGCTAAACACCCTTGTCTCTTTTCTCATCGTCAAGGTGACAATCTTTTCCATTCTGGAAACTGTTATTTTTTAGGTTTTCAATGGAATCCTATTAAAACCTGCTTTATTAAAAACGTAACTCCCTTGTTCATATCTTTCTATTTCCTCATTGCTGTCCTTCTTTATTCCAATTTTCACTTGCATGACTTTTCTAAGTATTCAACACCTGAATAATTTTTCTGATATTAATCACATTGTTGTTCTTGACACCACTTTGGAATGTTATTGATATTTATCTTCCATCTGTCTGCAGGGCTATGCCTATTTTACTTAATCTTTTCATTTATCCATTACTAAGACAAATAATATTTCTGAAATGATTAAAGATTATCAAATTAAGGTGCAGCATAAGTACCCCTTCTTACTTCTGAGAGTGCAGAATATCATTGAATCTGCTGGGCTTTGTGGCTGTATTTGGACAGGAATGTAAGCTTTATCCCCTCCTCAGTGATGTAATGTCTACTGTGACGTCAGCATCTATGACACATATTGAACTATGCCCACCCTATATCACAGTGTATGTGGTCTCAAAATTACCTTTATGCCTTATAATAGTCCAATCCAAATTGATCGGATCATCATTGGACATGAGGATAAATTTGTTATCAGCTTGTGTGGTGTCACCTTCCAAATGCACTAACAGGCCGGAATGGATACTTCCTATCTGACACTTGGCCAAATGGCTGGATCTTGTCCAATTTGGTCGCCTCAATTCCTTAAAACCAATACAAAACAGCGTGTTTTAGTCTTTGACCACCTTTGTTCGCTTTTATATAGGACTATAATTTATGGCTTGTCATTTGCCCCCACACAGTACTTCAGTAGGTATCTACAAAAAATACATCAACAGGCTACTTTCAGTACATCACTGTACTATATGTTGCGTACTCCCCATTCATCAATTCCATTTGCCCTTGTTGATAATCAGAGTGTTATGATAGTATTAGTATTTCAAATAAATTATTTCAAATCACTTCTTGCTCAAAATGTTTATCACATTTCACATTTTTTTACATTATGGGTGAAAGTCAACTCGCGGCTTATTGAATCTCCCCCAATAAGTTTTGATAAAACATTTGGAAAGTAATCAAAACATGATTTTGTCTTAGTTCTGTTGTCACTGATGTTTATTGCATGTATTATGCTGCTTTATTACAAATAGCTCTTTGCTGTGATATCAGATGTGAAGTGTGTTATGATCCTTTTATCTCTTTTACTAGCCATTTACAGAGTGATGTTCTTCAGAACGCTTGTTAGCCTCATTCACTCCATTAGCCCATAAGAGAGGAAAATATTTCTGATAATTGTACAGAGTGGGATTGTCAGGCTGGATTCTCATTTGTCCTTGACAATATCAGCAATACTTCCTCTCTCATCAACTCAAATGTATTGTGACAAAACATTCAACATAATGTACAGTGGAGCATGACAAAACATGTTTTGATTATTGTCCAGTTGTTTCTAAAACCTTAAATGAAAAGGGAACTGGATGGAATGAGATTAAATATTAAGCAAGAAGTGGTTTATTTTTTCAAAACACTTTGTTTATGGGCACATGTAGTGGATATTTCCAAGATGAAGAAGGTGTGAAAACGGGATTATGAAGATTGATGACTGGTGTAGTATTTCAGATAATGATGTATTCAAAGTAGCATAGTGTTGTGGGTTATGTAGATATATACTACTAAAATACTATCTTGTCTTTGTATACTCATATTTTAAAACAATGACATACATTGTACTTGTAGCTTTCCTTAACTCATCATCCAAATATAACTAATAATATTATAGCAATACATTTATTGCAGCTCTGATATATTTCAAAGAGCTATATATAAATGGTATCAAACATCAACATATTATACACAACATAGTGATCAGTTTGCTGGTGATGTGACTGTAAATCTGCATAGGAGTGTACTGTATGTCCCAGCTTCTTGAAACCATACATTCTCATTTTGACCCATTTTAATTTCATAGATTTTAATAGATCTTACTTTCTTGGAGTTAGGTACCTTTATTTTGCTATGAATACTCTACATTTACTATAATCATGTGTTCTTATGTGTGCTTCTTGGATATATTTTAAATTGTTAATATCTTTTTAAAGGGCCCCTATGTAGAAAATAACTTAAACTTAATTAAATTCCATACTAGACTTGAAATGAATATTCTGTTAATATTCTTTTGTACTCTATAGTGTATGGAGGGGCAATACAATAATATAGAGTTATGTGATAAGTGGTTTTAAGACATCAGAGAGACATCATTTTGTGGGAGTTCATTGAGAGTTGAACGGAAGTCCATTTGTCCAGCATAGTTTTTCTCTTCGTATTTAATCTGTCACAATTCCCATGCACACAAACTGAAAGGTATTTTGAGAGGTATTTATCTGACACTTGCAGATCCTTGAGCTTCGGATCAGGGGCGTTCATGTGCTGATGTGGTACATAAGGGTGTTCACATATAAGATAAGATAAGCTCCTTTAAGATGCAACTTATTTTGAATTACTTATCTCTGAAAAGTGTTCTTTACCAAATGTAATTTCTGTGCCTACTTTGATTATGATGAATACCATATATTTGTTCTGAAAGTATTCACACACTAGATTTAAGGTTTAAGGTTGCACATATCATAAAATGTGTGTAACTCAAAATACAGATGTGTAAACCAAAGTGTACAGATACATATTTGCTTATACACGGATAGGCATCTTATGCGCCTAACTCCAAAACACCCCCATAGTGCCTAAGTTTTCTTGTGTTAAACATGCTACTTGGACCAACTTAGGTTTACGGCCTACAGTGGAAAGTCTGTTAACTTTACAGGTCAGTCCGGTATACAACTCATGTGTAACAAGTCTGACTTTGGTTGTATATTTTCCTTATCTGCACTGGTGATTTTAATATAAATTGCTTTAACCTGTGTATCACCAAGCAACTCACTTGTACTAGAAGTTGTTCCCAAATATTATTGTAGTGACGAAAGAAGACCTGTGAACCAAATAGAATGATCTAATCCAAACTGTGATCTGTTCTACTCAAATCCTAATAATATATGTAGTATCTATTATACAGACATTTTATTTTTAAACCTTTATTCAGCTTTCACTTTCTTTTTTTGGTAGAAATATGAGAACTATTAAAGGGGATTTAAGTCACTTTAAAGAGACAACAATCAGATGTGAGTTTAATGGGCCCTTCCCTTTGTTGCCAAGATACTCTGCACTTTACAGGACAGATTTTCATTAGTGAATCATAACCCATTATCAAAAGAGATTTCCAGGGGCCACAGTAAAGGATTATTAATGCTCATTTGATAGGAAAGGGCTAAAAACCCATTGCTGCAGGCTTTCTCCCCTGATTATAATCAGATGGAGAAATTCTTACCAGTGTTCTACTTCTCAGGAGTGTGCTCCATTAAAAACCCCTACTAGATCAAGAAATACAGTATTATATACTGTATACAGGATACAAAGAACTCCAGAATAACAGCTAAGGATTTTTTGGTATCCATTATATTGTATAATGTTAGTGTTCATAAGACCTCTAGACTGAACAGGAGTAGTATATATACAATACCAAGGGGAAAACCATTTCTTTGAATGGAAAAAATAAAAACACATTAATGCTCATTTGAAATCAAATACTGGGTGATACAGAAGAAGAATGTTTGGAGAAAATAAAACAAAAATGGGAACCTTTTGGCATAAATGAGAAAGTGTATGTTTGTAGGCATTAAAACACTACAGCAGGGATAAATAATTCTCTATGCTGCCCCATATGTCTGCAGCAGTTCTGTGTTGTATGTCAAGAGAGAAAAATCACGAGTGGATAAGCCTTAATTGTTGGATTTAGTATGAAGATGTGGTCGGCGAAACACACTGAGGAATTGTAAATACCTGTGCGAGCAACACAATTATGTGGTTAACCACCCCTCACTATTGATTGTTGGATTGATCTGTTCAAAAATACATAGTATTTGGGCAGCATGGTGGCTTAGTGGTTAGCACTTCTGCCTCATAGCACTGGGGTCATGAGTTCAATTCCCAACCATGGCCTTATCTGTGTGGAGTTTTTATGTTCTCCCTGTGCTTGCGTGTGTTTCTTCCGGGCATTTCGGTTTTCTTCCACAATCCAAAAAACCTACTAGTAGGTTAATTGGCTGCTGTCAAAAATTGTCCCTAGTCTGTCTGTGTGTGTGTTAGGGAATTTAGACTGTTAGTTCTATTTGGGCAGGGACTGATGCGAGTGAGTTCTCTGTACTATTGGTATATACAAGTATATGTTTGTGTTGTGTTTTATATTATTCTCTTTCTCTATTTTTAAGTGTTAGATTGAAATTATATTAGAATATATGTCAGTGTTATGCAGGAACACGCGCCTATTCTCTCGTCATTGTGCATACTTTGTTCTTCTAAACAAATTTAACATTTAATATGTAAGTGTAATATTAGTAGTCTGTTATCTAAAAAAAAACATCTTTGTCAAGACAACGCATTTGTGTTTTATTGCAGAGAAGCTTTCAGCCGGGTGTGTGAAGCTGTCCCTGGCACCAAAGGGGTCTTCAAGAAAAGAAAGGTATTTTTATCTAGTAGTCTTTTGATTTACAAATTTGTTGGGCAATATTTTGAATTTATTAAGCATGTTAAGGACATTATACTATGCTGTGCGAGAGGGAGCAGGTCAGAAAGTTGACCCTTGTGGTCATTTAGAGATTTAGAAAAATACAAGTCCTTTGTACTGTTGTGCCTGTTTTAATTAACATGTGCATAGATCAGTATGACAATATGGAGTTGTTTTTCAATAGGAGCAAAACTTGCACTGTCTAAGTGCAGGATATTCATAGTAATACAGCTGATACTGCGCATGAGAAGAGGATTTTGTTTTTCTGGATAAGATATTCTAATTTTCATATTTCAAGTGGCGACTCTGAATATTTGGAGATAGTCATGATTTAGATTAGAGCCTTTATAGCCATGCACAGCCAACCAATATTGCTGGAAATAGGGGAGACCAGCTGAATTCTCTTGTGAATCTTGTAGATTCTCCTGCTTCTAATAAATAAATAAATAGGGCCTGATATAGAGATGACAACAACTTTGCAGCCTGAATGTAGATTTAAACGTACGACTGCAAAATTGCAGACTCAACATTTGCGTTTTGAATTGCATCTTCTTATAGAGAATCAAGATGTAGCTGCATCAAAATACATTCAGAGCATATAGATGCAATCGGAATAAAGATATGCCAGTCATCATTAACTTAATGATGACTTGATAATAATGATGATGACTGGCATATCTTTACTGTAATAAAATAATTAATAAATTAAAAATCCTATATACCACCCCCACCCAAAATTGTAACCAACACTGGTACTATAGTCTGGGCTGATTACCACTAAAGCAGGGGGACATCGAACGTATGGTCCCTCTACAATAGCGGTAACTTGCACCACGCTATTCCATGCTTGGCTGGTCCCTCTATAACATGAAGACGCAGGGCTGACACGTGGCTTAAGTCCCTAGAGCATACTTGCCAACTTTAATTATTAAAGTCCAGGAGATCTCAGGCAGGGCGTATGGTGGGATGGGGCGTGACACGGTCAATCGTGTCATTTTGCCCCCGCGTTGAAAATGTTTTTTTGTTGTGGGGCAGGGCCAAAATAATGCGATTCGCTACCATCCTGCCCACTTCACTATGAAGTCTCTATTCCTGTTGGCAACAATAAACCTTACCCTGTCATTCTTTACTCAGAACTTTTCTTTGTTTCCCACGTCCACTTGACGTGGGAAACAAAGAGTTACATTCACCTTAGAAACATCTCCAGAACATGTACATATCTCATACAAGACACTGCAAAACCTTAATTCATGCACTCACAATCTCCAAATTGACTATAGCAACTCCTTTGTGACTGGTCTGCAATATATTTTGAATGCTAAGACTAGACTAATTTTTCTCCAAAATCCCTCTAACCCCAAACCGGTGGTAGTCATATTAATGACTACCACTATACCGACATCAATTAAACCTACAAAAAAATTCAGATTTCAAGAATGCCTAAAAAAAGAAAATAATGACAGTGACGTCAAATTAAACTGCTGGAATTTACAGCAATTGGTATGTAGCGTAAGGATATTGGCTATTTACACTGTTATTTTTATTGTAAGTCATTATTTTCTTTTTTTAGGCATTCTTGAGATCGAATTTTTTTGCAGGTTTAACTGATGTCGATATTACCGCCATCGTCAAATGGTGCCCAACCCCCCCAAGCCAGCATAGCAGTGTGACTGGATCATACAGCCTCACTATTCACCTTTTCCCTTTCCAATCTTCCTGGAAGAATATACAATCTTTCACCCTTAAGATTGCATCCTGTGGCCCTGATAGCTCTTTGTCTGTTTGATAATACACAGTTTTATTTTATTACAGCCCTTATTCCAAATTGTAAAGCACTGTGGTGTATGCTGGTGCTTTATAAATGAAAGCTAATAATAATAAAGTTAATATGTGCCACTCTCTGCCCTACTCTGTCTTTACGTGATGGCATATAGCAGTGTTGGCTAACCTGTGACACTCCAGGTGTTGTGAAACTACAAGTCCCAGCATACCCTTCCAGCAATAAGCTGCTATATATTAGCAAAGCATGCTGGGACTTGTAGTTTCACAACACCTGGAGTGTCACAAGTTAGCCAACACTGGCATATAGTATGGATCAGCCCACTATCACTGGGGTTTTGGATGATGAATCAGTGTTATTGAGCCACTGCTTTTCTTATATGAGTAAAAAGGTTGAGGACTCCTGACTAATGCTTCTGGCTTACCAGAGTTTCCCAGTGGAGTGTCCTACTGGCTGTAATGCTGTGGTGGTAACTTTATTACAAACACATGGATATATTAATGTTTATAAAGAGGATGCCCACATTTCTCAAAAATTAGATTACATTTTTTTTTCTAGTACAACTTAAAAATGAGAGCAAATGTGAGGGGTTTCTAAGGGTGGCATAATATTTTTAACCAAGATACATTTGCTCCATTTTATAGATAGTACATGGATACCGTTGATTTTTGAGTAAGTAATACTTTATTATAATGGGTGTTTAATCTATTGAGCTGGCTACAGGTAAATGTCAATCTTTTAGTATGTCATGCAAGGATAACAGCTCGGGAAAAACGTAATGGATTGTATAAGCACAGAAATGAAGGACAGGAATATTTACAAATACCTCTGTGAGTGGAAAGTGTCAGCATATGCTGCAGTGCAAACTGTGCAAATATGCAATTTTCCTTTACACACAGGTAGTGATATTAAAATATTTTTGGCATAGAACTATCTGGAACGATGTATAGAACGAAGGCCATCTGGTAAGGCTTGTGTTACTCGCAAAGCTGATGAAGCCTGGCATGATTTAAACTGAGATGCATGACTCATACTATGCAAATGTGAGGTGATGAGAATATATTTGCTGGTGGTGTGATAATATCACATTCTTACTTCTGTGTGAAGATGCAGGTAAAAATAGCAGATTACTGAATCATTCAGATGAGTCTAAGAAGCTGTTTTTATATATATATTTTTTATTTGTAAATTGTGTAACAAAATGCATGAGATTAGCTTTGTGTACAGGACCTTTAATCTATCAGTCAGGCCATACCATGGGTTAAATGTCTACACACCCTTATTAAAATGGAAGGAGTTTGTGATGTAAAGCCTGAAGACAACATAAATCACGACAGACCTTTTTCAACCCTCAATGCGGCCTTGCACACAAACAATTTAAGTGAAAAACAAATAGACATTTTTTAGGAAAAAGAATTGTACTCAAAAAACCTACAATACCATGGTTGCATAAGTGTGCATACCCTTTCATAATGGGGTTGTAGCTGTGTTTACAGTTAACAAATCACATTCAAAATCATATTCAAAGGTCATTAGCATACACCTGTCAGCCATGAAAATGATTGTGATTAACCCCAAATCAGCTGTTCCTTTAGGATTTCCTTGCAGTTTTCATGGTTGCATCCTACTGGGATATCCATGGTCCATAAGCAGTTTTCAAAACATCTATGGGGAGAAGGGTATTAAGTAATTTCAAAAGCATTACATGTACCATGGAACGCTGTGAAGACAATAAGTGGAGGAAATGTGACGACTGGGTCAAGAACAGGACAAACAAAGTTGATGACAGGACAAGGGTATAACTAAAGGAGCCTACCAGGCCCACGGCAACATTAAAGGAGCATCAGAAAATTTTGTCAGGGACTGGTTACTTCCTACATGTGACAGCAATCTCCTGTATTCTGTATATGTCTGGGCTATAAAGTAGGTTGGGAAGATGGAAGCCATTACTCACAAAAAAAAAATCCATCCAAGCAAGTCTGAATTTTGCAAAAACCCAAAATATTCAATCACCCAAATCCATGTGTGTAAATGTTTTCTGTACTGGTAAAACCAAGGCTGAACTTTTTTGCCTTAGTTCTAAAAGATATGTTTGGCACAAAGACAACACAGATCATCACCCAAAGAACACCGTGCATACCGTGAAGCATGGGACAGGGGCTCTAGTAATGATTAAGAATAGCTCCAAATATTTATATATTTTGGCATGAAACCTGCTGGCCTCTATCAGAAAGCTGAAGATGAAGAGGAATTTCACTTTCCAACATAATAACGATCAAAAGCACACATCCAAGTCAACCAAGGAATCGTTTCTAAAACGGAAGATCAAAGTCTTGGAATGGCCTAGTCAGAGCCCCTATTGAAAATCTGTGGAATGACCTAAAGATTGCTGTGCACAGGAGATCCCCTCACAATTTGACATTTTTAAAGTGGAAGAGTGTGATTCAATGTCAAAGTCCAGATGTGCAAAGTTGAGAGACTTATTTAAAAAGATTCACTGCTACAATAAAAGCAATAGGTGCTTCCACAAAGTATTAGTGCTTCTACACTATGCTACCAGGGTATTGTAAGATTTTGTTATTTTCACTTCTTTTCCTAAACATTGTGTATTTGTAAAACCAAAGAGGCATTTCTTTTCATGTTCTAAGCACTACTAGAAAAAGTACATCTTATTGGTTTCTATCAGTCATCATACCACCTTTTTTATCTTCACAAATGTTACCCAGTGTAGCATTTTTAATGTTTATGAACACAAGACAGCATCCTGCCTGACTTAGATTGCTGCCATCGGGAAAGGTCAAACCGAGATTTTAGAACACTGCAGTTCAATGACCAAGAAACCACAGGATTCTAAAGTGATGATATATTACATAAAGTGATTAGAGAACACTGTTCTCCTTCCACACCAAAGCCATTCTGCTGTCAACTTAACAGAGCAATGACTTTGGCTTGACAGTGGAACAGCATCCCCCAATCATTTTCATATTGCGCTATCTGAAATTCTATATCATCATATTAGAATGCTGCTCTTTCCTTCACAGACAATAATGGCATTATAAAATCACACTGTTCTTACTCATATCAGTCCCCAATTCTAGGATTTATTGTTTTCACAGATAAGTGTAAGCTAATTACTGGATATCACAATAAGAAAAATACTCCTTAATTAAGTCAGATTGATTTAAGTTCCAAGGGTACACATCAAGTAGAATTATTGGCTTTTCAATGACCAAAATATTTAAATTTTAGCTTGAAAAATGACATTTTCAACCTTAAATTTAGACACTCATGTGAGATCTTTGCGATGAATGAAAGTTTACCTGGTGTTTGTGTACAGTGGATGCAGCCAGGGGTGTAGCAACTGCCATTGCAGCCCATATAACTGCTGTGGCGTCCAATGGGTGAGGTGGGACAATACGTGTCCATTCAGTCTGGAGTCCTGGGGTAAATGTATCAAGCTGAGAGTTTTCCGGTGGGTTTGAAAGTGGAGATGTTGCCTATAGCAACCAATCAGATTCTAGCTATCATTTTGTAGAATGCACTAAATGATAGCTAGAATCTGATTGGTTTTTCAAACCTACTGGAAAACTCTCAGCTTGATACATTTACCCCCTGGAGTCCCACATTCTGGAAATGTGAAGGGAATAGTTCTTGAGAATTAGAATAATTACAATGGAACTGAAATACCATACTGGGCTCCACTGTACATACGCTAGCCCCCACATATACTAAGTCCCAGGTCGCCGGGAGTCAAGCTAGGTATCAAGACTCGGGCCTCACTTAGGGGATGAGTCCTTGAAGTTACAAAGTTGCATCAGTGCCACTGCGAGGTGTCACGTGGAGACCTGAGTCTCTAAAAGACTTTGGCTATCCTGTGACTGGTCAAAGGATGTGGCAGCAGGAGGAGGTCCCAGAATTCCCCAGTATTGACCGGGAGTGGGTGCGTGGCGGTTTCCATATGGGGCAAGTTTAATTAAGCACTGAATAAAGGGCGATACCCCATATTAGGGGGGGTCGCTACATGCAGACAGCATGGACACATAGTTGAAAGGGGAAGGAGTCCCCACATAAAACTTGAGCCAGTGAGAAAAAAAGAGGGACACCCCAATAGAGAAGGGAGGTCACTGCTTCTAACAGTGTGGAGCCAAGTAATTCTGACTTCAGGCCATTATTATATATAGAGTCCTCATGCATGGCCAGGGGAGTGCTAAAAAGCCAGCAGTTGTGGATGTGACCCAGAGGAGCAGAGAGGACACCAGAGAGGCAACCATGCAATCTGCAAGTGGATGAGTGAACCACAATAACCAGGATGACCTGTATATAATGTACTGTGATATTGATGCAAAACAACTATATTGCTAGTGCTGAAGTACTTGAGCAAGAGGAATGAGGAGATGTAACCTACAAGTGATAGGCAACTATTAGTTTCAAATGTGAACTGTCTTAATAACATCTGGAGACATATTTAAGAGTGTGTGCAGGAGGAGTTAGTGGGGAAATGTATGCGATGCAATCAATTAAGAACTGTGCTGGTGTGAGAAATGTGTTATATATTTTGTTTATTCCATTGCAAACAAGAATTGTGCTGGAGGTAGATGGCAGTTTAAATAAAAGAGTTTATTATTAAAAAGATGGTCTGGTGGCCAAATCATTGAGACATTTGTTTGCAGTGCACCCTAAGTTACCACACCTGTGTCCCAACACCTGTAAAGAGACTTTGTTGAAAAACCTGCATGTATGGGAACCCCATGGTCATTTACACCCATGCTCACACACAGTGACAGGGGATTACAGTACATTGTTATATAAAAGAAACATATAAAATGAAACAAAGAACAGAAACAGAATGGACCCAGCTGAGGAATGCTAACAGATGGAAACAAAAGTTATTACAATAGGTCCAATAGATCATTTCTTTATACCTTATTACAAACCCTACCCAGGTTAGAGTATCACAACCGAGGATTTCTTCACAATCAGCCGGTCCTTAGGACTGCTGTTTACACGCTTCATTCCTTGCTGTGCTTTGGACCAGATACAATCCTCCAAAGCTGTTTCTCTGCTAGCCTTCTGTATTGTGTTTCTAACATCTATAATGACTATTAGAACTGTGATAATATAAATCCATGTTTTGCAGCATGGCTAACATTACTTCATATGATACATTGCATTATGCTCAGTTTATCTTGTTCCTGATTGTACAGCCAGCAAATAAAATCCTCTCCAGCATTCTGGGAAAGAGCAACCTCCAGTTTGCAGGAATGTGTATAACGCTGAACATATCTACAACCAGCCTGAACATGATGACGCCAGATTCAAAACAGGTATGATCATGTTACCATGTTTTACTACTCACTCATTTTATGTTGAACCTATGGAATATGATGATGAGGATACATGAAACTACCCTGTGACCTGATCTGTATATGACTGGCACATGGGCTTTCCTGTTCTACCCTGCAGCATACAATGTTTTGTAAAGTGACGGTGAGTCAGCGTGCACAGCTTACCTGTCTTTATATTAGGGGAAGGGGGCTAGGGCTGGCCATGCACTTCAGAAATGGTAGGCACACCCCATTGTGACACAGCCATGTCCCCATCATGGCCATTTTGATTTCGCCCCCTTTTGGACTGTGTCCCGATTTGAAAGATCCAAAAGGTTAGTAGTATGCTTTAGTTATGCTTACAACAAATACATGTGCTGAATTATTTCCTTCATTGAGATGTTGCTGGTGCATTCAAATACAATAGCACACAACTTGCCTGCCTTTTGGCCGTTCCTGTTATTGGCCTACATAACCGCTGTCTCTTTCAGAAGTGTCCATCTTTTTGGTTTAAATTATAACTCTGTATGAATAAACTCTTCAACGACCTCAAAATCTATTATAGCACTCACTGTGCAAGCGAGGACTAATCCGTCTCAACCAATCAGTAACTAGCTTTAATAAATCAAGTGCAAGCTAGACAACAAAATAAAATATCTGATTGGTTGCTATTTGTTTTATTGTAGTGTGGAGGTGTCTGTGAAAAACAGTGCAAATGACTACACACATAAGCAGATAGTTGTATTCTGTTGGCTGGATTTCATTTAGAAATTTTTAGGCTTTGCTCTTATTTTGGTGCCACACAGACACATACACACCCAAATTGAGTAAATGTACAGAATAACTGCACATGTGATCAGATTTAAACAATTACAGATGGTAAAACTTAATCTTAATATCAGCTACTTATGCGGCTTTCATCTAGTATTAAATTGGATGCCCACACTATTTAAACAATTAAACACTGTAACAAACAGCAATAAAAATTGTAGTTTCGTCTCTATTTCTGAAACTTGTCTTGCCATGACAGCTGTGGTGAAAACATTTCACTCCAGAGATAACTTTTGCAGCGGCGCTAAGTGTTCTCATCATTTTCTTTAAATGGCTTATAGTATTTCAGTACCTTGGACAGTGGTGTCAGAGAGATACAGAAGAGAGAGGGATACTGATTTCAGGAAAACAGAAGCGGAGGAGGAAAGCATAGGAGATACACAGGCTGTGGGATAATGGAATATGCTTTATACCCCATGTCACTGAGAAACAATGATGCTCATAGAGTATAGGAGTATACCTATATCCCGTGGTACTCCGGAACACTAGCATCCAAAGGATCAGTCTGATTGTACAGACTGATAAGTCTGAACTGGACATTGTTGTCAGGGTGGGTACTTTAAAAATGGTCATCATTCTAGGTTTGTTCATGGTCTACCCTAGACAATGGGGGAAGTGGGGGCAACCGATACTTCTTATATACAGGTTGAGAAACCATTACCTTACTGCTATAAATATAACATATCATCTGACCACATAAAATCTAAAATATGATCTATATTTAGGAACAGACAGTGGTTCAAGAATATCACAGGGGGTCTGGATCTATAACAGCATGATCCAACAGCCCAATACAGTGGTAATATGCTACATAATAAGAAAAACACTATTGGCTATGTGGTAGGGGCAAAGTTAATGATCTGTTGAAAACAGTGTGGTGCACTGTCTGTATGATCTCATAAAGAATAAAAGTAGGTGGCCACCCACTAATCTCTTTGCAGTCTGGTGCAGCTATGGTAATAAAGCCTTTAAAATCGATATATAGTAAAGATTCACAGTCCATAAATCTCTCTCTTCAATCATCCAACATGTTTCATTACCAAGGTGAATTCTTTATAGATGTTTATTGAGCACAAAGCCCCTATATTTAAACATCTTGGGATTTAAACACTAAGGGCCTCATTTAGAGTTGGACGCAAAGTCTGTTTTAGGAACAAGTGTCCAAGATGCAGGCGGTTTTGGTGCTTTCTGCACATGCATGGTAGTGTTTTTTTGTTGGATGTGCCTAAAAAGGACTTTGCGTCCGACTCTAAATGAGGTCCTAATTCATTAATTATTGGATAACTGAAACAATCACAATCAAAATAAGCTAATTCTACATTAAAACACATATAGATTTAATTTTATATAATATCTACTTCATTGTGATAACTTTGTATACCCCTATACGAGACAATTTATTATTAGAAAGAGGAAACAAAGGAATCTCCCACTCCATAATTAGAAGCAGATATGAATCTCTTTAAACATACAAAATATCAAAATAAAAATTCAATCAGTTATTTTTGAAAAATACACAAACTATTATACAAATCTATTTTTATATAACTATAAAACTCCAAAGAAACCATACAGTCACTCAGCACTGATTGGGAGTTCATTATTCCAATTCACTCATTTTCTGACAATACAAATCTCTTTTTGGAAACTCTGGACTTAAATGCATGAAAGGGATAATGATGTGAAAGTTATGAACACCTAGTTAACCCAACTTCATATAAGTAATTATTGTTGTTACTAGTAATTCCTTCACATTCAGATGCACCAAACAGGAGCTCCCACTTCACACACCATATAAATCCAACCATGTGTATTACAAAGGGACAGAGATTTGAATATAAATCATTTTCATAATCCCCCATATGTTATATGTGAATATCAACTAGAATTATTTTAAGGACTGCTTCATAATTGCAGCTAGTTACATCATATACAGAAGCTTGGAATTAGAATATATATACACCATATTAGCTGTAATAGCAAAACACTCCTATAGAAAACCACACATTTTTTAACTTGGTTTGGATTGAATGAGCCTTTCTCTGGCAAAAACTTTTTTGTTCACCAGAGTTTAGGCTTTACACATAATTATAAATAGACCCCTTATAATGATTTTATAATACACATCCCACGTATGAAAATCCTGTGCTTGCCGCTGGCATTGTTTTACAGTGCATCCAGGATATCAAACATTTGCAGTTCCCTATGTTGGGTTTTTATTCCTGTTATGGACAGTGGTAATACAATATTAACACAGTTAGCTGGAGCACTGGTCATATAGTGATCATACGATGAAGTAATGGAGTTAAAATTACTTGCCCATTGTACAGGTAATGGGCAAAAAATGGAATCATGAGGGTAAATGTGGGAAACCAAACATTTTGAAAGCAAGGGCTTTCAATACAGTTGTGATTTAAGTAAATATTAAGCATATAACATCTCATCATGGTCAGCCTCATGCATAAAAATACTGGACAGCCATGGTTGTCTGTATTATTGACTAGCATTATTGACTAGCATTTCAGGGACTTTGAAAGGGGGCTAATTGTTGGCATGCTTTGGTTACAGTGACCAAGAAAGCTCATCTTGCTAATATTTCTTGAACTACTGTGTCTAAGCTTATGTCAACATGGAACTCAAAGTGAAAAACAATATCAAAGGCCAACAGTGGGTGGAAGAGCATACTCCAGCATACTCCATGACTGTGATATCTGTACATTAATTCAAGTGCAAGGCAAAACAGGCAAGCAACTGAAGATCAATTGACTGCAAAGTTTAACAACATGTGGGAGCAGGCAGTTTAACAGTCAGATGAGAACTACATTATGCATGATATCTTATTATGGTTGCAGTGCATAACCTACTCATCACATCTAATAATGCGAGTTAAGTGGTGTAGAGAGCAATGAACTACTGAGCAGTGTAGGAAAGTGATTTGGTCAGATGAATTATCCTTCGCCGTGTTCTCGACAAAAGGTGGTGAGCACGTGTGGCGCCAAGCTAAAAAATCTACAGCCCTGAATGCTTGTGTACAACAGTGATGGGTTCTGGGGGTTCTGTAATGTTGGACACATTTTCCAGGTATCATTTAAATGCGTCATTCCCTTAGAAGGCAAGGTCAATACTCAATAGTACTGAATAAACACCCAAAGTTGCAGCATTTCTCTGCATACAGGACTGGTGTCCTTCAGGATGACAATGCCCCAATCCACAGAGAATATGTAATGTTATCATATGTCACGGCCTTCTTAGACACCAAATCTGAACCCAATAAAGCCTTTATTGGATATTCTGGAACAATTTCAGTGACACTGTTCCTACCATTATCACCTAGATATTAGTTGAGTGACTTTCTTGTGGAAGAACGGTGCTGCATCTTTCCTGCATGAATCCAGTCATTGGTAGATTCAGTGTCACCATGGAAACATCCCATGGTGCACAGCATCCTATTAGGTGGTTTATACTGGTATTTCCTTTTTTTTGTCCACTATATGTAGTTGCCCATTTCTAATCTAAAGTCACTAGTGACCTCATATACTCTATGAACTACCTACTTTTTGTCAAAAAAACCAGTGCTGTGCTGGAATAGTGTTTTGTACCTGTGTAACAAATTATAAAAATCTTGGAACACTTAATTTACCACAACCGAGTCTTTAGCATCCTCCTTTGCCTGTTGCCATATATATTTTTTTGAATATCACAAATTCATCTTTGTTAAAATTTCTTACATTTTGATTAAGTGCCAATTACATTTCCTTTATCTCTAGATTATGAAAAAAAGAGTTTTGATGGTGCAAAACGCCACATTTTTAATTATGAATATGTCACGCCTGGTTTAGAGTTGAACATAAAGATACCCTGCTTACATTTTAGCAAAGATTGTTTGGGACACTAGGGCTTCCATGTTTGTATTTTGATTTGTATGTACCGTAAGATACATTGAACTTTAAATCTAGCACCTAGAAGTGTCCAGAGCAAAGATACAACCCTTTTTATCATCAAATCCAAAGCTTGCACCTGGTTTATGATGCTGCAAAATATAAATCATATAAGTCTAAATAATCTTTTCTGTTTCTGTTAAGCCAGTAGCTCTCAAATCTGTCCTAACTGATCGCCACAGCACGTCTTCCAGCTCTCCTTTCATATTGATAGGATCCATAAAAAGTAGCAGATAGAAATTATCTATAGGGCGAGACTGTCACTAAATAATATACATGCTCTTCAGAGGCTATCTGGAAAACACGCAGTGCTAGTCATTTATTAACCTGCGCAAAATCACAGAGATTTTTGCCAGAGCACTAAGGTTTGCGGATCAAGATGCAGCTATTGAGAAGGAGCAGAGGATGCAATGACTGACTAAATGAATTGTTATATGGCAAAGAAGTACATTTCTAGGTGCTTTAAACACACAATGGTGCCACATGTAATACAAAGAGCCCTGATGTCCCCTCACTAATGTTTCATTTAATCCATAATGATTCTACACCAAGTGGAATTTTATGAGAGAAACAGAAACATTTATTTAATTAAAGCAGTGGTTCTAAAGCAGTAGAAGGTTTTACTTTTTTTGTAATGTTGACACTTTTCTACAGTGCACTGTTTCAGATTTTTCTGTCTCTATGCACACTTAGGTGCACTTGTAGTTTGTCTTCCGAGAGCAGAGAGTAGGCGTGCAAATTGATTTTCTTCTTGGTGCACCGGTATTAAAGCAAAAGCATTTTGCGCAGTGCATTGAGAGTGCTTCATAAATAACATTCACTATTTCAGGTGTCTGAGGACAGATCGGCATTAAACAATTAAATGACATTAATTGTGTGTTTTTACTTTCTTTAATCCAAATTCAGATCATAGCAAACCATCACATGCAGTCCATTTCCTTTGCATCTGGTGGTGACCCGGTAAGTACTTAGTGATTTACCAATTTAATTTACAAATTTATTTGAAATGTATATCATATGTCACTTTCTCTGTTACTGACTTTTTCAGTTAATTTACTGTATTAATATGTTCAAAGTTATCATAGCAACCACAGCTATGCCTATATTGTGTATACAGATGTACTGATGTACTGTATTCTGGAGTATAATATCTAGCAACCAGGGGAATGGTCTCTCCAGCACAGAGGGGACCAAAGTTACTCAGGGACCCAGGCAGATTGTGGTGGTAGGGGATTCAATTATTAGGAAGGTAGATAGGGCCATCTGTTACCGGGACCATGCATGCCGAACAGTGTGTTGTCTCCCGGGTGCTCGGGCTCGGCATATTGCGGATCGGGTGGACAGATTGTTGGGAGGGGCTGGGAATGACCCAGCGGTTTTGGTGCATGTTGGCACCAATGACCGAGTTAGAGGAAGAAGGGGTGCCTAAAGAATGATTTCAGGGACATAGGTCGCAAACTTAAGACAAGGACATCCAAGGTAGTATTTTCGTAAATACTACCTGTGCCACGCGCTAGTCCAGGGAGGCAGCGGGAGATTAGGGAGGTTAATGCGTGGCTAAAAGATTGGTGTAGGAAGGAGGATTTTGGATTCTTAGAGCACTGGGCTGATTTCTCGGTCAGTTGCCATCTTTATTGTCGTGATGGATTGCACCTGAATGAGGAGGGGGCTGCAGTGCTAGGGGAGAGGATGGTTAGAAGGTTGGAGGAGATTTTAAACTAGGCTCCGGGGGGGAGGGGCAAGCAAGTATTTATGGGATAGACATTGAGAGTAGTAAGGAGGAATTTAACAAGAGTCAAGGGGGTGGAGAGGGGGGAAAGGGAAGCATAGCCGATAAGGAGCGGCCCTTTTTAAAGCAAAATGAAATACCTAAGGGAGGCAATAGTCTTAAGTGTATGCTTGCAAATGCAAGAAGCCTGACAGGTAAAATAGGGGAGTTAGAACTAGTAGCAATGAATGAGCAGTATGATATTATAGGTATTACTGAGACCTGGTGGGATGATACACATGACTGGGCAGTCAACTTGGAAGGCTATTCTCTCTTCAGGAGGGATAGGGTAAATAAAAGGGGTGGAGGAGTATGTCTTTATATTAAGCCAGAATTAAAACCAAGTATTCAGGAAGTTATATACGAAAATATTGGTGATAATATAGAGGCATTGTGGGTGGAAATATCCAGCGGAGGAAAAAGTTCAGAGAAGTTGCTGATAGGGATATGCTATAAACCGCCAGATATTAGTACGATTGAGGAAGCCCAACATCTACAGCAAATTGAAAAGGCTACACAACTAGGTCAAATTTTAATTATGGGGGATTTTAATTATCCGGACATTGATTGGAGTACTGAGACCTGCGGTACAGCTAGGGGAAATAGGTTTCTGAGCACGCTAAAAGACCATTACATGTCCCAAATAGTAGAGGAACCAACTAGAAACCGGACTATACTGGACCTAGTAATAACCAACAATGTAGACGTAATATCAAATATTCAAGTAAAGGAGCACTTGGGAAACAGTGATCATAATATGGTCTCATTTGAAATTAGTTTCCAGAAACAACAGTATAAGGGATCAACTAGGACTTTAAACTTTAAAAAGGCAAATTTTAATATGCTAAAGGAGTCTATAAAGAGCATAGACTGGGACAAAGCCTTTGAAGGAAAAAATACGGAAGAAATGTGGGCTGTCTTTAAAATGTTGTTGGAAGCATACACGTATAAATTCATTCCTATGGGAAATAAATGTAAAAGAATTAAGTCTAAACCAATGTGACTAAATAAAAAGTTAAGGGAAGAAATGCAAAGGAAGAAGCGTGCATTTAAATTGTTTAAGTCTGAAGGGTCAGAGGAGTCCTTCCATAGGTACAAGGAATGTAATAAAACATGCAAAAAGGAAATTAGATTGGCTAAATTAGAAAATGAAAGGCACGTTGCAAAAGAAAGTAAGACAAACCCCAAAAAGTTTTTTAAGTATATAAATGGCAAAAGGATTAAAAAAGATAATATAGGACCCCTAAGAAGTGAGATGGGTGAATTGATAAATGATACTAAGGAAAAAGCAGAGATATTAAACACGTTCTTTTCTTCAGTACTTACCAGAGAGGAACAAATGGCAGGACTAATACATAAAAATGGAAATGAAACCATGCCATTAATTAATACTTGGTTGTCAGAGGAAGAAGTCCAAAGGCGACTGAAGAATATTAAGATAAATAAAGCTCCAGGTCCAGATGGCATACACCCAAGGGTCCTTATGGAGTTAAACTCGGAAATAGCTACACCGCTATTCTTAATTTTTAGAGATTCAATCTCATCAGGCTCAGTACCAAGGGATTGGCGAATAGCAGATGTGGTGCCGTTGTTTAAAAAGGGGACGAGATCACAACCAGAGAATTATAGACCTGTAAGACTGACATCAATAGTGGGGAAACTACTGGAAGGTATTTTAAGGGACAGCATTCAGGATTACTTGGTACGCAATAAAATTATTAGTGGGAATCAACATGGATTTGTGAGGGATAGGTCATGTCAAACTAATCTAATTAGTTTCTACGAGGAAGTTAGTGGGAACTTAGACCAGGGCAGGACAGTAGATGTGGTCTACTTAGATTTTGCAAAGGCCTTTGATACAGTGCCACACAAGAGGTTGGTTTACAAAATAAGGGAACTGGGTCTAGGAATCAAAATTTGTACTTGGATCGAAAACTGGTTAGAGAATAGGGAACAGAGAGTTGTGATAAATGGAACATTTTCTAATCGGTCAAAAGTCTTAAGTGGAGTACCTCAAGGTTCCGTGCTGGGACCACTCCTTTTTAATATATTTATTAATGACCTTGTTGATGGTTTAGAGAGTAAAGTTTCTATTTTTGCAGATGACACTAAACTCTGTAAGGCAAAAAAATCAGAGCAAGATGTAGCTTCTCTACAGAGGGACTTAAATAAACTGGAGGATTGGGCGGCCAAATGGAATATGAGGTTTAATAAAGATAAATGTAAGGTTATGCATTCAGGGATCAAAAACAAGAAACGCAATCTATAAATTAAATGGAATTAATTTAGGAGAATCTATAATGGAAAAGGATTTGGGAGTGCTCGTAGACAGTAGACTTAGCAATAGTGCTCAATGTCAAGCAGCAGCTGCAAGGGCAAACAAAGTATTGGCATGCATAAAAAGGGGCATAGATGCAGGGAAGATAGTGTAATTTTGCCACTGTATAAATCGTTGGTAAGACCTCATCTTGAATATGCAGTACAGTTTTGGGCACCACTCTATAAAAAAGATAATTTGGAACTAGAAAGGGTTCAGAGAAGGGCGACAAAATTGATAAAGGGTATGGAGTCATTAAGTTATGAGGAAAGGTTAGCCAGTTTAGGCATGTTTACTTTAGAAAAGAGGCGTCTAAGGGGAGATATGATTACTATGTACAAATACATTAGGGGTCAATACAGAGAGCTTTCATGGGACCTTTTTACCCCAAGGACCATACACAGGACACGTGGTCATCCCCTAAGGTTAGAGGAGAGGAAATTTCACAACCAGCAAAGGAAGGGGTTCTTTACGTAAGGGCAGTCAAGATATGGAATTCATTGCCAGGGAAGGTTGTGATGGCAGATTCAATAGATATGTTTAAGAAAGGGTTAGACAAATTTTTAGCGGAAAGGTGTATCCAGAGATACGACCGGTAATTTAAAATGAAGGATAGTAGTGGATATAGGGTAAAAATAGGACTGCAATATTGAGTCTGGGGGGATTTTCAAAATTGAAACAGATTGGCGGTTGCTTACTCTGGATTAATTTCAAATATAAGTGCAGGATCGCAGGAGATCCAAAATAGGTTGAACTTGATGGACTGGTGTCTTTTTTCAACCTCATCAACTATGTTAATATATAATGCTAAAGAAGTGAAAAGTCCCATTAAGTTTAATAGAAAGTTACCTGGACTTTCATGGGGACATATTTTAGTGATCCAGGAAAAATAATTGAATGACCAGTGATAAATGTTTCAAGTGCAGTTGTAATGCTAAGCAGTCAAATTTATTGTCCATTTATTTGATGGTATGTTGCACAAACACACGTAAAATATGTTCTTTGCTTTTTTTAATCTACTGTACTATTTTGTAGTGTGTGGTCAAAATTTTAGGCAATAAACGAAATGCTGTGCAGAATTTTCTTTAATTTTTAATTGCTCCGCATTTGGATCAGCATTAAATATTACAGGTTTTATCTTCTCCACGCATTAGCACAGAAGCTCTTCTCTTTCAGAAATGTTTAAATACCTCCTTCTATAGTCATACTTCAATCTAACTCTATCAGTATTCTCAAATCTCATCTAAATGACAACCAACAGAGTGGTGGCGATGGTCAGGAAAAAATGATGATGGGAAGTTCTGCAGAACATTTTCTTTGTCATCCTGTTGAATATAAAACATCTTGGTCTAGTAGTTAGAACAACGACTAAGGTGGATGGACATTATATGAATACAGTCAACATCTGTTTAGCATTATGGATAGCCTGTTGTACTCTAGCCCCAGATTGAACTTCATTCTTTGCTCTCACGTCAAGATACCTGTGAGTGAGGAAAGAATTATAAAAGAATGCCAGACTAATGCCTTACAAATGGAATTGTCTATAAAAAAAAAATAAGCTGTCCATGAACTAACCACTCTCTTCACAGAGTGTGCCTTAATCCCTGCAGGTAAATGTTTGTCTTGAGAACAATATGCTTTAGAAATAGTTTTAGTATTCCATATGCATGACAAGGAATTTTCCAATCCCCTACTTGAAGGACTCTATTGTTTTGATATACTGTGAAAGACATCTTTAAAGATCCAAACAATTCCAAGATCTCTCTTGTTCTAAAATTAGGTCAGTATAGAATATTGGCAAGATAATTTCTTCATTTACATGAAATGGCAGAAATACTTAATGAATTTTGCACTTTTCTCAGAACCATTGGCATAAGTACCCCACTAAAGGCATTTCAACTGCTACGTTGCATGTTCAGAGGTAAACCCTGCTCTTCTGGAGCAGTGTGGGAGCCAAGGAGACTGGAGCTGCACATTTTGCTATGGGGTGCAGCGATGCAGTGTTCTGTTCAGAACCACTTTATTATGGTGGAGCATTATTCTCCACCATAAGGAGGTACAGCTGACAGAGCTTGATCTTCACTTACACCACTAGCAAAATCATCTTTAGCACCACTAGCAAAATCATCTTCACAGATAACTCTCGAATTTCTAGTTCCAATTAATGCTCAAAAGATTACTTAAAGAGCAACCAACCAACAAGCCAACCAAATGTATAAGAATAGAAGACTTATATTTGGGTTTTATTTTAGATACTGTTGTTAGCAATCCTATGACTAATGGATATTTATCCCTTTCAGTGATGGAAGGGATAAAACTTGACTCTTCAGAGCCCTTCATTTAAAATGCATTTGTAGAGTGACTAGTGGAAAATAAAGAATGACCAAGACTGAAGGAGACCGAACTTTCACCTTTTTATCTCTTGCCCAGTTAAAGAAACTTAGTAATCTTTTTTCACTCTTAAAAGAGTATGGGCTATATCCTTTGAAATACATTGGTACAATAATATGCTCCACCCAGTCTTACTGCTCTAAATTCATTACTTGAAGATTATGGTGTTCTATTGATCCTTGTACCAGAAGATTCTGCTGCAATAGCAGTGTCCACTCCTTGCCTATCACTATCTGCTTCAACAATAGAAACCACAGCCAGCGAGCCTATCCAGGCTGTGAGGAAACCTGAATTGGAGGAAAGATGCAGCATACTGGAAGTTCCATTTATGAGTTGAGTCATTCTTTCCATTTCCTCCATATATTAAATCACTGATTTTTTTTTCTCACCTTTCAAATTTTGGGTGGTTCCATTAAATTCACACTTGGCATCATCCACTTCTGAACTAGACATCTGAAATCGAAATGATTCAGTTCACATTTGTGTATGTTTAACTGCTCACACTCCAGAAGACTAATGTTCCATTGTGACAACCTGGGTATACACCACAGTTACTGCTGACAAATTTAGGGTTTCTGAAACTTTCTGAAGAACTTATGCTATTACTTTGTTATCTGTACAATTTTGATCTGAGCTTCCTCCACATGAATAGAGAACTGCATCAATGATCTCTTGATTGTTCCATTGGCACTGAATAGTATAGTTTATGAAAGTTCTCCCCATCCTGTGTTGCAAGGACTTGTGAAATGATCTTCTCAGATGGATTCTTGTAAGGGACAACTCTTATTTTAAATCCACTTGACATATCATCCATTCAAAACCAGTTCTCCTATAGAGAGTGATAATACAATCCTCTGTTTCCAGTTGCGAGAAGAATGATCCCATTGGGAAAGGAACTTCTATTGTGGATCCTGAGATTCCACCTAAAGCATTTTACAATTGGTACAATAGTTTTCTAGCTTTTCTTGCAATGACACAAAATCTATAGCTGCATCTCTGGAAGCTCTAATATCAAAGGCTCATTCTCTCTCACGTACGATATGTTTTCCTTGAGTAGAGACACTTGATCTACTATTGTATTGAACAGTGCCACAATGAAAAGCAATTGCCTAGATGGCTGAAGCTGACTTTTATTGAAACTGAAAATCTAACCATGTTTTCTAAGAAATTAAAATGTTCATTCTGTGGAAGCAAGCCGTAAGTCACATTTGTTTGTCGCAATTAAAATATATTTGAGGAGTTGAGAGGTTAATATTTTTTGTTTGTGAATTTATGGGCTCAGAATCACTAAAACCTTGGTGAACAATTGTGGAGAAGATGAAAGGCCAAATTGCAAAGCTGTAAGCTGGAAATGGTCTGCTCTTATGACAAAGCAAAGACTTCTTAAGTAAAATATTTACCGATATGCGCAGGTAGACATCTTTTAGATCAAATGAGCAGATCCACCTGCTGGTGTTTACCACTGCTTTTATGTCAGCTGTGGTTTCAATCTTGAACAGTTTTGTTATTAGAAATTGTTTTACTCCTTTCAGTTAATTTGTCATTTTTTTATTTTTTGTATCTTAATAGTAAATGCCCTTCCGCTTTCCCAATAGAGGCACTGGGACTATTACTTCTTGGATCAACAGTTAGGTGACATACAGTACCATAACACTACGCTTACTTGGAAAGGTGGGAAACATTGAAGCAACGGTTATTTTTATAGACACTTTTATTTTTATGCTAATGGGATAAAAAAAATAACTTGTGTGTGTCTAGCTCCCAAATTAATTGGCAGATAGTCATACAGGCTTCTTTACAAGGATAGACTCTTGAGATGTTCTAGATTTCTCTTCTCCTCCCTGAAATCATAAAATATTCTCAACCCAGTCTATAGTATCTAGTTTTATAAACATAGCTTTGGGATGTACCAGCATCCTGATCTCCATAAGGTCTAAAATCTAATTTCATATTTTTATGTTTATCTTGAGAAATAATATTCAAGTCTTCAATAATGTTTAATGATTAATGTTTACCAAAGCAACTGACCTTGAAAAGTTAGCATGCAAGGGCTATTCTTGGAGGTATATATGCTGACCATCAACTTAGCCCAAGAGCTTGCTTGCTGAGTTCATGGTCAGGAAAAGAGAAAAAATCTGGGCACAAATCAGTGATATTGCCATCGATTAGCCAATGTTGATGCTATTTTGGCACCATTATGACTGTGATGTCCGGCATTGAGTTGATCGAAGTTAATTGTATTTTTGGGCCATACTTGCCAAATTTTGGATAGTTCTCCAGAACTCCCAGGAAAGCAGGCTATCCTCCTGTACCTTGCCCAGTTCCTAGTGAAGGGGGTGGTATGGGGGGGTCTCAATGACTTGATTCACCACAAATGGCATTATTTTGGCTCGCCCCCATGGGGGAAGGGGTTAGATAAACTTGCATAGTATGTTTTGAACATGTCCACAAACTTGGTCAGGAGATCACCACTATCTGTTTGTGTGCGTGGTCATCTCCCAACATCCCTATTAGACCCCCATGTGATCCACTCGCTTGGCCTGAGTAATGAACCATCAAGTCTGTTTAATTTGGCAAGCCATATAATCATTTTGGAAATGTGACCTTATAGAGAGCATTTGGGCAGAGCAGTAGGTTTAGATTTTTATTGTGGCAGCTTAATAACAAATTGTATCTCCAGGACAATAAATGAAGAAGGTATGTAAAGAAGCCATGTACTGTTCTTTACAAAGTTAGACATTACACATTACAAAACAATATTGTCTTAGATGGTGAATTATGTGGGGAGGGATATAGTGTTTTGGAGGATGAAGATCACCAGCTCTCACCCTGCTTCTGCCAGTCTGGATTTGCCCTTCTAGCTCGTGCCCTCTGGTGATCAGAATTGAAGCAGCGGAAAGCTACATTTTATTTCCTAAACTTATCTTATTTTTCCTGTAATGCTTTCTTAAATTCCCATCAGTGGTTTGTAATGCCATACCTTATTTTTATTACATTTACTATTTATATACTATGTATCTGTATGTCTGTTTTGGGGAGGAAGTGTATTGTGGTGGTTTATGGTAGAAAACATTTATTTCTACATATTTTCTAGAAATGGGGCGTAGTGGAGTGTGGCACAATAGAGCACATTGGTAATTGGGAAGAAGGGTGGCACCGCAAAAACAGTCAAAGGCAGTACGAAATTGGAAATTGGGTCATCAAAGTAGTGAAAGCGGACAGTGGCAGGAGAAAGTATACACCTCCCTTCAGGGTGAGAAAATGTAATTGCAGAGAAATCAGTCTCAGTGTCAGGTGGATGGCGGGGGCAACAACACCAGACAATATTAGTCCTGAGCATTCTACTGATGACATTAATACTACAAACTGGGATAAAGTGCAGTAATGCTTTCTTACATTTGATTTTTCCATTAAGATAATTTTATGTTTAACAAATGAAACATGAACATTTATTTGGGTAAAAGATTAACTTTGTTTCTTTATTTATCCACCAGGATGCAACAGACTATGTGGCGTATGTGGCAAAAGATCCAGTTAATCGTCGAGGTAAGGCTCAATAACAGCAGTCTTGCAAGTAAAATAATACTACATATGTGTATATCTATTAATCTCTATTTTCTGTACCCAGCTTGTCATATACTGGAATGCAATGATGGGCTTGCTCAAGATGTCATCAGCACGATAGGCCAGGCATTTGAACTTCGCTTCAAACAATATTTGCAGTGTCCTTCTAAGCTACAAGCATTTCCTGACAGGCAAGTTTTTGTCTCATTCGTGTTATATAACATATTAATGTTTTACATGACTCTGACATCTTTCCGGTACATAGGGGGATCTACTGGCTCTATATCCAGTGATTCTGTTGGCATATTGAGCATCAAACACTATAATTATCACATTTAAATTGTGTTATTTGTAAATTATTGGATCACTGACAAAATCAAATTTGACACTTTCCTTTATACATGGTACTAACTTACATATAAGGGACTATTACGGGAACACCAATATTAATGCTAGTAGCACTGATATTAATTATTTGTTATAACTTCGCTAACATCAACAGAGTTCCTGCTTATAACTGGTGAGATCTGATGCTTTCCCTGTTCATTAGGATATCTGTGCATTATAGGGAATAATACTCTCCTTAATGTAAATTGTTACTGATATTAGAGGTGACTGTGGACTACTGTGACAACAGTATATAAAAGCTTTTATAAGGTCACAGAACTCCACAGTGATTTCTTTTGAGTTTACAATATTTACATTATCCCATACCCTAGCGAATGTTTAAGGTACTAGGATAAATTAGTGAATTACTGTTTTTAAATCAAATTAACACTAATATTTCTACTTAAATGATCTCTAAGGTTTTACTCGGTCATTGATTTTGGGGCTTTCCACGCTTGAACCTTGACTGTTTGAACCTTCAAATAAACATTTTGCTAAATAACTGGAAAATTGAATAACTATGATTCTTTATTTTAGTTTAACTCACCATGCACAACAAAGTTATGTTGCAAACCAATGTGTCCTTAATGTGCAGGTAAATAAATGCAACAACATTAACAAGTAAACTTTTAATTTATAAACAAAAGTGATTACAAAAACTGATTATTCTTTTTTGAATTAAATGCAAAGGTTATTTGACAGCAGCCAAATGCTGCACTCATTTAAACAGTCAAATTTGCTTGCAATTTAGTGAAATGAATAATAATAATAAAAAAAAGGGGTCTTGTATAAAGCAATGTAATCCACACATATGGAATGGTCGTTATGTGTTCATCTTGCAAGTAGATGAGCAGATGGACCTGCTAGATAGTAGATAATATAGGCTGCCATGGTCCAGAGATATTCATACATTCTAACCTCTTAGCTTGTCTGCGTTTATTTTTAAGAATGCAAAGTCTAGATGACCCTTTATGGCCAGAAGAGGATGGCACTGTGACAGAACCTCAATATTACAACAGTATTCCAAATAAAATTCCACCTCCAGGAGGAATTATTGACGAGAGATTAAAAACTCAGCATCCAAATCAAGGAGACAATACTCAGGTATAAAATTTATGCTCATTAAATAATTTGAGATGTGATTGGAAGTTCCTTTTCACGGCACACAATTGTGATTGGCTACCAAACAACTTTCTGGATAATTTTCCACTGTCTAGTCAAGTAACCTCTAAAAGTAAACAATTATCACAAGACATAATGGGGTTCATTTAAAAGTGGATGCATCTGCAGAATATAGAGGGCAGTAAAGTGTGTTTACATGCATATATTAAGCCCATCGATCAGCTAACAAATAGTACCATTTGCGTCGTGCATACGTGTCAGTACATACACCCCATGATACACCTCATGATAGCATAGAAATGGCATAAAAATAACCCGGAGATGTAGCTTGACTGTGTTACCCTATTTCTATACAATATAATAATATAATGAAGTGTCATATGCAAAAGAATATTGTCTTGACAATGTTAATAAATGTGAAAGTCACATGTTCCATATAAAATGTAGTCAAATAAAAATAGTAAATACATCTGTTGTTTTCCCCTTTAAAAATTAAATAGGAATCTTTTTTCCTGCAGTAGTAACACTTGAAATGTCACTTAAGTAATGTGAATAGACGGCCACAACTTCATCGAATACAGGGTGGGGCATAAAGATCTCCCACATTTCGAAAGGGTATAAAAAATGAACAAAAATATTGTATATATTTCTAAAAAGTACATAAACAACAGTTTTGCTTTAATGGGTTTTAAAATTCATATCAGACAAATGGTGGCCATCGTTGGCAATACATTGCTGAAGATGTTCCCGGAACTTCTCCATCACTCTCCGGGTCATATCAGGTGAAATGGCTTTGATTTTCTGTCTGATTCTTTCCTTCAAATCCTCAAGAGATCGATGACTATGTTTGATGTTTGTAAGGATGTCATTTTAAATCGGCATATAAAATTCTCCTCAAACTCCGACTTGATATCCCCAGTACCATGGCATGCTTATGAGCAGAACGTCTAGTGATTGCTGAATGGATGCTCTCACTGCTTCCACATTTTCTGGCATTCTAATGGTCCTAGGTCTGCCAGGTGATTTTCTTTTCAGTGTGGATGCAGTTTCCCAAAGATTAGAAATCCATAGCTAAATTGTTTTCTGATCTGGTACAGATGCATTTCGACCTAGCGCGAAGCGTGTACGGAACGCTCTCTGCGTGGTTATCACAGAACGGTTGTTTTCATAATATGCTTGAACAACAAAGCCCCGATGTTCACCAGTCCAATTCATGATGGGTACTAAAAATGGCAGAGCCTAACCTACTGAATTAAATGTACCCCACCTCTTTACCCCCACTACAGCTCACCTCAGTGTCCAGTGTCCCCTCGAAATATCGGAGATCTTTATACCCCACCCTGTATAGCTGTGACTTTAATCAATTAAGTACTATCAGCTGATAGCTCAATACACAGCCCCAACATGAACAAATAATTAACAGGTAGGATTATAATTAGAGTCAAAATGTCATTTTATATTTTTCAATGGACTAGAGAAAAGTGTTGTAGTATCCTAAAAAGGTAAAATCATGTCTAAAACATGTAAAACACAGAGCAAAACAAGAAAAAAGGAGATAATGTGATTTGCAATTGACGTTAATGGTTGATTGTATTTTTTAAATGTACGTTAAGGTTCATATGTGGAAATACATACAGGCACGTTACACAGATACATAGTTAATAAGGTTGAAAAAGACACTGGTTCATAAATTCTCATTGCATTCATCATCAGCTATTTATATAGCGCCATTAGTTCCGCAGCAATATACAGAGAATTCACTCACATCAGTCCCTGCCCCATTGGAGCTTACAGTCTAAATTCCATAACACACATACACAGACAGACTAGGGTCAGTATTGATAGCAGCCAATTAACCTACTAGTATGTTTTTTGATTGTGGGAGGAAACCGGAGCACCCGGAGGAAACCCCACAAACATGGGGAGAACATACAAACTCCACACAGATAAGGCCATGGTCGGGAATTGAACTCATGATCCCAGTGCTGTGAGGCAGAAATGCTAACCACTAAGCCACCATGCTGCCCATTGATCCAAAGAAAGGAAAAGCGGAACTCCCAGTGTAATAGTTGCTAATTTAGCCTCACAGTAGGAATAAAGTTAATTCCGACCCCAAAAATGACAATCGGATAAATAATCCCCATGATGTCCTCTAATAATTATAGCTACAAATTCAATTTATCATAAGGTGAGGCATCCAATATATTTTTAAATTATGTTTGCGAATTTGCCATCATCACCTCACTTGGTAAATAATATAACAGCATAACCACCCTTACAGTAGAGAACCTTTTTCCTATGCTGATGGTGAAATCATCTTTCTTCCATTCGCAACTGATAACCCCTTGTCCTATGTATGGTTGATAGAAAAGTTCATTAAACAAAGCTTTGTATTGACATTGAATACATTTATACATATTAATTAGGTCACCTCTAGTGTTCCTCTTTCTATGGTCAACAAAACAAGCTTTTCTAACCTGTCTTACAATGTTCTCCTTCCATTTCCTATGTTAGTGAGGTTGTTCATCTCAGAACCCTCTTGAGTTTGTCTATATTAGAGGGAGGTGCCCAAAACTGTACCCAGTATTCAAACGGTAGTATAACTAGTGGCTTAAGTACCTTTATAAACATGTATCTGCTCATTCTCCATATCTGTCCTTCTACAAATCATTATCTCCATTTCAAAATCTCTCTAGAGGTTACAAAATATGGCTGCCTGTTACACAGACACAGACTCACAGCTCTCAGCATGTTAAGTGAAGGCAAAGGGGGAGAAGCAAGGGGAGAAAATCACATTATATAGAACAGTCAAAGATAGTCATACAGCCATTCCAAAGCATCACTGTTCACTACATCATGTGACTGTAGTTGCCATAATAGTCTATGACAATGTACAGGATTATAAATGGTTAATAGCAGCCTGAAGAAACAAACCAAGGAAAAATCATACATTTCAACCTTCATCTTATAAACTGCCACAGTAATGTATGTTAAAAAAAACACACCTTATTGTTTCATAGAATTGCTACTTTAATCAATTTGTAAATTAGCCTTAATATAGTCTTTGTATGAAAATGTCATTTGTACTGTGAAAAAAACTGTCAAAAGGAATCCTTGCATCGGCCTCATCTGAGCAAACATACCCAGTCCATTATTTAAACTGAATAATGAATGCATTAACACACAACAAAATAAGTACTGCACAGTAATATGAATTAAGAAATACTGTATCTGTATCCAGAAGTGGAAGTTGCTCAATCAATTTATAGGATTTATAGGCTCATAGCAGGTGCTTGAAAAGGTGGGGTTGTCCTAAAAGGAACAAACACAGAGAAAAGTCCCCCAGCGCATGGCTATAGCCAGCAAAGGAGCTGCCATTTCTACTGTAAACAAAAATGTAAAAGTCTCACTTGCACACATTTGCAAATGTATGTTAAAGCCACTCGCTACTCCATGGCGCTTTTGCTAATAGGGTGGTCCTAACTCTAAACAGCGAGAGTCCCATATATTTGGGCCATACATATGTGTTTTTAAATTGAGAGCTAAGTTACCAAGAGGTACCCCAGAAGCCTCCAAATAGCAATACAGCGCCAGCACTCCCCTCAGCTACTGACACCAACATGCCTCTTAGACAAATACAGAAGTGGAAGTTGCTCAATCAATTTATAGGTTCATAGCAGGTGCTTGAAAGGGTGGGGTTAACAAACACAGAGAAAAGTCCCCCAGCACACAGCTATAGCCAGTAGAAGGGCCTACTGAAATACATTAAGGAATGAAGGGACTGGGAAAAAAGTGTAATTTCCAGAAAGTGTAAAATCTAGGAATGTAAAATTGTATTGCATTTATTACTCAATTTTCTATTAAAATTCTGCATGAAAGTCTGCTTGAGATACTGCATATTATATAATTTACTAGCTTTATAGATATTGTAACTTAAATGTATATTGTTCCATTTGTTCGATAAGAGAGACAGTTATTGCTCATTGGTGTTTTTAGCCCAACATTATATTGTGAGCGATACGCTCGGTTAGCAGTTTGTAATGTAATCTGTAATCTTTGGTACAAAATACAAAACAAAACATATACAGCCTTTTTTGCTAATGGAAGACATGCAAGAAACTCACAGGAACTATTTTGTTTATAAATTAGTGTATGACCTCTGCTGGAATAGAACAAACATATTACCAAGGTCGTCATCTGGTTGAAACGTCTAATGAAACCTTTCAGCAAGTTATAAAAAGACAAGGTAAGAAATGTTACAAATCTACTATCTTGATAGTGGGTTTAGAGTTGTATTCACCTATATTTTATATTTCTGTTACTGTAAAGCATGCATGTCTAATTATTGAGCTTCAAGAACGTCTCTTGTCATTATTGTGAAAGGATCCTTACACAGTAGCAGTTAGATACACATTGTAACCTGGACAGATCTGTTTATCTATTTAATATTGAGGACAGTGATAGATGTTGCATTGTTATTGCCTGAATGGTGATGATGTTTTTGTTGTTTAAGGCAGAGCTTTTAATTCCCCAACTATACACAAAAACCAAGGGGTAAATGTATCAAGCTGAGAGTTTTCAGGTGGGTTTGAAAAGTGGAGATGTTGCCTATAGCATCCAATCAGATTCTAGCTATCATTTTGTAGAATGTACTAAATAAATGATAGCAAGAATCTGATTTTTCAAACCCGCCGGAAAACTCTCAGCTTGATACATTTACCCCCAAGTCTCCAAATGTCCTCCGTATTCCCTCAGCCGACTCAAGATTAGCTGTAACATATTTCCTGTGACCCTGACTTAACCCCAGTGTTATCCTAGGACTAACTCTCCCACACATTATCCACCATGTGTTTCTGAACCACACCTACATTAACCTAAAATTTGCTTCTGTGTCACCAAGTCCACCACACATTAACCCAAGAGTGCCCCCTATTCTGCCAACCCACCCCAACTTTATATTCCATAACTCTCCAACCCGCCACCATAAATTTAAGTACAAATCCAGGCCCTTAAATTAACTTTAACCCATAATTTACCTGTTCCTGGAGATGAAGTACAGTTACAGTTACCATCCAAGATTCTAAACATAGTCAAATGATATATGTATGACTCCTGCCAGATATATTACAGGTGGAAAAGTTTAGCTATGCATGGATAAACTCTTTCTTTTTTTATTTTGGCCTTAGATTTAAAATGCTTGTAGTATCATATAGTAGGCTGTGTTTTATGAGGAGCTGTATCGGAAAGGTATATTCTGTAACAAATATAAAATGCCCTTCTTAAGCTATTTTCATTGTTGGGATGTCTTTTCAAATATCTTTCTTTCTGAATTCCTGAATCATTTTATATATATTTTCGATTATAACACATACATGTTTCATATAAAGCAATATACACTTCAGGCTTAGTAGCAATTTGAAATATTGCTTAATTTATTAGGCTTGAGAAAGAGGATCTTTACAATAAAACAGTCTCTAGCATTATGCATAGAAGTGTGACACATCAGGGGTAAATGTTTCAAGCTGAGAGTTTTCCAGCGGGTTTGAAAAACCAATCAGATTCTAGCTGTCATTTACTTAGTGCATTCTACAAAATGTCAGCTAGAATCTGATTGGTTGCTATAGGCAACATCTTTATTTTTCAAACCCGCTGGAAAACTCTCAGCTTGATACATTTACCCCCAGATTTTCTTTCAAGCTACTGAAGTGTAATCCTAGCAATACCTCTCTCTTTTTTCATAGCTTCTTTAGACATATACAGTGTTCCAGAAGGAAAGTCATCAGCAAATCAAACAAGCAATGCACCTACCTATGTCAATACCCAGCACATCAATAAGAAAACACTATTAGCGCTTCATAGGAGTCTAGATGGTATGTTATGTGGATCTGTGGATAGCTGCAGAGATGTCAGCCCTAGAAAAGATCTTTTTGACATGAGTAAGTATTTTTTTACTCTGAAAGTTAAACTCAGTCTTCTGTGAATAATTATATAATTAATTGTTGCAAACATTTTAATAATGTCAAATTAATAACACTGAGGAGGCTATTTACAATACACAAAACATCTGCTCCACAGTGCAATTGAAGCTATAAATGCTGGATTAAGGCTCTGGGGAGCCTGGGGCACTTAAGACAGGGATCTATGATTTAATAGGGCTATAATTTTATACCAATGCAATACTGTGCGCGCTACTGTTAACTTTCACTACATTTGACTGCTGGTGTCTTAAGTTCAGGTGCTGTACCTGAACTTTCATGTACCCCAACATCTTAGAATGTTGGGGTACATGAAATGTAAAAAGACCCAGCCAGCCAACGGTGTGAAGATTCCAGGGTAGCTAACTTCTAGTGGGTTACCAAATTACTCAGGCACAACATCAAAGAGATGAAATAATGGTGGGTTTTATTGAAAATTCACAGATTAACATCAGCTCCAATATACTGTGTTTACCCCAAAGTTTGCACTGGAAGCACCAGCAATAGCCACTATAATGTCAGCATCACAGTTCCGCAGAATTAGGGAGGTATAGTGGATTTTAGCAGCCAAGCAGTCCCCAATGGCATACAGTAGGTAGATGCCATGTCTTTAGTTCTCTCTAGAAGCAGGGATTAGCCCTGTGTCTCAAGGCTTGGCTGACCAGCTAAACTGATGATGAAAAGATCAGTCCAACAGAAACTGGATCCCTGCTCAGCCTCCTCCCAAAGTAACACCCTCTCAGGGTGTTTATGTCCCATCTCTATACTTCTACTGCAGCATTCTGGTGCTACAATATCTGGACAGAAATGGTTCTATGTTTACCTTATCTTCTTCTAGAGCTCGCTGAGAACATAATTAAATTGTTTCTCAACCCACATAATCTGCAAAGTTCATTAAGTCCCAGTGATTGAGCAATGTACTCCCTTATTTCCGATACCCACCTGGCTGAATTTTAAGCAACATCAGATATGATTTCTATAAACATAAACATTTAACTAATCATAGTCCATGGCTCCACCCATTTTCCTCTCAGTGGAAATCTAGACTGTTCTGTGAATAGATGGGAATGTTGCTTGGTATGTCTTAAACTTCAGACATTTTTTACTTAACTTCATTCATCTTATGCATATATACATGTGGTTACATTGGTAGTACATTGGTTCAAATTAACTGTAAACTTCCTACAGAACCATTTGAAGATGCACTGAAGAACCAACCGATTCTACATAAAGATGCCTCTGTTGATTGCTCTAGTCCATTGTTATCCAGGGCAGCAATCTTAACCATAAATGAAGAACTGAAATCAGAAGCCTGGTTTGTGGGAGAAATGTGCAGGAAAGAAGCAGAGAAATTACTAAAAAAGGATGGAGATTTCCTTGTAAGAAAAAGCATCAATAATCCTGGTTCATATGTGCTAACTGGTATGCACCATGGACAGGCAAAACATCTCCTTTTAGTAGATCCTGAAGGAACCGTAAGTACCAGTCCACTATATTATATATTATATTACACACACACACACACACACACGACTTGCTTGTGCTATATACTGCATGCTGGGAATGCTGTCACTTTCTATTTACGTCACTTAGCATAGCGACTTGCATTTGTATGTATTTAAAGTGACAATGACACTAACAAAATACTTTATTATCTAATTTTAAGGTTAGGGTTAGTATTAGGGTTAGGGTTAGGCCCTAACTCTAATACTAACCCTAATTGTAACCCTGACCTTAAAATTAGGTACTAAAGTATTTCCTTGCTGCCATTGCAGCAATCATAATCAATATTTAAATCATTTATATTGAGTACCTTCACTGCTATATGATTAAATAAATTGGAACACTATGTCTAAAATCTACTAAAATACATCTAGAACATGAATCCTGTCTTTCTCTATTTTGTGTAGCAGTGACTGTAGGAGGAAGCACTCAGTGGTCATGTCTATGTTTGTCCCATTGTCATCGAACAGCACAATTTACATATTTTTTTCTAATTTTGTAAACTTTCTGAAAATTTGATAAAATGTCCCTCCATACCTCTATAATTTTATTTTGTTCATTCATTGAAGGATCAGGATCCTATAAATTATTTACATGCAATTAGTACTTATACATTCCTAGGTACAAGTTTATTCTAACATATTTAACTTCAACAAATTTGTTTCTAAAAAAATAATAAAAAAAATAAAAATAAATGTATTGTAGAATGGATATTTTATGTAATGCTTTGCTTTTGAATGCCATTTTAGGAAGTCAATTATTAACTGGGGATATAGGGCTAGATTTACTAAGCTGCGGGTTTGAAAAAGTGGGGATGTTGCCTATGGCAACCAATCAGATTATAGCTGTCATTTTGTAGAAGGTACTAAATAAATGAAAGCTAGAATCTGATTGGTTGCTATAGGCAACATCCCCACTTTTTCAAACCCGCAGCTTAGTAAATCTAGCCCATAGTCTTCAGTTCAATTTCAAAGTTGCAAGTGCAACGATATTTTAGGCCATTTCACATTTAAAGAACCACTAAATCTAAGATACAATTTGGGTTATGTAACAGAGCTACTAATAACCCAGGCCGTTTAGAGGTATTTCCCATGGTGCGCCCGCAGCCTAGGCAAAAGGTACTACATGGACCATTAGGAAGCTATTGGTTCAAGCAGTCACATTCCCCTGTATATATTCCAGCTCCGACAGAGCCATTGGTAGGACAGACGGGGCCACAGCCATAAAATGCCAGGTCTGAGCCCCCAAGGGAATCCTAGGTGCTCTGGCCTCAGTACCCCAAACCCCTGATACATATGTAAAAAATTCAGACCTTTAGGAATGGAAGATATTTGAGATAAAGTTTTGACCGTGGAGAGAATATATTTTCACTTCTTGTAACCTCTTTTAGCAGAAAGTGGATAGCAGTCAGCTACAGAGCAAATATAAGTACTGTTATTCAAAAATCTGAAGTGCTTATTGTACATAAAAATATTACTATTAATGTGCCCAAAAATCAGCGATGGACAGTTTGATACACTTCATGAGTGGGCCTCTAGCGTTTAAAAGGGCCTCGAATTACAGTGATAAAAGAAAACAGTCCGAAAATGAACTCCGCTTCCCACATCACTCCCCACACACACACATATATATATATATATATATATATATATATATTTAAAGAAATAAAGGATACTACTACTACTGCTACTAATAGTAATAATAATAATAATAATAATAATACCCAAGCTCTCTTGCAGTACACAGGATGCAGTAATAACAGATTGATACAAAATGCCAGATGAAGACATATGTGTATAAGTTAACGATATTTCTGTGTTTGCTTTTCAAATCTCTTTTCATAGGTTAGAACCAAAGATCGTGTATTTGATAGCATCGACCATCTCATCAACCACCACCTGGAGAACCATTTGCCCATTGTGTCCTCCGGAAGTGAGCTATGTCTGAAGCAGCCTGTGGAGTATAGGTCTTGATACTATTGTCATTTCTAGCATGCCAATGTGTCTGAACGGAGACCACGCATTTAGAGTATCAGGAGTCAGTGCAATAGGAATACAGATCTTATGGGTCAAATCAATGTGCTGAGCATGTACAATAATCGACACTTCTTGAACCATGATTTTTATAAAATTGTTTGATCCCTTAATGTGAATATACAATGTGTGTATATATACACTGAAATATGTATATATAGATATAAATATATTTATATTTTTGGAGACTATGGGAATAGAACAAGACTGGTATGTTCTACTGTAGCTAGACATTGATTGCAGCATTCTGATTTAATAAGTATAATGCTGCACTATCTGATCACAGTTTTATCTAATAAGCACAATACGAAGAGAAGGTGGAGTTTACTCAAATAGTGTTTAGTTCTGAAAGGTCTTGAAAATCTTTTGAGACCCCTCCAGCAAGAGATGAGTTTATTTATGCTGGTGGCTGTGATTGCTTGAACACACCATCCAATATGTACTGTTACATAGTCTAGCATAACAAAATCTGTGATTTGTTTTTTTTGTAGGTTTCTGAATATAACTTGAGAGTTCATCTAGAACACTCTTAGGCAACCTACGGCTCTCTTAATTTTTGTAGATAGTGAGCCACAGGTTGCCTATACGTGTTCTAGAGTGAGGGATATTGATATCCCATTGTACTACAAATTTCAAACTAAGTTTGCACTGAATGAGCTGGTGCAGTGGTGCCAACTTATTCAAAATGCATTTTATCTAAAAAAAAGAAAAGAAAAAAAAAAAGATGTATAAAATCTTGGTATCTTCTAAGGCATCACTTGAGATAATGTGGTGTCTAGTTTATTGTATTTCAGGTGTACTGCCGTTATGTAACAAAATATATATTATATTTGATGGCATATTTATGTCCCTGCCTATTAAATCAGTATTTTTTTCTACAACTTCTTGTACACATTTCTAAACAGTTTTATATGTGTGTTACAATGATGACATGAGTGTAAAATATAGATATTTTTTCATATTTATAATGCATTATTAGTATGTAGCATTGGCTGCCTTTGAATTGTAGCACTATGTACTGAAGAATATACAACTGATTTCTTCCTGTACAATATATTTCATGTTCTAATGTTGGTGCATGAGATAAAAGCGCTTGAATTGTAAGAGATCTTGGCTTGGCATCATAATAGTGTTCTATTATATCATATTTTGAATACTGACACTCAACATTTTTGTTTCATTGTGTTCTAAAATAATACTGGGGCTTATCACAAGTGAATTTCAGTGGGGTGTATTCAGTGATCCAATATTCATGTGCTTAATAAGCCTACTGTACATCGTACATGCGTTTTACATGCAAAAAAAAACAAACTGTAGAGCAGTTGCTGTGTTTGGACAATAGATCATAACTTATATCACTCTGACATAAATAAGGAATTATTGAACAATATAATAATTTATGTCAGATAAGTAGCCTTTTCCATTTACACTTTAAACTTTATCATCTGTGAAATCAAAAATATTTCTATACAATTATAAATATAGTTGTGATTTACATTTTAAAGGGATGTTGTAAGGGGAGAGCATGCTGTAATTCATAGCAGCCAATCAGATGTTTTCTTTTATTTTCTAAAGTGCACTAAAACAGTGACATCTAGAATCTGATTGGTTTCTGTGGGATACTGCTTTACCCAATGTGTCAGTTTTCAAAAATACTCTTTCATAGGAGTAGGATATCCCAAGCTCCTTTGCAACATTTATCCCGACCTTACAGCAGTGAGATGTACCTGACCGAGCAGGTTGTTCCAGGGTAGGATGTTAGCCGATCACATACACACATTCAGTCCTGGAGAACTTTGCGGCCAAGTATATCCCATTGCTGGTTTTGTGATATGGTTGGGAATTTTCTAATTATTTAAGTATATTTGATAAGTTTCTTCTGGAAAAATAATGGTATTTCCATGTTTCAGGTGGTTTGTTACAAAATGATTGCTTTTCAAAATGCATATCGCTAATAGTATGTGTTTCTATGTTTGCCATAATTTCTGAAACAATGCCATCCTTTATATCCTTTCTATCTCTCTACTAATAACAGTTACATTTTTACTGGACTGGTTGGCAATATACTGGCATGTTGGCAACCCAATGTTTCATATTATACATTCCCTTGTCCTGGTACAGTCATCCTCCTTGGAAAGGTGGGCATGTGCACTGCACTGGTATGTATCTATAAAGATCAATGAACTATAGTGAAGCTACTGTCTTTTCTCTGTTCTGCCTTAAAAAAGGGAGGAGAAACATAATTAGTTAATGCCTGTAATTAATGCTGCAAATAGACTCTGCAGCTAGTGCTTTAGGAAATGGATTATAGTGGCTGGTGGCTGTGCAAGGGTTAAAGGTAACTGTAATGCACTAACAAAAATATATCTTCCAGACAGTGGCAACTGTAGTCAAAGTTATATTAGTTGTGACAGTCTATATTGTAGTTAGTGTTTGGAAATTAGAACCAAAATAGCAGGATCACCCCCTTCAATGAGATATACTGGATAATGCAGAAAACAGAGACTATTGTTAATGCTCAGGGGTTGGTTATCAATAATCATGGTCAGGTCAGAAGCCAAAGGTCTGGTAAGCCAAGAAATTAGGATAATATCAAGAAATTTAGTTAGAACACAGTCCCAGTCTTAATGGTTATTGCAGGCAAGGTAGCTTTGTTCAGCACACACAGGGTTAAGGACATAGATGCTGGCAAAGGTTCTTTAGGAAGAGCCAATTCTCATGGTCAGAAACAATCCAAAGGTCGGGTACACAGAAATTCATCAGGATCAAGCATAATGCTAGACACCAGTGAACAGGCACAAAATAATCTGGCAACCTGGTGCTCAATGTGCCAGCTTGATATAGTGGCTGAAGTGCTCCTAGTGCCAATGATGATGCCAGAACCAAAATAATATATTTTTTTTTGCAACAAAAATATATGCTTCAAGCTTTACTGAAAGCTGAAGTGAGAATAATCGCTACCAATAAATAGGGTATATATACCCTTTCCTCTGGTCAGACCAAATTTATTGTAGCATCTGATTGTTCTCTTTCATAATTATTAATTGCTCCGCCAGGTTATTTAGAACTGCTTAAAGGTGATCTATAATTAAAAGTGGCATTGTGCAAAATATTGTTTTTAAAACATATATATTGTCTCAGTGAGAGTGATTTGATAGTAAAAAAAATCACCTCCAATTTTTTGGGGGCAAGACATGCATTTCTGTACTCTGCATGTGCACCAAAAGTGCATATGCATAGATGCGTATATATATTTTTGCATATCATGTCGTATCACTCTCCTTTGCCCCGGAGCGTTGGTACAGGGACAGGCAGAGACTTTCAGGTGTGTACCAGAATAGGTCAAGTACAGTAAGGGCATGATCACAAAAAGATGACACAATTAGAAGTGAATGTCTCCTTGTAGGAGACGTATCCCTTGTGGCTGCTTGTGGGCTGGTGCAAAATTCAGGCAATGATGATGATAAACATTAGTAACACTATCTAGCCATTTCTGAATGGCTGATTGGGTATTGACCCCTTTAGCTGATAGAACGAAAATCATTAGCATCACAAATATATTATACCAAGTCGTGGCCATCTGTTCTGTTCGGAGTACTGCAGGAAAGAAGATTTCAATTTGCTTTTAGGGAAACAACTGAGATTTATATTATTAATTTGTAAAATTCATTTTGTATTTCCTATTTTATTTAATTAAATGTTATATTCTAATGAGACACACATTTAATAACTGTCAAGACGCTATTCTCTCTTGTGTATAGGACACTTTATTATACTTATATATTGTGTATAAATAGTATAATGTGATTTTAGCATGTATTACTAACACTGTCAAGCCACATCTCCACACTTTTCCAGGGCAGAAGTATACAAATTTGTGCACTTGTACCAACCAATCATCAATCAGTCTACTTCAGATAGATTAGTGAAAACAAATACCTTAGTGGTCGATAACATTGTAAGTTAATGCCCTTAACAAGCTACACCTATTATGAGTTATTTTAAGATAAATAAATTTATGAGGAACAATGAAATTATTTAGGAGTGCTTGATCTAGTGATTATCCATTATGAACTGATACTACACCAAACTCTATGGACAGCTAAGTAGACATGTTGTGGATTAAGATAATTTTATTACATACATAATATAAAATAGAGTTACACGTATTCAGCATCAAATTGTCAGGCAAATACATTTTCATATGTTGTGCAAAATAAGTAATAGTTGAACAAAAAATTGCAGATTAATTTAGTTAAACCTCTTAATCATAAATAAAAATGCAGGATATTGGGTTAAAACACTAAATAAAATATACAGCTATGCATTGTTCAAATGTTGACCATTTTACATTAAGATTGTAAACAAAATTCTAAAACATGTTGATTATATAATAATACAGTGGTCGAAGTGGAAATTTAGAAGTGGGGTTATGTAAAATGTAACTGGATGGCCGGGGCCACCTGGCAAATTTTAGCCCGGAGGGCAAGACTTGACTGAGCAGCCTATAAGGGACATTTTAAAGGAAAACAAATGCAGGTGATCTAGCCCAGGCATATGCTTCCTCTGCCACCCAGCCCAGCCTACCCCTGTCTGTGCCCCATATCTCTCCCAAAATGGAAAAATACATACACACACAGGGAATAGAGATCTGACTCTATCATTAAAGTAGTACAATATTTACTGTATGGCCAACCTGTTTGTGTCATGAGATGGGTGTTGAGAATGGCATTGAGTAAACTAGAAGAAATAAACAGGAAAACTCCAGGATTCCTTTACTTTGCTGCAAGGTTCCCAAATAACCTTTCCCCAGAACAGTTTCAGGTAAACTAACGTTTATCTTACAGCGTGTCTCTATTACTAAGCTATATCAGCGACAAAGTTGTTTGTGACAATTGATCGGCAAGTGCATTAGGTGAGCAGTGGGGGGAAATGACAGGAATGACATTCTGTCCTATATCTGCCCACTTCAACCACTAATAATACCCTTTTATGGCATTGCCAGAGAACAGGTTGGTATCAATGCCTCAGATCTTTCTGAACCAAAGATTGGCCATCTTGAAAATCCAGTTGGTAATGAGCCACAGTTTCCAGCATGTAGACAGCAATGAACATGTAGTTCAGCCAAAGCTGCTGCTGCACCCAATTTGAAATTATAAAATGCAAAATTAAAAGAGTGGCCACACTAATCAATAATCAAATTAGTATAAAAGGATAGAAAGGCGTAACCACATAATTTAAACAATTTTTCGCTCAAAGCAGACGTCAAAACAAAAGATTGTTATCTTGCATTTATTGCACACGGCAGATATCCCATAAGTCAATGCTTTCTGCCAAATGGAGGGTCCTTTATCAAGGCAGTGCCATACATATGTATATTCAAATCTCCTATTTACACACAAATGTTCCCGCCAAAAGACGTAATGTGATGCATGCATCAAAAATGTGTCACCACTCTCCTGCATTACAATACAGTCACGACCACGGCACAGGAAAATGGCAAAAACCAACATGGTGACATGCATCCACGACCAACGCAAGCATCACGGGAGATGGTGATAAATGATACAGCTGTGAGGAAAAAAATATAAACATTGTAATCACATGATTTACATCAGCCAATGACATCAATGCACATTGTGTTTTAAAAAAAATAAAAAATGCATAATGTAATCCTATAATATTATAGGGTTCTACAGATATTTTTTGAAAAAATGATTAGGTGCAAGACACAAAAAATCAAAACGTTTTAAAGGGAAACGACAGAGTCAAACAACAAGACAGTCATCTGCTTACTTGGGTTCATGCAAATTGATATGACTTGATATCATGAAAATATTCACCTAACCTTATGTTATCAATTTCTTCTAACTCTCAAATGTCCACATCAACACGGCAAAAGAGAATTTCTTAGTGGAAAACAAAGGTCACCGCTCAAACCATCTCGCCAAACCCAGAGGTGGATTCCTTAACTGTGAACCTTTCATCATAAGTATTAAATAATAAAGAGTGGTTAGTGTTAAAGAATGGCAGATTTTTGTACCTTACATGGGTTCCCATTTTCACACCCTGAAGTGGAAAAGTGAAATCCCTCATGTTGGTTTTTGTCGATCTCTGGTATCTTGACTATGAGTCATGACCACGGTAGCGATTATGTTTTTTACATGGCATCTTTTGGAGGAAACATTTGTGTATAACAATAAGATTTGAATGTACACATGTATAGCACATCTCAATAAAGGGACCCGAAAGGTTGACCTATCGGAAAGAATCTTTTATATTGGTGTCTAATTTTGTGCAAAAATGGTTTTATTGTTACTGTCTATCCTTTTTGCTATTTTCACAGCTAGAGCATGAGATCTTACCAATTTGTTCTATGATTTTGGGATTACCATGCCCAAAAAGACCAAATTATTGTGGAATATCATGGTAGTCCTTTATGTTTTCTTTGCAAGGGAAATTTGGTTTAAGGTAAGATCAGATGGACTTCTGTAGGTGATTTAGTATCATAAGTTCAGTCTACCATAAGAATTGGAAAAATGAAAAGAAAGATGACTTCAGTTTGATCAAGTGCAATCGCGTTTAAAGCAAGTTAAATTTTGGGGTTTAGTGAGCCTAATATATTGGATCTAAAAAAAATATGTGCTGTATTAAACTTACTGGAATGTTTCAAGGGTTGAACAGAAATCTGTACAGCAGAAAATGTCATTCTGGTTTCAATGAATGCAGTCCAGCAATGAGTGCAGACCTTTCCTAACAAGTTAGATTGATATGCAATGTTCTGTACTGGGCATTACCTCTTAAGTATTTGTCTTTTGCGGTTTAATAAATGTAATGTCATTTGTGTATGGCATGTTAAATTGAAAAAAATCGGGTTTATTTATTAAGTCCACTGGATAAAAAACTTGGGCTGATTTACTCATTTGACTATTTAATATTTATTTGTGAATATTGTTCAAATGGAGAATTTTGAAACATATCATATTTTTGCCATCCCTTTTACACTAAGATATTAGTCTTCTTTTAATATTTCCAGCTTGGAACTGCATGCTCTGTATGTGTCGCCTACCTTCTGTATCATGTATCAATATCAGTGCGTAAAAATATATGTGTCCTGAAAAGTAAAGTAATCAACATATATGATATTGTAATTAATATGTTATAAAGACTATGAATGTATTTATAATTACAATCCTATTCTTCATATTACTTTTTAGGACTTTGAAGGATATCTTGGAAATAATATTTTATTAAATAACTAAGGATACCAAATGCAATAATAGTCTTAGTAGTAATGTAATATCACTAAAAGCACCATATATACATGATTAAAGTTTAATTGTTAAGCTTCAATGATCCTCAAAGGCCAACTTGCTCTTACTCACATGACTGTCTGAATGTCCTTCTCCTGAGTTCACTACATGCTAAACTCATGAAAAATGGAGGGTGGCAGAGGTGCTCACATCAGCCCCTAAATGTATACGCCATTAGCACATTCTGTATTTTCATATGTTTCCAAGCAAGGTCTTCCATCATTACGTGGCACTGTGTGAGGATCTTTGTAATAAAAGTAATCAATTATACAATTTTCACCTGTAAAAATGTAAGCATGACTGGTAATAAATATAGTCAAATGAGTCATACTGTATGAAGGGCTACTAAGTCTAAACAATTAATATGCTATTGACCCAACAAGAAATTAAATCTAGTTTATTGTGATATTATTTCAATAATCATATGCTGAAAAAAATTAATGAATCCAGTTATATTGTACCTTTTTGCAAGGATAAATCAGAAGAATTGTGAATTCTTCACCTACGGTTTCTGTAAACCCTTCCTTAATATCATATGTTATCCATATAAAAAATATGGATGTAGCCCCTCACCCATAACCACCCCTGTAACCTAAAGCTGAGAGCTAGCGCCATGAACCATGCTGCTGGATGACCCAATCCATTCAATTCTCTTTACTATAGTTCTTTAATAGAGCTTATTTGAGCAAGAAGTAGCGTAAGTTGGCTCTTGGCTTCAGGTGACTGGGATGGGGGCTCCTCCAAGGTGCATGTTATATTGGGGAGGGTTTTGTCTCCATTAACTTTTGAGAAAATGGTTTTGGGTAAACTGGATCAGGAGGCATGCTTTGTGCCACTGCAGGAAATTTAATGATATAGGGATGTGATTAAAGGCTAACTCTGCTCTCAATCAGGTTGCTTATATTACATATATTAGCCACAAAATGTACATGTTTGCCTATGCAACATGGTACCAGTAAGCTTTATTTTGGAAGGTCAAGCAATGCCTGGCCTGTGATTCTGATTCCAACACTAGCCATTGGAAACAGATAGCTTGGTGATGATGTCACAGATGAGAGACAGCTATTGAATAGTGCTGCTATTTTGCAATGACAAATGCCACAGTCATTGCATAAAGCGTTCTGATGTAATCTGTCCTTCCCTCACTAACAGGTAGCCCCTGTCTGCAGATAAGATTCGTCTGGAATCACAAGCGATAGATTCCACATGCAAAGCATGGAGATGCCTATTTAACAAGGATCATGGTCGTAAAAGTACCACCGCAATCTTTCCTCTGTTATCGACATCTCAGCATAGCGGTAATGCCAGAAAATTAACTAAATGAATGGCCAATATTTTTTTTTTTCTTGAATATTTAATTTCTTTTTGTTTCAATTATTTTTTTATTATTATTTTTTTAATTAGTGGAACTGAAGGTCAATGTCTTTCATGTGCACTGCTTATGCGCATATCCCCTGAGACCCGACCCGATAAGCAGAGTTAGCTCTTATCTCAGTATCGTTCAGCTGCCTTAGCAATATTTGAATAATAAATAATGGCTATAGGTTATCAGCCCTATCAGCAGACCTTAATAAATAGACCTCTGAGACTGCATTTTAAAAGCCTAAAATATAAAAATCCACCTACTGGATTTCACAGACACCCTGCAAAATGTATTTTTAAGGTCACAGTAATAAAATGAAAACACATATATTAGTTTTGAAACATATATTATTTAAAACTGTAGCTATCCTTTGTGTTACAGTTCAAATTGAATCTGCCAACATTTCTCTTTTGCACAGCTCACAATATCGCTTGCAGCAATTTTAGCACTTATCTGAGATTACAGGCTCATTGCCATTCATTTTTAGATATGTTTTTGCACACAGTACTGGAAACTAGATTTGGCATATATTTCACTGAACATTTCAATCCAAGCAAGTCCTAAGATTTCAGATAAACTGTTCAAAGACATAAGAAGGCGCAGGCCAAACTTCAGACAGTGGTTTCGGTAGTTTAAAATCGTAGCCATATAAATATCATTGGACGATATCACAGGGTTAATTAGCTATTGATTAAGGTGATGGTTTCCCTTTAAAACAATTAAATATTTTCCTAAGCTTACATTTGAATTGATTTATTAGTAAATACAAACTTAATTGCAGAAGTCATGTTCCACATGCTTTTTGGTTGTTTGGTGATTAGGGACTTTGTGTGTTATGTTGGTATATTGTACTTCGAAGCATGATGTGGTCCAGCTTGAAACCAAAACTTTTTTCATTCAAGTTGTGTTAATCATATGGTATTCACATTCTTTTTATGTTACGATAAAAGGGTTTTTGAACATAAGACATATAACATTTGTCAAAAGCCAGGGAGTTGTATTTTGTCATCCTGCTTATGTTCCTACTTCTTCTTCAATGAACTGGGCACTTTTATGAATAAGAGCAATTTCAGATGCAGCAGGTTTTCATGGCATTTTATATAAAGCTGTTTTTTATGGAGACTCATCCACAATCTCCAATACACATACACTTGAAAATTTAGGGGTGCTGGTAAGTACAATTGATGTGAATGAAATAGTGATTTTAACTGCTGTCAAACTATCTGTGTCGATATCAAGAATAAGTGGCATTACACCCACTACATCATCTTACTCCATGCTAGCTTAATCTACACCACATAACTAACAGCAAAACGGATAACACTGTCCATGGTCTATATTTTGGAATTAAAAGAAAATAAACATATCAATTAAATATTAGAGTCAAGCATAAATAATATTGTAATTATCAGCATAAAGAAGCAAATAGGCAATTCTGACCTTTCAATTAGTCCTGGACATAGTTTATTACTATTAGATTCACTGATGTATTTATCTACCAGGAAAAAGACATGTACTACAAGAAAATGGCCACCACTCCAGAGCACACTGATCATCACATACAAGTGTGATAAAAGTAAGTGGTTCTCCTACACTGTGGACAGATAAGGGAGCAGTGTCTATTAATCTTATGATCATATGCTCCACAAGCATTGAATAGAGCATGTGACCAGAAGAAGTGCCAGTATATCATACCAGCATATATCGGCCCACTCCGGACACTGTGTGTTTCTATATATATATATATATATATATATATATATATATATATATACTACTTTATATATACTACTTTGTATATAGATAGTGGTTCATATAGTAGTTATATATAGTGGTTCATCTATTGCTGCTCTAGAGTTGTAAATATTGTATTCCTTTGAATTTGTAGTACAAAAGTGAAATTAATGTGAAAAATATGTTCAATAAATCCTGTAATGCAGTCTTTGTTTATTCTTCAATCTTACAACAGACAACTGCATTCATATATAATTATTATTTACTATATATTTTTCAGTATACATAATTTGGAGTGTTTTTCTTCTTGAGTACAAGAGTTCTTTATTGTAAATGTATAGAAGGCCCCTGCTTTGTGAGGTATTAGGAGTTTAACTTTGGATCAACAACACAATTAAAAGCAATGTATTTGGTAAGGCAGACAACAGCCTTAAAAAATTTGAACAAATTTTGTAAAAGTTAACAATTTGATTGGTTTGGCAGTCATGGCGTTACCAAACTTTTTATCATCTATCATTCAAGTCAATATAGCTTTGAAATAATATATATATTTGAAAAGACCACCCGACAAATGATTTTGATTGTGACATTAATTTCAAATAAATGATGCGTGTTAAGTTGTCTTTGGTATTCTTTCCAAATGGGCACATGAAGAAGTAGGAAAAATGTATGTTGTACAATTTGTTTGACAGGCTGTAATAGCTATATTCTGGTGGTTCTTGTAATAAAATTGTCCAGATGATCTTAATTGTAAAATGAACTTTCAAATAAAAGGAAAGACACATTATAGCAAAAATGGGCCTAGGGTCTTAATATCCAGATGAAACCTGTGCTCTTTTTAATATTGTTATTGGAGAGCTTCCTGTTTATATTCTAATGCAACAAAACATTTTACTGTTATCACTTGAAATCAGTCCAACATTTTATCTAGTGGAGCGGATATTGGAACAAAACACTTGGTCAGATCAAAGATAGTTTCTTTAGGTTTCCTGTATGCTTTCTGTACCAATGTATTTATTGCATTTGAATTTGAAAATGAACGCTATGGGCACTGTTAAATAATTATCTTTAATAAAATATGCTAATGGTAAATCCCATCTGGGAGAAAATCTGAAATATTGTACTGGTTTACTTTTTTAGTTCATTTTGAAAGAATATACTTCTATGTCAAATTTTTTTTATTGAATGGTTACAATCTTTTATAAACTTTTTCACAACTTTTACGCATTCAAACAACCAATGAACCAAGAGAAAGAAATGAAAAAGTAATGTCTTTAGAGTTTACTAGTTGCATCCCTTTTACCATTCATAATAGTTACCCATAAACAAGGTCTAAATGTAAAATATATACATATTCAATAAATTCAGTTATCATAAGGGTTACATAGCATAAAAGTAGAGAATAGCAAATTGAAGGGAGCTTATTGCTTTTTAATTTACTTGTTTAAGCAGTTCTAGAAGCTGTTAAAATGTATATTTGTAACTATGATTCATGTGTGTGGTCTAACTAATGTTAATTCTAAATGTAATAATAGCAGTGCAAGATTATTATTTCAAACTTATTATAAAGCAATTATTATGTATAGTGCTTGAAATAGGCTGGTATACGATGGTATACCGTACCGCCACTTTACCTAGTGCCTTCATTGTAAAACTATCAAATCCCATTCATTTACATTTTCCATACCGCCACTTCTAAATTTTCAGTTCAACCCCTGATTATATACTAATAATAACAGCCTTATAATAAGTAATAAGTAAGTAATAATGTAAATGGAATTACCATCAGCAAATAGTCCACCCGAGAAAACATTTCTAGTATGATATAACAAAGGACAAACGGTGTGTTGGCGCAAAGGGAAACACTTTGTATGAATATTACAAATGACTGAGGTGTTTTGTGGACATATAAAGGACATAAGAATTAACATAGAAGGGACAATAACATATACAAATATGTAAATACTATTCTTTTAAATTTTTCTTGGTGAATTTATTGGTTTAACCATTGGATATTTCTTTGTATGATATGGGATATCACACCCTTAGATAACATTATATATTGGAATATATTGGTGGCAACACCTGGCTGCTGCCACGCTGGAGTAATTTGTTCACCACTTAGTGGAAAATCATGGCTTTATAGCAAACAACAACTATTCCAACTATGGGCAACCTGAAAAAGAGACTTCCAGTGGGGTAAGTGACCTGAGAATTCTCAGAAACATTCCAGGAGGTAAAAAAATGGGACAAGCAGGACAATTATCCCAGTGTAATATTATTTTATTAAAAGTTAAAATGGCAGTAATTAATATGCACTCACATATAAATTATATACTCAAAGAGTATTTGAAACATTGTCCAATTAGTATTATACCGATTGCGCCAATCAGAAATATATGGAAAAAGGCCATGTTAAAGCAGTATAAGATGGCATATTCCTGGGAGCATGAAATCTTCAGGATTGCTGAGTCTTCATCTAGGGTCCGATAGGAGTCTGGCTAATGTCCCCTCAAGTAGACCAACGCGTTTCTACCCCTAGGGACCTGATCTTTGTCAAGGATCTATATGAGTAAAATAATGTGCAATATTTATTATCTATTTTCAAAGATAGGCCATTACATATTTGGTAAAGTCCAGCAACTTCTGTTCCACAGCTGCTAGCTGCTTGTGTTATCATTATAACCTGCTATAAGCGTCATTTTAGGGGAAATAGATATTGAATTTTTTTTTCAGATATTGATTTTGCTGTCCGTGGCTGCTATCATGAATGGCTTTACTTGCTTTAAAGAGAGATTTAGGATAAGACAAACGTATATTAATTATGAAAAGAAACCCAACAATGCCAATGCTAATCGAGAACAGAAATATCTTTTTAATAATCACTATAGATTAGGTAGTTTACTTAAGTCTGTGATGATGCATTGGCTTGATGGGTAAACCTGCAAAAGTACTTAGACAATCAAATTATTCTGACATTTTTAAGGCTCCTTAAGGCTTTGTCTGTGAATAATGATTCTAAGTTGCTGGAGGATTGGAATCATGCTTTGGCAAAGTGCGCAGATCTAGACCAACCAGGGGTCCACAAAAAGAGGCACACATTAATTACAGCTTAGGAGAATGACAAACTTCCGGGTCATCAGAACCTATTCTGTACCTTGAGTTATACCAAAGGGACCAAATCTGGTGATACTTATTTTAGTGTTCCTACTTGGGTACATGTAGTGTTCATGGTCCATAGTGTCATTAACGGGAACTCTCCATTTCTGAAAATCAGGAGCGTAAGTAGCAAAGCCATGTGTGCACTATGATGACTTTCGTTAGCATCACAAGAATAAATATATACTTATATAGTACATTGGTCATGTTGTCTTCCAATGAGCTGCCAAACAGACATATCTTAGGGTCAAGGAGATGGGCACCAGACACAGTGGCACACACACATTTCCACACTGCTGTCTAGAATCGCTGCACTGATACACAATCCCACAACATGTGCCCAAATGCAAATCACTGGAACCACATTTTGGGCAGTTGGTATCACATCTGCCATCCAATTTAAATAGAGAAACCGGAGTGTGGTATACCCTATGGTGTACATATAAATGTATATTAGAATAGAATGCAATATGTGTATCTCTAAGATTTTTAAGCACCTGAGCCCAATACTCATCAGAGAGCAGACCTATTTAAACCTCCCATTTGGATTTAAGAAAGAGCAGCCCATTAAGGTCAAAATGAAAATTAAGTTCAGAATAAAGTATAGAAACAACTCTTCTTCTACCCATTGTAAACAATATATTTTTAATTGCGTAGACAGCGAGTTACAGAGGGGATTCACCAAATTGGGAATCAATAGCATGCCTCAGCTGCATGTAATGATAGAAGGCAGAATTGGGGAAACTAAATTCCTGTCTCCGCTGGTCGAATGATTTCAAAATACCATTACAATAGATATGACCCACGCAGATACACAATACCCACTCCAAATATTAGCTGTAGGCAATCTCTGCAGTTCATGGAGTTTACCATTATGCCAGAGGGGTGTATCAGGATAATACCCCTCCCCGCCCCCCCCCATACCTTGATCACCTGCTTAATAATAGGGGTTACTTCCCACCTATTCCTGCCTGCCAGAAGTATCTGAAGTATCCTCATCTGCTCTCCAAGGAACTCCACCAATGCACAGTTCCTTGGAGCCCTCATTCGGTCAATTAAGTGTGCTGCCAGATAATATTATTATCCTAGATTTTTAAGGTGCCACAGTGCTACGCTCACCATACAGTAGGGAAAACAGTACATACATAAAATAGGGACATACAAGGTAGACAAAATAAATGCAGACATGAAAACAAAGGGTATGAGAGCTTACATTCTAAGTGGAAGAGGGCACAGCTGAAACAAGAGGAGCAAATGTGTCTCAGAGTGGAGATTGGGACAGTTGTGAGGGTGCATTAATGTGAATAGTGTTATCGGGGATAAGGTCACCTCTAAAAAAGAGATGGGTTTTCAAAGAACTTCTAAAAATTTGAAGGCTGTGGGAAAATCTGATTGAGCATGGTAGGAAATTCCATGAGTGGGGAGCAGCATGGAAGAGGTCTTGTAGGTGGGAGTGAGAGGTGGTTACCAGAGGTGAGACAAGGCGTAGGTCAGAGGTAGATCCAAGAGGGAGGGAGGGAGAGTATTTTGATATGAGATTTGAGATGTAGGCAGGGGTAGTGTTGTTGAGTGCTTTGTAGGTAAGGGTGAGTAATTTAAATTTGATTCTGGAGGACACAGGAAGCCAGTGTATGGATTTGCAAAGTGGTGCAGCAAATGGGGAGCGGTAAGAGAGGTAGATAAGTATTGTAGCAGCATTTAGGATGGATTGATATATGGGTGTCAGGTATGCCAGATGGGAGATGATGAGAGAATGGATAAGAGTTTTGGTAGCATGTTGAGTAAGAAAAGGGCATATTCTGGCAATGTTTTTAAGGTGGAGTCGACAGGACTGGGAGAGAGTCTGAATGTGAAGAATAAGTCAGAGGGCAGAATAAATTGTGACACCAAGACAGTGAGCTTGGGAGACTGAGGATAATTGTGGTGTTATTGACAGTGAGGGAGATTTGAAGGCAGGTGGTGACTGTGGCAGGAGGGAAGTTAATAAGCTCTGTTTTGGACATGTTGAGCTTCAGGTAGCGTTGAGACATCCTAGTGGTGAGAGCAGAAAGGCAGTTGGTTACACGAGATAGTACAGAAGGAGAGAGGTTGGGGAGGAGATATAGATTTTGGTGTCATCAGTGTAGAGGTGATATTGGAGTCCGAATAAGGGAATTAGTGCCTTAAGCGAAGAGATGTACAATAAACGTGGGTTAGAAGACTGGGTGGATATTAGAGATTTGAAGAATGTTTTTTTTGGCAGTTGAAATTGCAGTGGCAGTGCTGTAAAATAAAAAGATGAATTTATAGTGGAGGAAATCAGTGTAGGAATGAGGTTTCCTCCAGTGGCACTCTGCAGTGCGAGAGCCCTTTTGCAAGTAGCGGGTCTGTTTGGTGTGCCATTGTTGGGTATTGGATCATCGGAGACTATAATATAGTAGCTGGAGCTGCATTGTCTAGGGCTGAAGTGAATGTTTTGTTATAGAAAGAGGCAGCCTGATTAGGACAGGACAATGCATTTACTGGAGAAAATAGCTGTTTTAGTAAAAAAAAGTGTCTAAGAGGTTTCATTATGTGGATTTGGGTGCAGAGGGGAGGGCATGAGATAAGGTGAGGCTGAAAGAAAGGAGGTTGTGGTCAAAGAGTGGAAGGGTAAATTGGAGAAACTAGAGATGGAGTAGTAGCGGGAGAAGACAAGGTCAAGGGAGTGACCATCACGGTGGGTGAGATATGAGGTCCATTGGGAGAGACCAAAGGAGGAAGTAAGTGAAAGAAGTTTAGTTGCAGAAGAGACAGTGGGATTATCAATGGGAATGTTGAAATCACCTAGTATGAGAGTAGGCAAGTCAAAGGATAGGAAATAAGTGAGCCAGGCTGCAAAATTGTCAAGGAATCGGGAAACTGGACCCGGGGGGGGCGATAAATGACAGCAAAATGAGGGTTGAGAGGATAAAATAGATGTATAGTGTGGACTTCAAAGGAAGAGAATGAGAGGGAGGGTTCAGAGGATATGACTTGAAAGGTGTAACTTGGAGAACGTAGAATGCCTACCCACCACCTTGTCTGTTTCCGGGTCTGGGAGTGTGGCTGAAGGAGAGTCCCCCATAGGAGAGAGCTGCAGGGGTTGTAATGACAGAGAAGGTGAGTCAAGTTTTTGTAATAACAAGGAGGTTGCGGGATTTAGAAATGAATAGATCATGGATGTAAGTTTGTTACAAGCAGTTCTGACATTCCATAGTGCACAGGAGAAGGGAAGAGAGGGTAGTGGAGATATGTGGATTAGGTTGGTGGGATTGCAAATATGGGGTGTATGGAAAGGATTGGAATGGAGCAAGAAGTGCAAGTAGAGAATGGGGATTGTACAGGATCCAGGGTTTGGTGAGATGTCACCACCAGCCATGAGAAGGAGCAGGGTAAGGAAGAGGACTTGTGAGGAGAATTTGTGGGTGTGAGCTTTATTTCTATTTATGTAGGCTGGTGAGTGTGGTGGGTACAGAAGACAAAACAGTTCAGGCATGCAGACTTGTGAGGAGGGAAGAAGTGAGGGGGAAATAATTGGGGAGAGAGGAATAGGATGGTGGAGAAAGAAGAGTAGTTTGGAGAGAAATATAGTTACAGTGAATAGGAGAGGCTGTAAATTGAGTAGGTGCATGATGGAGAGATGTGAATGAATGTGTATTAGCTAGGGTAGGTAATGAGAAAGTGGAAAGGAACAATTGATCCAAATTGTGCAGGGCAATAGAAGAGGTGAAGGATTCCTTACCTCCCCCTGGCTGGGGTAAATAATCATCAGCATTAGCAGCAATTTATAAAACGCCACTAATTCTGCAGCGCTATACAGAGAGAACTCACTCACATCAGTCCCTGCCCCACTGGAGCATACAGTCTAAATTCCCTAAAATAAACACACAGGCAGACTACTGTCAATTGTAATAGCAGCTAAATAACCTACTAGTATGTTTTTGGAATGTGGGAAGAAACCTGGAGCACCCAGAGGAAACCCCCTCAAAGGGAAAACATACAAACTCCACACAGATAAGATCATGGTCAGGAATCGAACTCATGACCTCAGTACTGTGAGGCAGAAGTGCTAACTACTAAGCCACCGTGTGGTTAATGGAGTAAGGAGTTTCTGCTGCTCTGACATGACGAGGTCCAGGAGGATGCTGACCGTTGGGTGCAGAGGGTCCAGCATCCAAACAGAGATGGTAACAGCAATCACAATTGAGCTCAGTGAGAAGTTGAACAGGTGTTGAAACAGCAATGACAATTGAGCTCTGTGGGTCCCACAGCTGAACTGATATGGTAGTTTAGTGGATCCTAAAACAGCCTTGTTTTTTGGTATGAAGTGAATCCACAGTGCTGCTGTGACATTTGCCAACAGTATTCAGAAAGATCAAAAGCGTTATATTTGTGAGAATAGGAAGGGCCAAACTGCCAGATGCTTTGGAACTTCAAAAGGTACTCAATTTAATTATGGCCATTTTACCACCCAAATAAAGTACAACACATATTGATTGATAGATTGACATACTTTGCTGGGAAGAGGTACAGAGGAATGTTGCATATGTAAAGATATTTAGGTTGCACAAGCATTATGAATAGATCTTCCACAACATGGTAAGAGGAAAACTCCCCCATGACTGGGACTTGAGCTTAAAATATGGGATCAACATTTAGAGAAACGAATTCTGATTATATAGGTGAGATCCAGAATCACAGATACTTATAATGCAGCATCCACTGCAGGGAGTGTCGCGGGATCATCCCATCAGGGGTGGTGCCATGAACAGGAAAAATACTAGATTTATCGCAATTGATCTTGAGACTTTCCAAAAGTGTCTACCGCTTTTAGAAGATTATTCAGTGAGTGGTTCTCATCTGTCATCCAATTCCCTTACTTTATTAAACTAGTGGATAATACTTTTTCAGGATAACCACGGTCCTCAAAACGTTTGAAAGGTATTGCTTATTGTTCCTTGAATCGCTTAACCTTCTCACAGTTTCCCCTAATCCTCATAATTTGGAAAGTGGAAATATTATCTTTCTACTTATTATAATGACAACTGGAATAATCAATATAACTATTACTCTCAACCTTATTAATGAAAGTATTAGTATTGATAATATCATTGGTCGTAAAAAAAATATTCAAAGATCAGGGTCAGAAGGGATCCCCCTCCCCAAGTAATGGGGGGAGCAATTTTTATTTAAAAATCGCAGTACCCTATGGATCCTGAAATTGACACATTGGGTACGGAAAACAGACTGCCTCTGCAAGAAGCCAGGAGAATGAGATATATTTTCCATGAGCACCAGTTGATTGACTCATGACATCTCTTACATCATAACGGAAGAGTCTACATCTATTACTTTACTCCACACTCTAGTTATTCCAGAATTGATTACTTTTTATTGATCATATACACTGGATATCCTCATGGATTCACAAATAGGGCAAATTGTGGGATCTCACAAAACTCCTATACACTTCACTTTGGCTTTGGCCGAGCCTCCTCACAGGTGTTTGACCTGGAGACTTAACAAACAATTATTACAAGACCAGTATTGCAAATCTCAACTAACAGAATCTCTAAATGAATATGGAGCTTTAAATGGTAATGGAGAGACCTCTAAGATTACACTTTTGGAGGCTCATAAATGCATCAAAGTGCAAACAGCTGGGTACATTCCTCAAAAAAACAAAAGGAAGTTCTTAAGGACTTCCTTCTCTCTAAGACTAATTCATTGGAGACCAGACACAAAAGTTCCTTCTCTGTGGATACCTATGCAGAGCTTGAGGCTGCTAGAATAGCTTTAAACAAACTCCTAGATGACAGAACGAAATTTGCATTCAGAAAATGTAAATGTAAGTTCTCCTGGTGCGGGAATAAACCAGGGAGGCTCCTTGCTAGGGCCTTACATAAACAGCGATCCCAGACAAATATACATACCGTAAAGTATGACAGGGGCAACACGCAGCCGTAACTTAGAAATCTAGCACCCGGGGCGAGAAAGACAAATGCTGCCCCCCTAGCCCCCAGTTTTAAACCAAATGAACCTAAAATATTTCTAAAGTGCGCCCTCCTTCAGCGTTGAGCCCTGGGCGGTCGCCCCTATCGCACAGCCCTAGTTACGGCCCTGGCAACACGGGCTTTAAGGACATAGCAAAAACATTTCACTGCTATTACTCATATTTGTATAATCTCATGCCATATATCTCCCCCATGTTAGCAACTGAAAATAACATGGTTGCTAAAGAATATTTGAATGAAATACAGTTCCCATGTTTTACAAATGATTAGGAAAGTCCAGTGGGATATGCGTTACTGCTGCTGCATGATAGACATCCAGTCTTTATATATGGCTAGTTCTCATATTAAAGGAATAGGGGTAGTCAAACTATTTTTGCATGATGACCCTGTTTAGACATTGGTTTATAAGAATTGATTGTGGAATGAACTACATTTATTGTAGATTATAACTATTTCACTTTCCTTAATCAGTTCTACCATACCAGGGGACTGCTATGGACAGTCCTTTCGCACCAAGTTACTTCACTCATTATATGGGCAATTGGGACAGTAATATTATATATGCAAACCAGGTGTATATGGACAAGATTGTCCTTTTTAAAATATGTTATACTGATTATTTGGAAGGGTACACAGACAGAATTTCAGAACTATAGACACCAATATAAATGAATATGTGCTACAATTTACGTCTAAAATAGCTGGGATAAAATTGAATTCCTTGATTTGGTCCTGGATACAGAACATTTTAGGACCAATGATATTATCAATACTTATACTTTCATTGAGAAGGTTTACAGTAATAGTTATATTGATCATTCTAGTTGTCATTATAAGTGGAAAGATAATATTCCCACTTCCCAATTTATGAGGCTGAGGCAAAATTGTGAGAAGGTTGAGCGCTTCTATGAACAATCAGCCATACTTTTCAAATGTTTTGAGGAGCGCGTTTATCCTAAAAAGTTATTTACTAGTTTAAGGAAAGTAAGGGATGTGGATAGATTATAATTACTGAATTATAAAAGGAATGAAAAGAATCAAGTGAAAGATAAAATCACATGTCCCTTTATTGCTACCTTTAATATAGCAGGCAAAAAAATCAGTAAGATTCAAGAGAACCTCTGGCCACTATTATGGGTAACTCCATTGCTATCATCATACTTACATTTCAAATCACTCACCATCTTTAGAAGGCCTAAAACATTAAAAGCTTTTCTATCCCATAGTTTTTTTTTAAAGATACGAGTATTACTCAACATAATTGGCTAGCATTGTCAAAAGACTTTTTTCCCTTTGGTCATGGTAAAGTGTGCAACTTTGTACACAACGATAATAGAACCTTTTTGAATTCTGCTTCAACTAAATATAGAAATATCAACTGCACTATGAATTGCAATATCACATGTTATTTATTTAGTAGAATGTGGGTGGGGAATGAAATATGTGGGTAAGACAAAGAAGGACCATGAAAGTGAATATCTTTGAGCACTTGAGGAACATTATTCATAATGTAGACAATCACAATATTCCGAGACATTTCTCTAAATTTCACAATGATCTAATATTTCTTACATTTAAAACAATTCAACATGTCCAACTAGATAAGACGAGAGGAGACCAATTAACACAACTAGCCCAACGGGAAACATGTTGGAGTTTTACTCTTAATACTTTTTTACTGATAGGACTTAATGAGGGAGGTGATATCACTCACTCCCTCTGAATATTTTTAATATCGATTATTGTGATATTACTGTGTTCATTAAAGGGTTGTCAATAGATAAAATATGAATCCATTTGTATTATTAATAGGGTGGAGGAGACTTTGAACTTTATAGAACTGTGATGTTGAAAATATTTTGTTTCTAATGTGAAGTTGTAGTTTGTATGAGCTCATTGCGGAGATCTGTGCTGACATCTTTACGTGAATTGTGGCTTCAACACTAGTGGTCAGTGCTCCTGAGATCCATGTATTGGTTAATTTTGTTTTCTTGTATATGTTCAAACTAGCCTTCCCCCCATCCCTCACTGAAAGATGAGGGATGGGGGGAATTGGTACACACGCTATATACATAGGTATGCTCCGCTACTTACTGCGTACATTTGTTAGATAAATCGGTCTACATCGTTACTTGTGTAATCTTTGTATTCTCTTTTATAATAATGTTTTTATGATTTTACACATATTCCATTAATTTTTACAATGAGTAGTCTCCAGTGGAGACTGGATAATGTGGAGGGGAGGATGTAGGGATCACGATCCACATGGTGAAACTAATTAAAACACAAACTCCAATAATGCTGGCAATATTGGAGAGACTGTTCAGAGAAGCAATTGCTAGAGGTTTGTATTGGGCCTTTCTGCACATGTACCTGCTGGGCACATGACTAAAGCAAACTTTCTGTCACTCCCATGCCACCAGCCAATCAGAAAACAGAATGGACAGCATCCGATGAATTAGTTGAAGTTGGGCTGTCATAGAGAGGGGGGCTTCTAAAAGGGGGAAATGTGGAACGCTAAAGGAGGGCAGAAAGAGAAACAGATGGGGAAGAAAGAAAAGTAGGAGACAGTAGGGAAAGGCAGGAGAGGAAGAGTGGACAAGGGAGATAGAGAAACTGTAAGAGAGAGTGAAAGTGAATGAAGAATATGAGAAAGGAGCAGGATTGAGCACAAGGGATAGATTTCTGAGAGGGATAGTTTGAATGAGGAGTAGACAGGCAAGAAAGACACAATTTATAAATTGAAAAGACATTAAACATTATTAAAATTTCAACAAATACAGTGCTTCTAAGGATTTACACTTTTTCTCTAATATCTGTTCTTTTTGTCTGGATGACTTTTTAATTTCAGCTATGCCAGCAATTAATGTCCCCCTTAGGAAAGCCTTAAAAGCGTCCCAAACTATAGGTGGCCTTGCTGTTACCAGATTATCTAAAAGTATCTACAATATTAGCAACATTTTAAAGGAAAAAAATGCAGGTAGTCCAATGACCCAGCCCAAAGTAGCCTACTATAGGAACCGCCCAGGAGGCAGATTCCCCCCTGCCCTCCAACTCAGCCAGCCCTTGTCCCCTTTAAATATATTTTAATAAACATTCTCTACTATCCTTAGATTAGATTTCTTTAGGTTAACTAATAGTATCATTGCCCTTTTTCAAGAATATTTGCTCTAAGATGAGTGACTGTTCTCAAAAATCCTTTCTTTCTTGCAATTACCTTTAACCCAAGGCCTCTAATTGTTTCCTCAGTGGATCCACTCCAAACACCAATGTCTCCCCTTTAAATTGTGTTTAGGGCGTGTCGTAATTGAAGGTAAGAATAAAACATTGTTCTGGGTACAGAGAATTCCCCAACCAACTGTTCGAAGGATTTAAGTACATTTGTGTCATAAAGTTGACCTACCGACACCACACCCAACCGAGACCACTCCCTGGCCCTCTTCACTGTATTCAACTTCTCAAATTTCTTTGCCCCCCAGATAGGAGTACATGGATCAATGTCAGTTTGTTTCATTATTTTATTACAGATTGTCCAAATCTTAACTGCCTGAATCAGGAGCGGAGGAGCCCGCATACCAAGCCGCCCCGCCAGCAGTGACTGTAAGGGAGTGTGATTAGAATTAAATTGGTGTACCAACACCCAATGTAGCTCATGGTAATCGGAGTCCGAAACCCATGCCCTAAGGTGGACCAACTGAGAGGCAAAATAATATAGTTTCAAGTTAGGAAGTGCAAATCCACCAGATCTGGATCTATACAGCGAGCTGAGCTTGACCTTAGCCCTTCCCCCTCCCCAAACCAATGAAATCAAATAGCTATCAATGCATCGGAAAATGGAGGGTGGAATATATACAGGTGACTGCTGGAGTATATACGAAAACTTTGGCTGCACCATCATCTTAATTAAATTTATGCTACCGGAGACAGAAAGTGGGAGCTTCTTCCATACATGAGTTTTTTCTTTAATGTATTTGATCTGGGGCCGCAAATTAAGTTCTACATATTCAGCGGGGGTATTAGAGATCCATATTCCCAAGTATTTGAATTTCGATGCCCATTTTAACTGTAAGCCTTCTAGCATTGTCACGGGACATTCCCATCCCAGAGGAAACACGCTAGATTTATCCCAATTAATTTTTAGGCCGGAAAAAAAACCAAATCCATCAACCACCCGCAGCAAATGTTTTAGGGAAGTGTCGTGATCTGAAAGGAACAGCAGCATATCATCTGCATATAATGCCACCTTATCCTCTCTGTGCTCTGATCTAAGTCCCACAATTTCTCTATCATGCCGGATCTTACAGGCCAGCGGCTCTATTGCTAATGCAAACAGGGCCGGAGACAACGGGCATCCCTGTCTATTACCCCGCTCTAATTGAAATTGTTGAGAAAGATGCCCATTGACACAGACCCACGCCACTGGATGTGAATACAAAAGTTTAACCCATTTTATAAATTCCGGGCCCACTCCAAATCGGGACAGTACCTCCCACAGGTATGGCCACTCCACCGAGTCAAACGCCTTGGCTGCGTCCAAGGACACCACAACTTCGCTCTCAGAAGAGGGTGACCGCACCTGCAGGAGAGTATACAGCCTTCTAAGATTGATAGACGTGGACTTGCCCGGCATAAATCCCGTCTGATCCGGATGAATTAATTCCAGCACCACTCTACTTAACCTCAAAGCCAGTAATTTTGCTAGAATCTTAACATCATTTGACAAAAGTGAAATCGGGCGGTAGGACTCAGGGTACAACAAATCTTTCCATGACTTAGGTAGCACCACCACTATTGCCTCTGCCATTGAAGGGGAAAGAGCGCCAGTCTCACCCAGCTCGCTGAATGTATCCAACAACCTAGACACAAAAAAGGGCCGGTGTTTTTTATATAATTCAATTGGGATTCTATCTACTCCAGGGGCTTTACCATTAGGGAATGACATATTAGCTATATCAATCTCTTCAAGAGTAAAGGGTGAGTCCAAAAACTCCCTACTATCATCGGAGAGGACAGGAAGGGAGATACCATTCAAATACCGCTGTAACGTATCCATGTCATATCTGACCTGTGACTTATATGTATTAGTGTAATATTTATGAAATACCTCAACAATATCAGGCATCAGATACCTCTTAACCCCACTGTCATCACAGATAACCGGTACTGCTGCATCTGCCCTCTCCGCCCTTGTCAGATAAGCCAGGAAGCTACCATTTCTATCGTCCTCTGCATATCGTACATGCTTAGAAAACAGAAATTTACGTTTGGATTTCTCAAATACATACTCTACCCACTCTCTCTGGGCCAACTGCCATGTTCCCCTTGCAACCTCAGTTTTGTCCGCAATGTATTGTGCTTCTAAGGATTTACACTTTTTCTCTAATATCTGTTCTTTTTGTCTGGATGACTTTTTAATTTCAGCTATGCCAGCAATTAATGTCCCCCTTAGGAAAGCCTTAAAAGCGTCCCAAACTATAGGTGGCCTTGCTGTTACCAGATTATCTAAAAGTATCTACAATATTAGCAACATTTTAAAGGAAAAAAATGCAGGTAGTCCAGTGACCCAGCCCAAAGTAGCCTACTATAGGAACCGCCCAGGAGGCAGATTCCCCCCTGCCCTCCAACCCAGCCAGCCCTTGTCCCCTTTAAATATATTTTAATAAACATTCTCTACTATCCTTAGATTAGATTTCTTTAGGTTAACTAATAGTATCATTGCCCTTTTTCAAGAATATTTGCTCTAAGATGAGTGACTGTTCTCAAAAATCCTTTCTTTCTTGCAATTACCTTTAATACAAATATGGAATATGTGTAATGACTTTATGGTAATGGTTACTTTGCAGATGTAAATCCATTTCTGAACAATGATTCTGATTGAATTCATGTTTAGTTAAGTGTAAGGAATGGCCAGATAGGGAAGACTTTGGCAAGAGTTGGTCAACTTAATATGTTTTGTAATATATGAAACAAACATATGTAAAAGAGTGCATTTTAAAGTAGCATTATATCATTGAAAATGTCCTAGTTTTATTTAATATATTGCTAATGGTTAATGGAGATCATTTATTTCTTCTTGCCTCTCTGAGTGTATTGGCCCCTTTAATAAAACCCTGTTCCAGAAAAATGCTGACCTCTTCTGTAAGTCTGTTAACATAATATATAGGTGTATTTATTTTTCATTATACTTATTCTAATATAATCTGCCCCACTCTCATGTAAGAGGGAAGGGCTCCTGGGAAATGTCTTTTAAGTGATGAGAACTATATGGCAGCACAGATTATTTTCAGCTCTGCATTACATTACATTATAATTTAGTATTACAATATGTGTAGTCCCTGGCATTAGCTATAGAGGACATGGGGATGATTCTCCCTTTGCTATATAGGTGCAGGTTACTTCCCACTGTAGGACAATTTTCATGCAAAGCATTACTAATACATCTATGCAAAATGGATCTATAATAAAATGAAATGATTTAAAAATTATTATTTGCAACCTTCAATGTTTGCATTGGATCTATTAGCGCTAAAAATAGGGGAGATTTCAATTGCGTTTTCAAAGTCTCCCCTCATTGAGAAGACAAAAAGTTAAAAAAGTTTAAAACTATTACAATACCATTGTTCTTGAACCTAAAATTCCCTGAAACCTTAAGGAAATAAGTCAAGTGTATTTTTTTTTCGTGATTTTTTTTCCTATTTTCCTTATTATTTCCTAATGCCCATGCATTAAAAATATAATGAAACCGATATGCTAGAAAATGAAAGACCTATAGCTGCTAAAAAGGAATAACAATATAACATTAGCATATGTTGAAATAAAAAAGTTATTACTGGGAAACCACCACAGCACAAAACACAAAAATGTTTCCGGGTATTAAGGTGTAAATTACCTAGCCATGAAGGGGTTAAAGAAGATACCTGTGAGACATGTCCTCTTTTGTTAATTAAAGGCTATGCACAACTCAGTGGAAAATAAATAATCCTGAAAACCTCCTCTGTCTGGTTGAGGCGAGGCTCCAGTAAGCGCTGTAGTACAACAGTGGACAGTGTTGTCATGGAGCAGTGAGCAAGTACGTAATTGGCATACAATATTTAGTGTGCTGGGCAACAGCTCAATAACGAAACATGCTACCATCTGAATAATGCAGTGCAACACTACCACACACACACGTTGGTGTGAAAGGATAAGTGTTTTAAGCAAATTTGTTTTAATTTAAATTAATTTTTTATGTGCTATAAAATGGGTCTAAATGAAATGAAAATCTCATGGATGTGAAGTGTTCATGCGACATGATTCTGATTGATAGTTAAAAAGACAGCACAATAATATAGCACTCAGATGCAATGTAGTATTTCATTACAAATTCAGTATAGAACAAGGTTCAGTGGTATGTACATATATAAGGGGAATATCGGGGGAAAAAATATATATATCATTCGTATGATAGGAGTACCTTGAATAACAGCACTTTGCTGTTGGGTACATTATTAATATTGTTGTTATCCTTTATTTATAGGGCACCATATGAGTTCCTCAGCACTGTACAGGGGGCCAACACCAAGACAGTACATGGTATAACAGTACAATACAGTTAACAATATGCTTTACATTGCTCCTTCTACTATCTAATGGATAAATATATAGAAAAACAAAATAAATGTAAACACAAAAACAGTAAGTCAGAAAATTTTGAGGCCCCCTGTCAGTCGGAGGCCCAGGGACATTTCCCTCCTAATCCTCCCCCCTCCTCTGGTAGGGCCTGGGTTCACCAAATTAACATCTGGGACCCGCTATTTAACAGTAGCTCTGACCGTCTCCCACCAATTGAACCAATTGAGGAATTTATATATAGCCCATTGAGGGGTAAAAAAAAATCAAAAGCCAGGATAGAGGCCATTTTAGAGGATATTGGAAAGTAGACAGGGATATCATTGCATGCAGGGTGTAGTTTGCTGTGTCAACAGAAAAGGAAGAGTGTGTTCAAAGAGGGTGTATGTTGTCAGGATATTGTAAGAATGAAAGTGATGGTATGTGTTTGTTAGTGAAGAATACTTGTTTGAATTGAGTCCTAAACAGTAACTGAGGTAGAAAGATGGTGATAGTAAACTATAGAGCAGTGTTTCTTAACTCCAGTCCTCTGGGCTCCCTAACAGTGCAGGTTTTCCATATCTACTTGCTTAAGCAGAGGTGTATTCATTACTGACTGACACATTCTAAGAGATCCACAGGTGGTATAATTATTTCCCTTGTCACCTGGAAAGCATGCACTGTTAGGGGTCCTGAGGACTGGAGTTGAGAAACACTGCTATAGTGGGTCAGCATTTTTAACGTCTATGCTCTGGCTGCAAAGGGTGAGCAGAAGGATTTGTTTGAAAGGATGGAAGTTTTTTTTGCCTGTAAGAATACTGCTAGTGATTTTTGGTTGAATTTTGTGTTTGACAAAGGATGTAAAAGAGTGTAAGATTGATGTCCTGGAATTTAAAAAAAATAAAAAAAATAATTGTTGATTTTTCACGTAAAGATGAGATAATGTAATGTAAGGAAATATCTAAATCTGATACAAAATTGATCCCATCCCACTCGGGTTCTGCATTTGTCATGATAGAGATCATGGGACTGATTTATTAAGGAAAATAAAGCAAAGTAAAGCAAAAACATGAGTAACTTTGAACCTTGGCAAAACCATGTTACAATGCAAGGGGTGCAAATTAGTTTATTATTTTGCACATAAGCTAAATACTGGCTTCCTTTTCATATAGCACACGAATACTTGATAGCTTTATTTTTACACTGACATTTATAGTTGATCTAGGACATGCATTACCCAACTATAAATTTGTCCCTATAAATTTACCTTCCCCTCCAATGCAACATGGTTTTACCAAGGTGCAAAGTAACTCATTTTTTTTTTTGCTTTACTTTCCTTAATGAATCAGGTCCAATGTGTGTAAGTTATAAGCAAATAAGTCTGCCATATTTAGATCACGATTATGGGAAGTGAAGGATTGCACGGGCGCACGCAGGGGTAATTTCTGGTTCTCCAGAAACCCCTCCCCTCCGCGAAGATCGGGGGCTAAACAGTGCCCCAACACAGCAGCCGCGGCGCTGTCAAAAAAGCGTCCGCGGCGGTGCTGTATTGTACTATGCAGTGCTGCTGAAATGGAGATGCTGCGCATGCACAGCAGCTCTCGCTATATTTTTTTTTCGGGATGGAAACCCCCCCTTAAAAATCCTGCGTGCGCCCCTGGATGGGGTGTAATATACTGAGCATGTATGGGAGGGTCTATGGAAATTAAATATACTATGATAGTATTTCCCAAACCCAGTACTCAGGGAAGATAAAAAAGTTCTTTGAATCCTATAAAAGGTGGAAGAGGGGAAAGAGACAGTGTGCTTGAGTGGTGGGATTGGATGAAAGAGAGAATGGGTGTGTTTTTCACGAAGAATGGTTATAGAATGACAATGAAATAGAAGATGCAGGAAGAATGGATAAATAATGTGTGATTATTTGTATAAAATGCGAGAGTTGGTATGCATGTAAGGAATGAGATGCCAGAGGTCAGATGAATACAGTTTTTGAGAGCTGGGGTGAGCTAGGTATGAAGTTAGCATGAAAGTTTGATTTTAGGAAGTTGAGAAGTTTGTCTCAAGTTTGACACTGACAGTGAAAGTGCAAATATGTTTCCTCCCAATGTGTATTTTTAAAAAGTAAACAGGATGCTGTTTCTGTGGTAGTGTAAAATGGGGAAAGTGAAGCAATAGATTGTTATAAAAGAGAGAGTGAAACATGTTCTGAGATTCCTCAAATAATATATTTGAATGTGAAATATATACGGTGCAAGTGTTAAAATGCACAGTGTGGAAGTTCTTAGTGTTTACCATAATACCATAGCAAAATCAATAAAGACACGGACACCAGATTAACGTTGGAATAAATATTATTTATTAAATGGCTAATATTAAACTAAAGGGGCTGAAAGGCGGACGAGAGCAGGGCAGTCAGCAAACACAAAACCAATAACGGTGGAAAGGTCAGACCATTGTACTACCAACCCAGGATCATACCTTATCTATTGGCCGGTGCAAAATATCTGTCCAACGGCAAGACTACACCCCCCTTATAACCGGCAGTAAAATATTCAACATACTGGCCCATTCACTGGACCCAACACACGTGATGACAACACAATCCAAAAGGGGGAGTAGTGACCTATGACGAGATAACCCAAGCACCATATGCAAACTTACCGACTGCACTGCTCTCCCACCCATGCCGCAGGGATGACTATAAATGCGGCCCGCCAACTACAGCCCTAAAAACAACTCTGAGCTTCCAAAATAGCTGGTCAATAAAAAAGATAATACCAACATCGGACAAATGGACCCCATCATCTCTAAACAAATGTACAAATTCAGCCTTGAGTAATGGATGGGAAATGGAAAAACCCCCAGACTCACGGAAAATCTTATTGGCCACCTGGTTAACTTTTCTGACTACCGATGCAATAGTCATGGGGGGCAAATCAGACCTCCAACTTCTCCGGGGAACAATATATGACCAGCACAGGTTGATGGATGGCCATTTGACAGAGATCGACAAAATGTCATACGGATTTTTATAATAAGGTCCAAAGATTTAATTTGAATGACGTCATTACCACCCAAGTGGACCACAAGAATATCAGGGACACCACGTTCAGCAATCTCTCCTGACAGTACCGACATGAACTCCGTCCATCTCATACCCCGCCGGTCTATCCATATTACTTCCGCATAAACCGGAAACCACAGACACTTCCGAACAAAAGCGTGTCTACTCGCCCAGTAGATATAGGAGTGTCCCAAAAACCAAACGGAGATTTTTCTGGTATCCCCCCCTAAAAGAAATTAACGACTTGTCAATACCACAAAAAACCATAAACACATATTAGCATGACATAAAAATCCTAAAACTTAATGAAAACTGATAACTACCAACACAATGTAGAAATCCAAATAGTAACTGACATGACAAAGGGGTGATTTTACTTCCAACATTAAATAGAGCGTAAAAAGGCGGCGACCCAGGTGAAGGTGAAAACCCAGTGGGAAAAAGCCCTTCACGCACCCACAAAAAGCGGCCAGCAGCTAGCCCCTGGGTCTACCACCCAAGAAGAGAAAGCGAAGAAAAGAAGAGCTGCGTAAAAAGGAAGCAAAACAACATTGGTTAAACATCAGGCCTAATATATCGCTTATAACTACTGGATTTCCATCTCCCTAAAGTCTGAATAGCTGCTATTGATGCCCCGCCTGCCACTGCCGCTGTTGCTGCGCCAATACAAAAGGAGTGAGTACCAAATTCAGCTGAGGGTAACCCCAGGACCTCCAAATCTTTGCACTTGATGGCATGAAATTGAAACTTGGTAACCGGGGAACTATCCCTGTGAACTAACCAAACTTCTGCTTGCTGCGGGCGTGCTCCTGCTAACACGTGGCAAAGCCGAACCGGACAAATGATACCATCTTGCTGCCTTGCCAGCGTTAACCAATGCCCAACACCCAACTGGTCTGTTTTAGATCGGGCAATCTTAATTTGAACAGTATCAGGATTTAAGATGACATTTTTTGCTAAAATGGCCAACCCTAATTGGTTCTTGGACTGCGCAACCAACTCCCCTACTCTCAGTCCCCCTTGAAAAGCCATGGAGAACGCCGCGCTAAAAAGAGAAGCCTCAAAAACATTAACAATAATATCTGGCAAAACTACTATCAACCGGGCCAACAAAAACGCATCTATAGGATGCCTGTGGTCCCTGGGTATAGGGTGTAATCTAGACCAACCTTTCAATGCATTTCTAACCAGGAATGACTTCGTAGGATCAATGAGCCCCCGTACCTTTGCCATAAAAGAGATACCTGCTATTGTAGATGACATAGATGCTTTACTAAGGCGTTCCTGATAGCATTCAAACATAAAATCCTCCATGACCGAACCATCGCCTGATAACCACCTGTCAGAGGATACCAAATAATTCTCCCAGCGTTTCCAAGCCAACCGGTAAGCCTTCAACGTAGAGGGAGCTAAGGCAGCTTCAGCCAAAAACCTTATGCCGGACCGACCATCTGCCAAATATAAGATGGACAAGCTATACCTATGGGATTAGCCCCCGGAGCCAATAATCTAAACCGCCCCCAATCAAAACGGGAAAGTGAATCAGCAATGCAATTTTCTATCCCCGGGACATGTTTGGCACGAACTTTTATGTCATAGTCCAAGCAACGCACCACCAAAACACGCAACAAGTTCACCGCTGGTCTGGAAGACGAACTCTGGCGATTGATTGCCTGAACTACTCCCAAATTATCGCACCAAAAGGAAACGTTGTGACCCTTAAGCTGAGGAGCCTACAACTCTAACACCACAATAATGGGAAATAGCTCTAATATTAGTACATTTTTTGTAAAATCTCTCTCCACCCATTGCGGCCATAGTGATGCACACCACTCACCCTGGAAGTATGCACCAAAACCCTTGGACCCTGCTGCGTCTGTGAACAATTCTAAATCTGTCGTGGAAATAGGAGGGGAAGGCCAGATCCTAATACCGTTAAATCTCTCCAGGAAAGATGTCCACACCACCAAGTCCTGTTTGATCTCTTCGCTCAGTTTAATCAGGGTATGGGGCCTATTCCTGCCCGCAGTAGAGAGCTGCAGCTTTCTACAAAAAAATCCTACCCATCGGAATCACCCTGCATGCAAAATTAAATAGTCCTAACAGCGCCTGAACTTGTTTCAATTTAAGAGAGGGAGCAGACGTAGCCTCAGATATCATAACCCCTAACTTCGAAATGTTATCCGCTGGCAATCGACAACAGCCCGCCACCGTGTCTATCTCTATCCCTAGGAAGGACAAACATGTAGTTGGACCTTCCGTCTTGTCCCGCGCTACCGGTACCCCATGATCGTAAATAAAGCCTGCGCAGAAAACAACGTATCCGCACACAACGAGGACTCGGCCGGGCCCACAAACAAAAAACCGTCAAGGTAATGAGCAATGCCCTCGTGTCTTGTTCCCGCTTGAACCGCCCAGTGCAAGAAAGAACTAAATGATTCAAAATAAGCACATGACAAAGAACAACCCATGGGAAGACATCTATCTATATAATACTCTCCTTTAATTTGAAAGCCCATGTATTTGAAAGAACCGGGATGCAGGGGAAGTAATCTAAACGCCGATTCTATATCTAATTTTGCCATGAGAGCGCCCACGCCAAATTGCCTAACCAACCCCAAAGACTCTTCAAATGACAGATAGACAACCGAGCTGACGTCCTGATCAATTGCGTCATTAACTGAACCACTTGCTGGGTGGTAAAGGTGTTGAATTAAACGAAATTTACCGGGAGCCTTTTTTGGGACTATCCCCACTGGGGAAATTATTAAATCAACTAAAGGGGGGGGGGGGAGCTGAGAGGCTAACCTCTCCCCGATTCTTCTCGTCAAGAACCTCTGGAAAAACATAAGCCGATTTCAGATTTCTAGTGGCCCTCGCATTAACCATTGACCCAATCGGAACCCGGAAGCCGTGACGGAAACCCTCGCGGAGAAACGCAGCCTGTTCCGCATCTGGGTACAATCTAAGCCATCGTTCTAACTCATCGTTGCGAATAGGGGAAGGGGCTTTAACCAACATTACCGTCGCTGCCACGAGGAATTGTTAAACGTGAAGCATCTGTTTCTTGTGAACTGGGGAGCTCCACGTCTCCCCCCTTGCTGAAACCATGTCCCCTGGGTTCCCGATCCAAAAACTAAACTAGCCCGATTAAGCTTCATCCAGATCTCCACATCTTTAACTCCTAGCGGCATGTCCACCTGACCTTCCACCTTTTCCCTGAATAACTCATCGTACTTAAGCCAGGTACCTGGACGATCGTTAATATACATCTCGATTATGAGATGCAGATATTTCCATACCTCCTCGCTCGCTTCCGGTCTTGTCTCGATATAGCAAACAGCAAAAGCACAATATCCCTCAACCCAAACCGGGAAAGTGTTATAGGCCTCCTCACCTATGCCCCCTCTGGCGCAGGCCGCCTCTAGCCCTTTCTTTGCTGCTTTCGTAATCTCAAACATGTTCACTAACCAGCCCTTCTTAATCCTGTCCCTAATGCAAGCGCGCACACCCGCTAAGAGGGCGGTGTTCTCACACTGAACCATGGTGGGCTCTAGCCGCAGCAGTCTTTGCTGTCGTAACTCTCCTATCCTCCTTTGCCCCAGACCTGCTAAAGTGAGTGTTGAGAATTTTTATCAACTTCCGAGGACCCTCCCCCGATGAAGAGGGAGAATCTTCATCAGTGGAAAACATAGGCGGACTATGTGTACGTACGTGTGAAATACCAACATTCAACAACTCACCACCCACACTTGGCTCCGCCTGCTGAACGGCCCCTGCCGGCCCGGATGGTCCTGGTGCTGCTGCCTCCATGGCGGCCGACTGTTGCCCTTCCGATCCCGTCAAATCTCCTGCTGACACCGCTGAAGGCAACCTCCGGCTATCCGTTGTGACCACCTCTCGGGCCTCCGCACTCGACCTGCTACCGACCACCTGCAAAGGCTGCGCCGCTGCTCCTTCCACCAGAACTTGTGTATCTGCAACAAGAGGCACTTTAACATCTGACAGAATTTGTTGACTCCCCTGTGAAATACCTAACGATGCCCCTGATCCGTTGCCACCTACAAGCTCCGGTCCAGCCCCGACAAACGCGGGAGGAGGGGGTCTGCCAAGAGCAGGGCCTATGTTCCCCAGACGCCGCTCGCCCTCCAATGCAAAGTGTTCCATGGGGACTGGATAGGAATCGGTGTAATTACCCGAAGGGATGGGGTAAGGGGGCATGCTCACTGAAGCCGAGGCACCAGCCAAAAACCCCTCAGCTGGGGGATATGGCAAATCCCACGGGTCCCGAGAGGACACAGCTGGATACACCGTCTGCGTGTAAAACTGAGAACGGGAACCGCCCTGCACCGCATACAAAGGATCCAACCCTATAAGTGCCCCCACCCCGAAATGGCGCTGAGAGCCCATAACCTGAACCCCAGAATAAGGAAAATTAGCCCCCTGACCCGAAAGGACTACCTCCGCCCCTCCCACCGCAGCCGGCAAAGAAAATTCACTTTGCCACGCCTGCTGATAGAAGATCCCAGGCCCTTGACCCACAAACCACTGAAACCCAACGGTGAGGGAACCGTCCCTAAACTAGTACCCCCGGACGCACTCCCCCCAACTGATCTCTACCTGAACCCCCCGCAGACCATGCCCCTGAAAATAGAGGATCCCATATAACAGGGCCTAAGCCCCTGGAAGTGAAGGAGGATTCCTGACCCCCTGTATCCCTGGAAAGCCCCGAGGACGACCCCCCCCCGATGTCTCCCATCCCCTGAAAATGCTGCCACCAGCCGGGACCACATCTGAGGACTGAGAAGCGGGGAGAGAAATTAAGGGGAGCCCCCCGCCCCACCCCATGTAACTGCACTCTGGCCGCCTCCCCTACCCTCTCAGGGACACCCCTTGCAGGCTCCCGCGCTGCTGAACTACTCTCCATGACCCCCCGTGACCGCCGCCCCCTAGCGCTACTTTTACCCTTACCTCCGGACGGGGGAGACACACTGCGAGTCCTCCTGGCGTGCACACCGTCAGGAACTCGCTCCGCCGCTGGCCACACCAAAGGAGATGACGGGAGGGACCCAGCGCAAAGCCCCACCTCCCGATACCTAGCCAGCGTGCTGCGCACCCGGCTAGGCCTAGACATAACGCTGCTAGCACAGGGAACACAGACCAGCACAGCCACGGAGCCCCGAGGCCGACAGAGAGAAACTAGAGGTACGGGGAGGAAGGGGGGGGGAGAAGGGGGAGATGAGGAGAAGGAAAGTAGAGAAAAGTAGGAGGGAAACGCAAACAGGGATAGGGGAAGGAAAGGAAGAAAAAAGGCAAGGACAAAGGAAGAAAGACAACAAATAAAAACGATGTAAAAGGAAAAGGCAAATAAATACCAACAGCACAGTAACAAATCTCAAAGAACACTCTACTCAGCCTGACTCCTCAGCTCTGACTCATCAGCTCGAAATCCGAAAGCAGAGAGGGGGAAATGGTGGAGAACTTCACCTATATAAAACTAAGCCACCCCCCTCCTTTGCCTTATTGGTTAACAGATAGAAGCAGCCCATAGGCTAAACACCTAATCACTCACCCACGTGATTTTAACTGCGTTTAGGCTGATGGCCACACTTCCCTTACGCAGACTAAGAGAGAAAGTACGGCTGCACATGTGGTTAAGTATATGACAGATGGATGTTTTGTGGATTGGGGTATTAAAGTGGTATGGAGTGATTGAGAAGTTTGTCGGAAAGTAGGATTTGATTGGGGAAAGTAAAGAGAATGGAAACAAAAGTTGTAAAAGTGTTAAATGATAAAGACTGTGTAAATTTTCTAGTTTGAAGCTGAATAATGTGGTTGGTGAATGTACTAAAGTAGGGATGAAAGTGATAAATAATAGGCAGCAAGAAGTGTATAGAAGACTCTACATGGAATATTGCCAGTGTAAGAGGTGCAAAAGAAGCGTGATAGTACAAACAGACGCGTGTTCTAGAGAGGGATGTGGAGAGACAGAATGTGAGCTTTAGGGCTGTTCATATGAGGTATGGAAATTTATGGGAGACTTATGCATCTTGAAAGCCTGGGACACTATGGGCCTGATTTAGAGTCTGACGCAAGTCCTTCTGATCAGTGCAAAAAGGACTTTTGGCTTAAGATCCGTCTCAGTTTGCACTCTGACTGAGACAGATCTCCTCGTTGCACCTCTCTGTGCTTAGAGAGGTGGAACGGGGGAGATAGTGGGTGAGTCTAGCAATGTAAGGTTGTGTTCACGCTCTTTACATGCTATTTTGAGTTGAAAGCAACTGCAAATAGGTCTCTAGGAGATGTTACTTTTGCGGGTGCTTTCAGCTCGTGCAAGAGAGCTTGGTGCATGAAAAAACAAAGTAAATATATATATTTTTTTTAAAAAAAGGTGTGCACCCCCTACCAAACAGCATAACCAACCCTACTGCTCTTTTTTGGGGGGGAATGGGGGGACAATTTTTTATTTTTTTTACATTATATATTTTGAGTTAATTATCTGCTTTACAGGGCGCTGTGCATAATACACTTGCACACCAGCCCATAAAGTAGATAAAGAGGCATGGTTGTGCAATTTACACAAAGATCTATGCCACTTTAAATACTGTGTAACGTATGGGATGCAATTTACAGTTAGGATTTCAGTGTAGATTGCGTCCGACTCTAAATGAGGTCCTATGTGTTCCATGATTCGTGACCGGGGAATACCAGAAATGCATGAAGTTCCTTTGATGGAATCCCCATTGGGGACTAAAGATTCAGTGTATCCAAAGCTAATTAATAAAAAATTTAATTATATATATATATATATATATATATATATATATATATATACATATATTACCTATAGTGCGCAATATAAAGAGACATATGCAGTACTTCAAGCTTACAAGTAAGTCTTTTAATTGAGCTAAATGGTATCACTGAAGTTCCATTTTAGTGTTTATCCACAATAAACGCAATAAGCACTAGATGGCACTGTTGTATAACATGAGATCTGTAACTTTAAACAAATGATTTTATTGATAGCAATAAAACTGGCACTGCTTTCATTTTGTATATTTCTGGAAACAAACATTTCGTTATCACTAGCGATATCGGACAATTGTTCTAATAATAACTGCATGTGTGGTCCCAAGTTTAGCAAGATGCCAATTAATGATTTGAACATAATCATCCAGATGTTTAGCAGTATTGACCTTTGTGTGTGGTCTTGTTCTGATTGCACCTATGGACCTCCATATGGTCTACTGTAATGGCTATGCCTGAGCACCAAACAGTTGGGTCTTTTCAAATTTGGCCAAGATTAGTTTATGTGTGATCATAAATTGTTTTTATATTTAACGCTCTGAACATTTACTATAATTGCTTATAGAGTATCTCTTAAATGTATTATCCCACTACTATAAAATATGGAGGAAAGGGCTTTAAAAATGCTTAACATACTTTCTTGTCCAGATGCCAGAGCAATGTATTGTCTAATTACATGTGGATAAGAGGGCATTGTAGCCATGCCTATATAGAAGACTTTTTCACTATATCTTACTCATTGTAAAAATGTATGTTGTTTATTGTATATTGTTGATATTGACATTGATGATTGCTTTAAAGCGGCAATGCCAGGACGCATAATCTAGAACCCTTTATCCAAATTCTGATTGTAACCCTAACCCTAACCCTTACCCTAATCCTAACCTTAACCCTAAACCTAACCCTTAGATTAGATGATAGAGGCAGTGGGTCCTGGCATTGTTGCTTTAAAACCGGGAATCTCACTGTCGCCGTTTTAAGTGACATGAATTTCAACTGCTGGCATTTTCTGCATTCGGAATGTATAGAAGGCGTGTCGGTGACGGGTTGTTAGTCTTTTTTATGGTAAATCTGGATTTCCTCTTTATCAGGATTATGCTAATCAGCATTCTTTTATGGCTATAGCGATTGTCGGAAATGTGGCAATCACAATCATGACTACCACCAGTTAATGTTTTGTGCACAGGGCAGATGCTAGCATGTCTGGCGCCCCCCTGCAAAAAATAAATTTGCGCCCTCCTTTTTTATATATTATTTGTTAATTCAATAATTATGCTTTTCTTAGTACAAATCATATAATAAACTTTAACAAAGAGATGAATACAAACCATCATCATCATCATCAACATTTAGTTATATAGCACCAGCAAATTCCGTAGCGCTTACAAATAAATACTATAAACAGCAAACATGAATTGCTATATGAATAATATAAATTAAGAATATGTATTCTCTGTAGTAAGATTTTACATTTTTGGCAAATTAGTTTGGTTGTGTTAGCTCTTTCATCACACTGTACCCCCTTTCTACATCACACTATGCCCTCTCCATGATTACACTGTGTCCCCTCATTATCCCACTGTGCCCCTTCAGCATTACACTGTGCACCCTTATCACACTGTAACCCTTTAGCATCACACTGTGCACCTTTATCACACTGCGCCCCTTCAACATCACACTGTGCACCCTTATCACACTGTATCCCCTTTCGACATCACACTGTGCCCTCTCCATCATCACACTGTGACCCCTTATGATCTCACTGTGCCTCTTCAACATCACACTGTGCACCCTTATCACATTGTGTCCCTACAACATCACAGTGTGCCCTCCATCATCACACTGTGCCATGGTGCCATCTTTATCACACTGCACCATCATCACACTATGCCCCTTCATCATCATTGTCCCCCGCCCATCATCACACTGTGCCATGGTGCCATCTTTATCACACTGTGCCCCCTCCTTCATCACACTGTGTCCCCTCCTTCATCACATTTTATCCCCTGCTTCAACACACTGTGCCCTCTTCTCATCCCACTGCCCCCTCCTTCACTGTGCCCCTTCTCATCACACTGTGCCCTCTTCTCATCACAATGTGCCCTATTCTCTTCACACTGTCCTGCTTCTTCACTGTGCCCCCTCCTCATCACACTGTGCCCCACCATCACAGTATTCCCTCTCCTCGTCACACTGTGCCCTCTTCTCATCACTGTTCCACCTCCTAATCAAACTGTGCCCTCTCGTCACTGTGTCCTCTCCTCATCACTGTGCACCCCGTCATCACACTGAGCCACCTTCTCATCATACTGTGCCTCCTCCTCATAACACTGTGCCTCCTCCTCATCACGCTGTGCCCCTCCTCATCACACTGTGCTCTCTCCTCATCACTGTGCCCCTTCTTATCAAACTGTGCCCTCTCATCAATATGCATTTTCCTCATCACTGTGCCCTCTCCTCATCACACTGTGTTCCTCTCCTCATCACACTGTGTCCTCTCCTCATCACTGTGCCTCCTTCTCATCAAACTGTGCCCTCTCATCACTATGCCTTTTCCTCATCACTGTGCCCTCTCCTCATCACTGTGCCCTCTCCTCATCACACTGCGTTCCTCTCCTTATCACACTGTGTCCTCTCCTCATCACTGTGCCTCCTTCTCATCAAACTGTGCCCTCTCATCACTATGCCTTTTCCTCATCACTGTACCCTCTCCTCATCACTGTGCCCTCTCCTCATCACACTGTGTTCCTCTCATCACACTGTGTCCTCTCCTCATCACTGTGCCTCCTCCTAATCACTCTGTGCCCCATCATCACTGTGCCCCCTCCTCATCAGTGTGCCCTCCCCTCATCACACTATGTTTCTCTCCTCATCACACTGTGTCCTCTCCTCATCACTGTGCCTCCTCCTCATCACTGTGTCCCCTACTCATCACACCTTGCCCTCTCCTCATCACACTGTGCCCCCTCTTAATCAAACTGTGCCCCCTCCTCATCACTCGGTGCCCCCTCCTCATCACTGTGCTCCTTCCCCATCACAATGTTCCCTTCATAATCACTGTCCCCCCCCTCCTCCATCACATTGTGCACCCTCCATTGCTTGTCCCTGCATCACATTGCTGCCCCCACCATTCTTTACTTACCTTTTTATGGCCTTCTTTTCTTCTCTTCCTCTTATTCTTTTCTTCTGTCTTCTTCTCTTGAGCCTTTTCTTCTTCCGTTCCCTTTCTTTCAGTGTGCGGCTCCTCTCTGCGCCGCTCCTCATTGACGGTGACAGAACGTGATGACGGCATGCCTGACACTATCAGTGAGAAGGGATGAGGAGGAGGAGGGCACTGCCGTCGGATTTTTGTTTTGTACCAGAGGACAAGCAGGGATGGCAGGTGGAGGGGAGTGCCTCTCAGGCTTGGCGTCTCTCCCTCGCCTTGCTTACCCCACTTACTGCGTTTCGCCGGTCCTGTTTGTGCACTTTGGTATTTGCTCAGTCTCTAAATCATATCATAGTTTATTCAGAGCTGTCTTACCACATTGTTGCCACATTTTCCCAAGCTAATGTATTGTGATAGGATTATCAAATATAAAAAATATTGATTAGGAGTGTTCTGGGAGGGGGTGATGAGACATGGCAGATGACTGTTCAAACAATGATGCTCAAAAGCCAATGGTCTAGCAGCAATTTTGGCAACTGAGTCTTGAAAAAATGCCTTATTTACAGATACTGATGAGAGGTAGGTGATAAGATTCTTGAATATTTGCATATGTAATTAATAGTTCCAATTTAATTAGTTCATTGAGAAATCTAATATTTGCCGTCAACCATTGACTGAATGAATTGGTGCATAATTCTGGAGGGAAATCCGGGATATGCAAGAGTAGAATAAAAAGAGATGGGGATGGAGCTAGTTTAAAGTGTCTCTTACAGCATGACCATATTTTAAGAGATAAACAACTCCCGGATGAGAGTAGGCTTCAGGAGGCCAATGAGATTGTGGAAAGCACAAGAATAAAGCAGAGTCAATATCCACCAGGAATCGGGATTCAAGGGGAGAATGCCACTGAATACATTGTTCTACCGATGCAGCAAAAAAAGTGTTTCTTGAAGTTTGGAAATTCTAAACAAACAGCCAAACCTGACAAGTGGAGAATGTGCAATCTAATCCTAGGTTTTATATCAGACTGAATGAATGAAGAGCCCAAACATTGGAGGGTAACAAAGGTCCTGATGGGGGGTTAATGCCTGGAACAATTATAGAACTCTAGAAATAACTTATTTTCTTACTGGGAGGGGGTAGAAATAAATCCAATGTCTGAATTTTGTCTGGGTTCGTTTTAAGGTTAGTAATTATTGGCTTTGAGACAGATAATAAAATGTCATCTGCGTACAGAGCTTTTTTTTTGTTCACTGTTACTGAGCCAAAAATAGTAGATATCACTGTACCAAAAATAGCTATGTTTCCATGTAAACTGTATCCCATCTATGAGGAAATTGGATTTTTCTGTCTGCAATCAAATCATCCCTTGATCGTAATGTTCAATCTATAGACGCTTTGCAGGGCCGAGTAAAAAGTATATTCACCATTAACCAACCTGCAAAAAAACGACCTGTGAAGAATAGAGGCAAATTTCTATAATTCTGATTAAAGTCATTTAGGGTGGAAACATGTTGTTGAAATTTGTCCAAGGTATGATCTAATGTTAGACTAAAATCCCGTCCAAGGAATGAGGAATCTCCCTTCTGGGAGATACTGAGAAGGGGACCTTGTTTTAAATTAAAATTGCAACCTCTTTACATTTAGCATTCGCTGCAGAAGAAAATTGTCCAGGAAAAGCTTTTACTTTTATGCACTGAGGGTGGGGGTGTTGAGTATGTTTCTTACAAGAAAACAATGTAATTACTGAAAGGGGATTCAAATTCATGTAGGTAGTAGAGAGTGAGCTAATCTTGCCAAAATCACACTAATGTAGCTCGAACTGTTAGGGTTTATAGCAACAATGTCAGCTTCAAATTGAGTGCAAGCACTGTCTGAGAAGGGGTTTCGGACCTGAGAAATAATAGTGGAGAGGATAAAAGTGAAAAACACAAAACAACTCTAAAAATGTGCTATGAAATTACAAATGTAATTTGTTAAAGCTACAGACAAAACAGGTATTGACATTTTGATATTTAGATAAGTATTAATAACTGAAAATGAACAAACCTGTGAACTACAACAAAAACAACAAACAAATTTTGGAAATGGGCAACAACTTTTGTCTAGCTATTAAGTTAGCCTATGAAAGAGCCTTCAGCCTAATCAGTAGGGGCATGAAGCTCAAAAAGTCATCTGTAATTGAATAAGTCCACAAATTTGTTAAAGTCACATGAAGACGATGAGTGTCTTTTGCTACTCCATGATTAGAAGAGACCTCGGGTCAGGTTGAAGAATTATGGGGGTTTCCTATTCCGAGCTTCTACAAATTCAAGGCTCCCTCCGGGTGGGATTTTGAGAAGAGGGGTTTGGATTCCATAAAAACCTGCAATTTAAAAATACAACTTATACTCATTTTGTCTCTGTGACTTTGTCCCATCCTGAGAAATTTTCTTTTTTGGTGACAAACGCTAAGAAATTGAATAAGTGAACCTCTGTGGTATCATACTTGAAAGAGTTTGAAGAACATAATGCAAAAGTTTTCAGTGAAAATAGTGCGTTCTAGGATTATGTCTTGTGGTGATTGTTCAGGAGCAGAGCTGGGTCATAAGGTGTAGTGGGTCCTGCCCATTAATAGATCTTTGTCTGATGCATCTGGTAATGTAGATTTAAGTTCACAAAAGGAATCATGCAAAGCAGAATTGTCTATGGATTCCAGGACATCTCTAATTCTGATATAATTTCTCTGCAGCCTTTTATCAATAACTTCTTGTAAAGCTGAGACTTTTGATTTAGGGAAGTTAGACCCTGATCCACAGTGTCTAATAATTAACAAATGTCATCAATCTTGGTTTTTAAAGCTCCCATCCTGTTTCCAGTTTCACTTAGTTCAAAACGAAATTCTTGGGACTGATTGGCAAAGTTTAGACTGAAAGGTAGCTTTAATATCTTAGACCAAATTGGTTATTAGGCGTCACACTCCTGAGGAGGCCTCCTGTTCTGCTGTTGCCTCTATACTTGGAGATCTCCTAGTGCTTTGAGGAGTTTGATGGATGTGGGTAAGCAGTTTCTCATATTTATTAGAAAAAGTTCCTGTGTCCAAAGTACTTTGCTTCATGTTCTTGGTGGCCGCAGTGATTAACTTAGGAATTTGTCATATTGGAGTCAAAAAGACCAAGTTTGCTAGAGGTGGGAAACAGATTTTGTGATCAGGGGAATATCTTTAAGGTGTTCTACTAGGAAGAATTGGTTGAGCACACTTATTCTGTATCCATTCTTTTTATTTTGCTTTCCTGTTCCCTCTCTGTCATTCAGAAGTCATACGGGGCCTGATCCATTAAGGAGCGTAACTGGCGATTTTTTTGCGTATAATGCGCATAATTACTCTGTGTTCCAATAATGTTACTGCACTTAGATGCAGTGTTTAAACCTCATAACCTGCATATGTACACAACATTCTGCTGAATACTTAGCCTGCATTAGACTGTTGTAATACCTATATCTTGCTGCAGCCATTAATCCTATGAGTATCTGCATCACCATCAAGTTCTCAAATAAGTCAACAACTTGATTAATTTTACCGCGTGTGGACTAACATCCCTATCCAACACTGCTGACACCTTTTAGACATCAAAAGGTTGTGCCAATACTCGGCACATGCCCAGAACCAGACCATACGCCCCAGAATGCAGCAATAACTCTTCGAGCACAAAGAACACTCACGACAGCTTACAATTTTAGGGAGGGAACCGTAAAAATGTTATTTCATGTAAGAAGCCATTAATTACATCCTAATAAATGTTTTTCATTGGAAAAAACAACAACTTTTTTCAATGTTTTGTCATTAATAACTATTTTATTACCAGGTGACATTAACTGAATAGGGTTTTTTTTTCTGTGTGTTCTTTTGTGACTTTATATTCCACATGTGTATTGGACGTATCTGTCACATGCTGGGCGATCGGACTGCACACCCGATCCCCGACACTCTTACCTGTCTCCGCCGTTCACCCGCTCTGTCCTGGCCGCCGCATGCGCAGACCCGTCCTATTAATTTTTTCTGCTCCTCTCCCATTGGTTAAATATTTTGGCTCCAAACTTTAAAAGGCACCTCCCCTGGATGTTTGGTGCCTGTTCTTTATGTTACCTTCTTGGTACTAGACGTGGCTCCCTTGTTCCTGTTTGACGGCAGAGCTGACACTCTAATTGGTCTTTCACCTCCGTTCCAGTGATATCTGCTGACTTCAGAACTGACCCTTCCTAAAGTGTCTTTGCCACCATCCCAGTGGTAACCTGTTGTCCGCAGTGCTGACATGCTATTCTGCGCTTCAGCTCCATTCCAGTGAAACTAGCAGACTTCAGAACTGACACTTCCTAAAGTGTCTCTGTCGCCAACCCAGTGGTAACCTTACGTCCACAGAGCTGTCATTCTATTCTGTGCTTCACCTCCGTTCCAGTGCTAACCCACTGACTACAGAACTGACACTTCCTAGTGTTCCTATCGCCATTCCAGTGGTAACCTGTTGTCTGCAGAACTGACTCTCTATTTCTGCGCTACACCTCCGTTCCAGTGGTAACCTGCTGACTACAGAACTGACACTTCCTAGTGTTCCTGCCGCTATCCCAGTGGTAACCTGTCATCCGCAGAGCTGACACCGCACTCAGTCCTTCTCCGCCATTCCATTGGCACCCACCAATCTCTTCTTCTCTCCTCTACGTGTGGACTGCCATTGCTGACCATCTTGTGTGTTCCTCTAGAGGTTTCGCCTGGTACTCCTGGTAAGGGCCACAACCTGTGATATAGACGCAGCAAAGGCCAAACCGCCTTGCGGCTGGTCCCTGATGACTACCGTCTCTGCGTTAGACTCCGTGCCTTACTTGAGTAGTGCAATCTAGGCAAACCGTAGGGTCCAACCTTCTGAACTGTGACAGTATCCTGCAGTGTTCCATCTAGTAAAACATGGCATTCCTACTAGAGATGTTCACTGACACCCATGTTTTGGTTTTGGATCTGGTTTAACTTTGTGTTTTGGTTTTGGCAAAACCGCCCTTGCGTGTTTTGGTTTTGGTTCACGATTTTTTTCTAAAATCCCAATTTTTTTTTGCTAAAATCACATAATTTGGCTCTTTTTGCATCTCTACATTATTATTAACCTCAATAACATTAATTTCCAATCATTTCCAGTCAATTTTTGTCAAGTGATAAGTACACTGCTACTCCTCCTGTTTCTGTATGAGCAATGGCACTGAGCAATATCACTGGAGACTGGAGAGTGACAAGAACACTGCTACCCCTGTTTCTGTGTGAGCAATGGCGCTGGATCTCCTGGGGAGGGAGGTACTTATGGAATCCAAAACCCGTGAGACCCGCCAATGCAACTGTAAAGATTTGCCTCGATTCAGATCCGAGGGCACGCGAAAGTAACGAGCCGGCACGCGAGCCTACTTGGATCCCCTAAGTTCGGGTGGGCTCGGTTTTCAGAAAACCGAGCCTGAGCATCTGTAATTCCTACACTCGCATTCATCAACACATGTTCCTTGTTCAATGCGGATGAGCGTAAACCCATTTTACATGCGCTTAAAAAAAAATCAAAATGCACATGGCTTCTAACTCAACACCTAGTGGGGGAAAGTTCCAATGTCAATTCATGGAATATTCATCCAACGGGGAACACAAAATCAGGGCACTTTAGGGCTGCTGGACTACAGTGCCTGATTATAATGATTGTTGCATTTTTGAGTGCTTTAATATTTTTTTAAATCCCCCAGCTAGAGATTAGTCACGGACAGTTTATCCCACATACAGTTGTTATGCAGGTAAAAAAGTTTTGAAGCTCAGGGTGCCAACATTCAGGCTCTGGATCTTAATTAGTCTAATGTTATGAGAAAGGAAGCTCTTGTTTAATTTATAGAGCTGCAAGGGCCTCTAGTGATTCTTAAACATATTTTGTATAAACTGTATTGAAATTGGAAAGTTCCTTTTACAGAGATATTAGGGCAACTTCTTCTTACTTGTCAAGTACATACATAATGTAAATCACATTCCCTTACTTCAAAAATTCAAGTAAACACAAATACACAGATTAAATATGCTCCCCTGACTAGTCTCTGCGCTGTCTATTGCTATTTATTTTCGGTCACTATTTAAGGCTACACAGCCTTGACAGCAGCGTTACTAGCTAGAATTTGTTAAGTGCATTTACACATTTGTTCATATTGTTGGTGCCATTGGGTATCTTTTTAAGCTATTCTAACAATTAACCCCGTACGGTGTGCCAGTGATTTGGTTTAGATTATAGAGCTCCCCAGAAGTAGTTTAGAGTACTGGTGCTGCAGCACTGGTCTGATTCAATGGTGGTGGGTCACCCTTCTACTGTTCATCTAACTGGAAATGCTGAGCAAGTTAAAAATGTGGACAGTAGCCTACTAGTTCAGAGATCCAAACTGCATGTAGGCCTCAAGATAGGCCTCAATATTTTTCTCAGGTTGGTTTCACTGGGGGAGTAATATTATGGTGAGCTCTGGCTCTGAGAAGATGTTTGAGCTGTAGATGTTAAAGGGGACTCTTTTTTCACTTATCAGGCTGCTAGGACTATTATAGTGCCATTAGGGAAGAAGAGCTGGGATGCTGGCCTAATTGAGCACCTGGCTACAATGTCTGTGTAGGCCTCAGTGCAGGAGTCAAACCTTCAACTAAATTTATCTGTGACAAGTGCCTCAGCTGGGACCAGAGGTCTTCTAAGAGGGGGTAGAGCTAGGATTACCAGCCTAGCTGACGGGAGAATCCTAGATGTTTAAAGCTTGTAGAATCCGAATTGGAGTAAGTGAATATTACGACTTTCTAGTATAACCATTAAGCCATGCCCCCAGGTATATTTATTTTGAAATTAATTGAAACACATTGAAATTGTACAGAGTTGGACTACAATAAATTCATTATTTGACCTCTGAAAATAACTGATCACACTGGGTTTTATTTAAGTTTTATTTAAGTGCATGTTGGCAAAAGAGGTGAATTAATTATTGTCTGTTTTTATTTGCATTTAATTACCATAAAACTTTAGAGGTGATTTTTATTTGACATTACACAGTATTTTATTATACTCAGTGGTAAAAATCCCTGAATAAATTTTATTCCATGTTATATCAAATTAAAATGTGAAGTATGCCAAAAGGGGCAAACACTTTTTAGAGCTAGTGTATATTCTACTCTGACCAGAGCTCAATTAGGACTTTGGGGGGGCCAGGAGCACTTAACTGTCTTAAGTATCCCTAGCCCCCCCAAAGGGGTCCCATGATCTAGTACACACATATACAAACATTGTCATCCTCATATCTCTCCAATTTGTATCTCTCTTATTGCCCCCTTGTATCTCTCACATTGTCCCCTCCATACTCTCACATTGCCTCCTAATGTGACTCTTATTGACATCCACCATGTCTCTCTTATTGCTGCCCCCTCCATCCATCTCTCATTGCTTCCCCATCCATGTCTTTCTAATTGCTGCCCCCCTCTATGTCTGTCTCATTACTGTTCCCTCCATGTCTCTTTCATTGCTGCCCCCTCCATGTCTCTTTCATTGCTGCCCCCTCCATGTCTCTCTCATTGATCCCTCCATGTTTCTTTCATTACCTGTAGATGGGGCAGCTATTCTGCTGGTTCGCTGCATGTTCCTAACTGTGCAGACAGGAAGTGGACACACTTCCTCTCTGAGCACTGGATTGTGGGGCTGCATGACATCTCTTCGGAATGCTCAGACAGTACTCTGAGCAGTCTGTGTGGTGATATTAGCATCATATATTTAAAAACGCATGCAGCTAATAACTAACTCCAGCGGCAGGAGGTAGTACACCACCCCCCCTCTTTAGTATGGGTCTTACTCTTTAAATTGCACTGCCTTGCAAAAAAGAGTATATATAAATTATTTTACAATGCTAGAAATGGCTGGCCAAAGCTTTTAATCTTTAATCGCTAAGTTTGCTACTAAGGGTATATTCCTGGCACTTGTAGTCCCCCTTGCCCCCTGATCTTGCTTATAATTTAACATATTGTTATAGATTTCAGCACACCACTATCGTTCTAATAGCAGAAACTGAATATAACTTTCACATATGTATTTATTTAGTCTACAAAAACACATTTTTACAAAATGTGAAAAAAAGAAATAGATACTTCAAAATTAAAAGTGTCATATTAAAGACAATACAACCTTACTTTATGTATTGGATGAATGGGAAAGGCATACAGTCTATTTTCAATACATGTGATAATATCTAGAATTATACTTTTAAAGCCCCAATACCATATTTTACTAGTTTTACTACCTACAATGCAAATAATTTCCTAAGGTGCATATAAATGTTTAATATCAGCCCAATCAAGTATATTGTTAAATCATAGGGCAGAATTGAAAGTAAAGTTTCATAAGAGCTGTTTAAAAGATTAAATACAAAATTAAACTACATTTTGTTCAGAAATGTTCTTAGAACCAAGATATTTCACAGCTACATAATTATAGTTAAATTATGAATGCAAAAAGCTAATCCATAAACATATTCTCAATGCATATAAGCTTGTGCTAATATGTAAAACCATATTGATGCTATACGTGCATGCAAGGGTTATCTTATGTTGTCCAAAGTATGATTGCATTGTGTTCATTCAAATTTGATTTTCTAATTCAGATGCATGTGGTTATAACAGGCATTTAATAGTACAAAAAAGTCACAATAATTAGAACGCTTGGCAGCTGACCATTTATACAGCATATTTCAACACAAATGCATGAACTTTAAACATTAATTAGAAAATAATTTTATATAATACAGTGCACATATTTGCAAAAAGAGCTAACAATGACTAATTGTAAATATAGGTACTTTACAATTAACAATGGCATAGCAATGCTAGTGTCCATGATAGTCAATGTTCTAAGTCAGACAAGTCTAGATATGGATAGGTACAAGATGACAAAACTAATAATGTTATCAGAAGGTCACAGCTTACTATGTTATTTAAGACAATAAAACAATTAAGTAAATAAAGAACTTATAATAAATAATGGTAAGGAAGATATGCAGACAAGTGCAATCCAGATATCAAAGAAACTGCTGGATGCACAATTAATGAACAAAAAAATGGAAACACCAATATAAAGTAACTTAGTAGAGCGTTGGGCCACGACTTCCAGTGATTACAGCCTGGGTGCACAGTGGCGGTCTTGCAATACCTGGAATTGTGCAGGAGGGATGCAGTGCCGTTGTTCTATAAGAATGTCACTCAACTGAAACCTAATTTATGGTGATGTAAAAAGGTGTCTGACATCATACCAGAATATCCCATAAATGTTTAATAGGGTTCAGATCTGGTGACTGAGAAAGCCATAACATATGGATAACAAAAGTGCCATACTAATCAAACCACTAGGCAGCTGCACCAGTCCTGTGCCTTGTCATCCTTGAAGACAACATGGTGTGATGATGATCACTCAATACATTTAATTAGTGATTAGCATTTGCCTTGCCTTCTCAGGGAATGACTGCACCCAAAACTATGCTGTGATACTGTGTACCACTACATCACCGATCCAAGAGAGCCCTTCACTATTGGTAATAAGCACTCAGGGCTGTAGAGTTCCATAGGTTGGCACCACATGTACACTCATCTCCATTGCTTGAGAACATGATGAATGATGATCTGCCTATATCACCTTTCTTCACTGCTCAGTAGTCCATACACAAGTGTGCGTTACCAGGTTTGATAATCCGTGTATGCACTGCAACAAGACTGTGAGAACCTGCTCTGTGGAGGTCTTGTCAGGTTATTTTTAACTAAACTGTCTGTTTGAACCAAATTTTGACATTTGCATTCAATTGATATTTCGTGAATCGCCTGTCTTGCCTCGCACTTGAAATTAATGTCTGGATATTATGATCTTGAAGCATATACTTCAGCCCACTGTGCCCTTTGTTGATGAGGTTTTTCCCTCAATGTTTCTTACTAACATCACATAACACACCATTACCCGTCTAACATTAATGAGGTGAACTACCTTGCTGACTGAGCTATGTCCTAATAATTATACTTTTCTCAATGTCAAAAAAATCTGCTCTTACAGTCATGTTTATCATAATTATAAAGAATCGGGACAGTCCAGCATTTTTATACATGTTCCTGACCATGCTGGGAAATAATTTTCTTAATTATTGCATGAGCCACACATGTGTTGAGCCCCTTGCTTTCCATATGCTTGATGTCCCCCATTTACCCAGATGTGTCCATGTCTTTGTCCACCATCTGTATTTATAACAAAGGCTTATACACAGGGTTGTAAAATATACTAAAATTTCATGTTTGTCGTATATGTATAAATTCAATTGTCACTGAGCCTCTTCTTAAGGTACAACGTCAGTACACCTGCACTCAAGTCACAAGACCTCTGTGTTTTGTCTTAAAATCTTGTCTCTCCATTTTTTGTGGAGAGAGGGAAAAACAGAAAAAAAATAATTAAACGTAATCGTTATACAAAGGTATCCTAGGGATTTCTATAGGTGTTTTGTCATCTAACTGAACAAAAGTGGAAGACATGATATTTTTAAGTATTTTACAAAAAAAGTACGGTAAAATACATATGCATAATTAATAGTGTGTAGAGAAATTCATGTTAGATTTCCAAATCTTTGACAATTATTGGAATGGACAAACTGATTTTAAATGATCTTACTGTTAAGGTTCCTATAAAAGTGTAGATTTACCCCCTCAACCTGTGTACTGAGTGGATGGATCTTTGTCAATGTGAGCCTCACATAACCAAATTTATTGTGGTTGTATGTTGACTGCACTCACAGTGAGCTAATGATCATTAATTTCCACCATTGAAGATTGAGATCTGCTTAATCAGATGTTGACCAGTTTTAGCAGTCATATTGGGTCCATACATGTTATAAATCTGAGTGTCAGAATCGCAACATGTATGAGTGTAAAATAAGCAGTGGAGTAAGTCATACCCATTAGATCCCTATTTTTTAAACCTTGTTAATTACTGTGTACTAGACTGGCGGTTCCCAAAGTGTGCGCCGCGGCTCCCAGGGGTGCCGCGGTGCTATCACTGGGGTGCCGCGGGCCAGCCATAAAAAAAGAAAGAACACAGAAACTTACCAATCCGTCGGGCACCGGGACCCAGCAGCCTCTTCTCTCCCGCAGCAGCTGTCACTGAATATCGACGTCAGTAACAAGCTGCGGGAGAGAGGAGGCTGCTGGGTCCCGGCGCCCGACGGATTGGTAAATTTCTGTGTTCTTCCTTTTTTTTTATGGCTGGCGCGGGGCAGAGGAGTGAGAGGGATCGCGACAGCGGGGCAGAGGAGGGGGACAGAGAGCAGAGGATGGTGACAGCGGGGCAGAGAATGGGGACAGAGAGCAGAGGATGGGGACAGAGAGCAGAGGATGGTGACAGCGGGGCAGAGGATGGGGACAGAGAGCAGAGGATGGTGATGGCGGGGCAGAGGATGGGGACAGAGAGCAGAGGATGGGGACAGCGGGGCAGAGAAGGGTACAGCGGGGCAGAGAAGGGGGACAGTGGGGCAGAGGAGGCGGACAGAGGGCAGAGGAGGCGGACAGAGGGCAGAGGATGGGCACAGCAGGGCAGAGGAGGGGCACAGCGGGGCAGAGGATGGGCACAGTGGAGGGGGACACAGCGTGAGAGGGGCAGTGGAGGGGGACACAGCGTGAGAGGGGCAGTGGAGGGAGGACAGCGTGACAGAGCAGAGGAGGGGGGACAGCGTGACAGAGGGCAGAAGGGGCAGTGGGAGAGAGGGCAGTGTGTCTGGATGCAGAGGGGGCAGTGTGTCTGGATGCAGTGGGGGCAGAGTGCCTGAGGGCAGAGTGTCTGCAGAGGGGGCATTTTTGCATACAACTAAATAAGTATTTCTGTCCTGACCTAAATACTTATTACAATTTTTTGACCCAACTACTTCTAAAACAGGACTGCTCAATAATTATTTTGGAGGGTGCCTTGAAAAAATTTGGAGACTCTAAGGGTGCCGCAAACTGCAAAAATTTGGGAACCACTGTACTAGACAACATGGAACAGGACAGGGAAAATATGTATGTAATTCTATAACTACAATCCCTAACTTGCACAAACATATTAAGTTGTGCAAGCGCAGTGGCGAACGCAGGGGGGGTTTCTGGTTCTCCAGAAACCCCTCCCCTCCGTGAACCAACGGTACTGTACAGCAGCCGCGGCGCTGTCAAAGAAGCGTCCGCGGCAGTGCTGTATTGTAGTATACTACAAAGTGTCTCAGACAATCATGCTGCTCAGACAGGCGCGGGCTGGCAGGTTTCAGCCTGGGGGGCGCACAGGTGGCCGCATCACATCACACGCGATGCGGCCACGTCATAATGATGCGGTCGCAACCCGTGACATGTAATGCGGCCGCCTGTGCGTTGACGCGGCCGCCGGTAATATTAAGCTATTATTGCATCCACGGGGGGTGGGGGAGGGGGGCGGGGTCAGGCGGCCGGCCCGAACAGCCGTTAGACTGAGCGGCCCCCCTGCCCCCCAGTCCAGCCCGCCCCTGTGCTCAGACGTCAAGTATAATGCCCCCGAACCTTCATTTTAGGGGACGCGCTACAACTTGTTATTAGAAATGACTTTTTTTTGTTGCAACATCCTCATCAGCATTTATTTATATATCGCCTTGGATGTCTGAGGTGGAGATATAAAAAATCAGCAAAGGCTGGAAGCACATGCTCTAGAACAGTTATGGACAAAAGGTGGCCCTAGAGCCGCATGTGGCCCTCTAAGCCTTTATTGTTGGCCCCTAGCTTTTACTTTAATGTCAGATTAGTGTGTTATAGCTTGGAGCACTTGTTTAAAATGCCTGCTAATATGTTATTACAGATAAGTGTCTCTTTGATTAAATGTATTGTTTTAACTTATTACTGAGATTAAGGGTAATGAGTGGCCCTTTTGAAGGTTAGAGAGCTGTCCGTGCAGCCCCCAAGTGTATGAGGTTTCTTATCACTGCTCTAGGATCAGGATATTCTTGTGCTAGTTGGAAATGTAAGGCAACATTGGCAAATAAATGTAGATCGATCCATAACATAATACCAACTTTAAGCACAAGTAACAGTTATTGAAAAGCAGCAGTTCTGAGATGCCTGTTCGAATAGTTTGTGTATCTCTACTACTACTAGATGTGCCTACCAGTTGTTATCCACCTGTACATTGGTAACTACTTTTTATGAGGATGAAATTAACTACCTGATTTTTGTTTGGTGCCAAATTTCAATTTTATCTAACATCGTAAGTCATTTCCAGTATATGGAAGGTCAGTCTTACAGAACTGTTCTTCGGCTGTCTTTGTGACATTTAGAAAACCATACATTTTGAATACAGTACATGTAGAAAGAGAAAGAGCAAAGTCAACTACACAAATACTTCAAAGAAGCTTTATATTTTCAAAATCATATTGATATTTACACAATGTGCCTCCAATATACCCAGATTTTCCTCTATGGGCATCAGGAGTATTTAGTGGTTATAAATAGACATACACAACATGCAAATAATAAGTAATTAGTTGTCTTTTTAAACTAATACCTTGGATATGACCCCAACATAATAGGGTTATTTTTAATTGACTAATGTCTACAGATATATAATTTGTATTGAATAGTAAAGACATACAGGGAGTTCTGCATTTAAGAATATAAAATGTAACTGATGCTATGCAATACATGCAATATATTTCCTGAATTACAGCACTTCCGAAAATGTTAAAATTCATGCATTAAATATAGAAATACAATTTATTGTATTATCCACTCAATTATCATAATTTAAGTGCTGGGACAACTGTAAACATATACAGTTCTTCTTTCTCAATCTCCTTAACCCAGATCTAGCAGCCAGAAAGTCAGAAGTCATTTTATGATATTTCCATTATGAAACGAGGATTCACTCTTGTCCTCTTTACTTTGTAAATGAGTTTGTATAAATCCTTTGTGCTTTGGAGAATTGCTGCTACTGCTGGATTTGCTCCTGCTCTGATCTGGTGTTGGCTGAATTGGTAGAGACCTCGAGGCGCTGGACTTGGCCAAGCAGCCACACACAACGCAGAAGAAAGCCCTGCGCATCTCCTTGCTGGCCAGAGTGTAGATGAGAGGATTCAAGGCTGAATTGAGTACAGCAACAGCAATAAACCATTGTGCTCTATATAAAATCAGGCACTCCTTTACTTTGCAAGCAACGTCGATCAAGAGAAGCATAAACAAAGGGGACCAGCAAGCAATAAAAACACCCACAACAATGACAACAGTCCTGAGCAGCGCCATCGATCTCTCGGAATTGTTGTGATTTGTGACTCTTCTGCTGCTGGACTTCACCAAAATATAGATCCGTGCATACAGGATGACTATTGCAATTAAAATGACTATAAAAATACTGATGCAAAATCCAACATACTTTTTGGAATACAATGGTAACACAGTGGAACAGTCATCCAAGTTGTTAAGGCAGTTCCAGCCAAGGATTGGCAAGGCACCTAATGAGAAAGAAATAAGCCAACATGTCCCGATTAGTAGAAATACACGGTATTTCTTGTTGGCATCGTAAGGCCTCATTTTTATCATTGTCAAATGTCTTTCAATAGCAATGGCCAACAAGCTTAATGTCGATGCACCAAGGGCAACAAACATACTGCCCTCTCTGACAAACCACGCTGTCAATGAGATATTACAGGTATTCGCTCCAGACATAAGAATATTTACTATATAAGCTATCCCAGCTAATAAGTCACAAAGTGCAAGGTTTGCAATAAAAAAGTACATCCTATTGTGAAATCGGTTATTTTTCCATATAGCAATAAGAACCATCAGGTTTTCCAGTACTATAAAGCTGCATATGATGAGAAACAGCATACTGGTTTTGTCCATCTGATCAACATTGTATTTTAGGGATTTCCCTGTGTAGTTGTAGTGAAGTTGTATAGTAATGTCACATTTCTGATTTACTTGGAAGATGGGTTTTGTAGTTAATGAGTCTGCAGCCATATTTTCCTGTAGAAGAAAACCTGAGCTTCTACAGTGTAATTTAAATTCAATCCACAAGAGGGCACTGTATCCACATCTTCTGTAACTTCTCTTTGGTGTGAACTTCTGGTTGGAGTGTGCCGTGCATCTTCTTTTCCAGAGTAAAATAAAACAAAATTCCTGTGGGATAAAAAGAAAACATATATAAAAATTGAATAATTCATTTGCGTAGTTGAAAAAAACCCGGTTCAGCTTAAAGTCATATAAAGTGTGATCAAATTATGGACAAAGATGCGGTACAGCTAAATATGCATTGCTGCACATCGCAGTGATGCATATTTAGGTACCGCTAAGATACACCATGCCGGGGCTACTCTGGGAGCCCCGGCGAAGTGACCCCTCTCCTGCGGTCTTTTTTTCCTGCTTACTGGCAGCTTAATGCTGCCGATGACAGGAGGAAGTGCGCACAGCACTTTCACCGTACCGGATTCTGCAAATCCAGAATCCCGTAGAAAATGATAACACCATCTCACGATGGCGTTACCTGTCCGTGCAATTCGAAGCTTATCAAAGCTTCATATATCACACTTTATATATTTTTATTTGTCAATAAAAAAAACTTCTTTTTATTTTTTGGGCAGATTGAATACATGCAACACAACATTTATCAAGCTCTACTGCAAAGCAATTTATATAATATTTTAATTTTAAAAAAGAAAACATGTATTTTGTGCTGCCTATTTGTTTAAAATATAAATTAACTGTAATTAAAGATACTGTTATTTTCATACAACTGTTTACTGTCTCTACAGCTATGACTGAATTGAAAGCTTTCTAAAGCAGGGGCACACATATATTCCTCTAGAATGTAAGCTCTCACCACTAAGTTAACCCGATTGCCAGTTAAATAGCACATCATTTGAAGACTTTTTAAAATTATTTTTGTATTTTAATGAACTTATACACGTCTTCCTTGGGAAAGCTGTGTGTTTATGTTGTACATACACGTGGGTTTACAATATCATTTTTTAGGTTCAATGTAGCAGATCATGTCACTCTAATGCTTTAAATGTTTTAAAAATGAAATAATTTAAGTGAACAAGGCAATGTTCTAACATTCACAAAGAACAATAGTTGTAAAATGAGAGGGCGTGTGCTCTGCTTGCATTTGAACAGTATTTGCATGTAAATATTTAGTTACAGTGACTCTCTGGGCTACTATCTACTTAAATGCTTTGTCAAAATGTAAACTAGCAGACATGTTGCACTCACTTGCCTAGAGACTTATAAAAGAAAGTGCTAATTCTTATTTGTGCCATTATATCAAAAGACAGGGTGTATTTTTGTTGTCTTTTTGGCTCATTTGCAAAAGCTGTATACCTGATTGGCACCAATCTGTGTTGTGATAGAACATTTTAATCCTTTATTGTACAGTACTTCATAATATAGACATAATATAGACACAGCCCTTCCCCCCCCTCCCAACAGTATAGTCAACCTTTGGACATCTGACTACCTCTTCCATATCAGACTGTACATTTAGGGGTATATTTACTAAACTGCAGGTTTGAAACGTGGAGCTGTTGCCTATAGCAACCAATCAGATTCTAGTTGTCATTTTGTAGAATGTACTAAATAAATGATAACTAGAATCTGATTGGTTGCTATAGGCAACATCTCCACTTTTTCAAACCCGCAGTTTAGTAATTATACCATTTAGTATTTCAGTTCATTGCAGTGACAGTATGAGCCATTTACGAATTGGAAAGTGGAGACTAGATATTTATTCATCAATATCTTATATGTATTAGATAGTACAATAAATGTATTAGGTGTACAATAAAATATTAAGTAACATGGTAATAATGAATTACATTCCAATGCATATCATCTTAGTGTATATGAGTGTGTGTGTGTGTAATCTCAGTGACCAAGAAGCATTGCAGCATTTTTGCCATTTACATTGTAATATGTGACTAAAAGTCTTTAAAAGCTCCAAAAATTACCATATACTAAATATAGTTCTCACACAGATATCACATAAAGAAAAAACACCCGTGACCTGCATTTTGAAATTGTGCCATCATTTTACAATGGTGTGTGCTATGGGAAATAGACTACTGTGATTATGGATGACTTTTTTTACTATGGGGACTGCGATGTTCTGCAATGCATGAAGCTCTGAAAAGCTTTGCATTGTGCAAACAGGTAACACCATCTCAGGATGGCGTTACCTGACATTTCCTATGAGATTCTGCTGAAGCCTCTCTGGCTTTGCAGAATCTGATACAGCGTCAGTCTTCCTCTTATCACTGGCAGCACTAAGCTGCCCATAAATAGGAAAATCTAATAGCAGCACAGGGGTCTTTTCGCCAGGGTTCCCAGAGTACCTCCGGCATGGTGCATTGAAGCGGTATCACTGTGTTTTGCAACAATGCATATTTGCTGGTACCGCACATTATTAATGCATAGACCCCTAAATGTCATGTGACAGTTATTAAAAACAAATAAAACATTTTTTTTCAGCTGAGTTCTTTATAACTGACCCACACATTAGGGAATGTAAATGCTGATAAAGATCTGCGTCTCTCATCCACCCTCATTACATCCTCCCATTCCCGGTTACAGGACTTTTTTCGGGCTGCACCCACTCTATGGAACTCTCTCCCTCGCACAATAAGACTCTCCTCTGTTCTACAAACTTTCAAGCGTTCTCTGAAAACCTACCTATTCAGACAAGCTTATAATATTCCTCAACCACCATCTTAACCTCACTACCTTTAGCCTGTTACACAATTTCACAGAAGACAACTACCCCCGGACCAACATTGTTGTGTGACAGGATCATTTAGCCTTTGAGTCACCTTACCTTTGCAGTCTGGCTGGGCCAAGATGCAAAATGTATACTTAACCTCATGTGTCAATCTCCCATTGTCCCATAGATTGTAAGCTTGCGAGCAGGGCCTTCTCACCTCTTTGTCTGTTTTACCCAGTTTGTTTATTAGTTTATTACGTTTGTCCCCAATTGTAAAGCGCTACGGAATATGTTGGCGCTATATAAATAAATGATGATGATGATGATGATGATGATATGCGCCGTATTTTGTGGAAAAATGGCACAGCACATGCTCAGAAAACAACTATACACTAGTGAACGCAAGTGCATCCACTTAATTTTCTAACGCAAAGGACACTTACAACAGCCTATGATTTCAGATTTCAGAAGTGGAGCAGGGGAGGGAATGAGCGTGCACACATAGTTACTGTACAGTAAGGATGTGCCAACGTTGAGCACACGCACCAGAGTCAAAGTCAATCTTTTGGCATTTCTAAGGTACATGTTTTTCAGTCACATCACTTGCACCAGCTACAGGGCAGGTGTAAGTGCTGACTGATATTGATGATGAATGTGTATGTATGCTAGAACATATGTTTGCAGTCAAAAGCTACCGTAAAAATGCATTTTATGTACAGTTGGCATCAAGAACTTCATGCTAAATTAATTTCATGTATAAATAATAAAGAATATATATATAGTATAATTATTAACAGGTAACAATAATCGAACACTTTTTTTCTGTGCGTTCTCCTGCGACTTTATGTTGAACACATGTATTGTTCGTATCTTGCACTACGTTGTTTTTGTTTCAATACGACAAGTGTCGTATTTGCAGAGCGTACCTACACCCATATTCAACAAGAGACATTTCTTCAGATCCACTTTTAGTTGACTATGGATGCACTTATGCCTGATGTACGTGCATTTAAAAAAACAAAAATGCACATTGCCTTCCTTTTTAGTGCCTTGATGGATCAGGCTCAAAATGTTTAGGATGTAAAACACATTTTAGGTCCAGCCATTCAGAATACTTCATAAATACACTGGTATGGGTAGCCAATAAATCTGACCTATTTGGGTAATTTGAGGACAGATTCAAGAAACATTGTAGTGATTAAAGGATTTTTTCCTGCAAAAAGTATATGTGACAGACACATTGAACATGAATAGAGCTGAATGGTATTCTAAAACAAAAACCAAATGTGCTGCTCTCTGTTCATTCTCAATGTGCAGACAAGCAAGACTGCCATAATTGAGTTGATGTGTTTATTGATAGAGAACCCTAACATGACCTACAGATTCCTATAGCTCTGAGACTTTTCTCAGGGAACCTATCCTATTTCATATTGAATTCCCCTGGTGAATTTGCAGTAACTATTTCCTCCGGAGCAAATTCCAGTCTGACCACCCTTTCACAAACCAACATTTTATTTTACCAGCCTAATCCTTTGCCTAAACCCTTACATTGATCTCTGAATTAAGTACATGTTTGAAAAGACAGCAAAAAAGTAAGTGCATATAGTTATTTTGGTATATGAATTACTATAATTTAATTGTGTACAATAATTAGTATGTTTTCATTTTAAAAATGTAGTTATTGGTATTGTTATTTTTGTATGTCAATCTAACTTAAAAAAACTGTATCTAAGAAAAAAAATCGATATTCCCATGAATTTACTGCATTGTATGCAGATTTCACAAATTACTGACTAAATTGTGAACATGTTTCTCAGTGTTAAAGTACACAGCACTTCAGCTAGACATGTGTCATTCATACAGCTAAATGCAGTAAGATGTTATTCTTTCTGAGTATCACTCAGGGGCGGACCTAGACTTTATGTTTTAGGGGGGCGATTTTGCATAATCACGCCCCTCCTTTAATCTAATTGGCTGGCCCGTGTTTAGCCCCGCCCTCTGCTCGCGATTGGCTCCGTCCCCTCCCATTTTGATCAGCAGCTGGGACCTATTTTAAAGAATGCCCGATCGCCCCCCTGAATCCGCCACTGGTATCACTTAGCTGCCACGGTGGGACTTTAATAATAAATTACATCGATAAGTGATTATCTATCACCGCAATAATCAGAAATAGAAAATCAGCCTTATCGCAAGATATTAATAACTAGACCCCGTAGTGTGATTATGTCTATTGAATATAGCTGTAAATGGTCAATTTTAGGCTTTACCTTAGTAGTTTTGTATAGCATAATAGTACCAAATAATCTGTTCCTGACCCTCTACATCTATGGGCCCCGGTGCACGGCACCTGCCGCACCAATTGTAGTTCCACCACTGCTGTCTCTTTTCTCTTACTCTGTTCCCTTCTTTCCACATCCCCCTTCTTTCTATCTGGCCACTCAAAAAAATAAAATTACTTCAAAAATGCCAAGCCCCCAAAAACAGCCCCCAAATTATTTGTACACTGCCCCCATTCCACTCAGGCACTCACAATCCCCGACCCATTGCTAATTGCTTATTAACAACTGAAAAACTCAAAAACTAATGGCCACTAATTAATGATTGCCAATAATTCCTTCCACCCTGCTCACAAAGTGCACTTATCTTGTCAGTCAGGACAAGCAATCCTGCAGAGGACGGCGGGAGATCACATGGTGCTGTCTGCACTGCCCTCCCTCCTCCTCCTTCTCTGATCTGCAGCCATATGGAAGCGTTTGCTCCAATCATGTGACGGGAACTTCACCCATGGTCCCAGCTCTATTTTATTCAATAGTGGTCAGAGCAGGGACATAAACCTGGGAGGAGGTCGGGTGCACGGATGTAACCTACCTGTTGATTAATAATGGGTTAGAATATCACATGTCATCCCCCTTTACCGGAACAGCTGTAATCTTAAAGATAGATTATACTAAAAGTACTAATTTTAAAATGAATATAGGCTTTATAGAGGCTTTTCCTGATGAATAAAAATGATGAATTTTATACAAAACTTATTGAATGGTATCGTCAGCTAACCAAGTATCTACCACAATTCATGTTAATTTGGCCAGTGGTGGAGCACTGTGCCATTGAAATCTATTACTAATATTTCCAATTCCTTTTTCAAACACAATGAAATACCTCAGTAATACAAATAAATGTAGAGAGATATGATATGTCCAGAATTACTTACTCCATGGGGTATATTTACTAAACTGAAGCTTTAAAAAAGTGGAGATGTTGCCTATAGCAGCCAATCAATTCTACTTTTCGTTTATTTAGTACATTCTACAAAATGACAGCTAGAATCTGATTGGTTGCTATAGGCAAATCTCCACTTCATCAAACCTGCAGTTTAGTAAATTATACCCCCATATGTTTTATATTTTACAAGTATGGGATATTTTATCCAGAAACTTCCGAAAAACAGAAAAAACACGCTATTAATTGCTCCTGTTTTAAAATAACCTCATACACACTGGTATGATCGCAGAGTGGTTTTTTCTACAGTTAGTCTGAGGAGCACTACCAAACAATTTTACCAAGGGGAAGGGGGGAGTGTGCCACTGTGGGTAAGCATAGGAGTATTTTTATATGCTATTTGTTATTTTTATTGAATAATAGATATTCATACACAAAAAAGTTAGGATATTTTTTCTCTTTAATGATGAAAAGCTTACTTTAAGCTATTAATCCATATCATATAGCCTATGAATATTTATGAGCATATTTCTGTATGTTCTGAAAACCCCCCGCAGTCAATGAACAGATTAACTGTCTAACCAGTTTAGATTCTACATTATAAAAGATATCAGGTATCCGACAAGTCTGGTCTTATAAAAATGTAATTCTGCAGGTTTAGAGCAGATCTTTTTTCTTATTCTTCTCACCTTACTGTAATATAGCTAGACTATATGCTTGCAGGGTAAGTACATATTGGATGCATTGTTGATTAATGACAGATGCACCTAAGTATGGTACATTATTGTAGCTTGTAGCTGAAAAACAATGTTTGCCACCTCCTAGGCCAGAAGGCAGTAATGGTATTCTGAACACTACCAGCCATAAGATCCATGTTTAATAATGTAAGTATTGGGCTCCTATTACGGACATGTCAAGTACAAATTATATATAAGTATGTACAAAATATGATATATATGCATAATACAGGTTTTGGTATTCTATCCTTTAGCAATGTCTGTTTATTTTTGTACATATAAGTTCAGTGAGTAAATCATGTTGCCCATAAGCAACATTTTCAAAACCGTTCAGCAAAATATTTGCCTCATTCCAGTTTCGTGTGTGTCAGCAGCGAAATTTGCTCTTAAGTGTTCCCAGTCCTATTTCCACCACTCCCCACACCAGAACGAATTGTCCACCATAGATACAGCTCTACATATTCTGAATACAGTGCCTAATGGCATTCCCCATAATGGCAAACATAAAGCGGAAATTAAGAAATGTTTTTCCAGAACTTCTCATATATGTGATCTGCCTGTTCTGCCGTGAAGCTCAATTGGTGTGAAATTCCACCATTATACTTGCGCATGATTTAGTTGTGAGCATAAAGTGGAGATACCTTTTTACGTATATGTATGCTGCAACATTGACTTCAGACTTATATTTATATTAAGTTCCCAACTACGGTCTGTGGAGCCTGATGTAGCCTAAAGAATGTCTGCAATAAGCAACAGCCACATAAAGGCTAAGATGGTCATTTGTTTGTCATGCTCTGCGACAGCTGGTACTTATTTAAAGACGGTGGACTCCTAAATTGTATGTGAGATTCATGATTCCAGATCCCTACATTGGGACTTAAAATTCTGCTGGAAGTTTTGAAGCCAGAGTGCCATATGTTTGAATAACCATTTGCGGATGCCTATTATCAGAAAGTTATCTTCTTGTCATCTGAGATTAAGCTGGTCACTGCAGACTCTAGCTGAGAGCTGAGCTTGCATAGATTTTACCACTTTTGATTCAGTCATGTCTCCTGTAATGGATATATTTATTGATATGTAAGATCCCTGCGAGTCATATTTTCTTTGCATGGCACATGTAAGTCAGAGTAATTGAATATTACTCCAAAATTCTGTGTCCTCATACGGGACATCTAGGAACAGATCAAATAGTGGAAATAATCAAACAGGGTGTAAGAGTTTTATGGACTGAGCACAGATAATGGAAAGAGCAATCCAGTTTTCTGTCTAACAATAGAAGCCAAACATATACATATACACAAAAAGTATACCAACCCTAATTAGAAATATGTTTAGTAATACAATTTTAGTAATACATTTAAGTTATTGTTGTGAGCATATGTGTCAGAAGTACAGTGAACATAGTGACTGTACAGCAGTATATATTGATTAATAAACCTAGTTTATCACATAATAAAATACACATAGCTATAGAACGCAACATATCTGCCTACTAGCAGTCCATTAAAAAACTGCATTAGTTTGTAAACCAATATATACATATTATTAAATTATTACCAGCACTGATTACTATATACTTAATTCAATATGCATCTTGTAGATTTATTGGATCTAATAACTTCAAAAATGCTAGTGACACAAGCAAGATAGAGTATGAGGACTGATATAGCCAGCCTGTATTGATAAAGTACTAACAAGATATGTAGCATAACCACAGATAACAACATTTGTTTAACCCCAGCAGAAAACATTTAGTGTAAATATCTAAAGTATAATGAATACAAATGAATCTATATTATGGTTTTCTGGCAGTGTTAAGCATCGTGCATAATTTCTATCAGACTAAAATCACAGTCTGTACATTACATTGGCATCTATACAAACTGTAAAATTAACCTCTACTATATTTTTTATGTACGTATGTATGTATGTATGTATGTATGTATGTATGTATTTTACATTTACACAATAAACTATTGAGGCACTTTCAAGCTGTTGTAGCAAGTAATGGACTATAGGTGTAGATACAGTTTTGAACATTATAATAACCCCATGTTTCACAGTGTATAGAAGCATCTATTAGTGTTGAATGCAGACTATTATGTTTTTTTCATAGAAAGTGCAGTCACTTACCTAAAGTTTGTGATACTTTTTCAAATTCCAATAAAAAAAAAATCTATCCCAGACGTCTTTTAAATTATTCCAAACTCGTAAGAGCGACAGGCATTCCCCAGTGTAGTGGGATACAGAGAGTTCATCTATGTAGACCTGGCAGTATCATCATCAGGATTTTTCTGCTCTGACAAGGGATTTTCAGACATACGCTGGGCTGTGTTCTCCATCCACTCTGTAGGATGTAAATGAGTACAACACAACCCCTCTCCCTGTGAGTCTCATTACAGACCCTCCTCCCCTGTCCTTCTATCAGCGTAGCTGCTATGCACATTGTAATGGTAATACTGCAGTGCCAAAGGGCATGGTTTTTCATGGTACACAGATTATAAAGAAAAAAGGTTGACCACCGCACCAGGCAATCACTCAACCTATATCTTATATGTAGTATATAATTATATTACTGAAATCCAGCAATTAATAATGAGGGGTGGTGCTCCCCTGCCATGTATAACTCATAGAAATTTAACAAAGAAAAAAAGAAGGGAGAAACGTGGATTTTAACACAGATAAAATACGTTTTAAAGTTTTATTCTATTGGCAACTGAGGTAGTAAGTGAAAAAGCAATAGTGTAAGTAAATGATGTCTGTTACTGCTAAATTTCCGGGTGTGGGTGAAAACAGGAATTGTCGGAATGCCGGAACGCCAGAATGATTTGGCTCCCTGCAGCGCCCTCTGCTGCTTGGTGTCTTGAGTGAAGCTTGTTGTTGTTTTCTTTGCCTGTATAGTGCATTCTGCTCTGCTACACAGATATGTTCTCTGTATTGTGTGGAACTGTGACACATATCATATTGCATTTATAATGTATTGTGTGCACATATATATATATATATATACACATAATATATTTAAATATATTTCTGTATATCATAGGTATATATTCTAGTTATCCCTTCCACCTGCCTGAATGCCTGAATGTATGTCGGAATGAAGCGCTGAGTGCATCCTTTCCGGCTGCCGGAATGGAGCTCCAAGGACCTTGGCCATCCATTCTGGCTACCAGAATGGATGTCTCAATATCTTAGTCATTCATTTCGGGTGCCGGAATGGATGTCTGAGTACCTTAGTCATCCATCCTGGCTACCGGAATTGGGCTCTAAGTATCTTAGACAACTATTCCAAGTGCCGGAATGGGGCTATACCCATTTTTCTGGCTGCCAGAATGGGTCTGCAGGTACATTACCCATTCATTTCGGCTGCCAGAATTATTAATATAAACAAAACATTATTCCGACATCCAGAATGGATCACTAAGATACTCAGACATCTATTCCGGCACCTGAAATGGATGATTAAGGTACTCAGACATCCATTCCGGGTGCAGGAATTCACGCACCCGGCCTGGATAGCTATGGAACTCTGAGACCCATTCTGGCACCCAGAATGGATAGCTATGGTACTGGCAGACTGATTTCGGCACCTGGAATGGATGGGTAAGGTACTGGCAGTCCCAAGCCGGCACCCGGAACGGATGGGTAAGGTATTCGCAGACCCATTCCGGCACCCGGAATGAATGCTAAGGTACTGGCAGACCCTTTCCGGCACCCAGAATGGATGGTTACGGTCCTTGTAACTCCATTCTGGCACCTGGAATGGAAGGGTATGGTGCTCAGAGCCCCATTGCTGCAGATGGAATGGATGGCTAAGGTCCTCGTAGCTCAATTACGGCAGCCGGAATGGATGGGTAATGCACTCAGCGCTCCATCCCAACATACATGCAGGCAGGTAGAACAGATAACTAGAATATATAGCTATAATACACAGAAATATATATAAATATAGTGTGTGTGTGTGTGTGTGTGTATATATATATTTATATATATATATGTATATATATATATATATATATATCTATCTATCTATATATATATATATATATATATACACACATACACACACACACACACACACACATACATACACACAATACAATATATATGCAATATAATATGTGTAAGAGTTGTTCCACACTTTACAGAGAACATATCTGTGTAGCAGAACAGAATGCACTATACAGGCAGATAAAACACAACAAGCTTCACTCAAGACACCAAGCAGCAGAGGGTGATATAGTAAGCTGACGCATTCCGGCATTTCGGCTTTTACTTAATCCCCAGAACTTCGCTGCACTTATTAACATTTGTAAAACAAAAGTAGGGGCTTCTTGCTTTTTGGGAAGGTGAATCTATGATCAATGTTTACAAAACAGTCTAAGCCAGGGGTTAGGTCAGTGTTGGCTAACCTGTGACACTCCAGGTGTTGTGAAACTACAAGTCCCAGCATGCTTTGCCAATATATAGCAGCTTATTGCTGGGTACTCTGTCCTCCGGGAGGACAGGTCATGTGACAGGTGTAGGAGGGGTCGTGGTGACATCTTTGCGTCACCATAGTGCCGGAATTCACGGAATTGCATAGCGGGGACGGGGCTTAATGATGCGATTAAGTCCCACCTCAGATATTCAGTGCCGTGAATCGTGAATATAACCACATTTTTTAGGATCCGGGAGGTTTGCCTACTTTTCCGGGAGTCCAGTAGGACCCCCTGAAATTCGAGTCCGGAAAATCTGGGAGAGTAGGCAAGTATGTTAGATTTTTGGTCCAAGGGCCGCATTAGAAGATTTGAATGGGCAACAATAAAACATCTTGCTTAGCATGTACTATGGGGAACAGAGGAACCTCTAGGCTGCAAAGCTATGCTATTTCATTTATTCAATGCTAAATATGGAATACAGACTCTGTACAAGTTAGTCATAGGATGGAAAGCTGTGCTATTTTATTAGTTCTATAGTAAATATATAATTCATGCACCGCCAATCGTTACTGGAATCAGTAGTGATGTTTTTTTATGTTAGTTACTTCTGTAAATTATTGGTTTAAAATTTTTATTTGCTGTTTATGAAGTGCAAGATTAGTTGGGGGTTAACACATACTTGCCAACTCTCCCTGAATATCAGGGAGGCTCCCTGAAATAGGGGTGCTCTTCCTCACTCCCTTAAGAGTCTGGCATTCTCCCTGATGCTGAGCCAGTACAAGAGGTGGTTGGCTTCGCCATCTGTGGCATGATGACACAGTTCAGAAATTGTGTCCTATGTCCATGTATTGATGCCTATGGAGATGGCCATTTTCATGGAGACCAAGATTTAATCAAAGACTGACAGGTAAGACAACATGATTTCTGTTATGGAGACAGAAATGTAAAAGACACCTCAGTCTCTAGATATTCAGTAGCTGCTTTTCTTTAACGCATAGTTGCCTACTCTCCCAGAATGTCCGGGCGACTCCCGCATTTCTGGGAGACCATCCGGGCTCACGGGAGAGCAGGGCAACCTCGAGGCTCTCACCCCCGCGATAGATAAGTGGTGGTGGAGGGGGGGGCCTTAATGACACAATTATTGCATCGTCTTAGCCCCGGCCCCTGCTGTAATTGGCCATATTTGTGACAATCGTTTAGGGGCTGGTGCCAAAATGATTTGATTCATCAAGCCCTGCCCCCGCATGCCCACCTGCTCCGGGATCTCCCTGAAGCCAACTAGGAAAAGTTGGCGAGTATGGGTTAACACTGAAACCTGATCACATTGCTCCCTACTTATTTAGTCTGTGTAGGCTGTTTTAAGCCAGTGGTAGTCTGTATAGCCAGTTGGAGTGTGGTTTATTACAAGTGTCTATGCAGATTATATAGCATAGTAAGAGTTACACAGGAAGGGAAAGCTTTATTTGAAAACATAAAAGTACAACATCCAAAAACTCTGCTGTGATTTTTTGTTACCCTCCATCTCCTACACTGGATTTGACTACTGCCTGGATTCTCCATACTTAACTGTTTGCAATCCATGCTTCTTACAGCTGCTGTGTCACTATAGTTTTGTACCTCTTACTTTAGCTGCTGTTTGTGTTCTCACATTTACACGTACCCTCACTTCATCTCATATGTGCTAATTTTCTTCTTTTTACCAAGAATTACCAATAAACTTTACGCTTTCTCATTCATGCTCCCAATTACCAATTACTCATATTCCCTTTCCAGTTGTTAGCAATCTAGGTACCAGCAATGGTGAGAACCTCCCTTGCCTCTCTTTAGTGGTTAACCAGTCCAAGGCTCCTTGCTTTACTGAGCCTATGGGACCTGCGGCCTATGTACCACCTGGGCCTCTGCACCACCTGAAAGATCTCCATGTGTCCAGTCAACCACTAAATGGTTGAACGCTCATTGTGCTAAGCTTATTTCCCCTTTCTTGCCTCTCTACACCTCCCTCTAGATTGTAAACTCTAATGGACAGGGCTCTCTACCCTATGTCTCTTGTTTGTCCACACGGTGTCGTCCTTATTTGTCCCTGTCATGGCTTGTGCTGAGTTTTTCTGTATGGTATGCTATTTCTGTATGGTATGCCTCCTCTCCTCCTGTTCTCCACCACCTTAACTCTGCTCTCCGGCTCCTTGTCTCTTCCGTGAGGCCCTTCTACCCCTCTCTCTACCCCCGGGGCCTCTCACCTTTCATCTAGCTGTACTTTGAGCTTCCGAGTTACTGTGCTTTTTGTTAACTGTTCCGTGCTGTCTCACCCTGTACCGTGTTTCTGTCTGTCCGTGTACGGCGCTACGGATACCTAGTGGCGCCATATAAATAAATACTAATAATGATTATAATAATAATAATATTTGTTTTGTTAATTGCATTCATACATTTATTATTTTGCTCAACTGTTCGAATGTTCTTATTATTATGTATACTGTTTTCATGCTTTAGCAGAACTCAATATCTCCTTCACACCTACCAACAGTTGTATCTGCTCCACAATGAATCTACCTCAGCTATGGCTATTGATGACATCTTTTGAAACATACCTTGTTATATATAAGTGACCCAAGTCACTGATATCCTGTACAATGAACAAAAGCAAAAATATCATTGATCAAACTATATAAAAAAAGACCTTCCTCTAATTTAAATATTATACCCCGAAAAACTGAGCTGCTTGCCCTTTTTTATTTTGTTTCTTGCACTGTTATCTTGTGCAAGCCATAGCTATTGAAATGGACAGGCAGGGAATTTGTTTTCTTGTGCCTAGCTTTGTCCAATTTTATGCTCCAATTAATACTTTCATCCATTTCCCAATTCATCACATGAAATTGTCAGTAAATTCAGCACAGGTGTTGAAACTAGTGCTGTGTGGAGACTGCAATCATAAACGGTCGGCTGGGTTTTGTACTTGACATTGTATGAAATCAGGGTAATAAAAATACATCTGTGTCTGTGTGTATATAACACATATCATCTTGTTGTGGTTATATATAACTTAGACCAGGCCCATGCACAGACTTCTCCTTTTAACTCTCATACAAAATTAGATTAAAAAAAGCAGATAATTTTATTATATGATAAAAGCAATAACAATACATTTGGACAGTTTACTTGGTGTCTTTCCACCTGCATTTTACCATTTTTAAAAACGCGGTTTGATGTATATTATTTTATCACCTTTGTTAATATTGAGTTTATTGGGAAAGATCTAAATATACATATTATGCATACTTGCCAACATTTTTTTTTCTTTTTCCAGGAGATGCCGGCTGGGACGTGGGCGTGCAGGGGGCGGGGCTGCGAAATCGCGTCATTTTGGCCCGCCCCCGTGACGGAATGACGCAAATCGCGTCATTTTACAGTGGGGGCGGGGCTAAACGCCGCGATTCCGGGTGAATCGCGGCGTTTAAACTAAATTTTTCCCCCTTCCTATCAGGGAGATTGCCACACTCGTCCGGGAGACTCTCGCAAAATGCGGGAGTCTCCCGGACAATCCGGGAGAGTTGGCAAGTATGATATTATGTGTTTGCAATCCATTTTAACATGTGGTCAACTTGCAAGAAGAAGAAAGGATAACAAAGAAAGAACATGCTACACATACGAATAAATCAGTTTAAAAAGGAAATAAAAATGCAATACATTTTTTAACACACCATGTGGAAAACAGATCTAAAGACATGCTTTTTAGTGCTAAATACACACTGATGTGCTGATAACCTTAATGAAGACTCTTTCTTCATATGCAAGCAAGAAAACAACACAAAACTCTCAAAACAAATCGAGAAACTTCAATTTGTCTAAACCACAATTTTGCAATAAATTTAAAGATGGACAGGTATCTTTCTTTATTGTGCAGCCTCCAATATCAGAGAGAAAGCTCCAGTCTACAGGTTGATGGACTTCAAGGGTGTGGATATAGTTCTTAATTTTCTTATATGTAGCCTTCTTATTTTAAATATACTAAGAAATAATTTTTGTTCTTTGTTTGAAAGTGACATAACTTTTGGGGGGTTTACAGGGACAATGAATTTTTTTTTTATGTTTTGTGTCAATATGTTTCTACAAGAGACCTATACACCAGTCACGTCTCATTTTCTATAATCTTCAGTGATTTAGGAAACCAAAGGCCACACTACCTCCTCTGTACTTATATAGAGAGGCAAATAAGGGCCCACCTGCTACAGCTGTCATATGACAAAACACAAAACGCGTGACACACACAAAAAAACAGATGACGAGATAAACAGTGGGACCTGAGGTTTTCAGACAGATTTCTGAAAATGTTTCTGTTTTGCTCCAATGGCTGCATAAAGAGATAGTACTCATTTGAATGGGCTGCAAAATAACTTGCTTAAATATGTAAAACGCATAGAATTTACCATGGGAACAGAGGACGACTTTGCAGTTTGCCATACCACAGTTATGCCATGCCTCAAATGACCAGGTCAAAAGATATGTGGATATGTGGAGAATTGAAAAAAATGGTGCTTGTGATCCGGGAGAGTAGACAACTATGATTTAGGGTGAGTATTAATGTTATGTGGGGTCTGGTTGGACTAATACTAGTAAAACCTTCCCCACAGTCAGTGCAATATACAAGATATATCTCTATCTCCCTCTCAGTATATGTGTTCATCAAATGACCAGGCTCTCTCTGTCTGGTAAAGTGCATGTGGTTAGTTCTCGGAGACTGGATAGGAACCCAATGGCAGGAAGGAAGGTTGACCAACAGGAGATTAGATGGTAAGAATGGTCAAATGTAGCTGGTACGGTACTCAGAGAGGCCATAAGATCCAATGGTTAGGGAAGAAGTCGAGGACAAGCCGAGGTCGGTACATGACTAGTAGATGTCTGCAGTTAGGAAAAGCAACAGGAGCTAGATCACAGGCAATAATCAGGCACTGGAGACAGGAACTGGTCAGGCTTTTACAGGAAGTCAAGGGGTGGAATTAAGGCATGCTGGAACATCAGGAGATCACTGGGACTGATCTGGAACACAGGATAAAGGCAAGGAACTGTCCAGCAGCCAGAATAGCTCAGTCAGTAGAGCAGCAGTTCACAGAGGCAGAAGCCCTGGGTTTGAATCCTGACAGAGGGACATGTGGGATTGTGTAATGGGTATGCAAAGGGCATTTGGGGAAGTCTGTGGAACATGTGAGAATGTCTGTGGGGCATATGGGGTGATCTGACGGTCATGTGAGGAGGCCTAAGGAGCATGTAAAGAACATGTGGGGAGGTCTGAGGGGCATGTAAGGGGCATGTTGGAACGTCTGAACTGGATATAAAGGATATCATCATCATCAGTTATTTATATAGCGCCACTAATTCCGCAGCGCTGTACAGAGAACTCATTCACATCAGTCCCTGCACCATTGGAGCTTAAAGTCTAAATTCCCTAACATACATACAAACACAGAAAGGGAGACTAGGGTCAATTTGATAGCAGCCAATTAACCTATCATTATGTTTTTGAAGTTTGGGAGGAAACCGGAGCACCCGGAGAAAACCCACGCAAACATGGGGAGAACATACAAACTCCACACAGATAAGGCCATGGTCAGGAATCAAACTCATAGCCCCAGTGCTGTAAAGCAGAAGTATAGGGAGGTCCAGGTGTCATGAATCCACACTACACCTTTGTGTCCATCTTATCAAGGGGGGACAGTGGTGGTGAAGGAGAAGTGGGGGAGCTGTGCCGGTAGCCTTGATGGAGACTTAGGGCCTTATTCACAGTCGGATATAACATTTTTGTAGCATAAATAAACACATTTCCATATCTAGCATGCACACCAAAATACATCTGCATGTAGATTTGAGCAACCTCTTACTCCTGCAGAAGCAGTATTGGGACAGGCAAGCATAAATTTAATACAGTACGTATGTGTATATAGTACAGTAAAGGTGTGTATAGATAACAGTAGGACATAATGAAATTTGGATGTATCCCCAAATACGCTTCTTAGGAGACAAGTCTTTCACGGGTTCCAGAGCCCTGGTATAACCATATATGATGATGATGATGCAGCCAGTTGCATTATCTAGCACATTGATGGGCAGCAGGCAACAGCCTGCAGTTTCTACCAAGGGTCGTCACCTCCTGCTTTCCTCTGTGTTTCCTGATCTTGACTGATAGGGTAAGTGCACTTTTTGGGCAGGCTGGTATTAATCAGAGATTACTAATCATTAATTAGTGGGCTTTAATTTTTAATTAGTGGACATTAGTTATTTAGTAGAGAAGAATCGATAGGGCATGTGGAGGGTCTGAATGGAGCTTTGGAATAAATGTAGTGAACTTTGCAGCATTGATGGTTTTTATTTAGCATAACAATGGCTCGGATAATGACATGGACATAGCTAGCAATCATCTTGCTTGCACCTTAAAAGGAGTGTGCAGTGAACCTACTCATATATATTTACTCTGTAGTGGTGACAATTACTAAACACACACTGTTAGTCATTTCTGAATGGACAGTACAGTTCAAACACTATGGAAAACCTATTTTTGACACCAGGAAACTGATTTGTGCTAGTTGCTGCCGCCACATGTGTATTTGTGACAAAATGGCACATTTTTGCATGGATCATGGGATTCTTTCTTTGCTCTGGTAGCTTGATGGACTTGAGCGAACTGAAGAATAATGTAAAAAGCTACTCTTAAGTGCCTGATTAAATGCCAATTCCCTGATACAAGATTTTCTTTAGCAGGTGGGATATTAAAATGAGCTATGAGACAATGCGTATTGACATAGTTCCTGAAATACTGTACAAAGTTATTTTCCTCCGAAAAAGTACAAATTTTAGCAACAAAACAAAAGTGACTTTTACAGTTCTACTTCCTTCTAGTCCTTTCTGTGCTTCATCCAGGCACTTTGTTTAATGTATGCACTTAAACATGCAAAGGTAAACCAATGTGTGTAAAATGAAAAATAAGGACACTTGAAAAATAGGCACCTCCAAATTCGCCTTCTTGAGATAAGCAATATGTAAATCGGGGATAAACTATTTGTGCTTTAGGTGAAAAAAAAACAAGAAGGGAGTTTATTATATATATTTCATCAGGCATTGCTTTGATTTTATTATCTAACTTTTAAAACCTTTTTTAAACCACACCCATGTATCTTAGGCCAAGAAAGTGCAGATGGGACAATAAATACAGGTAGCTCTTAATGGTAAAGCTAATCATCCATAATGCATAAAAATGCTAATTAAAATGAGCTGTATGACAACTTTGTTTGCATTGTAAATGATCCCCACTGTGATTTGTAAAGTTGGGCAGAAAATATTTTGGAGTGGGGGATGGAAAAAGTGGTTACTTTCTCAGTAAATTGTTATAAACTAGTGGGCTAATCTATACATATATGAACTTTATAATGTGATACGTCTCATTAAAAGTATGGTGCACTAAAGATTTAGGGGCCTATTTATGAAACTCTAAACTCTAAATTATACATTAGGCAAATTACTGCGTTAACCACGGTACCCATAACAGTCAATGGGGACTACGGTCAGGGCAATTTTATCAAGTTCTGAAAAACTTAAACCCTGTTAATTATTAAATTGGCCCCCTTATTTATTGATTATTCTCAAGGTTATTTTGTGCTAGTGAATTGCAAGTATAGAAAAATAGGTTAAATAAGGCTTATATCCCTTTACATTCTTTCACAAATTGCAAAACATTGCAGCATGTGCTCTTTCGGAAACCAATCATTAATTTGAGGGTTTGGCTTAACATAAATGATTGATGAGTAGTGGGGTTTGGTATGTAGCATTATACACAGCACATGTCTCATTTTGGTATGTTCTCCTCCCAGGGTTGACATTCTATTTTGAATTTTAAGGTTCTTTTGTGTTATTGATGCAGGGTTCACATAAACAGTTGTGTTAAATTCTTCCCTGCTGATTGTTTCTTTAAGATGGTGATTGTGGGGCACAGGTCTGCCGTTATACACACTTTGTGTTCTGTTGCTGCACATCTGTCAGACTTTAAATGGACAGGGGGGGGGGGGGACTCTAACTTTCCTTATTGCACACTTGCTTGGTATTATTGCATACAGGTTTTGTTACTGGTTCTGGATTACTGTTTAAATGCAACTGCAGAAAAAAATATTAGATTTAAGGGCAGCCAAAATAAATTCAACGCAAACCAAAAGAAAATAGAAATTGGTTACTTATATTGGTGCACGCTTCGGACACTCAAAATAATTACACATATATAAATTCATACAAGTTTATTTCAAATCTTTAAAAGGAATTGGTAACTTTAGCTACGTGAAACAAATAGTGAAGTGATCGGTATAAAAAAATAAAAAATGTGATTTAAAAGAGAAACAATGACTGCTATCAGCGATGATTCAATCAAGAATATCAATACCATTGATCGTAGAATGTGCTGCTCTAATAGTGAATCACTGGCTCATTGAGGACATGGCTAGCAACATAGTTGAGTATATAAAACAATTATTAATATCAGAAGATTATGCCTTCCTGCCATCCTTAGGTTCAATTATGTGCCGTTGGACATGGTTGAGTCTCCTTTTTTTCAGGTTGTTTCTGATCAGCAGCCACAGTCTGTAGAAGGAGAATGATACAAACAGTGGAAGGAGAGAAGCTGGTGCATACATCGAGGGGCAGAGTGTCTGGTACAGACAGAGGAAGGACAGACAAGCTTGTGCACACAGTGGAAAGGTAGAGAGGCTGGTGTAGACAAGGGAAGGGCAGAGAGGTAGGCGCAGTTGAGGAAAGGCAACAGAAGCTGGTGCGAGCAGGGTGGGCTGGTGCAGACAGAGGTATGACAGAGAGGTTGGCACAGACAGAGGTAGGGCAGAGAGACTGGCAAAGAGAGGGGAAGGGCAGAGTAGCTGGCACAGATGGTGAAAGAGTTAACTTGGTTTGTTCAGAAAAATATTGTTCAGTGTTCAGGCCTACAGCACAATAGGCTTTAGTTTTATTAACAAGTTTCAAGGACATGCAAGAACTGCAACTATGATTTGTAACAGTTATGTCCAGTTTCACAGGACGTCATTGATGACGCGGCCGCATCCCGTGTCATGTGATGCAGTCTCCTGTGGGATGACGCGGCCGCATCCCATGTCGCCGGTAAAAATTGTCGATTCTGACTCTGGCCAGCCCTAACATCGGTGATTCTGAGCGGCCTCCCGGCCCAGCCCAGCTCGCCCCTGGCAGAGAGGCTGGCGCAGGCAGGGGAAGGACAGAAAAGCCAGCACACACAGAAGTAGGGCAGAGAGACTAGCAGAGAGATGGGCAGGGTAGCAAAGTTGGCATAAATGGGATGAGCAGGGAGGCTGGCACAAACGGGAAGGGCAGAAAGGCTAGCATAGATAAGGGATGGGAAGAAAGAATTGCACAGAGAGGAGAGAAGATAAAAAGACTGAATATACAGAGAAGCATGATACTCCATAGAAAAGTCATGTAAAAAAAACATGTGTTTATTAAGACATAGTTACCTTAAGTTCCAGACTTCCAGCAACATGTGCACTGGCAAGGAGTTGAGGTGCTTAGTGTTACAGTCCACCAGAGAAGTACTCTTTGGGGTCCACTACCTTTTTATCTATTTAATTTCCTTTACTACACTTTTTTAAGTTACTTTATAACAATAACATAGATGCAAGTACTGTACTTCGAAGTGAAAACTGTACTACTTTGTGAAAATGAATTAGTGTTAGCCTCTGTTAACAGAGCCTGGGTCTACAAGGACAATTTTTGTAGCAAAAATACCTTACAACAGCAAATAACATGTAATGAAAAGAGATTTAAATTAAGAGTGACTTGATCATCTAAATACTATCAACAGAAGAACAGACTTTTGTATCCGTAGTAAGCTGTAAGACCTCATACACAAAGATACCAATAGTAAGCTGAGTGAGAACCCGTTACAGAGTGAGTGTTAGCCAAAGGGTAATTTCCTAAGCGTTCGTAGCCCCTTATTAGCTTCTGTTTATAGCAGAACCATATTTAAGAAGGAATATATATTTTCCCAATCCAGAGTATATAGTGCAAATAGTTACTTGACAAGACATAAATACATAGTTGCTATGGGATTCTTTCATGAACTTTAGGACATTTTCTGGCTGTTGCAAAAACAGTTGGGCATCTGGAGCTTACGATGCATTTTAATGAACTGAGAGTCAGGACTTGCAGTTTGTTGTAATGACAATGTAACCTAACAAATACATACGACTAAGTACATAACAGAGGATATCATTCTTTCCAGAGTATGGTGTTATTATTTACATAGACCAATCTGAAGTCGCTATTTCACTATTTGCACGTAAGTGAAACCTTCTGCTTCCATTGTAACATCCAGGAATTAGTTCCCAGCTACAAGATCCCGGAAGTCAGGAGTGTTCTATGAATATAGTGGGTCTCTGTGCAAGGGTTATGCTTGGGCCCTCCAGCCCACTCCAATTTGGATATATCCCCTCCTTTGTCCCTGTGCCGATGATGGCAGGGTCATTTTGAAGTTTCAAACCTCAGGCACAATTCTATGGTCCAATGTATTTTGCAATAGGTATATACATGTACACATTTCCAATCATTGAATAATTAAAACATATTCTCATTGAACTGATGTGTTTCCATGCTTTCTCTCTAAAACAGATAAAATGCCCTCACATAATCAATAAAGTAGATATATTTTTATTACTTTGATATAGCATAGGTCATATTTTCCATATTGTAATATCATTAGCTTATACATTTGTGCTCAGGGTCAATGTGATATCGATCTTTCCTCAAGTGATATTACTGATAAATGCATATCCTAATCTTTTCTTGGAAGAATTGTTAACATTGTTTATTTTTTTCTAAATGATTAATAATGAGATTCTGTATAGTTGCTTAACCCTGGCTGGATAAAGCTGCCACCTTTTGCATTAGTTGGGGCTATCCAATTTGTCAGTCTGCGACAGAAATATGACCCTGTAATTTTAATATATCATTTTCAACAATTTGTTCTTGCAATTGTTTGCCTTATTATATTAATCAGATTATTAGTGCCACGTCTCTTGACCTGTATGCTGGCTGCAGTGCTACAGTCTACAGTAAAGTATAAGCATATTATGTATGCTGGGATATGACATTAGAGGTGTAGTAAAACTACCATGGGCCCTAGTCAATGCTCAAGCCAACACCACAATACATAATGTCTGTGCCTGATTATCCACTAAAACTTGCATTAGTTTTTACTTTAATGTATTACTTTACAAAGCAAACCTCATACATTATACAGAAAGATCACCTCCCAACTGATCCAGGCTTACTTTTTGTCAAGGCCATATTTGCACCACTTAAATGATCTGGGCATACTGCCCTGTGCTCCAGACGACCACCCAAAATGCCTCTTATAATATTTCACTGTTTGACAAGCAATATACCCAGTTTCTGTTTCTAACATAATGTTATTTAAAGTATGAACATTTTCTGTATGCTCATTGTCATACTAGATTCTCCCTCAATTAAACCATTAATTAGCATGACCAATAGATCATCGTTCCTGCAAAGCACTCTGTGTACCAAGAAATGCCTACCTTTATGACTGCTATAGCCATGACACTTTTATTTTCTATGATTACACCAATATCCCCTTCCTGATGTTTCAGCAGCTTCGGTTGAGGGGCTTCAGGGTAACATTAAAAAGTTGTCAACAGGAAGTAAGCTCTGGGATTGTGACCTGATTGGTGGTTACTACACGGAGCAAACAAGTTTGCGGCTACTATGGCCACTGAAAGGCAAAGTAAGGGGTTCCAAGGAAGAATTCCCGACATTGTCTTTTGCGTTATTGAAGGGAATAATTAGATAGAATAGAACTATATTATTGTTATGTCTGTTGGCCATCGTTTTCTAGCCAGCTAATTGTCCTTTCCAGTTTGTTATCCACTTTCTCCTCTATTCCATATTTCTCTCTCTGTGCATGTCCTTTGTGCAATTAATATTTTGATAAGTCAGTTTTGCATGTGTCTAATCACTGGTTAAAAGTTTTTTTGTGGCTTGCGGTTTGTGCTGAAAAGAACTTCTCTTACTACCATAATTCTGCAATTTCTTGTTTTATATCTATTGAAATAGCAGAAATGGTTTCAGACAGAAAGTCCCCAAACCTGACATTTCAGAAGATAAAACCAGGTGACAGTGATGCATTTATTTGCATATAGTCTTCGAGAGGCCCTGGCTGATGGCTGCGCTATGGTGGGGCAGAAAATACATTCACTGGTGAAAACATTTACATGTGTTGCAAAAATAATACAATAACAGCAAAGGGGTTGGTGTAATAAGATAATCATATATAGCGTTGTACACAAAATTAATAAATTGTTCAAGGGAGGGTGCAGAAAAGAAAAAGAGATTCTCTATTTTTTTGTCCCCACTTGCACACTGGGAGCATACTCTGGTTATTCGCACCTATATCTTGGTCTGCAGCTCTCCCAATCTATTTGGTGGGCAGTGTATTTTTTTGTCTGTGCTTTGCGCTTGTGACAGAAGTGAGGAATTTTGCCAGCTTGTACTTTCTTTGCAGTGAGATGTAGCAGTGCAGTTTGCTCTCTTGTCCTAGCTGTTCCTCCCTTTAATCTGTGTGCTTCACTACCCAGGGCCAAAATTTACACTCCCACCCAAGGAAAAACCAGCCCCTTGCTGAAAACACCAGGGTGCTTCCCATATCCCTGGCGCGGTGGGTGTTGGGTAATAAATGTTGTAAATATAGATAAAAACATTTTTGCCTGGTGGACTACTGCTCCCAGCAAGCCCTGCAGCCTTAAATGGTGTGATGGCATTTGTAGTACTGGCATAGAACCAAGTTATTACAAATAAAAACACTTCCACACAACCCCTCTTTAACCAGTTTATTGCTCTCCTAAGTCCTGGGGGATACGCTTTCTTCTTCAATCTTCAAAATCTACTTGAATAAACAAAACATGTTGGATGACAGGTACTTGCTCTGTTAGCAGCTGTGGCCGCAACTGATACTACTGATTTACAAGGTCAAAAGTTTTTCAGATTCCTGGGTGACCTGTCATCTTCGAATCATGGCATTAAACCATAACTTCTTAGGGCGGCACAATAGTTTCTGATGGAATTGGAGATGACCATTCGACAGTTGCAGAATCTGGATTGGTAGCAGGTTCACCCTCTGGTGGAAAGCACTCTTTGGTACTTTGGTACTACCAACCCTGTTCTCCAAAAAAAGAAAAAAACCTCATAATTGTTAATTCAAATATACAATTCTCAAGCTTGGCAAATAACTTGTGTGGCTTAAGATGATCTAGCTCAGTTCAAATATGACTTAAATGATCCTGAGTGTTTCAAGAATTTGATCACAAGGTTCATTGCCTTCCCTGATCTAAACCCAACTGTACGCCCTTGAATATTAACCCTGATAAAAACCCAAGCATTTCTCACTGTGACTCGATTCAAGGCTCAATAGTCAATTCAGGGACGGAACAAACTGGGGTTTTTATTACCAACTAAAAAGAAAAAAGTTCTATCGCACTAGTTTGTCATTTAGAAGTATAAACCCAATGAGTATGTTATCATTTTATTAAATTTATATATATATCAACCTGGGGGTGCCACCTAAACTTTAAATGTAAACATTGTAGAAAAGGAAAGAGAGAAAGTTGTATTGTAGGTGCACTAATACTTTCTAATGATCGTATTTTATTTATAAAATATAACTTTTATTGGTGTTGGTTAAAATAAAGCGAAATATATATTAAAAGGAATAAAAATACTCGCTATCTGTTAGTATATTCTCTGTTAATGTTTGGACTTGTGCTGTACAAACGCAGCACAAGTCCAAACATTAACAGAGAATATACTAACAGATAGCGAGTATTTTTATTCCTTTTAATATATATTTCGCTTTATTTTAACCAACACCAATAAAAGTTATATTTTATAAATAAAATACGATCATTAGAAAGTATTAGTGCACCTACAATACAACTTTCTCTCTTTCCTTTTCTACAATGTTTTTATTACCAACAAAGAAAATTGGCACTTCCGTCAATGTGTTTGAATTGCATATAAAACTTTCTATAGACTACAATAAACTGTATTAATCCACTACAATCCGTTCATGTACTAATAGAGAATAAATCCACCCAAAATTGATTTGAATAATGCACCAAAGCATTAGGTACCTGAGAAGGAACTTGATCCAGAGAGACAGTAGGAACCTTGCACTTTGCAAATAGAGACGAGGCTGACAGTGAAGCTCGAGGAAAGCAATTTCCAACACAGAAAGCTGACTTGAAAGCGACCCAAATCAATCTCAGTATTGTGAAAAGGTAACGGCATTCCCAGGACAATGGGGTGATGAGTTGACTTGAACACAGTTATTTTAAAGATGTTTAGGATGGAAGGAGAATATGGTAAGGCGTGACATGGCCATAGGACATTATAGACCTATCAATAGTTTTTTCTGGGATTGGCACATTAATCTGTATGGCGGGGTTCACATCACTAGCTATATAGCTGTTCTCTAAAATATTCTCCCTGGGACCAGTATCAATAGCAGTCAGGGTCATGAGTATCTGGTCAATTAGGTGGAGCTTAATCAAGTTTAAAGACACCTTAGCCAGTTTGTTGAAGTCCTACAAAAAAATTAAACTATGCCATAGTTTTTCAAACATTTCATTAAAGAAATCAAATTACATTTGAGATCGAAGAACAGGTTCAACTAGTCTATGCAACCAAGTTTGAGCTTGTTTTACATGATACATTGTTCCAAATTGATACATATTATTATTTTTAACCTTAAACGCAAGTTTGAATTAAAAAAAATAAAAATGTTTTTCATTTATTTTAAAATCTTATTAAATAGTGTTTAGCAATAAAACAATTTAAAAACACTACTTTAAATGTGAACAGTGAACCTGGAACATGATTAGCGAATGCAAACTGTAAATGCAGAAAGCAGGTTGCAAATTTCAAACCACAAGTTTAAATCAGGGTCAATTGAAGATGGAACTGCAAACAGGTTTGAAGCCATCAAAAACGGTGGAAAACTCTCTAATCAAGAGACATAAGATCTTGTAAAACATCAGATAAACAGTGACAATTCCTATTAAGAGGTAAAGGAGTTTGATTCTGACTCAGAGGGGGGTATTCAATTGTTAGTGAGTTTGGAAGTTTGAGCGTGAAAAGTCATTTTTTTGCTATTTTACCTTATTTTCAAGCGCGAAAACTTCTCACACAATTCTATTCTTTTTTTTTTTTTACCGAAACGGTGTTATCGCGCTCCAAGCGTTTGTCAATGTTAAAGTATAGGCTGGCTGCGAACCCTTAGTGGAATAAGCTATTCAATTGTTTTTTAACGCCGAGTGTGAAAAAGGCAAATATGCTGTTTTATCTCGCACCTTCATGGTCTGCTCAAAGAAAATTTTTTTTTATTAAGTTAAGAAAAATATACATTAAACTGAGAAAATAGGTGTAAAAGTTCATAAAAGTAACCTAAAAAAAGAAAAGAACTAAAAAAAGTGTATAATAATTAATAATTTTTGGAAATTTCCCCCTTTAGAAAAAACCACAGTGGTGCATGTATTTAAAACTTTTTTAGATTATTTTTTTGTTTTTAAGGGGGAAGGGGGGTGGTTGTGCCAAAAAGTATCATGTTTTTTTATTTTTTTATTAAAAGAAAAATCGTTTGCTCCCCACTCTATTTAGTCTTCGCCCTAGTGCTGGCAGGCTATTGATGTGTGAAAAATTTGACGTAGGGTTCCCCCTAATTTAGTTGAACCAGCACTAGGCAAACCAGCCGGGTCTGATAGGCACTATAACAGGGGAGGGGGGGGGAAACGCAGTTTGGGTCCCACGGCCATAATGACTAAACACCCACAGACTGCTCAGCGCTGGCCTGGATTCCCTAGGGATTGTGGTCCGCTGAAAAATGTAAGCTGGCCACCCCCCTAGGGACACCCAGGCCAGTGCCGATAGCACTAGGGCTCTTCCTACTACCCCTGGGCTGTGTGTAGTAGGGTAATAAATGGGATTTTGTATGAAAAAAAACAAAAAAAAAATGTTTTACTTGTGGAACTACATGTCCCAGCCAGCCATGTTGTCCTAAATAGTAGGGCATGCTGCTACTTGTCTAACTACAAGCACCAGCGTACCCATAGCACCCAAGGCATGTTTGCACTTGTAGTAGAACCACAAGTGCCAACATGCTCTTACACCCACGGCTGGCTGTGATCTGTAGTTCCACAAAGCAAAATGTTAAATAAAAGCACAACACCCTCATTCCAACCACAAATCTTTATTAAAAATAATAAACCCCCAAGAAATACAGTAAACACCCTCATGTACACCATAGATTTTAATTAAAAAAAATAAAATACTCACCATGGACGAAATCCTCAGTTTTATGATGCTTTACTTACACACACTTATTTACGCAAAGTCCCAACAAATATTTTTACCTTCGAAGAAAGGTACGGCTTGCCCACTGTCCCACAAATATTTGTACCTTACAAATGTCCATGCTTGGCCAGTGTTCAAATGTTTGTAAATTTCAAAAAATGTACCTCCTTGTAAAATCTTTAATTCTGCTGTACAGGGGGGGGCCATTGTTGCTTGCAGTGCTGGGGCCCTTCTTCATTGCAGTGTGGGGGCCCATTCTCTTGTGCAGTGCTGGGGCCATTCTTGATTGCAGTGTAGGGGCCCAATCTCCTTTGCAGTGCTGGGGCCATTCTTGATTGCATTAATTTACTTTTATTTTTTTATAGTAAAATGAGTGCCTTAACCATTTCAAACTCGCTAGGACCAATAATAGAGAGCGAGGGGGTGCATACAAAAAAACAATTGAATTAAGGGATGTTTTTTTTTAAACGCGCGCTCGAACAGGAAAAAACGAGCGTGTTTTTTTGTTTTTTTTCGAGCGCGAAATTTTAACGCATCTCGCTAACAATTGAATACCCCCCAGACACTTCTACCTTCCTGGAAAACGTTTACCCTTGTTCTGTTATATCTTCTGTGGTAGTGAGGTCTATCTGTTGCGTCTGCCATAATTTTGTGCTTGGTGTCAAATTACATTCATAGCCACATCCTAGTTGGCTTTGTAGGACTTTGTTTTTTCTGAATATTTTCAGCTGCATTTTTTAACTCAGTTTTTCGTGTTTCCTTCTCTGACACTAGTTCATCTTTGTTTGTAATTCTTTAATTGCTAACATGAAGTCATTATTTAATTGTAAAAGTTCATGTTTTAAAAAAATCCAAGGCTGTAGTTTTATGAGATTCCTGTTTTTAAACTCAACAACGTCCCTTTCTATGGAAGACAGACAATCCCTCTAGACTTTCTAACCTCTTTTCCATTGAGGTGAGCGTTTTAATGCTCCTTACTTATCCTATGTATGGCGTTTTTATGCCATCAGTTTTTCTCTTCTTGCTTTTAGCAATAGGTAAATGACTGTTTTCTGCAGCTGTCTGTTTCAAGGCTTTCAATTGTTTCTCAAAAAAGGTCCAGCTTGAGCCGACTTCCCCTGGTCACTACATTTGCATTATGATATATATTAGTAGTATAAACTGTACAGTCCTTGTCCTCTTCAGCGCTTTCCACAATCTACCTCTATCTCATACTTGCCAACTCTACTGGAATGTCCGGGAGACTCCCGAACTCCTGGGAGAGCAGGCAAGTCCCTCGTATCCCGCAATTTCCTGGTCAAAATAATGCAATTTGCAGTGAATCGCATCATTTTGGCAAGTCTCCGGCATCCTGCGATTGCTTGGCCAAAATAGCGTGATTCGCTGGGAATTGCATACTTTTTAACGTGCAGGGGGGGGGAGACAAAATGACGCGAGTGACCGCGCACCACCCCCTATCGCCCTCTAGTCACACCCCTCTCCCGGACTGCACTGCCTCAAAGTAGGCAAGTATGATCTATCTTTACAGGTGACGTTCATTATTCCGATGAGCAGCTTTGCGACAAGAGTCATAGTGACACTAATATGCCGATCGCTATAACTCCGACTCTCAGGAAATGTAGACTTACCTAAAAACTGATATAGAATATTTGCGACAGCACTGCTATAAACCTTATTAAAAAAATCTGCAAACTAAAGCCCTATTTATTAAACATTTTCTTTTCACACTAAAAAGTATATATTTTTATTGTCTCTATAATATATAGCTTTCTGACACAATTTATTAATATGTTATTGCCACTGGAGAACAGAGATAGTCAGCTGCCTCCTAGAGTGGCTGAGGTTATTTATCTCTTTGGGGAGTCAGTCTGGGAATTATGAGAGAGGTCATTAGCCGAAGGAGTTTAAAATCATGTGTTGTGAGCTGATAATGTTACTCACCACTGGGGGGTTTAAGGCTGTAGTGTAATCAGCCAATTAGGAAGGAAGTGGGAGTGTCGTGGAAAGAATATATCAAGCAGTGTGAGAAGGAGAGAGCTTCCTGTTTCCTGGATCCGGAGAAGCTGCAGCATCAGGCGTAGTATCTGGCTCCCCTTTGGTTTATTCTCTGTGTATCTCCCTGTGGTTTGTTCTTTCCTCTCTCTTTCTCCTTTCTTTCTTTCTCTTGTCTCCCCCTTCGCTGCTTTTTCCCTTCTTTCTTTTCCTTCCCCTCAACTTTTTTCTTTCCCCCCCCCCCCATTCAGTATGTCTTCATCCCGCCCTAGGAGATCCAGGTCCATTCCCGCCAGGTTCGCGGGGTCCCCTCCTCCTCCCCCCTCCCTGTTAGCAATGTCTTCCCCAGTTTCCCTTTCTGCCCCTTCCGCTATCCCCCTCCCTCTCTCTGCCCAGGGACATGCGGAGGCTCTAGTCCCCTCCGGGGACTTCATAGCGGGAGGCAGCGCTCCCGACCGCAGGCCACGCGACTCGGCCGCCGCGAGAAGTTCTCGCGGGGCGGGGCCGAGTCGGCTACGCAGAGCCAGGGCTCCGGAGCGGGCGGCTAGGCCGCCTGCGTCCGGAGCAGTTCAGCGCATTAGGCGCCACGTCAGTGCCAGGGGCAGGGGATCACCTTCCCCCGCCCCCGGGGTTACCCCCAGCTGCCGTCAGCCATCTTTGTCCTCCTCTCCTGCCGCCATCGTCGAGCAGGTTTCATCTGGGGCACAAGTAGCAGGTTCCTCCCCCTTCAGGGACAAGGGTCAGCCCGGCGGGCAGGTGCATGGTTCTCCTTATAGAGGCCTGGGACCAGTTATTTTTGACCCTTTATTTCCCCCGGGGTCTCTTTGTCGGGGAGCTGTTGGCAGTGGGCTTATGTCCCTGTCTCCTTCCGGGCCCCAGGTTTCCCGGCAGCAAACCCCATGTTCCCCCTGCGGGTCTCATCAGGTTTCCCTCCCCCTCCCGCCCCCTTTCCGCTGTGCCTCCCCCCTTAACCCCCTCCTTTCCCTGCCCCTCCCCCTGGTCCGGGATCCTCCCCCCCCCTTTTGGTGTCTTCTCCTCTCCTTTTTTCTGCTGATATTGGGTCCCAAGTTTTGTCCGGGGTATCTTCCAATAGGGCCCCTGGCTTGCTGGGCCCAGCCCCTGTTGTTTTACCTCCGGGGGGTGGTGTCACGTCACACCAGCCGCCCCTTTCTTTTGGTTTTGCCTCTAACAGATCTCTAGTTCCTGACCCTGCCGCGGTAGGGTCGTCTCAAAACTATTTTAGCAATTTACCCAGGACGGAGGGAACCCCCCCCCTCTTGGTCTCTGCCATACCCCCCTAGGGGTTATGGGTCTGTAATTGAAGCAGGTAACCTGTGGTCGGCCCCTTACCCAGCCTTAACTGGCCAGTATTTACATTCTTACCCCCAACCCTCCTTGGTTAATAGTTCTTCCGTTTCTGGTATGGATTCGTTTCCCCCTGTTAGTCATCCGGGAGTGAGGGATCAAGGGGTTCCCCCTCAAGCGGGTTTCCTCAGTCATCTCATGGTCAACCCCCCAGTGTCCACCCCGGATGGGGTTCCTGCTCAGCAGTTGCGCAACTTGCCTACTACATGTGCTAACGTCTCTTCTTATCCAGTTTCACAGATGCAGCCACTTTCAGTGGAGGGGCGGACGGGCATGGACGGAGTGGAGGCGCAGGTGCACCAGGAGGTGGCGGCAGGGAGTTCGGCAGGGCAACAGGGGTCGCAGCCAGTCGCTTCGGAAGGCGAAAGTGGAGCGAGATTGGATCTGCAGGAGGCGCAGGGAGCGGCCGGTGAGTATGACGGTTCCACTATAAGCAACACATACATGTCCAGTTCAAGCATAGCTACCACCAGCGATGAGTCAGCCCCTTCTTCCCCTAGGCAGGGTCAGCGCAAGCTTATAAAAATCCTTAACACCCACTTCGGGGGAACTAAAAGGAAGAGCGTGGATCGGGCAGTGTCTTCCACTCCGGCTGGGGGTCCCCTGGTTAGATGTGAAAATACAGCATTGTTGATAGGAGTTAGGCGCAGCATGAGGCACAAGATTAAAAAAGGTCATTATGTGGATATATTCGAGCTGACGAAGGTCGCACAAAAAGAGTTGGTGGCGGCGTGCGCGCGAGGGGGAGTAGGGGAGGATACCTACAGAAACTTTGCCAACTGGCTGACAGGGTATTGCGTTTTCTCAGCCTGCTATTTAGAAACCAGACCTGATGCAATCATAGACGTATGGAAATATCTTCACCTTATTAATGAGATGCATAGTTGCGAACGCCCAGGTACCTGGAGGTTGTACGATAAGCTGTTCCGCGAGAAGGTGCACGGTCAGCTTTATATGCCCCTGGCTTTTAAGGATGTGGAGATTTGGTTAAGGTTAAATAGAGCCCAGGTATGGGAGGTGAGCATAGGATACGGTCCCCCTCAGGTAGCCAGGTTTCAGTATGGGGGGAGACGAGGTGCTCCCCAGTCTTCCAAAAATCGCTGCTTTGCCTTTAACAATTCCTCATGCGGAAGGGGATATGCGTGCCGATATAGGCACGTCTGCACCAACTGTCGAGGTAGTCATCCCATCAAAGAATGCCCCAGAGGTGCCAGTGGAGTCGGTAGGGGACGGGGAGGGGCGGGGGGTAATGTCTAAAGCGGACTCCCCTATTATTTTCCCAATCCTCTGTAGATGGCTGGCTCTTTACCCAGATGCGGCGCAGGCCTCTTTCCTTAGAGAGGGTTTTCGCCTTGGTTTTCGTCTCCCCATAAATAGTGGGGTGGCGGGTACTGCCGCTAGAAACCTTCGCTCCGCATACGTGCACCCCGACATACTGGCGGAAAAAGTAGGAAAAGAGATAGGCCTTGGGCGCATGGTGGGTCCATTTTCATCCCCTCCTATTCGGGATTTAGTCATTTCCCCGGTGGGAATAGTACCTAAAAAGACTCCAGGGAAATTTAGACTAATTCAGCATTTGTCTCACCCAGCGGGTAAGTCAGTTAATGATGCAATTGACCCACAAATCAGCTCAGTGGTGTACCAGTCCTTCGACGATGCGTTAGCACTAGTTAGAGAATTTGGCAATGGAGCGCTGATGGCTAAGCTGGACATAGAATCGGCTTTTCGCCTCCTCCCGTTGCATCCAGAGTCCTTTAAATTTATGGGTTTTAGAATTCAGAAAGATTACTATGTGGATCGGTGTCTGCCAATGGGCTGTTCAGTATCATGCGCATATTTTGAGGCTTTTAGTTCCTTCCTCCATTGGTGTATCGGGGCAGGGACGGGACATCACGGCATTGCGCATTATCTGGATGACTTCCTGTTTATAGGTCCGGCTAATTCCCCTTGTTGTAAGGACACATTGTATGCTGCACAAGCGTTATTTCGAGTGATGGGGGTGCCAGTAGCTGCAGACAAAACAGAGGGCCCGGCCACATGCCTGATGTTTTTAGGTATCGAAATTGACACATTGGAAGGCTGTTGTTGTTTACCATCTGATAAAGTGGCTAAGTTACAATCCCTGATACGAGAGGTCTTGACGGTCCCATCTTGCACGTTGCGTAAAGTTCAATCGTTGCTAGGTTCTTTCAATTTTGCCTGCCGAGTAATACCCATGGGCCGAGTTTTTTGTAGGAAGCTTCAGCTAGCAACGTCAGGCTTGCGTAGTCCCCATTCCCAGGTGCGATTGTCCGCAGAGATTAGGGAGGATCTAGGTATATGGAGTCGTTTTCTAGGGGTTTTTAACGGTGTAAGAGTATGGCCAGCACCCGCAGTAGCGAGTACATCTTTGGATTTGCATACGGACGCATCAGGCTCGAAAGGTTTTGGCGCCTTTTTCCAAGGGGAATGGTGCGCGGCACCCTGGCCTCAGTCATGGAGATCCGAAGGCTTGGTGCGAAATCTGTTAACTTTAGAATTGTTTCCCATTGTTGTGGCTTTGGAGCTGTGGGCTGTCCGGTTGCGCGGCAGGAGCGTGGTTTTTTGGTGCGACAACTTAGGTGTAGTGCAGGCTATTAACAAACAAAGCGCCTCCTCACGCACGGCGATTAATTTGCTCCGTGTCCTGGTGTTGAGGTGTTTAGAGTCTGACATTACCTTTCGGGCACGTCATGTTCCCGGCGTGGATAACCAAATAGCCGATGCTCTTTCTCGTTTTGAATGGCAGCGTTTCAGATCTCTGGCTCCACAGGCAAGTTTAACTGGCTTACAGTGTCCTCCTTATGTTTGGCAGATGGTCCGTTAGGGATAAGGTGGCTAGCAGAAGCGTCCTTGGCTCCGGCAACTAGGAAATGTTATCAAGGGGCATGGGAACGTTGGTTGAATTACTGCGCATCTTGCGACAGCGTCGCTTCAGGTCAGATTCCCTCTATTACGGGTTTTATGTGGAAGTGTTACAACGAAGGGGTTTCTAGAGCAAAGATGGGGTCCCTTTTGGCTGGTATTTCATTCACGGCTAGGTTGAACAGCGCGCAGGATCCCACAAAATCATTTCTCATAATGAAAGCACTGAAGGGTTGGTCCAGGATTCAGCCTATAACTAATGACACTCGCCGGCCGATTGACGGGCAAATTTTAGCCAGATTGATTGCGGTGTTGCGTAATTTAGCTACAGATAGCTACGAGGCTTTGCTATTTGGGTTGGCTTTTTCAATGGCGTATCACGGAGCATTTAGGGTTAGTGAGTTGGTAGCCAGATCTAAGAACGACATGGGGGGAGCTTTGTTGTTTAGAAATGTTATTTTACAAACTAATGTGATACGTTGTAAGATAGTCAAGTCCAAAACGGACCAGTTAGGCAGAGGTCATTGGTTAGCGGTTACGGAGCAGCAGGAAACATTCATATGCCCGGTCAAGCTGGCCAATCAATTCGCTAAAATTCGCCCCCCAGGGGAAGGTTTGTGGTTAAGTCATTTGGACAATACACCAGTGACTAAATTTCAATTCAGCGCTTTGTTAAAACGGGCCCTTGGGGAGGTTGGCCTTAACCCTGTTGAATATGGCACGCATTCTTTTAGGATAGGGGCGGCCACCGCCGCTGCGGCCAGAGGGGCATCTGTCAATGAGATTCAGGCGTTAGGGAGATGGAAGTCACAGGCCTATAAGAAATATATCTGGCCGGATAAATGAGCCTTGTAAGGGTTTTTTGTATAATATGGTCATGTTTCTCCCCTTATGTCTCTCATGGTTCTTTATCGCTTTCATCTATTCTTTTCTCATCTATCACTTGGTGACTCAGGGCTTTGCTGCTCGCTGTGTTAAACGGGGGCATGGAGGGATTTTTCCTTTTGTTTTCCTTGGCAAGGCCTGATTAGTGTGTGTGCCTCCCGGGGTTAACAAGGGGTTTTTACCTTCATATGGGTTACCAATTTTCCATTTCACTTGGTTAAGAATTAAAGAATAAAGATAAGTCAGTTTAAGAAAAATAAATCAGTCAATAAACGAGACAAAATAGATAAAATTAATTGCTTTTAGAGCTAAATATAGGTTCTTTTTTCCTTTCCAATATTCGAATTTGGTTGGGGTGGCCCCTCTGGTAGGGAGGGGATACCTCAGCGAGTTGTTAAAATCGAAATAATAAAAATATAGTTCTGTGTGTTAACACAGTTGTTTGGTGGTCACGTTTCTCAGATATGGTTATGTTTGATGGGACTATTCATTTTGTTTTAGGTGTTTCGGTGAAGAAGACAAGGATATGGGTCGTGGGTCATTCGTTTATCTTTTGGGCGGCGAAACACAGGATAGCGGAGAGGTGGTCCGGTTTCACACACCCAGTTGACATCCGCTGGTTGGGTAAAAGGGGCATGGTATGGGCGGCTTTGATCCCCACGTTAGGGGAGGAAATAGAAGTACACGGTACCCCGGATATAGTGGTCATTCATTTGGGAGGTAATGATGTAGGAAAGGGCAAATCCCTTGATTTAATCATTAATATTCGTGAAGATCTCGCACAAATACATGCCCGATGGCCTTCAATGAAGGTTTGTTGGTCCAACATAATACCTCGATTGTCCTGGAGATCATCTATCCCCCCGGCCACATTGATAAAGGTGGTTAAAAAGATAAATGGATACGCGAGGCAGAACATTAGGGGCACACAGGGGGTTGTCATCAGTCATCCTGGTTTAACGGTAGACAAGAGGCATCTTTTTAGAGCAGATGGGGTTCATTTGTCACCAGTAGGAACGGTTTTGTTCATAGAGAGGATTTTTTCAGAGCTCAAGGGTTTAGTTCTTTCTTTAGGTGGCGGGCCGCGTGGTCCGTAGGGCACTCGGCTGTGGCAGGAGAGCATGGCAGTCATAAGGTTGTTAAACATACGGTACTTAATGTGTTGGCAATATAGCCTTGTGTCACGGGCACTAGGAGTCTTTACCCAGGGATCACCAGGTGATAGGCTTACCAGAGCAGTATAGGTGGTAATATGGTACTCTGGTAGCAGGGTGATCACGGAACAGGAAATAGCAGGTGATGAGATGCTCAGGAAAGTCTATGACTAGCAGCACTGGCAATATGGAGGTAGTAATACACGAGGAACTGTATGGACAAAGGACACGTGAAGGTAGTCAGTGGTCTGCGGTAGCAAGTTGTACCACTGCTATAGTGTGAGGAGGAATGTCCAACAGAAACGAGGAGGTGATGAGAGTCAGCGGTCTGCGGATAGCAAGTTGTACCGCTGTCAGAGTGAAGGAATGGAATCCCAGTGGAGGTATCCGGGGAGTCAGTGGTCTGCGTTAGCAAGTTGTACCACTGCTATGTGAGAGGATACTGGAACAGGTGAAACTGTAAACAGGAGTCAGTGGTCTGCCACTAGCAAGTTGTACTACTGAATATATATGTGAGGAGGTGTCCGGGGAGAGACTGCAACACAATATATACACGGGCACCTTGACTTTGATCCACAGTAATATGCACAATATAAATGTATAAATGACTGAACAACACTGCCAATATAGAAAGTCTCTTGAAGTAATCCGGCATAAGATAACACAGTCAATGATGGCAATAGACTCAGCGGATAGTACACTCCAGAGGAGAACCAACACAGTCCAGCAAGGTATGCAATACACAGCACAGTCAATGGGAAGTATGCATACCGTGGTTCAGGAGAAGGCAGTCAGACAGGAGTGCAGAGATACCTGAAGGGCAGGAGGCCAGCAGGATACAAGTCCCTGGATGGGTGAAGCAGGGGTCTAGCAGGTGCAGCGCACAGGTAGGTAGACCAGCAGGGAACACAGGAAAGCGTGGAGAGCGGATCAGCAGTAGATGGATGAGTAGCGCTGAGAAGTAACAGCAGCGGGTCTCTGCGGGAACACGGAGGTAACCAATAGCAACCAGCAGGTGCAGTAACGATGGGACACCGGAGCAGAGTTGAACTGGAACAGATGATCACGGAGAGTAGACAAGGACTGAAGACTGAAGCGCACAGAGGCAGCGGATAGGAATCAGCCAAACAGTCACGATGAAACACAGACGGGTTGCAGGTTGAAGACTGTAGTGCACGGAGGCAGCGGATAGGAATCAGCTAGCAGTCACGATGATGAAACACAGACGAGTTGCAGGTTGAAGACTGTAGTGCACGGAGGCAGCGGATAGGAATCAGCCAAACAGTCACGATGATGAAACACAGGCGAGTTGCAGGTTGAAGCCTGTAGTGCACGGAGGCAGCGGATAGGAATCAGCTGGCAGTCACAAACATGAACAGGTGAGTGGATGTGGTTGAAGCCTGTAATGCACGGAGGCAGCGGATAGGCATCAGCTAACAGTCCCAATGATACATGGTAGAGTTGAAGTGATTAGAAGACTGTAGTGCACGGAGGCAGCGGATAGGAATCAGCTCACAGTCACGATGATACAGTAGATGGTAGAAGTGGTATGGGAACCACAGTAGCAGAAGTGGTTTGGAAACCACAGAGGTAGAGGTGGTTTGGAAACCACAGGAATCAGCAGGGCTGAATAAACAAGGAAACACAGGAACACCTTCAGAGACTCATGGGGAATGAGACTCCAAGATCAGGCAACGTGGTGTTGACCACAGGTGCTTAATATAGGGAGGTTGCCTGATCTGCCAATTAAGTTAAAGGAACATACACTGAAGGTTTGGAAAGGGCTGCGCATGCGCAGTCCCTCAGGATAGAGGACGTCCACGGTTCCTAATAGTCCGGGAAGAAGCACTCACAGTCCGGTGAGTGACAGTACCCCCCCTTTTAAAGGTGGGCACAGAACGCCTGGAACCGGGCTTGTCCGGATTTTTGGAATAAAACTTCTTCAGAAGGGCAGGAGCATTAAGATCTTCAGCTTTGATCCATGAACGCTCTTCAGGACCAAAGCCCTTCCAATGAACGAGGAAACGGAGGACTCCTCGCGAAATTTTTGCATCCAATACCTCAGTAATCTCGAAATCCTCCTCCTGATGAACTTGAACTGGCTGCGGTGCTGAGGGAGGAGTCGAGAAACGATTGATAATAAGAGGTTTGAGTAAGGACACATGGAAGGCATTGGAGATCCGAAGATTCTTAGGAAGAAGAAGTTTAACACATACTGGATTGATAACTTGAATGATCCTATATGGACCAATAAAACGAGGGGCGAATTTCATAGATGGAACCTTCAAACGAATATTTTTGGTAGATAACCAGACACGATCTCCAATTTTTAGTGGTGGAATAGCCCGCCTCTTCTTATCTGCGAAAGACTTATATTTGTTAGATGTCTTCTTTAAACAGGTTTTGACCTGAGACCAGATATTTTTGAAGGTCTGACAAGCAGTCTCCACAGCAGGAACTTGGGTGGGCGGGAGGGCAGGAAATTCCGGAAAAGACGGATGGTGACCGTAGACCACAAAGAATGGAGTTTTGGATGATGACTCATGGTACATGTTGTTATGGGCGAATTCAGCCCAAGGGAGCAATTCTACCCAGTTGTCTTGGTTGGCTGAAGAGAACATCCTAATAAAAGTCTCAAGATCTTGATTGACTCGTTCCGTTTGTCCGTTAGATTGCGGATGGTAAGACGATGAGAGTGCTAGTCGTATGCCCAAGGTTTTACAAAGGGCCCGCCAGAATCTGGAAACGAATTGTACTCCTCTATCTGACACAATCTCAGACGGACATCCATGGATGCGGAAGATTTCTTTAATGAAATGTTCAGCCAGAGTAGACGAGGAAGGTAAACCGGACAGAGGGACGAAATGAGCCATCTTCGAAAATCTGTCTACCACTACCCAAATAGTATTGTGATTCTTACTTGGTGGCAAATCAGTAACGAAATCCATACTAATATGGGTCCAAGGCTTGGACGGGATGGGTAGTGGTCGCAGCAACCCTGCTGGAGTTCTGCGGGAGGATTTGAACTGAGAACATAAATCACAGGAAGCAATAAACTCTTTGACGTCTCTCCTCATTGAAGGCCACCAGTAACTACGAGAGAGAATCTCAAAGGTCTTATGTTCACCGGCGTGTCCAGAAAAACGAGAGGCATGGAACCACGAAAGGATTTTCTTCCTCAGAGTAGGAGGCACGAGGGTCTTCCCAAATGGTAGCATTTTGGTGGATGAAGCAGCCAGAGAAATACATTTGGGGTCTAGAATAGCATGGTTGGGAACCTCTTCTACATCAGAGGACGTCACAAAAGCTCGAGATAGAGCGTCAGCTTTCTTGTTCTTAGCAGCTGGTTTGAAGGTTATAATTAATTCAAAACGGGAAAAGAAAAGAGACCATCTTGCTTGACGAGGGTTCAAGCATTGAGCAGATTGCAAATATGACAAGTTCTTATGATCCGTGAAGATCGTCACCGGATGGCGAGCTCCTTCCAACAAGTATCTCCATTCCTCTAATGCAGCTTTGATGGCCAGCAACTCCTTGTCCCCGATAGTATAGTTTTTCTCTGCGGGCAGAAGACCCCGAGAGTAGAAGGCACAAGGATGTAATTTTTGTTGCTCCGAGCGTTGGGAGAGAACAGCTCCTAAGCCCACATTAGAGGCATCTACTTCTAGGAAGAAGGGGAGTGTCACATCAGGTTGTCGCAGAATAGGAGCAGACGAGAAGGACTCTTTGAGGATTTGAAAGGCTTGGAGAGCCTCAGATGACCATTGCTTAGTATTAGCCCCTTTCCGAGTTAAGGCCACAATGGGAGATGCAATGGATGAGAAGTCTTGAATGAAGCGTCTATAGTAATTGGCAAAACCTAAAAAACGCTGGATGGCACGAAGAGTAGTTGGCTGAGGCCAATGTAGTACAGCATTTACTTTGTCTGGATCCATCTTCAGGCCAACTCCGGAAACTATATACCCCAAGAATGGAATCTGGGGTAACTCGAATGAACATTTTTCCAATTTACAGAACAATGAGTTTTTCCGTAGTCTGGAGAGGACCTCTGCCACATGTTGGTGATGAGAAGGCAGGTCCTGTGAGAAGATCAATATGTCGTCCAGGTAGACAACGACACATACATATAATAAGTCCCGAAAGATCTCATTGATGAAACCCTGGAAAACCGCGGGGGCATTACACAGCCCGAAGGGCATTACTAAATATTCGTAATGCCCATCTCTGGTGTTAAACGCGGTCCTCCATTCGTCACCGGAACGGATTCTAATTAAATTGTAGGCACCACGAAGATCCAACTTAGTAAATATCCGAGCTCCCTTGATGCGATCAAATAGCTCAGTGATCAGCGGAATGGGATACCGATTCTTGATAGTAATGGCGTTGAGTCCACGAAAATCTATACAAGGGCGTAATGATCCATCCTTCTTTTTGACGAAGAAGAACCCAGCTCCAGCGGGAGAGGTGGAAGGTCGAATGAACCCACGCTGGAGATTCTCCTGTATGTACTCAGATGTGGCTTGAGTTTCAGGTAACGAGAGAGGGTAGACCCGACCCCTGGGAGGAGTCTTGCCAGGTAGAAGGTCGATCGGACAATCCCAAGAACGATGAGGAGGAAGACGTTCAGACTGAGCTTTATCAAACACATCGGCAAATGAAGCATACTGAGGAGGGAGTCCCGGGGAGGAAGACGAGATGGAAGATTGCTGTACTTTAAGAGGAATAACTTGAGAGAGACAACGATGGTGACATTCAGGCCCCCAAGACGTAACTTGAGGGGTGCGCCAGTCAATCTGGGGAGAGTGACATTGAAGCCATGGAAGGCCTAAGACAATCGGACTTGTCGTAACAGGAAGAATTAAAAACGAAATTTCTTCATGGTGTAGTACACCAATCTGAAGGGTTACTGGAGACGTACTCTGGGTGATGAGACCATTGATGAGACGTGATCCATCTATAGCCGTCACAGTAATGGGTGTTTTTAAAGTGATCACTGGTAGGGACCATTGATTCACTAGTGATTTAGAAATGAAATTTCCTGCTGCTCCGGAATCAATCAATGCCTGTGACTCAAAGGGTTTGGTAGCAAAGGAAATCGTAACATCGAAAGCGCAGACTTTAGATTTCATAGACAATGGAGAGGACTCCAGGGACCCTAACTTCACCTCTCCAGAACTAGTTAGGGCCTGGCATTTCCCGATTTCTTAAGGCAAGAACTGAGCATATGTGTGGAATCAGCACAATAGATACAGAGTCTATTCTTTACTCTTCGTTTCCTCTCTTCTAAAGATAATTTGGAACGTCCTATCTCCATGGGAATCACAGAAGGTGACACTGGACGAAATTGAGGGTTTAAACGAAGAGGTGCTTTAGCAGAAGTTGTTTTCTCAGATTCTCTTTCACGAAATCTCATGTCTACACGATGGCAAAGAGAGATCAAATCTTCTAGTGACGAAGGAAGCTCTTGGGTAGTCAGTGCATCTTTAATTTTATCGGAGAGCCCCTGCCAGAAGGCGGCAACTAATGCTTCAGTGTTCCACTGAAGTTCAGAGGCTAAGATCCTAAATTGAATGACATACTGTCCTACTGTATGGGAGCCTTGTCGCAAACGAAGAATGCTGGAAGCAGCGGAGGTCACACGACCTGGTTCATCGAACACACTTCGGAACGTGGAAATGAATTTGGCACTATCTTGTAGAATTGGATCGTTTCTTTCCCACAGAGGGGAGGCCCAAGCCAGGGCTTGTCCAGAAAACAATGAGATAAGATAGGCCACTCTGGAACGATGGGTAGAAAAATTTTGAGGTTGGAGTTCAAAATGGACTGAACATTGGTTAAGGAAACCTCTACAAGTTTTGGGGTCCCCGTCATATTTTGACGGAGTAGGCAGGTGAAGCGTAGGAGCTGTAGACACCTGGGATGGCACTGGGGAAACGGAGGAAAGCACAGGAGCTTCAATACTAGCTGTAACAGTCTGTCCAGATGTTCCTTGGGAGGTTAACGATTGGTAACATTGAAGTAACAGCTGTTGGCGAGCATCCTGTTGCTCCACACGGCTGACCAGATGCTGCAGCATCTCTTTAGCAGTAGGTTCCGTATCTGGGTCTGTCATGGCCTGATCTTACTGTCACGGGCACTAGGAGTCTTTACCCAGGGATCACCAGGTGATAGGCTTACCAGAGCAGTATAGGTGGTAATATGGTACTCTGGTAGCAGGGTGATCACGGAACAGGAAATAGCAGGTGATGAGATGCTCAGGAAAGTCTATGACTAGCAGCACTGGCAATATGGAGGTAGTAATACACGAGGAACTGTATGGACAAAGGACACGTGAAGGTAGTCAGTGGTCTGCGGTAGCAAGTTGTACCACTGCTATAGTGTGAGGAGGAATGTCCAACAGAAACGAGGAGGTGATGAGAGTCAGCGGTCTGCGGATAGCAAGTTGTACCGCTGTCAGAGTGAAGGAATGGAATCCCAGTGGAGGTATCCGGGGAGTCAGTGGTCTGCGTTAGCAAGTTGTACCACTGCTATGTGAGAGGATACTGGAACAGGTGAAACTGTAAACAGGAGTCAGTGGTCTGCCACTAGCAAGTTGTACTACTGAATATATATGTGAGGAGGTGTCCGGGGAGAGACTGCAACACAATATATACACGGGCACCTTGACTTTGATCCACAGTAATATGCACAATATAAATGTATAAATGACTGAACAACACTGCCAATATAGAAAGTCTCTTGAAGTAATCCGGCATAAGATAACACAGTCAATGATGGCAATAGACTCAGCGGATAGTACACTCCAGAGGAGAACCAACACAGTCCAGCAAGGTATGCAATACACAGCACAGTCAATGGGAAGTATGCATACCGTGGTTCAGGAGAAGGCAGTCAGACAGGAGTGCAGAGATACCTGAAGGGCAGGAGGCCAGCAGGATACAAGTCCCTGGATGGGTGAAGCAGGGGTCTAGCAGGTGCAGCGCACAGGTAGGTAGACCAGCAGGGAACACAGGAAAGCGTGGAGAGCGGATCAGCAGTAGATGGATGAGTAGCGCTGAGAAGTAACAGCAGCGGGTCTCTGCGGGAACACGGAGGTAACCAATAGCAACCAGCAGGTGCAGTAACGATGGGACACCGGAGCAGAGTTGAACTGGAACAGATGATCACGGAGAGTAGACAAGGACTGAAGACTGAAGCGCACAGAGGCAGCGGATAGGAATCAGCCAAACAGTCACGATGAAACACAGACGGGTTGCAGGTTGAAGACTGTAGTGCACGGAGGCAGCGGATAGGAATCAGCTAGCAGTCACGATGATGAAACACAGACGAGTTGCAGGTTGAAGACTGTAGTGCACGGAGGCAGCGGATAGGAATCAGCCAAACAGTCACGATGATGAAACACAGGCGAGTTGCAGGTTGAAGCCTGTAGTGCACGGAGGCAGCGGATAGGAATCAGCTGGCAGTCACAAACATGAACAGGTGAGTGGATGTGGTTGAAGCCTGTAATGCACGGAGGCAGCGGATAGGCATCAGCTAACAGTCCCAATGATACATGGTAGAGTTGAAGTGATTAGAAGACTGTAGTGCACGGAGGCAGCGGATAGGAATCAGCTCACAGTCACGATGATACAGTAGATGGTAGAAGTGGTATGGGAACCACAGTAGCAGAAGTGGTTTGGAAACCACAGAGGTAGAGGTGGTTTGGAAACCACAGGAATCAGCAGGGCTGAATAAACAAGGAAACACAGGAACACCTTCAGAGACTCATGGGGAATGAGACTCCAAGATCAGGCAACGTGGTGTTGACCACAGGTGCTTAATATAGGGAGGTTGCCTGATCTGCCAATTAAGTTAAAGGAACATACACTGAAGGTTTGGAAAGGGCTGCGCATGCGCAGTCCCTCAGGATAGAGGACGTCCACGGTTCCTAATAGTCCGGGAAGAAGCACTCACAGTCCGGTGAGTGACACCTTGGTTCCCTCAATGTTATTAGACTTGTTGGTACTCTTGTAAGGAGTATCAGGTTTTTGCCTAGAAAGGGCTTGACCAGTTTGAGTTCAGAGGGTATTGAGTTAATCTATAGTGTATAGTACCGGCCAATAGTTAAGGTGTTAACCTGGGTTGGTGGAAAGGAGGCGATCTTCCACCGTATTGGTTCATGTTGGTTTTAGCTGGCTGCCCTTGCTCTTCGCCACCTCTATAAAGAAAAAGGTCCAAATTGCTTATAGCTTTTGATAGTATTGATAGTAAAATAAAATAAAGATAAATAAAATAAAATAAAATAAACATTTAATTTAAATAATAATAATGTAATAAAAGGACCTTTTTATTCCAAACTTAAGTCGGTGTCCGTGTCTTTATTTTATGGTTGTATATGTGGGGATGTTTTAAACAAAGGGGGGAATGCATTTGAAGGGTAATCAACACTATGCATTTTATGTGATAGTCGACTTGGCGATTTGGAAACATATGGAGAGACACATATATTTACACCATGTTCAGAAGAAAGGAGAAAGAAATAGTGGATTTTAAAAATCCATAGTCAATTACGAGTGGATGGATCATCCTATTAAAAGAATCTCAAAAACAATAGCAGTATGTAAACTTTCAAAGAAATTGGATGAGACAAGAAAGGAATTGCAGGGCAGAAGCCTGAGTCTAAGTAAGGGTTGCTACTAGTGGGTAGTACAAATACATTTCACCATATCTATCATCATATGGGACCAGCTTCTCAACAGATTGGTTCAAGAGTAGCTCAGTGTTTAATACAATGTCTGAACAACAGTGAAAGGATTTGCTGGTGATCCAATTTCAAGTCCCAATGTCAACTGTCTCATGCATCAGAACTAGATTTAATTGGGAAGTGATACTTAAATAAATCTGTTTACAACATTGTGTTAAAAATTTTACATGCCCTATAAAAAAAAACAACAACATATAGTACATATAGTGTACTTAATAAAGTTTAACAACTACTTTGTAAACAATAATTGCATACATTTGATAACCTTTATTCATCTGTAAATATTCAGTTTTAACTCTACTGTTTACTATACACAATGTACTTACATTACATTAGCACCTGTAAGGGGCTATGGGCAGGTGCCTAGGAGACCCTTCCCACCTCTGCTGTTACAAAACATCCATTACTTTAAATGTTACCTTTCAAACATACTATTATTGCATAACTTTTGTTTTGTCTGTCTGAAACAATACTCTATAGTTTGTACTCTATAGTTTGTGTAGACAATACTTATTAGCGCTAATTACTTGGTTGTGTAATTTTATTAAGTTACTTCACTGAGCTCATGATACAATCACTGACACCTAGAGGTAGATTTATCAGACCTTCTAAAAAGGAAAAGGGGAGGTCTTACCCACAGCAGCCAATCAGATCCTATGCTACCATTTTCTAGAATGTACTAGATCAATGCTTTGGACCGCCTTTCCCTCTCCTTGCACCATTTTGTAAATATTCTGCCACTATAGTAACACAGAATTATTTTTAATATAGCACTCGCACAGATTGATTTCTGCATAGTTATTCAAAACTATCTGAAAACTAATTTGAAATCTGGATCAGTAGAATATTCTTAGTCAATACTCACCCTGTGATAAATGTACCAGCATTGCAGAAATGTGTCATCTCCTAGTCAAACTTCTTAGTGTGAAAGCTTTCCATGGCAGTGCCACACTTACTCATGTGTTTATGTGATATTTTATGCACAAATTGTCCTTTTAGAACAAAAATGTGTCCCATTGAAAGTACAGGGCAAGTCCTATTCTCTGCACCTTCTGTGGATGTAGAAAAATATGATTTGCTCCTCAAAACACAAACAGTGAAAGCCCACTTAAAAGCATGTTCTCCACCCCTTTATCACATTTAAATCATTAAATCTCTTTTTGGATTTTGGTGAAAACTTAGGCACATTCATGCAACTAGTCTGCACTAAGTAGGGAACTTTACTGAGCCACCCAGTTCCACCCATCTGAAGGCGCAGACACCATCATCTTGGCATATTAATCCATGTGATTACCCATAAAAATAGTTTTTGGAAACACAGGTAAGGGTTACCCATGTGGGATGACAGTATTTAGGCCATAAATATCACCTTTTGCCATCTAAAATTGATAATATGATAGATGTTAAATGTAAAGCTTTTTGGTGGTGAAATTCACATTGGAGCCCTAAATAAATTTTGCCAATATAGGTTTTTATTTGAAACTCCACTGTATGTGGCGAAAAGTTTTACATCACCTAGGTGACATCCCCAACCTTTCACAGTCAGTGCCACCCACTCCTGCTTACCTTAGCAGCTGGGAGGTGGGGTTGGCTTCCTCTTCTAGTGGGACTATGAGTGTGGGGCATGGCCATGACATCATGGCTAAGCACCACACTCCCAGTGTAACACTGACATAATGGTACAGTAGCCAGAACTTGCTTCAGGGAAATACACGTCACCATTCTCACTTAGTAACTATGTCCGTATTATATTACTAATAGGAGGTTCAAATAGCGAGAGTCTATTCTAGTCGAAGTAGTGTGAGAATGCAGTAGGGCAACCGCAAAGGCATATATATAAAAAGAAAGCCTATTCTTAAATAGCCGTACAACAAGTACAGGAACTTCATCATTACCTGTTAGCAGACAATGCTACAAGCACACCACAGGCTGGAGGTTTCCTTAAGAAGACACCACATATCTAAAATCTTCTATGTTAAATATACATATATATCCTGTTAAAACTAAAGTGTACATATAATAGTACAGGTTGAAGTGCTATCTATTTAGGCACAGTGAATCCACCTATATTGTAAATGACAGAACACTGACATAATGGAACAGTAGCCAGAACTTGCTTCAGGGAAATACACGTCACCATTCTCACTTAGTAACTATGTCCGTATTATATTACTAATAGGAGGTTCAAATAGCGAGAGTCTATTCTAGTCGAAGTAGTGTGAGAATGCAGTAGGGCAACCGCAAAGGCATATATATAAAAAGAAAGCCTATTCTTAAATAGCCGTACAACAAGTACAGGAACTTCATCATTACCTGTTAGCAGACAATGCTACAAGCACACCACAGGCTGGAGGTTTCCTTAAGAAGACACCACATATCTAAAATCTTCTATGTTAAATATACATATATATTAGAGATGGGCGGGTCCGGTTCTCCGAGAACCGAACCCACCCGAACTTTGGGTATCCGAGTACCGAGCTGAGCAGCTCGGTACTCTCCCGCCAATTCCGAATCCAAATCGAGGCCGAACGTCATTGTGACGTCGTCGGATCTCGGGACTCGGTTCTCGCGATACTTCAACTTTATAAATACACGCCTCCACAGCAATCCATCGCCATTTGACAGAGGGAGAGAGCAGGGTGTAGTCATAGGCTAATTAGAGCAGGGACAGAGAAAGAATACAATATTGTTCTTGCAATTGCTCTAACCAAAATCGCTAGTGCAGAGAGGAGGATAGAGGTTTATTATTTTTTCTTCATATTTGGCACTCCCCAGCGCTTTTGGGTTGTCCCCCATAATTGTGCATTAATATTTCTGGCTGTCAAAAGTCATATCTGTCAGCAGTATCTACTCAATAAATGTTAGCACTCCTCAGTGTTTTTGGGGTGTCCTCTCTAATTGTGCATTAATATTTCTGGCTGTCAAAAGTCATATCTGTCAGCAGTATCTACTCAATAATTTTAAGCACTCCTCAGTGTTTTTGGGGTGTCCTCTCTAATTGTGCATTAATATTTCTGGCTGTCAAAAGTCATATCTGTCAGCAGTATCTACTCAATAATTTTAAGCACTCCTCAGTGTTTTTGGGGTGTCCTCTCTAATTGTGCATTAATATTTCTGGCTGTCAAAAGTCATATCTGTCAGCAGTATCTACTCAATAAATTTTAGCACTCCTCTGTGTTTTTGGGGTGTCCTCCCTAATTGTGCATTAATATTTCTGGCTGTCAAAAGTCATATCTGTCAGCAGTATCTACTCAATAATTTTAAGCACTCCTCAGTGTTTTTGGGGTGTCCTCTCTAATTGTGCATTAATATTTCTGGCTGTCAAAAGTCATATCTGTCAGCAGTATCTACTCAATAAATTTTAGCACTCCTCTGTGTTTTTGGGGTGTCCTCCCTAATTGTGCATTAATATTTCTGGCTGTCAAAAGTCATATCTGTCAGCAGTATCTACTCAATAAATGTTAGCACTCCTCAGTGTTTTTGGGGTGTCCTCTCTAATTGTGCATTAATATTTCTGGCTGTCAAAAGTCATATCTGTCAGCAGTATCTACTCAATAATTTTAAGCACTCCTCAGTGTTTTTGGGGTGTCCTCTCTAATTGTGCATTAATATTTCTGGCTGTCAAAAGTCATATCTGTCAGCAGTATCTACTCAATAAATTTTAGCACTCCTCTGTGTTTTTGGGGTGTCCTCCCTAATTGTGCATTAATATTTCTGGCTGTCAAAAGTCATATCTGTCAGCAGTATCTACTCAATAATTTTAAGCACTCCTCAGTGTTTTTGGGGTGTCCTCTCTAATTGTGCATTAATATTTCTGGCTGTCAAAAGTCATATCTGTCAGCAGTATCTACTCAATAAATTTTAGCACTCCTCTGTGTTTTTGGGGTGTCCTCCCTAATTGTGCATTAATATTTCTGGCTGTCAAAAGTCATATCTGTCAGCAGTATCTACTCAATAATTTTAAGCACTCCTCAGTGTTTTTGGGGTGTCCTCTCTAATTGTGCATTAATATTTCTGGCTGTCAAAAGTCATATCTGTCAGCAGTATCTACTCAATAAATTTTAGCACTCCTCTGTGTTTTTGGGGTGTCCTCCCTAATTGTGCATTAATATTTCTGGCTGTCAAAAGTCATATCTGTCAGCAGTATCTACTCAATAATTTTAAGCACTCCTCAGTGTTTTTGGGGTGTCCTCTCTAATTGTGCATTAATATTTCTGGCTGTCAAAAGTCATATCTGTCAGCAGTATCTACTCAATAAATTTTAGCACTCCTCTGTGTTTTTGGGGTGTCCTCCCTAATTGTGCATTAATATTTCTGGCTGTCAAAAGTCATATCTGTCAGCAGTATCTACTCAATAAATGTTAGCACTCCTCAGTGTTTTTGGGGTGTCCTCTCTAATTGTGCATTAATATTTCTGGCTGTCAAAAGTCATATCTGTCAGCAGTATCTACGCAATGGATTCAAAGCAGTCCACATATGATCTAAATGAGCAACCAGGTTCTGTCACCAGTCCTGATGTTAGTGTTCCCAGTACGTCATCTGGCCAAGGCGATGTCAAACAACAGAGTGTTTTCAAATTAGTGCAAAAAACAAAAACCAAAAAAAAATTTACTGTATTGAAGCGAAAACGAAGTGTAACTGAGCAAAAGTTAAGTGACGATAAAAAAAAAATTGCAAGCATGCCATTCTACACACGCAGTGGCAAAGAGAGAATGAGGCCTTCACCTTTGGCTATTAGTGGCAGATCCCAAAAAGTTACCCAGCCTACAATTGGTGCACAACTACTGTTACGCGTCAAAGCTGAGCTGCAAGATACCAGTGAGGCATTACAGGAGAATATTTGCTCTGATTCACAAATGACAACAATCCCTGTGGAGAGTCCATCCAACAGTGGGATGTCTAATCGTGAGCATTCTGCTGATGTGTGCCTTAATAGCCCGAGTGTAGCCGGTGATACCCAAATTGAGGATGCCACTTTGGAATTAGAAGAGGATGAGGGGGAGATTTGTGTAGGCGACGAGGGCGCTAATGAGGATGTTGATGAGGATGAGGTTGTTTGTGTAAGTCCTGCACCAGTGGCAGCAGTTCTGGCACGTGACAAGAAAAAGGCCATTGTCATGCCTGGGCATAAAACAAAAAAATCCACTTCTTATGTGTGGAATTATTTCTACCCAAATCCAGACAACAATTGTATAGCCATTTGTAGTGTATGTGAAGCCACAGTCAGTCGAGGGAGGGACCTTAACCATCTTGGAACCTCGTCTATGTTACGCCATTTAACGAGAGTTCATGGCAAAGTGTTGGGAAAAGCTGAAAGTTCTTCCCAAAAGAATACAAGCACTCCCTCATCAGCTAAGACCCTCCGCTCACCGACATACCGACGGCCACAAAATACACCCACCACACCATCCTCATCAATATCCTCAGTAGCGCTCGGAGTTAGCCCGGCATCCCACTTAAGGCTGGATGACTCCGGCACTATTATTGATTCCTCTGAAGAAAGCGTTAGTCCTGCTGCTGCTGTTGCTGCTGCTGGGGGTGAATCGTCATCCCAGAGGCAGGTGAATAAAATGAGCAGTCCTACATTTCAGCAATTAACTGTGAAACAATCCTTTGCGAGGGGAAGCAAATATGACAGCAGTCACCCAGTCGCCAAGCGAATCACAGACGCCATGGCTGCAATGTTAGTGTTAGATCTGCGTCCAATCTCCACCATAAACGCAGCTGGTTTTTCACAGTTAATTGAGGTTTTGTGTCCGCGTTACAGAATTCCATCGCGACACCATTTCTCCCGTAAAGCTATTCCACAACTATACCAAAAAGTGTGTAAAAATGTAGAGATTGCGCTGAAAAATGCCATTCTGCCCACTGTTCACTTAACCACAGATATGTGGACAAGTGGAAGTGGCCAAACCAAAGACTATATGACTGTGACAGCCCACTGGGTTGGTCATTCACCTTCACCAGCAGGAACAGCAGCAGCATGTACACCACTACGTAACATTTGTCACAGGCAGGCCACTCTTTGTATCACCGGCTTCACTAACAGGCATACGGCTGACAATTTGTTACGCAAACTGAGAGATGTGATTGATGCATGGCTTATACCACTCGGACTCTCCCCAGGGTATGTCATTTCAGATAACGCCAACAATATAGTGCGAGCATTACAGCTGGGTGATTTCCAACATATTCCCTGTTTTGCTCACACCATCAACTTGGTGGTGCAGAGCTTCCTACGAAACAACCGTGAGGTGCAGGAGATGCTTTCGGTGGCCCGTAAAATTTCAGGCCATTTCAGGCATTCAGCCACAGCATGTAGGAGATTACAGCAGCTCCAAGAGCAGTTTAACTTGCCCTGCCACCAACTTAAGCAAGAGGTGGTAACTCGGTGGAATTCCACCCTGTACATGCTTCAGAGGATGGAGGAACAGCGCAAAGCCATCCAAGCATATTGCACAAGTCATGACATTGGGAAAGGAGGGGGGATGTATTTCACTCTTGCACAGTGGGGAATCCTTTCAGTGCTGTGCAAGGTGCTGAAACCATTTGAAGTTGTGACATGTGAGGTCAGTGCAGACTCTGCTAGTTTGAGCCAAGTCATTCCTTTAATTAGACTATTGGAAAAGCAGCTTGAGAAAATGAAGGAGGAGCTGAAAGCAAGCAATTCAGCAAAGTATGTTGGCCTTGTCGATCAAGTACTTAATTCGCTTCACAATGATCCTCGAGTTATTAAGATCTTGAACTCGGATCAGTACGTTTTGGCCACTGTGCTTGATCCAAGGTTTAAAACCTACATTGAGTCTTTACTTGTAAATGAGCGAGATGTGAACTTTTGCAAGGAGCTATTGCTCAGCAAGTTGGCCGCTGAACTGGGCCTCGGCTTGACGACGTGTCCTCCTTCACTTTCTCAAGCTGTTGCTCGTAAAAAATTAAATTTCCAAAAAAGAAGCAGGGAAGACACAGGGGGCAGACGAGAACAATTTAACATCTGGGCTGGTTTGAAGGATTTTTCAAAAAAAAGTGTCACTTTGCCCATAAGTCCATCCAATATGAGTATAAACATGCAAAGGATGGTGGAGGATTACTTTCAAGAGGTAGTTGATATGGAAATGTCAGACAGTCCCTTTCCTTACTGGGAAGAAAAGCAAGCTATTTGGAAACCCATGTACAAACTTGCTTTGCAATACCTAAGCTGCCCACCCTCCAGTGTGTACTCTGAACGAGTGTTCAGCACAGCAGGGAACTTAGTCAGTGATCGCCGTAGAAGGTTACTTCCCAAAAATGTGGAGAAAATGATGTTTATAAAAATGAACTACATCTTCCACGAGGAAGGCCTTCACCATCCAAGACATGCAAGCACTGACTGTTCTCTAATGGCGGATTCAAGCGGCGATGAATTGATAGTCTGTGATGATGACGATAACACTGATGAGGGTGAGGATGAAGCTGAAGATGATGCCGATAACATCTTTTTAAAACTTTCTATGTAAGTGTAGGGTGCAATCTACCCCCAAAGAGGAAAGGGACTTGTGGCATTTCCATATCACATACCATCTTGAAAGGCTGCTGTTAGGGCAATTTATCCTTAAGGGTAGGGTGTCATAGACAGAGTGACCCTAAACTGGCTTTGTCCATTTTTCATAATATTGTACAGTCTATAATGGCTGAATTTTTTAGTATTTTATACAAGTGGAGGGGGGCCTAGAGAGACAGAAACCAAACTGGCTTTCTCCATGTCAATTAATATTGTACAGTCTATAATGGCTGAATTTTTTAGTATTTTATACAAGTGGAGGGGGGCCTAGAGAGACAGAAACCAAACTGGCTTTCTCCATGTCAATTAATATTGTACAGTCTATAATGGCTGAATTTTTTAGTATTTTATACAAGTGGAGGGGGGCCTAGAGAGACAGAAACCAAACTGGCTTTCTCCATGTCAATTAATATTGTACAGTCTATAATGGCTGAATTTTTTAGTATTTTATACAAGTGGAGGGGGGCCTAGAGAGACAGAAACCAAACTGGCTTTCTCCATGTCAATTAATATTGTACAGTCTATAATGGCTGAATTTTTGGGTATTTTATACAAGTGGAGGGGGGCCTTGAGAGACAGAAACCAAACTGGCTTTCTCCATGTCAATTAATATTGTACAGTCTATAATGGCTGAATTTTTTGGTATTTTATACAAGTGGAGGGGGGCCTTGAGAGACAGAAACCAAACTGGCTTTTTCCATTTCTTTACATATTTAACTATAAGTGTAGGGTGTAATATACATTCAAAGACGATGGCTGCATTGCCAATATGCATAGATGGAGAGGAAGACAATCTGTTTTGTGTGTAGAATAGGCCTACCAACGAAGAATTAAACTGTTTTTTGGGATGATTTATTACCTCAACAATTAGATTACTTGTCTCTAAAACAGTTGGAGCACTAAATTGGGTTAATTTAGGCCCAAAAACATGGATTTTCCCAAAAAATAGCAAAACAAAACCAAACAAAACCAAAACCAAAACCAAAACACGCAATGGAGGTTTTTCAAAACCAAAACCAAAACCAAAACACGACGGTAATCCAGATCCAAAACCGAATCCAAAACCAAAACACGGGGGTCAGTGACCATCTCTAATATATATCCTGTTAAAACTAAAGTGTACATATAATAGTACAGGTTGAAGTGCTATCTATTTAGGCACAGTGAATCCACCTATATTGTAAATGACAGAACCACTGTCTGGCCTTGTCGGGTGTTATAGCTGATTGTTACAGCGGAGTTGGCTACAGTTGTAACACAAAATAGCAATAAAAACAGGAAATTCTATATTTTTGACTTCATTATAGTAAATTTAACATTTATTCTACATAACCAACTAAACGAGTGATTAGATCAAATTTATATAAATAACTAAACAAGTGGGTAGAGGAAACATATACAGGAAATCTATATTAAAAAGTATATAAAAGCATACATACTATTTCTTTGAAAAACAATTTAAATTTAAAAAAGGCTGGCAGACTCTATTTACGTCAAAATCATGCACTGATCAGGACTACAATTACAAAAAACCATATAGTTTAACAGGCACTCAGCGAGTTTTAATATCACCATTTATATTTTTACCTCACACTGAGCACCATATGTTATTTTAATATTTCGCTGTTTCCTTATCTGCAAGGATCTTATTGAATGAATAATAAAGTTTTGCCTTTTAACTTGAGGAAATCAATTAAATTTAGAAAAAATGTTCAATATTATTGGCTGGGAGTGCACTGCCTGAGGTAAACACTACTTTCTACTTCTACCTTCAAGAGTCTAAGGGATAGATTTACTAAACTGTGGGTTTGGAAAGGTGGAGATGTTGCCTATAGCAACCAATCAGATTCTAGCCTTCATTTATTTAGTGCATTCTACAAAATGACATATAGGGGTAAATGTATCAAGCTGAGAGTTTTCCGGCGGGTTTGAAAAACCAATCAGATTCTAGCTTTCATTTACTTAATACATTCTACAAAATGACAGTTATAACCTGATTGGTTGCTATAGGCAACATCTCCACTTTTCAAACCCGCCGGAAAACTCTCAGCTTGATACATTTACCCCATAGCATCTGATTGGTTGCTATAGGCAACATCTCCACTTTTTCAAACCCGCAGTTTAGTAAATATACTCCTAAGAGTTTAGTAGAAGCACCTTTCTATGAGATTCATTCCAGACTCACTTCTCATTAATAAGAGAGAACACAGCTTAGTTGAGAATAATTGGTGAGATAGGATTTTCCTCCCTTCTATGTTTCTCCTTCACGTCAGCAGCCAGCTCCTTGTATGGGAGCACCGAGGGGGCATTCAAACACAGGATGAGTGACATTATGTCAATGTAGGTAGCCACCTAGATTTGCCTAATGAAGGCCCTGCTTATAAGATAATATGTGTTTTGTCTGATCACCTAATTTGTAGTACATTGTTGTCCTTGTCCTCTAAACCTAGACATATATTTAAGAAAATGTACAGAAATAATGTAAAGAATTTGTAGAACAAAACAGTTAGCACTGAACTTGGCATGGAGCATGAGAACTGATCCTGAAATACTTTGAGCATACGGATGCAAGTAAATAGCACATACATCATTTCTCAAGGATTACAAATTCAAGGCTATATTTAGAGTAAAAATAAAATGCTGACATATGGCAAAGATTTCCGAAGGACAGACTGATGTAATTATGTAATAAGCAATGACTTTTGGGTAAACTTGCAGCTTGTGCCCACATGGTATATATTGTGTGAGAAATTGATTAAGAGCCATAATTTGGATGTTTACAAAAGAGCAATCTGATAGTGCCAGTACACATGGCTGTTTTATTTCCTATTCTTTAACTAGCACCTATAAAATATGTGAGAACTTGTTCTAGTAAATGACCGGTTTGTAGCTCAAATTTGAAAAGCATTAAAACAACATAGAAGGATGTATTTGCACAACATTTTCAGAATATGGAACATAAAAAACAATAAACAAATACTTTTTACCTATAGTACACTGTTGTCCTTGGTCACTTTCACAACTAACCAAGATTATAGATTATAAAAAAAAATGTCGTTATGATAAAGTGACTAAGAGCATGCTTGCCAACTCTCCTGGAATGTCTGTGAGCCTCCCGCATTTTGGGTGAGTCTCCGGACTCCCGGGAGAGTGTGGCAATCTCCCGCATCTGCCCACTTCCTAGTGAAGTGAGCAGAATTAGGTCCAAAATGCAGCGATTCTCTGGGAATCGAGGCATTTGGCCCCGCCCCCCGCTGTACAATGACGCGTTTGCATCATTACGTCATGACCACCTCCCCCCTGGGAGGCTCCCGGACGCCAACTACAAAAAGTTGGCAAGTATGGCTAAGAGTTTGCAAAAATGTGAAAAATTTGCTACAATAAAAATAAGTACCACTGGTCATGGCATGTAACATATAAAAAGAGCAATCCTTCAAAATAAGCAGCTCATGTTAGCATACACTTTGAAATATATCTATGTTAAAAGATTTTTTTACATTACATTGACAGTATTTCTCTATCATTTTACTGATTTCACTCCACTGGGCTGGAGTAAAGAGCAGGTAGAAGGGATAACTGAATTTTGTTCAACTTGGTATTGTATTATAATAATAATAATAATAATAATAATAATAATAGTAATAATAATAATAATAATGATAATGATAATAAGTATTACACAATAGGACAATTTATTACACTTGCTTTTCACTTTTGAACGAAGATTTGCACATCAACATGATATGCATATACGTTTCTGCTGAACTATGGCCAAATCAAGCGGGTCAATTTTGCCTATTTTGTGCAGAGTAGTGAAACACCACAAAAATGAAATGGCGGGTGTGCAAAGTTAATCTTAAGTGAACAAAGAGATAACAAATTTTAAGCTTATGTTCATTATGTTTCATGTGGTCACAGTTAGCATGAAAAGGCTGGATTTTTGTTTTCAAGACAATCTTAGTTTTGGCTGTCAATGTGGATCTGTGTTCACACATACTGTACAAGAAAGCATTACTACACATGCAAAAAAACGACTAACATGGAAAACAAATACAGCACATCTCCTCTGTTAATTTACTTTCCTATATTTTTTAATAACAAAACAATAGTAAAAGAAGATGTCAGTACTAGAGTGAATTATATTAATGAATAGAAAGGGACACAATTAGGCAGTGCCTGGGATACACACCACTTGGCATGCAGTGATTTCACCAGAAACTGCCCAGTACAAATGTAACAGGCAGCCCCCCTTCCTTCCTTCTTACCCCACCCCATTTTTTTAAATTATTTTCCACCAAACATATGCCTACCCATCAGTTCTCTCCAGTCACTTAGGGCAGCACGGTGGCTAAGTGGTTGGCACTTCTGCCTTACAGCACTGGGGTCATGAGTTCAATTCCCGACCATGGCCTTGTCTGTGAGGAGTTTGTATGTTCTCCCCGTTTTTGCGTGAGTTTCCTCCGAGTGCTCCGGTTTCCTCCCACACTCCAAAAACATACTGTTAGGTTAATTGGCTGCTAACAAATTGACCCTAGTCTGTGTGTGTATGTTAGGGAATTTAGACTAAGCCCCAATGGGGCAGGGACTGATGTGAGTGAGTTCTCTGTACAGCGCTGTGGAATTAGTGGTGCTATATAAATAAATGATGATGATGATAATGGTTCTGTCTAACCCCTGCAGAAGTTTTGCTTCCCTCTCTGCTCCTTCTTGCTGTCTCCTTTCGGCTCCTCTCCATTGACAGCGGTGCAACGTTATTAATTAAATGTCGTCAGCGATGCTGCAAGGAGCCTCTCTGCCTTCTCATGCCTCTCTGTCCAGGAGCCGAGAGCATCTCTGTCTCAGGAAGATGTGCACCTGTGGGCATGGACTGGAGAAACTGGCAGCCTTGGAGCCCCCCACATCTTGGGAGTAGAAGCGGACACACTGCCTACAAGAGTACCCTCTGCTGCATTCCTTAATTCAGCAGGGAAGCCTGCCCCCACCTCTAATATTTCAGGAGAAGCTGCTGCCTAGAAATGGCACACACACTATGTCTCTTAGTTCACTGCAGAGGCCCCCATCTCTAATAAATCTGTTTGGGTCCAGGGCTGGTTGTTCTGCTATCATGCCTCATAGTGCTGTACTCCCTGCACCTCCCTGATAGAAACCTGGGGTTTCACATCTTAGACTGGGCAGAAGGATTCACAAGTGTGCACGAGTGTGAGCTGAGAACAAATGAGCATAAACCTTTGCTCTTGCATCTACCAATTAAAAATGACCACCAGGAATAGGATAACTATATATTTAGTGTCACAATTTATATATATATATATATATATATATATATATGTGTGTGTGTATATTACCGTATTTCCCCATGTATAAGACGCTCCCATGTATAAGACGCACCTTACTTTTGGCCCCGAAATTTGGAAAAAAAATATTACGGTAGCTGTCAAAAAAGTCAGGGAGAGTGTAATGGCCGGCTGCTTTGATAGTGATCAGAGCAGCCGGGCAGCACACTCTCCCTGCAATCGCTACCACTGTGCCTCTGTCCCCCTCCTCCTGGATCCCCGCTGACACTCTGCCTGCTGGCTACTGCATCCCCACTGACACGCTGCCTGTCTCCGCCTGCTGGATCCCCGCTGACACTCTGCCTGCTGGCTACTGCATCCCCGCTGACACGCTGCCTGTCTCCGCCTGCTGGATCCCCGCTGACACTCTGCCTGCTGCATCCCCGCTGACACGCTGCCTGTCTCTGCCTGCTGGATCCCCGCTGACACTCTGCCTGCTGCATCCCCGCTGACACGCTGCCTGTCCCCCTCCTCCTGGATTACCCCCCCTGCTGCCCCTATAACGCTACCCCTGTATCGCTACCCCTGTATAAGACGCACCCAGGTTTTGGACCCAAAATTTTTGGGAAAAAGGTGCGTCTTATACATGGGGAAATACGGTATATATTATTTTACAGCTGTCACTATTTTAGCAGACACACTGACAGACAAAGGTTGCCAACTCCCGATCTATAGTATAGTACATAAAAACACAGTCATAGGGGGGATTCAATTAGCAACGAATTGTCTCTGGAATGCCCGTGAGACACTTTGCGGCAGAGATTCTTACAGAAAGCTCCACTCATTTTTCCTTGCACTGAGATTTCTACTGTAATTGGCGACAATGTCATATCGTCAGCAATTGCATTCCTCCCATAGAGTTACAATATATACAAGAAGAATACAGCAAAAAATATCAGTGCTTGCATTGGCAATTCTATAATGGAGAGCTACAAGGGGGCCTGGGTTAGTTGGCTGGATCACCTTGATCCATACCATACTTAAAGTGGAAGTGGAAAATTGTAGCAGTCAAAAATAAATGGAAAAAGATCATACTTGCCAACATAGGCAAGTTGTTTCCCGGGAGGACCGGGGGGCAGGTGGGTGTGTGGGGGTGGGGTTCAAAGAATTGTGTCATCAGCCCTGCCCCCAAACGGTCATCACTATTTTGGAGCAATAAAAACATGGGGCAGGCCGTGATGTCTTGTGTACAGGCATCACTAAGCCACGCTCCCTTAGTTTAATTTACAGAGGCGGCTGGGATTTGTGAGAATTGCCTGCTCTCCTGGGAGTCCGGAAATTCAGGAGTCTCCAGGACTTTCCGGGAGAGTAGGCAACTATGAAAAAGACACATCAGTACTAATACTAGTTTCCCTTATTTATTCCTTTTTTGATTTATGGATTCATGTTACCTTTTGGTCCTGCACTGTCTGATATTGTTTCTTCAAAGCTTCTCCGAGATGTGGAGTTTGGAGAAAGGATGACTTGCACACTCATCCTCAGCCTTACAATATACCTGATACTTTGCTAGCATCAAAGCAAAGTTGATTTGCCATATCCTTTTTAATGATCAGTGTAGCATTGTAACATCACTCCTGAGACTAGTACACCTTATAGAAACACAGGCCCCTTCTCTACTAAGACAGGACAGGTCTAGTGTCATGAAATGTTATGGTTGGAACAACATCTTAGCAGGGTTTAGAGCCTTGTGGTAGTATTTGTTGAAATGAACTATTAGCGCAGGGTAAACCCTCTGCCAAGAAAGAAAGTGTTCTGGAATGCTGCAAAGGAGAGATTACACAGGTCTGCGAAACTTAAGGTATTGAAAGTTTTTTTAATAATACTCTTATATTCTTAAGTATACTCCTGTGTACATCAAGAAATAGTATATAAAAAAATTGCCACATCACATTTACCTATAAAGGGGTTACATACAATTTTAAGAAAAAACAAGAAGTTTAATTGTTCTTGACATATTTATTGTGAAATACGAAGAAGTGTAGATGATATCACTGTGGTTTTGTCTTAATTACATAATAAAATAACAATAAAATCAAACAATAATAGAAACAAAATCATAATTATTGAAAAAATCGTTAATATCTTGTTTTTTTGTCTTCAAACTTCATTTTGTTGCTTTTCGCTTATATTATTATTATTATTATTATCATTTATTTGTTAGGCGCCACAAGGTTTCCGCAGCGCCGCACATAGTACAAACAGTAGACTATACAGGGTATAACAGTACAGAACAATAAACAAAAGTACCAATACTTCAGAAACTCCAGGCAGGCAGATACAATAGACACGGAGCAGAAGAACGGGTAAGGAGACAGGAGGGAAGAGGGCCCTGCTCAAGCGAGCTTACATCCTAAGGGAGGGTTAAACAGACCAGGCACAAGAGGAGCCAGTTGAGGGAATAGGAGAGAGGGGAGAATGAGTGGAGGAGATGGGGGTTAAGTGGATGGTTGGTAGGCTTTGAGAAAGAGGTGAGTTTTGAGTGCACGTTTGAAGGAGCACAGAGTAGGAGAGAGGCGGATGGAGCGAGGGAGGTCATTCCAGTGAAGGGGGGCTGCACGGGAAAAGTCCTGGATTCTGGAGTGGGAAGAGGTGATCAGAGTGGAGGAGAGGCGGCGGTCATTGGCCGAGCGCAGGGAGCGGGTGGGAGTGTGAATGGAGAGGAGGTTAGAGATATAAGGGGCAGTAGAGTGGGAGAGAGCCTTGTAAGTGGTGGTGAGGAGTTTGAATAGAATTCTGTAGGGGAAGGGGAGCCAGTGTAGGGCAAGGCAGAGAGGGGAGGCAGAGGAGGAGCGGCGTGAGAGGTAGATGAGTCTTGCGGCCGCATTGAGTATAGAACGGAGGGGGGAGAGACGGGAGTGGGGGAGGCCGGTGAGGAGGAGGTTGCAGTAATCCAGGCGGGAGATGATGAGTGCGTGTATGATGGTTTTGGTGGCCCCCTGAGAGAGAAAGGGATGGATGCGGGCGATGTTGCGTAGTTGGAAGCGACAGGCTTTGGCAAGAGAATGAATGTGGGGGGCAAAAGAGAGAGAGGAGTCAAGGGTGACACCCAAGCAGCGGAGTTGGGTGACAGAGGAGATGGTGGTGTTGTTAACGACAATGGAGAGGTCATGGTGGGATGGGAGGCTGGGAGGAGGAAAGACAATGAGTTCAGTTTTGGAAATGTTGATTTTGAGAATGCGCTCCGACATCCAGGAGGAGATGGCGGAGAGGCAGTCAGATACCTGAGCGAGGAGGGTGGAGGAAAGATCAGGTGAAGAGATGTAAAGTTGAATGTCATCAGCATAAAGGTGATACTGAAGGCCAAAGGAGGAGATGAGAGCACCAAGGGAGGAAGTATAGAGCGAAAAGAGTAGAGGGCCAAGAACGGAGCCCTGTGGGACTCCTACAGCGAGAGGGTAGGGGGAGGAGGAACAACCAGACATGGATACAGAGAAGGAGCGGTTAGCGAGGTATGAGGTGAACCAGGCGTGGACAGAACCAGAGAGGCCGAGAGAGAGAAGAGTTTGCAGCAGGAGGGGGTGATCCACGGTGTCAAAGGCTGCAGAAAGGTCAAGGAGGATGAGTAGGGAGAAATGACCCTTGGATTTGGCCGATAGAAGATCATTAGTAACCTTGGCCAGGGCAGTTTCGGTAGAGTGGAGGAGGCGGTAGCCGGATTGGAGAGGGTCAAGGAGGGAATTGTCCGAGAGGTGCCTGGTTAGGCGGCTGCAGACAATTCGCTCAAGTAATTTAGAGGCATAGGGGAGAAGAGAGATAGGGCGATAGTTGGCAAGAGATGTGGGGTCGAGATTGGGTTTCTTGAGGATAGGAGAGATGAGAGCATGTTTAAATGAGAGGGGTACTACACCAGAGGAGAGTGATAGGTTGAAAAGGTGTGCGAGGTAAGAGCAGGCAGTGGGAGAAAGAGAGCGAAGGAGGTGAGGTGAATTATAAGCTTATATATTTTTCTGTGTCGTCTTTGTGTATCATACAGCAGTAGTCAGCCATCATGCTGACGTCCCACCGACCTTGGTATCTTTTTTCTACATCTTTAACGTCTTGGTGGAACCGTTCAACCTGTTCACCCTGTCTCCGAGAGTATTCGGGAAAAGCTCAATATGGGAATTCAAAAAATGTACATTTAAACTCATATTGCAGCCAAGTTTTCTGTAACTATTAAGCATTTTCTTGCCAATTTCTTAGTTTGGAACCTTGACATTGCAAAAAATTTTGAAATCACTTGTTTGAACGAAGTCCACGCCGAAAGTTCCACAATATTCATTACACACCCGAAATTTTCATCTTTCATTAACTTTCTAATGTCAGAGCCTGTAAAAATGCCTTCCTTCAGATTAGCACCGGATATGTTAGGGAATTTGGTGCAAAGATATTTGAAAGCTTCTCCATCTTTAGGCAGTGCTTTTACAAATTGTTTCATCAGTCCTAATTTTAAGTAAAACTTTATTTGCATCTACTAAACTGGATTTCATGACATTAATTTTTCCAATTTCTAACCTTTTTTCGAGCTGGCCAATTGTTTTTTTTGCCAATGTAAATATTTAGCTCTGTTATCCCATCCACAGAGAAAACATGGGAATGTAGTCTTATGTGCTCACCATGTAGTTGTAGTTGTTGTGTGTGTGCAATGTTCCTTTAGACAGTATGGGGTTTAGACCCTTTGTAAATTTCAGCTCTAGGCCCACATGGACCTTAATCTGGCATTGGGTGAGGGGAAGTTTTATGCCGAGAACTGAATTGCAATGTTCTATACTACTGACTGAATTAATTTAAGACAATGTTTTAGAATAAATGTATGCAGAATACATTTATTATTTTAAAGAATATGACAAAAATGACTTATTCATAAAAGCATGTTTTGCAGAAAAACGTGATGTGATATGCAAAATCGGGAGTAATTTTTCATGTTCAGAAGCCAAAAATATATAAGTATCACATAAATTTGTTAAAAAATCTTTTTCATTGCAGACATGTGTTATCATTACAAGTCCCTCTACCTGAACACCACAGACTGAAATACATGGAGCCTGTTCTCTGTAAGAAGGGAGTATAGTTCTTAAATTATTTTTTGTTATAAGGTAGTTTATCTTACTAATTTGAGTCATCAAGCTTATGCTTCTAATCAGTGATTGGTTGATTACTCTGTTATTATCTGAAGATCATGTTAAAGTAGTTGTACACTTCTCTTGCTTAAATGAAGATGTCTCATTCTGTCAGGTGTTTAGTGAATGGCTCACAGCCAAACATGCGCTGCACTGTCTGGGATTTCTTGCTCTTCCTCCTGGCTGATTGCTGTTTAAAGCTGTAATTGGCATTTAAAGTGTGTGTGTTTTTGTGTGTATAACTGGGGGTGGGAGGAAGAGTGTACACCTGCAAACTATTGATAAAGATATTAAAAGCTAATTTAGCAACATTGAATTTAGTTGCAAATGTTACACTAAACCATAGCAAACACTTCCTTATAATGTCTAACAAATGGACTAATTGTCAACTAAATTCCCTGTACAAATAAAAGCTAATTGATGACTGGTTGGTGGGGTTCAATAACCCAACTTAAGGTTCCCAAACACTAAGAGGTTATGCTCTAAGATACGTAGCGTATGGAGGGGCAGGAAGTATAGGCTGAGTACAGAAAGGCTTTTGGATTTAATAATAACTAGGTATTAACTAGTTCTGCATCTGCTTGCACCCACTATTATCTCAGAACATGAGCAGTGAAACCCAAACAGGGCTTATCTGTGCATGTGCGCAAGTCCCTGTTCATGCTCAAAGAGCAGAGCGGTGGCTGCATGAATATAAACCACATTGCTGGGCCCCCAAATTGTGCTATGGGGTCCGGCAATATAGTGTTTTGTCCCTATATACTATCCATACTATCTGTACTATATATCAGGCTGATACCCTCAAAATGAACATAGAAATGGTTATGTTTGCGCATCACACATTTGCAAACTGGCAGCACAAATGCTCTTTTGTGGTGTTGCACTGAAGTGCATAAATAAATAACATTTCATTTTGCGGTTTTGGATTATTTAAATGAGAGGGGTGGAGAGCACATTTTCAGGGGCATTCAGTTCTTCCCCCAAAAAGTCTTTCAGTTCTCTGTAACAGCTGAGGTCGCAGAGAGTCTAGTCCCTACACTTATAAAACATTTTGCAACTTCCATGTTTATTTCTAGGCTAACTTTGGGCAATAGAAAATTTCAGACTTATAAAAGTTACAAAATGTTTTTCTCTCTCAGATGTTCCCTCATTCTCATGATTAATGGTAGTAATAAATAAGGCTAAACCTCCATTCAGAAAGAGATTGAAAAGTTGAAAAGATCAAAATAATAAAGAAGGTGGCCTAAAAGTGGTAGCAGGCTGTAAAATTAATACTGTCTCCAGCTGATTATCGGTCATATGACCACCTAAGGATTTTTTAAATTATGAGTAAAACAAATTGAACAATAAAGATATCCAATCAAGCTGGTTCAATATAATACAATAATTGAGTCCTGCTTTTGCTTCACCATTCCGCAGAATGTCATTCTGCACTGCATTTGTAAATTTGTGATATCTCTGCTCTGTGTTGTGGTTGGAGTGTTGACTGCTAACTATTAAGCCCAAGTTCGGCATTTGAAACATGCAAAATTTTTGTGGGCAAATTCGGAATGAATTCAATATTCCACAGTAAAACAAAGCTTTGCTGGACATACAATACAATTCAAACAATGATGGTACAGATGCCATCACTAACAATTGTTTAAAAAGAAAGCCTTGTGTTTAATCCCTTTGGATAGACTGTACAGTTATGGCCAAAAGTTTTGAGAATGACACAAGTTTTGGTTTTCACAACATGCCAGGGCGAATTGCAGAGGTCTTCAAAAAGAAGGGTTAACATTGCAAATATTGACTATTTGCATAAACTTAATATAATTGTTTATAAAAGCCTTTGGCACTTATGAAATGCTTGTAATTTTACTTCAATATACCAAAGCAACATCTGACAAAAAGGTCTAAAAACACTGAAGCAGCAAACTTTGTGAAAACCAATATTTGTGTCATTCTCAAAACTCTTGCCCATGACTGTATGTGGTTTTTATACTTCACATGACATCATATTCCTCTCCCCACCCCATGGTGGTTTGCTAATGTGATCAATGACAATCCCTCTCAATTCATTTGCTTAATGTTAAGTGTAAAGTTTTTTGCAACTGGTGTCCAAGGATCTTGGTTTTTGTTATTCACAACCTATTCAGTCTGATGTTTTTTAAAGCTCTTATTGTATAGGCCATTTGTTTTGCCAATATATACACAATAACAAGGTCATTTCAATATATAAAATCTTTTACCAGTATGTAAATGACAGAAGATGCTCTCATATATCATAACACAGGTAGCATTTATAGTAGCAGACATTTAAAGAAAATTTAAATTTGAGGTAAACATATGTATTAATAGGATCTTCTTGGAAGAAATATTCCCTCAGGCTCCTACCCCATTTACATATATGTAGTGTCGTCTTCTTGCTCCACTTATACATAAAGAGTTCTCCTTGTGGATTTCTTTACCAACAACAATTGTAATTTTTTACCAAGGAGATCTGTTTTGTGTTCTTTACCTTACAGGATTTTAGTTATACATGTATACTGAGCTTTTTGCAGGGTAGATTTATCAACCTCACACATACACTTATACTTTTCAGTCTTAAACTGTTTAACTTTTTTCTTATTTAAAGAATTCAATTTCAATCCTTTTCTTGCAGTTGAATCTTGACTTCCTCAAATTCAAAGATAATAGAGGTAAAAAAAAATGGTTTTAACATTAATCACTAATACCACTTTCATACTGCCGCCCCGGCAATATCCCGGGTTGTTAACCCGGGATATTGCCGGGCACAGGGCAGTATAGATAACAAGATTCCCGGGTCGGGCGGGTTCATACTGCACCTGCCCGACCCGGGTTTTAGAAAAAAAAAAGTGTTAAAAAAGATTTTAATTAAAAAAAAATATATAAGAAATGTTTACTTAACTTATTTTCAGCCAGCGGTGTCTCCGGTGCGTTGCCGGCTGTCAGGGGGACCTCTGGGTACTAAAATGAAGTCATTTCCAGTCCATTAGAAATGACGTCATTTTAGTACCCAGAGGTCCCCCTGACAGCTGGCAATGCACCGGAGACACCGCTGGCTGAAAATAAGTTAAGTAAACATTTCTTATGTATTTTTTATTAATTAAAATCTTTTTTTTTACTTCACAATTTTTTTTTTTTTACAGTATGAATGGTGAGACCCGGGAATTACACGGGTTGCACCATTCATACTGCAGGCGAGCGGGGTCCAACACGGGAATTACCCCTCGCAAAATCCCGGGTCTAAGTCCCGGGATTTTAGACCCGGGATTTTGTGGTTGGACTATTCATACTGCACCAAGACCTGGGTTTTTCAGCGTGCCTCTGCAAAAACCAGGGTTTTTGGTGCAGTATGAATGGGGTACTATAAACTGATGTTTGCGGTGGTCAGTCGTCAGTTTCCTAAGAAGAGAGCCCTTTTGACATGTGTCTTGCTTAAAAAACATACCCTAAGGCAGTGTTTCTCAACTCCAGTCCTCAGGACCCACTAACAGTGCAGGATTGCCAGGTGACCAGTGAAATAATTATACCACCTGCTACACTGTGTCAGTCAGTGATGAATACACCTGTGCTCCAGCAGGGAGATATGGAAAACATGTACTGCTAGGGGACTGGAGTTGACAAACACTGCCCTAAGGTGTTTGCTGAAGTGTCATGTCCAAATACATTTTTATGGGATTAGTTGACAAAAGAATACTGTCACATCCAAGTTAAAGTTACATACAATGGCCCTTTTAGAACTTATACCATCCAGTCCTTTAAAAATATTTGTAGACGATAGAAAGTTAAAGTATTCGTGCCAAATTAAATCACTTCATTTAATGAAAAGTTTATCTAAACATCACAATTCAGTGCAAAACGTAGAAAGCTTTGTTTTTAACAGGGGTTATCTACTTTTAGGACCATATAAGTGGGACTTTTTAGGACTACCTGGGCCTGATTCATCAAAGCTCACATACTGAGCGCAACGTGCTTTTGTTTTAAAGTGCACGTAACTTGGCTCTGTGCACTCCCGAATTCATCAAGGCACGGATCTCAAGATGAAGGTCTGCTGTGCTCTACTGCACAACATACTGTACCATACATCCAAAGGCAAAGAGGATTATAAAGTCACAAAAGAACGCACAAAAAAAATAATAATTAATTAATGCCACCAGTTAATAATAAAGGCATTAACGATAAAAAAATAACCTAGAAAACAAAACGGTGTTTTCTTTTTATTTTTTGCCTCCTTCAACTGCATTTATTAGGAACTAGGATGTTGTTAATGTCTATTGAACATAAAATACATTTTTACAGTTGCTCCTGATTGCAAACACATGTTATAACATACATACGAGACTGTCCTCACTAGTACTCAAGACTAGCTCTGTAGCTGGAGCAAGAGACACGGCAGAAAAACAAGTAACTTTGAGATGCCCAGAGCTTGATGCGCTTGAGTTTGGCACGCACTTACTGTACATTGACTATGGCAAAATGCCCCTTCCCTGCCTGTTCACGCTCAAAATCGTATGCTGCAGTAAGAGTCCGTTGCATCAGAAGATGGAGTGGACAGGGCTGCGTTTACTGGTGCATGTGCTGGTTCTGGGCATGTGCAGAGTGACATTGCATATAGTACGCTCAAAATTGGCTGATACATGCTTTGATGAATCAGGCCCTCTATGTTTTACACTGTATCTTTATATACTCATTGTGGTTACAATAGCTACCAACTATTTTATTGAATTTTTGTGGTTTGATTGATTTATAGGAATTTGCAAGACTTATTATGCAAATTAATTTTATTGTGAACTTTTCCCTTAGAAATGTCTTGTTAGGAAAGGCAGCTACACAGCTGGCATCTAGCTCACTCCTTTGTCACACATATCTTGCTCTAAACCAATGTTCCTTATACATGCTGTATACATCTACCTTACTGCTATCACTACAGCTCCAGAACACTTGTATCTCACATAAAATACTCTGCGACTGAGGTTAGATTTATTATTGGCATTAAAACCATGTTTAAGATTGTCTCCCCTATAGTCATGTTTAGACTTGAGGATATAGTTACTAAACTGCTGGTTTGAAAAAGTGGAGTTGTTGCCTATAGCAACCAATCAGATTCTAGCTGTCATTTTGTAGAATGTACTAAATAAATGCTAACTAGAATCTGATTGGTTGTTATAGGGAAACTAACTGACAAAAAATAGACCGAATCAATAGATTTTCCACTAACACACATCTCATGTATAAAAAAAAATAAATTACACCGTCTGTTATTCAAAGCTAAAAACTGAAGGTTTATCAGTTTCATCCTTAAAAACGAGTTGAAATTGAACCATCCTGATAGGTTTTTGTAAATTATATTTCAAACTGAGATCACAACCATATAGATCATAGGAGCAACTAATGGTAATAATTATTTTCCTTCTTCAAGGAGATTCTCAGGCAGGGCTTAAGTTTGAATTCCCAGAATCTGATGTTCTCTTCTGTAAACTCATTATTTAATGCTTTGGGACTTCTGTATGATGACTCAGAACATATCACCACTGTGGAGGTTATCTTGCACACTTTGAGACAAGTTATAAAGCACACATTTGGACATTCCCCTCTTCAGATTCTTTGGAAAGAACAGTGCAACTAGCCAATAAAATTAATACAGAAATTAATACACTAACCCCATGCCCATCAGAAGGACCCACACAAACAGATTGTAGGTTATCCATGAATGAGAAGGTACTTTGTCGAAACTTAGACCTATGACTTGATTGTTGTAAATGCTGTATCAAGTCTACCCTAAGCATTATGGAAATTCCAGCATATAGATGGAACTAGAGAAACCCATTTAGATGGTAAGGTACCTTCTCAAAAATTTGCCATAATGTATCTATCTACCAGTTGAACTTCGTTGAAACTCTGATTTTAACAAAGGAATTAGAATTTGTAGTCTAGCTATGTGTTAGTGTATTGAGACTGTGATTCTGGAAGAAATTTCATAGATCTTGAATTTGGTAAGGCATTATATACTCCATTTGTGCCTACACTAAAACCATCTGCCTATTATTGTTTAGGTCCCCCTCCTGTCACCAAAACAGTTCTGACCCATCAAGGCATGGACCCTACAAGACCTCTAAAGGTGTCCTGTGGTATCTGGCACCAATACATTAGCAGCAGATCTTTTAAGCCCTGTAAGTTGCGAGGTGGGTCCTCAGACTTGTTTTTTCAGCACATTCCACAGATGCACAATCGGATTGAGATCTTGGGAATTTGGAGGCCAAGTCAACACCTTCAACTCTTTGTCATATTCCTCAAACCATTCCTGAACAATTTTTGCAGTGTGGCAGGGTGCACCATCCTGCTAAAAGAGGCCACTGCCATTAAGAAATAAAGTTACCATGAAGGGGTGTGCTTGGTCTTTAACAGTGTTTAGGGAGGTGTTACGTGTCAAAGTAACATCCACATGAATTCCAGGACCCTAGGTATCCCAGCAGAACATTGCCCAGAGCAATATACTACCTCCATCGGCTTGCCTTTTTCCCACAGTGTATCCTGGTGCCATCTCTTTCCCAGGTAATAACACACACACCCGAGCTGTCCACATGATGTAAAAGAAAACGTGATTCTTCACACCAGACCACTTTCTTCCATTGCTTCATGGCCCAGTTCCGGTGCTCACATGCCCATTGTAGGAGCTTTTCATTGATAGACAGGGGTCAGCATTGACACTCTGAGCGGTCTGCAGCTACGCAGCCACATACACAGCAAGCTGTGATGCACAATGAGCTCTGACACCTTTCTTAGTCAGCATTAACTTTTTTTTCAATTTGTGCTACAGCAGCTCTTCTGGGATTGGACCAGACAGGTTAAACTTCGCTCCCCACGCACAACAATGAGCCATGGGCACCCCAGTGGTGCACGCAGGGGGGGTTTCTGGTTCTCCAGAAACCCCTCCCCTCCGGGAGCCAAAGGTACTGTACAGCAGCCACGGCGCTGTCAAAGAAGCGTCCGCGGCAGTGCTGTATTGTAGTTTAATACAGCACTGCCGTGGATGCTTCTTGACAGCGCCGCAGCTGCTGTAGGATTCATACTCGCTGAAATGGAGCATGCACAGCAGCTCTCTCTCTCTCTATTTTTCTTTCTGGGGGGGGGGCGGCGGAAACTCCCCTTCTAAGTCCTGCGTTCGCCCCTGCACCCATGACCATGTTGCCGGTTGTCCTTCCCTGGAGTACTTTTAGTAGGTACTAAAAACAGGGAACACTCCACAAGACCCGTTGTTTTGGAGATGCTCTGACCTAGTCATCTAGACCTCACAATTTGGTCTTTGACACTAAGATCCTTATGCTGACCCTTTTTCTTGCTTCCAATGCATCAACTTCAAGAACTGACTGTTCATTTGCTGCCTAATGTATTCTATCCCTTTAGAGGTGCCATTGTACTGATATAATCAATGTTATTCACTTCACTTGTCAATGGTTTTAATGATAGCTGATCAATGTATATCAGGAAGTTATACAGTTGCTCTTAATTGCAAAAACATGTTCTAGCATGCACACGTAACAGTTATCACTTCCCCTTGGCACTTACACCTGTCCTGTAGCTGGTGCAAGTGATACAGCTAAAAAAATCACGTACCTGAGAGATGCCCAGAGCTTGAAACTTATGGATGTGCATGAGCTTAAAAACCCATTTGCATCCACTGCCTGGTAGTAACTTTTTGAGCACCCAGGTCTGGAGTTGGTTGAGAGATTTCACCTCTTAGCAGCAGATTTATTCCCATTCTGCTTCTCATGGATAGGAGGTCTTTGCTCTTGTCACAGCTCTGGCTAGAATTGGGGTATTGTTCAAATCATTTTGGACAGGAATATAATTGGAATCCTCTTGTTCAGTCTTGTGATCTTCTACCTGAAGATAGAGGTGATATAACGCTTTCTGCTTATCATATAACTGGATCGCCCGATTTGAATTTATTGTAACTTTGCTCCTATGCCTGTGTTTCTGGTTGACCTTGTTGGTCAGGCTCATCTAATACAGATATTTATTTAAATTTGATTGAAACACAATTCTTGTCAATCTACCAGGCTCATGTTTTTTGTTACCTTGTTGGTGTCTTGATGCAGATTTCTGTCTATTTTTTGGTCACACTGTAATCTAGCAAAATTTATTTAGTTGCATTAGCTTCCCCCTTGGTATGCCTTTCACTTGGAGCATGTACCTAGACTTTGTTTCCAAATGCTCTAATATGCTGCAAATTACACTTTTTTCCTGAGAAAAAAGGTTTCCAAGATATCAGCTTCCACTAGTGTCACTGTGGTGCTTAATAAATACAGTATACTAGTAATAATAATAATACATAGTAAATGTGCCCTTATTCAAGAAGGTGTTATCCAGTGGCAGTCATCATTGCTATTGTGATCCTTTGCCACAGTGCTGCATTCCTATGAATTTTTTGATTGGTTCTCTGTTACTAATCTCAACTAATACCAATCATCTGTCTGCCATCTTCCACCTGCTACATCTGCTTATCTGCATTCCTGAGACCTTTGTCTCCCAGATTTTGCAGTTCACCGTAGCCTTACCCGATGTGACATCATCTTAGTCTTATCAAGGATGATAAAATTATCTTGCCAAAAGATGAACCCTAAATAAACTATTAAGCAATTGATAATTGCATAGTATCAAAAGATGTAAAGGTGCTGCATCATTGTTTTGGCTTTGCTAACTATTAAAGAGTATTAATACATAGCATTGCGTCCCTACTCATTTTCCTGACAAAGCAGGGAACAGCATTCCAGTTGTCTGTTTCTGGACAGCAGTATTTCAATAAGCTCACAAGTGCCTTTTGATGTGCTCCTGTCAGGTCCAGATCCCACATAACCATTTATCCTGGAGGTCAACACCTCAGATAACACAGTGGGTGGCTTCCTGTACCATCAGAGAGGGATGGAAGTGGTCTTACATGTCTGTGCCTTCCTTTTGAGAAAACTTTTCTCAGTTGAGAAATGGATTTGTGGAAATTATGGAGTTGTGTAAAAGAAGCTTCATATGAGTTGCAAAACCTATTGAAAGCAGCCAATATCCCACTGTTTACAGATCATAAAAAAACAATAATTCCTAATGTCTTCTTGCAGGGTTAAGTCAAGTCAAGCACATTAGGCTCATTTTAACATTCACATTACCTACTGCACTGGCTCTCAGAATATAGAAGCAGACATATTATCACGACGATTTAACAATTTGATAAATCTACCATACATAGGTAGTTCTTACTTATGAAACTATACTACTCATTCTCACAGTGGCATCAGCAGCTACAAAACAGCAGCATCTCTTCTGAGTTGTTCTTCAGCAATATATAGAGAAGGTAGCCCAGGCCGATGAAGGACAGAGGTCTCTGTCATAATGAAAAGGCCACTGAACACCCAGGCATCCAAAAGACCTATTGTCAGGTGCTGTCCCAACTCACCTTTCCCTTCACAGGGACGAATTCCTTCTTGCTACCCAGGACTCTGCGCCCTGTTGCTAGGCAACGGAACGCGATCTCCAGACAATTCCTATTCTGGCCAGCCGCTCCCTGTGCGCATGCATGTACAATGCCCGGAAACGGGACGTGCTTCTCCTCGGAGCTGTCATCAGTCATCACTGACAGTGACAGTCACATCACTGACCACTCAATTCAAACCCCTATACAAAAGCTGACTCTGGCAGCCTATTACTGCCAGTGTATTGGGTCTCATGCCCAGCTCCAGCATTTTTGTGTGTCCTGTTTGATTCCTGGTTTCACCTCTGCTATTGCTCATGACAACTCTCTTTGAATTCTGGTTTTGGCTCTCCTGATTATCTGGTTTAACATTGGCTACTTCTGACTATCTCATTGGTATTAGAACTGGCTCCATTGATTCCCTTGTTCTGGCCGTGCTGTTCCTGACTACCCTTTGGAATCTGATTCTGCTACTGATCATCCTCCTGCTACTGACCCGGCTTGTCTGACCATTCTGTTCACGTGCTGCCTCACCAGCAATTGATTTTGAGCGGTGCGACCTCATGTCCCATGCGGCTAACCCCATAACTCCTTGCAGTGTCTCTGGTGAATACTGCTCAGTTGCACCAACTACTGGTAAGCAGATACCATCAACATCCTTGTTATTTTGAAGGTGCTGGCCAACTGAAGGAGATAATTTAACCTGTTAAGATTGTGCATTAAATAAATTGCCAGATTCTTTACCTTATGCCCTTGTGAAAACTTTTCCAATTACTCCTGAGCCAAGAAGATTCATAACAATGGACTTTATTTCTTAATTACTCAAATCCTCACAAAACTATCTTTGTGGCCGTGGACTGGTTCAGAAAAAAATGGATTACTTTGTATCACTATAACAGATGCCCACAGCTCTACAGATGACCGGAATCTTCATAAGAGACATTTTTCGCACACATGGGTGCCCAGAGGAGATAGTTTCTGATAAAGGGATATCGTGCTTTCTTTTTATACTGCTCATGTTGAGATCTCTTAACAGTATATCACTCTCAATCCAATGGGCAGATAGAAAGTGCAAATCAAACCCCGGAAAAATATATCTGCTGCTTTCTTACTTTCAGTAAGGCTATTAACTGCATATACTTCCTATGGCCAAATTCTCATAGTCTTATGTTTTTTTCAATCCCTTCCTGGTTTGTAGCTGCAATTCAGTAACTCTTTACTCTACAGTAAAATGCTGTAACCTTAGTTTAGTTGCTGGACCAGAATTAAATACATGATTATTGCCATATAGTATTCATACATCAGTCATTCCCTGGTGGTTAGCACATTTCAGGGGCCAATGTATGTCTGTGCAAAATTTCACTATATTTATTGATAGTAAATTAGTTTTACTTACTAAGAGTGATGCATTGTAATATACCATAATGGCTTGTGAAGCCAAAGGGTTTATTTTATGCTGCATTATATCTTAAGATAAATATGCAAGACTTCAATTACATATCCCTGACCAGATCATTGTTTCCAGATGTAAATGGTGTAAACACAACTCTGGATGAACATAATGTTTTCATTAGCCTGAAATGTATATGCAATAAATGATTCAATAGTAACGCACATTTTAGCTGTTTTAGCAATCATAAAGTAACAAAGAAAGTGAGCATACATTCTACATTCTATACTTATTATATAGCTTCAAATCAAAAGCAATGAAATTATATACTATAGCATACTTATAATAATGCATTTATAATTGTGATAATTGCATAAAAAACAAAATTTTTTATACAGTACGCTATTATCTAATACAGGAACCCACCTGTAAGAATAGTATATGCATATATGACAATGCAGGTAATTTGTGAAAAAAATATGCATGGCAGAAACAATCTTAACTTTACATGAAAGTCCAGATTATTACCACTTTAATGTATGTGTGTGTGTGTATGTTAGGGAATTTAGACTGTAAGCCCCAATGGGGCAGGGACTAATGTGAGTGAGTTCTCTGGTCAGCGCTGCAGAATTAGTACCGCTATGTTAATAGCTGCTGCTGATGATTTTGGGCCTGATTCACGTTCGGTCATATGTTCATTTGCGTAGCGTATCTTGTGTGAAATTGTTCTGTGCATGCTCATAAACGGACCTCACACCAATGACCGTAATTGCATAAAATTCATGTTTGAACGCAAATGACTCTTACAACTGCCTCTGACTTGGGAGATGAAACCGGGGAGGGACGGGACTTACCAACATATATAATGTACATTAAGGGCATTCAGCAGTTGCGGCCAATTCAAGTCTTGGATGTCTCATAAGTAGGCTTGGTTTCAGCCGTATCATTTGCACCATCTATACTGCAGGTGTAAATGCCGACTGATACTGATGACTGACACGGCATAGTCTTTGATATAAAAACAACACATACTAGTTAACACAGAACATGTGCATGCAAGTAAAATAGCCTATAAAAATGCATTGTATATACATGATGAATTGAAAGCATCTTTATTTGTGTATTTAGTGGAAAAAAAATACACATTACTATTAATCATTATACTGTTAATAGTTGATCTTTGTTTTTATTTAATAACATTTATTTAATGCGTTCTTATGTGACCTTGTATTGTACATACGGTTGTCTGCATACTGCAAACTGTTCTGTTCTGTCTACGTACAGCAAGTACCATTTACGCAGAGCGCAGTAACACCCTGATTCAAATCTAAGCGCGTCCTGAGATCAGCTTGGATTTGAATTTGGTCACAAGTTTGCTCAAGCCCAAGCTCTTCTTTAAAACGCAACTTGCTTCCAGACTTGAATCAGGCTATTTGTTTTTATTACATTGGTAGAAATGCATTTTTCCCATATAAAGTGTGCCTGTAATGTAAAAGGGGTCTCACTGAAAGCATCAGTTCCTTTTTCAGGGACAAACCAAGGAATGCTTGCCCCTGTGTATGCAAAGTGTATTATTAACAAGTAATTGCAAAGTGTGCAAAGTATATCTGTACTGATATACATTCAGCTTCTGGGAGAAGCTTGATGAATCATGGGTGCTCCTAACCAAATGAGGGCAAGCATGCTAATGTACCTCTGTGACTGCTTTACTGGGGTGTGGTAGAGAAGTAGTGTTGGCAGGTGAATGCATCTCACTTTTGGCAGTTCCTCCACCCAGGTATTTTCTCAAGCCTCTTGGCTCGACAGTTGAATGTATCTGCCTGCCTGGTCAAGGAACACACATGTGACTCATAAAAGGTTTTCATAGTGTTTTTATCATGTATAAAAATTAATATTAATGTGTTTTTTACATTATTGTCCAGAATACTTTGTGCCTCATCCTATATTTTTCCTCTTTAACATAAGTTATTACATTGATATACACTGTACATTATTAATTCTTTTATTATTGCATATGTTTTTTTTATTTTGCTTTGTTCTGAAATTAAATATTTGGAACCCCCCCCCCTAGAAATCCTGCAGTTCCACCTATATGGTTGGTCTTAAAATGTTAGTAGGCAGCAAGTAACATTTTTATCCTTTCCCGCCTTCCATCAGGGACCTGTAATCCTGCAATGATTGGCATAGGTTACTTAGAATGCATAGTGCTGATTCCCTCTACATGTACCAAAACACTACACTTAAACTCTGCATGTTTAATACCAATAATCATAGTAAAGACTTGGACAACGATGTAAGATTGGAAGAAAGGTCACAGTTTTATTTAAATTGAATTAAAGGAGGTGGCGGAGAGAGCAGCGCAGTCAGCTAAAAGCATATACCAATAAGGTGGGAGATTACATTCCCACCGACCCAGGAAAAATCTTATCTATTGGCCGGTACTATTGTGAGGCAATAAGCGACTATGCCCCTCTGGACTCAAACGCTGTTATGCCATTACCAGGCATCCCAGGTTATGCCCTTACCAGGCATCCCAGGTTATGATTCCTTACTAGAGCAACCAAGAGTCAAGTGCTTAGAAGGGGACAGTGACCATTACCCCTAACTGCGTAAGTACCGTCTGCTAACTGTGAGCCTACTACGATGCTCTCCCAGCGGCCACTGTGCCTCGTCTGTATAGGGATAAGAAGAATGTTAGTCATATAAACATTTGATGCCGGGTGGGAGGGAGGTATCCGGATCCTTGGTAAAGGAAGTTGCATACTGCTTCCACTGCCAATATGAAAAAGCTAGACCCTCCCCTTACATTCTATTGGCTGTTCATTCCCCAGATTTAACCCTGCAGTGTTAAGTACATGCTGGACACAAACCCATGATTTTAACTGTGTTCGGCTTAAGAGCCTCTCTTCACCTTTCTATGGGCATGTGGGAGTTCATCTGTGTGGGGTACATTCGCGCAAAATGAATTGTGCTGCAGGGGTGCATATTTCTAGTTTATGTAACCTTCCCTATCTATGTATCTATGTACTATTGTACAATACAGCTTTGCATATATGTGAAACATAGAAGGATCTTAAGATACATACCATGTGATATATTCAGGGCTGCCACCAGAAATTGCAGGGACTAGTACAAATGTAGCAGACAGGGCCCCCTCCTTCCTTCTCTCACCCCACTTTCATTTTAAATTATTCTTTATCCAACATTTGCCTCCGCCCATTCACTACAGTCACCCCACATCCCCGGTTCCATCTAACCCATGCAGTAGTTTATTTACCTCTCTGCGTTTTTTTGCTGTCTCCTTACGGCTCCTCTCTATTGACACTGCTCTGACATTATAAAGGGCTGGGACTGGAGCAAATAGCAGCAACTGTGGGGCCTTGACATCTTAGGAGCAGAGGCAGACATGCTGCCTACAAGGGGCCCCACTGCTGTGTCCTTAATTACGCACAGAGGTCGCTCCTCACACTAACTCTCACATCTCAGACACAGCTGCTGCCTAGAAATGGTGCCTACTACCTCGCTTAATTCACTGCGGAAGCCCGCACCCCTAATAAATTTGTTTCATCCCAGGGCCCGTGGGGCCCCACTATACTCTTGGGCCCCACACAGCTGTACTTCCTGTATCCCCCTGATGGCGGCCCTGGCTATATTCATACTAACTATATGCTGTGTACTGGAATAATAGTGCAATGTGATTGTTAAACCTCGAGTTGTGCATTAGCTGGGTAAATATTAATCTCCATTTCATCCCTCATATTAGTACTTATCTAGACTTTTGCTTCATGCGTAATCCAGTGAAGTCATTTCTGTTTGTGATTCGATGATGCAGTGTCCAATAGTGTTTTTATTAATGCCTATAAATAAATAATAATTCAAGAAAATATCTACATCGTTTCCTTTGCTCTATTCTCTTCCTGCTACCATATTATAACCTGTAGCTCTTTTACTTTTTTTATCTAGTTATTAATATTTTTGGGGAGAGGGGCTATTAGTGTTATAGAGTAGTCATTGCATTGGGATTATAGATTTAGCAAATTAAGTGTTAGGTATTAGTTTTTGGTCTATTACACGTTTAAAAGAATAAATATATTAATGTTACTGTTTTAATGTACATGGGAGTATTAGTGATGGGCTATTAGTTAATTACATTACTATGTGGTTAGGTGTATCGCATTTTCTACATTGATTTCATGTGTTAATAGAATAAAATTTAGTTTAGCTTTGGTGTGTTCATTTTTACATGTTTATAAGGGTGTTAGCAAAGGCTTATTAGATAGCTAAGTGTTAGGAATACATTGTTAGATAGTTTTATTAGAGATAATTTTTTAAAAACTTGTTAGAATAGTTTATTCTTTTCATGTTCAATCAGTAGTTATTTAGTGCAAAAAAATTCACTTTTTTTATCTATTGTTTAGTAGTTTTAACATAAATATTTAGCATCTTAGGTTATTTTAGTTAATGTTTGTTTATCAGTTATAACAGTAACTAATTACAAGTAACAGGTATTATATTCGTATATACTATGGTACAGTGAGGGTATAGGGACTGAGCTGGCATATGAAATGCTTTATTTGTCCGATGAAGAGAGCACTGGGACAGATCAGGTTCATAGTATGACCAACTATTGGCTAATGACATGGTAACTCCAGCCTCTGACTCTATGAGGAACCACCAGCCAAATGTCCCAGCACTATGAGATGAGCTCCCAGAATTGTGGAACAGTGTGGTAGTGATGTGTAGTTCTAGCAGCAGGGTGAAGGGTGGAGTAGTGCAGAGTACAAGCACCAGCAACGTGGTATAAGGAATACAGCTGGGCAGCAGTAGGGGGTGCCAGAATGACAGCAGCAGAGTGCAAGGTTCCAAAACAGACAGTCCCAGGGATCCTGCAGTAGTGTGCCAGAAGCAATAATCACCCCCTAATATGCAAGCTCTCCACTTTTCTCCATATACAGCACAGCCAGCATTAATGCACAGATGAAAAATGTTACATGCAATTTCTCATTTTAATTGCAAAGCACACATATGTTTATTCTCAGAAATTCACAGCTGAAAACCCCAAATACAGCTATGTAACAATCATTGGAACCCCACTACTGTGTCAGGCCTCAAACAGTTTTCGGAGGTTACCTATAGTATGGGCATTACAGAAAAAAAATCTAAATGATGTTATTATTTATTTGCACACCCCATTTATCCCATGCTTTTATACTGCAGCAATGTTCTCTGCTCACCAAGAGGTGACTCAAAACTTAGACCACTTCTTATATTCTGATCTGCCAAATTTGCACTGATTCACCCAAAAAATCTGTTTTAAATATACCAGGATTGGTGTAAAAGTGTACACATTATGTGACGGTGACAGTGGCTACAATTAGGCTTTTCGGGTTTAAGAGGGGAAAGATAATCAACTGGAGCTCAATAGGTGCCCATTTTATATGGGCAGCAATTAAAAAATAGTTGGGGACTTCATTTCCCCACTTGTAAATAATGTTTTCCACTGTATGTTGCCCATTCTTATACAAGCATTCCACTTTTTAAACACCTCTATAGAGACGAAATTGGGGCCTGCAGAATAATGTGGACAAACTACAAGTGCTTCTCAGAGTGTTTGGTCAATACAAATTTAAAAATGGAGGAGTCATCTGGGCTCAGCAACCAGTTAATGCTGGCTTAAATATATAAGGATAAAAGGAATGTTTATATTTTCCTACAACCATCCACATGGATACAATGGATTGATACAGTGGAAGTCTTTGGGAGAGCTGAAAGAACACAGGTTTCCGCTCCATAGGTTGTAGTTCAGCTTTAATCATATTTCATGGGTGAAATCAAGGGGAAATGATTCCATATTTTTGGCCTTCTTTCCTAAAATAATCAAAAAAGGTTTTGATGCATGACTGTCTTTATATTTCTGCTTTATTTGTGACAGAACCCAGAACAGTCGGCAGAGAGATGTTAGGTTGATGTTGGCTCCAAAAAAAATTATTTTCAAAAGTTATGAGGTTGGTTTATTGAAAAAAAATGTTGTGTATAGGCTTTTTCATGGTTTACAAGTAAAACTAGTTGATAGTATTGATTTTGTGTTCTATTTTTAAATACTGAAATAATCTCTTTATTGCATATGCTTATTCCATAATTATCCCACCTACTTGAAGTGTAGTGTCTACTAATCATGTCTCTAAAAAATGTAGTCTCTCTGTCTCCACCTGGAAGAGAGCATAAAAAAGGCACAAGTTGTGTAAATTGTAACATAAATTTTCATTTTTGTCTTCTCTTTGTTTTTACACATGCTTAATGTAAAATGTTACATAATATTTCCTGTTTACCACTTGAGGAAATTTACTAATTTATTTTAGTTAAACAATTACTGGTATCACCTATTAATATTTGAAAACTTTTAAAGTCCAAGTGGTAAATGTAATGAGCTTGTCAGGGTCAGCGCCACCATTAAGCTTTAGGTAGCTGCCTAGGACGCCGGGCTCTGGGGGATGGCACTGTGGCCAAGTACCCACACTAACAATGTCTCTGAATGAGACACTGTTAGACAGCCAGGGCGGTGCGATTACCCGCTCGCTATTTCCCCATGTCGCTTTTCTTTGGTGGAAAGAAAGCTCCCCACATTCCTCCAGTGCCTGCCTCCTGGCAGCATTGTGATGGCCTGGAGTGAGGAACACAGATCAGCAGATGAGGAAGCTGACTGCGACAGTGACCAGGAGGAGACGCCAACGCCAAATCTATAGGTATCTGCAGTAATGTCTCAAAACCCAGCACCTGTTCCCAGAAGCAACCCCCTCCCACAGAGCTGGAATAGCCTGACGAAGGTCATTTAGGACTTTTTCCTTCCCTGGTCTAACCTCTTTCTGCTCGCAGTAGCATCTTTAATTCCAGGCCTGCACCTGGATCTTTGGATATATCCCGAGGAGTCATTAGAGTCTCTGATGTTTTTGAGCAGGGCATCTTGGCCCCATTCTCTACTCTTCTGGAGCGATTCCAAATGCCGGCCTCTAACTTCTATAAATACCTCAAGCTATGCCATTGGATCCAGTTGCAGCAGTCCTGCCTGTCTCCATTGTGCCCCCCTTTGCCACTTTTAAAGCCTCTGATTTCCTCACATTCCCATGCTGGGGGCATATCTGCCTGGTACCAATGTGTCCTGACAGTGGCCGAGCACTGTAAGTTGTAAGTCCATGTGCAATGGGAATCTGACCTTGGTCATCCCCTGGCGGATGAGGACTGGGATCACATTTTCAAAAATGTTTATGTGATGTCAAGATGCATTAACCACTCATAGGTGCTCATTAAAATGATTCATAAATTATGCTACATCCCAATTAAGTTTCATAAAATTTGGCCCACTCTATCTCAGACCTGTTGCAGTGAGTGCGGTTAAGCCGAATCCTTCTTCCACGTTTTCTGGATCTGCCCCAAAATTATACCTCTGTGGGATGAAGTATTTGGACTAATCCAACAAGTAATTACAATGACTATCACAACCCAACCATGCTCTTCTCCAACTATACCCATCTGATTTTATGGCTAACCACCGGTACGTTGCTCACCACCGATACGTTGCAGGCCATATCTTTATCACCTCTAGAACAACTATTGCTCAGCACTGGAGGGACCTAGCCCCCTCCACTCTAACAAAATTCCAGCATAGTTGTGTGATGAAAATAATTGCCTTCATACTCTACTTCAGCATCTGTCCCGCTGATGAAGTGTTTTACCTGGTCTGATTATTATCCTACTCATATGTCTGTGGCTTTGCCTTCTGGGTCCAGTTAAGGATCATGTTTCCTCTTCTTGAACGACCATGTGAAGGGCCCTCTGTATATGCCATTGACTCCCCACCCAGCGTGGCTCCCAGTGAAGTCTCCTACCTACTCCCTCCCCTTCCCAAGGCGTATATCCTTTAGGTTGTAATGTACCCCTGTCTTTGTATTTTTTTGATTTGATGTGTATTTGTTGAAGATACCTGATGCATTTATCTGCTATTTGAACTGTAATTGTCTATGTATGCTTTTTTCTTCAGAAACTTAAATAAAAATCTGTTTGAGTTAATATAATACTCTACCTGAGTTAGCAGATCTCAATTAGATCGATCATCTGTGGGATGAGATGGAATAAGATATTCATAGAAGAAGTTCGACAGCAGCTAACTTGCAGAATCTATGGGATACTTTTGGGAGGGGACATTGACCAACATTCTAGTGCTGCACTTTTAATTCTTTTCTCAAGTTCATGTCCCAATGTATTTATGCTTTTCTGAGGGAGAATAGGTAATAACTCGCTAGTAGTTAGATGTATGTATTAATCTGGACACTCATTATTCATTATTTAAGAAAACAAATATTGTATATAATAATAAGTTACTTTTTAAATATTAATTGTCTCATTTTTTTGGGTTTATTCACTAATAAACAGCTGTAATGAACAGAGAGCATTAGTCATCTGGATCCATAAAGGCAGCAATATAAAATTCACAACTGACAACATCAGCAACTCAATATTATTTACATGTATCCACTCTCCTAAAATAACAAGGCTTATTTTGGATTTGTTTTCTGGCACCATTATATTTTACTTTTAATAATTGCTGTGAAGTCCAAGGAGGAAAGTTAAAATAAACTTCTAGCAATAGATGATGCACGGCACTGTATAAGTCACTCTGCAGAACTCATGTGACCTAAATAATTTATTAGGAGGACATGAGTCAGGCCCACTGAGAGTGAAGGAGCTGGTACAGCTGGATAGCTGTGTGGGAGCAAAGAGGAGGATGTCCAAATAACCAGAAGATTTTGAGACACTCCGTCTCTGGTTTCCCAAAACCCCCCTCTCATTAACTGTGTGGAAGTTACTGTGAGTTTCTGACTTCAAAAGCAACGTGTTCGAGTCCAAGAATTGTTAATACTCAACATTGACTCATTATATACTTTGCACTCAAATGGATTTTAATGAGAACTTTAAATCTTCTTTTAAGTAAGATACATGTTCACTATTTTTTTTATTTTTATAAATGCTCTGGAAAAAATGGAGATAAATTATTATGCACAGAGAATAAAGCTGATCTGCATTCAAGCAAATGATCATACTAGAAGCCTAGATTATCATCATAATCATTGTTTATTAATTTGACAGTGGGTAAAGCCTTTGACAAGCCCAAATATCTTTCATTTTATTTTTTGTAAAGAAAAATCCATCCAAAACCCCAAAGAATACAATAAATACAATAAACAACAACAATTTTTATTGTGGGGGAAGCTTAAATCTCCTTTCTCGATCCAAAATGTTAGATCTTCATATATGACCCTGTTTGAACATAGACATTTCAGTTCAATGCCAGCAAGTTGTCTTTTAGTAACTGACTTAAAGGACTTAACAATATGAAGATATCCTAAGTAAATTTATTATTACAATAACAAGTATAATGATTGTTTCATGGTGGAGATCAAATGACTATCTATGTGCATTGGCTGCGGTCTAGCTTGACAAAATTTACTGAAGGGATGCTGATGTTCTCATACTAGCTTACTATGAATTTGAGCTTACTATGAATTTGAGGTCCAGGAATATCTGTTTCTTCATTCTTTGAAAAGTGTTTTGAATTATTATCATTCTGATGTTGTTTTCGTTACTCCTTTACCATTTTTTCAAAACATGATTGTACAAGTTGCAATCTTGTGTTATGTTTTGCATTTGTATTTTAGATCAAACTGTGCCATGTATGGTTTTGTTTTTATAAAACATAACAAAATGTAAGTTTAAAAAGGTGCATAACATTGGGGACCATTTTAACACAGTCTGGGTAAATTCCCTTTGCATTCCCCAATTGCTGCCACTACCATCCAACTGAAATCATTGACGTGGAAGGAACATACTTACTATTGTGTAGCTAAGCAATTTAATTTTTTTTTAAATACTCACTTTTTGAAAATGTAACACACCCTGAACTAGACCTTGCTACTTTGCTGCAGACAGGATTTGAACCAACAGCACATGCACACAGGCACCCCACTGTGCTTGCCGACTCAGTAGGGATTTGTAGCCAGGGTTGATGGGATCCTCACCCCTGGCCCATGCACAGCATGAGCCAGGGGTGAGCATCCCATCAATCCCATCCAATCAATCCCTACACTACAGAAAATAATTGGAAATGGGAAGGAGGACAATATAGGAGACAGCAGCTCCTTGCACTGCAGACATTCACTACACTATAGAAAGGAATAAGTGTTCTATACAGTTATGTATAGATATAAATTATAATATTGTTTAAATTATTGTTTATCTAAACTTACTCTAACTATTGCTCTATTACTTTACCGTTGCTTCCTATCTATTAAACCTTATTAAAAATACTTGTATAGAGAAAATAGAGTATAAGGATAATATAGAGGTAAATAGTTAGTGTAGGGAATAGAAGGTGGTGAACATAGGGTTGATTTTGTATTGATATTACCATTCTACATTTCATATGTTGATTATTATTATAGTATATGTATGAACTGTACCTGCAAGGTTTTCTGTGCTGTTAACAGCAAAATACTTTAATTTGAATACTTAAATATGTTGTGAGTGTTAGTTATTTAGAACATACTGTGAAATATCGTCAAGACAGTAGGCAATGGATAAGTAATTCTGTAAGGCTTTAGTGTTATTTAACATGATGAAAGGACTGAACGAGGCAACGTTTTTAAGGAAAGTGTATAAAAGTGTGAGTGTGTAACGAGTGTATCTAGGAACTAAATAAGAAGAAAGCGTGCGCAATTAAGGTGATCTTTTTCCTTAACTCGCCCTGGTTCCAATCCTGAACTGCTAATATGGGAAACTACACAACATAGTGACCTCAAAGGGTACTTTGGTTGTGATTCAGGATTACCACACTGTTACCACAGAGCTGGTTAATCCAAACATTCCTTGTTCTGTTGATAAGCGTAATATACATGTAATTTCCTGTCTGAAATACAAGATACAGAAGTGTATGCAGGATAAATGAAATAAAGATACAAATTCTTCCTCACCCTGCTAGTAAATTGTGCAATCCACCAATATGATGGTGGTGTCCATAATTTCCTTGGCCCCTAAGTAGGGTAGCCAGCTCGTATTATGGTGAGGTCCAGGGCAGAGGTCTACAGATCCTCATAAAAAGAATTTTACATGACTATTACTTGTTAGACATTTTCCCATAATCATTGTGCAATGTTCTTAAAAAACACTGTTTATGTCATATTTGAAGTTGTGGCTTTTAATGGAATTTATTTAGCATCATCACCATAATGTTCAAATATGGCAATGAAAGGATATCCAATATAGTAATGGAGCAACAACAACTCATGACAGTGCATGTACTGAATCTTTTGTAAAATATGGGTTTAGTTAAGGCTGTTAATGAATTACTTCTTAAGAAGTACTGACTCATTATTTATGTCACTATCAGCAACTTATCATTATGTTCTGGCCAGATGAAACATTCCAATATAATACTGCATCCCCATGCTTAGTCAGCATTAAAGGAGATGTCCTTCCAAACACAAGTTTTATATTAAACCTCATATCCTAAAATATCAGGGGTCCAATGTATGGGACCTCTGCTGTTCAGTAAATACTCAACATCCTGGTGGATCTCTAACAGATAATTATAATACATTACTGCTGATGGCAAGAAAAGTTTGAAATACAGTTCGTCTGACACATAGGGGCATATTCAATTGTTCGCAAAAAAACTATTACCGGTATTACAATAATAGTAAGCCGGATTTCAGCTCGCAGCTCCCTGAGCCGCGAGCTGAAATCCAGCTACAAAAGTACCATAATACCGGTATTTACGTGCACTATTAATGTAATGATGGTAATAGTGCGCGGGGCGCGTTACTTTTGGCTGTAACGCCAACAATTGAATATGCCCCATAGGGTCTTCTTATACGTCAGGAGTACTTACCAGCTGCTGTGTTTTAGAAGAACTGAACTTCAAAATTCTCCTGCTATTGGCAGAGGTCATGGGTATCGGACCAATGGATTTTTATTAATTAGATTGTTTAATATTGTATTGTCTGATATAAGGCCCCATCTCCCTTGTTAGATGAGAAGGACTCAGATATGTGCTGAAGAACACTCACAAACCACCATGTGTTCAGCTGTCATAAGCCTGCCATGTGCCAGCTTCTGAAGAATCCGGTTCATTCTACTATTGCAGTCTATGGCTTTCTCCATCATAATGGTAAATTGGAAAAATGTAATCACATTAATTACTTATCTCTATGATATACTATTATTTTATCTATTAAAAAGCCGAATGTGAAAAGCGCTACTGATGCATTCGGGCCCAGATCATGCATGGAACTGGAATCTTGTTTTGAGATTCCATCTTGTATCAGAAAGAGCATATTTCAAAGATTTTGTAAGTAAATTACAAGATTATATCTAGATAGTAAGTATGGGAAATTGGTAGGATTGTGTTATTGACAGTAATAGAAAATGTGGGGATGGAGGAGCTTGAGAAGTTTTGTTTAGGACACATTCATATTAATGGTGGTAGAAGGAAAAATGACAGATAAAATATCAATAATATGAAATGGTAAGTATCATTTTACCAGTGGAGGTGGTTTAAATTGAAAACAAAAGGGACAGAATCTTGAGGTAAGGGGGGGAATGTATCACAGTGGGTTTTTTTATGCATTTTTAAAACTGCCATCAAACTGATGTGTGCCAGTTTTAAAAGATTCAAACTGAATCTGATTTCTATCAAACTGTTGGTTTGCAAACTAAACATCAAACTGTTTGCTCCTCATTTAACTCTTTGCAAAGCATCTGATTTTGTCTTACGTGTATCTTTTAAATACGCCTTTTAGGTGTGTTAGGCCTCTTTTTGTGTGGTTTTTATTTTTGTTTGTATGGATCCTAGGTCACAACCAGCTTTACAATTTGGAATTGCTGGTTTTAAAAGAAACGTGACTTGATGTGCAATTTTTACTGATGAATTGCACGGTTTGTAACACACACAAAAATACATACTTTAATTGCAGAATAAACGCACTTTGATACATCCTCATTTAATTAAATGTGTAGGCACCCACTTGAACAAGGTCACCTTGTCGTGATGGAAGGGCATTCAGAATTGGACCAAAACTTTGCGCTAAGAACCTTTTCTGCCACCATGAAGAATTTACTATGGTGTCCTTACATTCACCAAAACCACACAATGAAATCACATACATATGGGCTTTGTAAATTCACAAACAATCACGGATAATACGCTAGATTAAATGTATTTTAATCCGAAACATGTTTCCAAGACTTAGTTACAAAAAGTTAATAACAAGACATACAATAAAAAAAGGTAAAAAGAATCAATATATAGCACTCCACTTTAGAGCTGCTTGTAACTACCTCTGGGCAAAAACACCTAATAAGTCCCAAACATTCAGTATGACAACAAACAAATATGAGGAACTGACAAGCACTCCTATATACCTAGAGATCTGGGTGTGTCATTCGAATAAATTATACACAAATGTCTAAGGTAAAATGCAGTGTGTACTACTTGTAACCCATAGGTCATATAGTCCTCAATGGATAGAGATAGTACTCATAGTCCTCAAACAATATATATAAATCCGGCAGACAAAGGTATAAAACATGAGCAGTATAAACTACATATGACCCATAAACAATAGAGTTCTCACACAATATGGGACAATAGATGTGAAACAGTACTTATCATCTGGTAAAATGTCCTCAAATGTACGATTAAATAATCCAACGGTGGAGTGTGAGATGGATCGCCGCTATATCAATAACTGGGTGGGTAAAAAGCTTTTCTGTATAATGCAACTCCCAAAACTCGAAAACAGCGCCCAGAATGCCTCACAGTGCCGTCATTCCCTCTACCTCCAATACTCAGGCGTCTTGGGAAATGGCCACTCCTTCTAATGGTAATCGGCTCCCTCTCATAGGTCCACGGCTCCGATCGTGTGTAAAAGGGTTAGGAAAGAAGAGAATACATAGTGCCTTATCTTCAGATAAAAAGATTTTTGTTTATTAAAACATAAAATGGACTCGTACCTGGTGAGCAGTTTCAATGCGCATATAATACATAAAGCTCTTCTGTAGAAACACTACTATCTTGAGAAAGGCTCAGAGTGAGCTGCAACGCATTTATGGCATCAGTGGGAACTTTTACATGTTATTATTGGACTGTTTTCCTGTATTCGGTTACTGCATGTTGATCCGTTTAACCTTACCCATTTATTTATAAAGTGCCACTGATTCCGCAGTGCTGTACAGAGAACTCATTCACATCAGTCCCTGCCCCATTGGAGCTTACAGTCTAAATTCCCTAACATACACAAACACACAGACTAGGGTCAATTTTGATAGCAGACAATTAACCTACTAGTATGTTTTTGGAGTGTGGGAGGAAACCGGAGCACCCGGAGGAAACCCACGTATACACAGGGAGAACATACAAACTCCACACAGATAAGGCCATGGTTGGGAATCAAACTCATGACCTCAGCGCTGTGAAGCAGAAGTGCTAACCACTTAGCCACCGTGCTGCCAGCACCCGAATGTTTATTAATGGGATTAATATGTCTTTAGTTTCTAATGTGTGTTTTACAGTATTGTCCCGTACAATGTAAGTGTTACCTTATCTGAAATATGACATGTCCTCTTTGTGAAATGATTGAGGTAAAGTGGAATGATAATCTGTTCATCACCAAAGGTTTATTAATAAAGTCACACATTTATAGGGGCACACCCACCTTTCAATTTTGGGAACTGTCCCTTGAAATCACCCTGCTCCTACTTTCACTGGATTGCATGTCTGACTGAAAATATGTGTGGTGGAAACCCTGTACTACCCTCCAAAATCCATCTATAGGACCAGCCACTTCAAATGTTTGTGCTGGAAACCGTCCACTACACTTCAAAATCCATCTATATGACAAACCACTCAATTTCAAACTTTCTATATTTCTTCTAAAATACTACTCGTTTTAGCCTTGTTTGTGTGAGGGGCATCAGGACTGTCCTTATTACATGTGTCACTTTTGTGTGTTTCAAAGTTCTTTCATTGTTTGAAATGCACCTAAAAATTATCTTTTTCGTGTAAAGAGCATGTGGGGAGCATTCCATTGATGTATAGGCCAATGCCTGATTTCCACTAACTCAGAGGATGTGTAAAATTTCTGACCTTTAGCAGCAAGAATGTTGGTGCATAATTAGCCACAATTGACAAGGAACACCCCCAATCTGCAGTGTTCCTATCACAAAATCCTAAATGTGCATGCCCACAGATACCGCAATCTTGACCCACAGATCCATGGGTGTCCCTGTAAAAACAAGTGCAAATCTGTATCCTCACGTTTGTCTAAGGTGTCTTTAACCTGTCCACAAGTCCGAGATTCTCTGTACCTTAGTTCTCTGAACTCCTCCTCCTCTTGCTGAGAGGCTTAAATATGCCTGTGTGCTTGTGATTACAATCTCATCTTAATAAACAACTTTTTCCATGTTTGCCTCATGAGATCTGAGGCTGTTGGAAATGTTATCAAATATAGTGTGGTACAAAAATGTTCTCACTATTCCATTGACTAAACCATTCGTCCTTAGTGCTATTGTTGATGTGAGTTTCAATCCGAGAGGTTCAATTTAATTTTGGACAGCCCCACTCTTTATCTAAGTAGGCATTCTATATAAACATTTTTTTTTCATAAAAGCCTTTAAACTGTTGTTTCTTGGCCTACCAGAAACATGCCTTAAGGGAGTTATCCCAATGCTTAATTTTCCATGGCATGAGTGAACTTCCTACAGGATTTATCTCAATACTCTCAGCACCCTAACATGCTCCTCTGGAAGGTCAACACTATCCATTACCTGTTAAGAAAATTAAGACCATGCCTCAATATATAATGGATAACTTGGACACACATTTTATTTGTAAATTCATCTTTTTAGTTGAAATATGTATTGATTAGAGGCCTCAATAACATTATCTTAAAAAATTGCTATTCCCACCCTTTGATATCAGAGTTATTTGATCAACACATGGAGCTTTAGCCTGTACCAAACTCGAGCCTAAAATTTAACCTGGATTTAAAAAAAATGATGAAAGGAAATCAACCTTCAATACACGCAATGGAAATTACGAGTACCTCATAATGCCTTTAAGGGCTATGTGATGCCCTAGCAGTTTCCAAAACATTATTCATGAAACTTTTTGCAACTTTTTATGTCACCATCTTCTTAGACAAATTTTAATATCTCTTAATGTCAGACTATGATTCAATTCTTCTACAGAGCCTTATATGATGCTTATTTCTTACCTTACTACTGTTCCCAGAACACCGTTGCCTTTCCTGTGCACCTTTATGAAATGCAAGTAAAATGAGTGGCGATGCATTGCCGCTGAGTGCCTTCACGGACCACATTCATTAGGGAACACTGTATACGCAGATAGATCCAGACAAAGTTTCTGCTATCCTCAACTGACCTCATCCAACTAATCTCAAAACCACTCTGATTTTTGTTTTGCCTAATCATTATTGCCAGTAAATCAGAAATTGCTCTTTAAGTGATTTCTTCAATAATGGCTCTCACCAAAAAAGAAGCTATCCTTTACAAATAATGTCATGAAGTATTATGTGCTCTACTTACTTTGAAAAAAATCTCCATACAACAACATCTGCATTCTTCTCTTCTATTCTTCATAGAGGTGGATGCCTCATCCGGTGGAGTTGGATCTGTACTGTTCCAAAGCAATAAAAGCAGGAAGTGTCATCCTTCTCCACAAAATGTCTTCCCTCGGAAAATAATTATTTAATTTGGAGAGTGGAAACTAAAAACTGTGAAAATTGATTTTTAGAAGAGTGGTGGCATCTGCTGGAAGGAGCAATCTCTCCTATTACTATATTTACTAATCACAAGGATCTTCAGACAACTCAACACCTGAAACCCTGTGAAGCTCCCTTGGGTACTTTTCTTTCCCTGATTTGATTTCTGCTTGATTTTTCACTGTTTCCAAAAACGTGAAAGCTGACACCCTTTATTGTTTATTTTATTTCTCTGACTTCGAACCCTGGGATGAAATCACTCATATAATTGAATTATCTTTGGATTTTTGCTTCCACAATTCTTCCTTAAAGATTCTTACAGATAAATGTTTTGTAGTTTGGCTGCAGAAAAAAGATCATGGCTGGCAGTGGGGCAATAAAAATACAGATGTGAAAGAGGAAGCAACATCCCTCCTACATACCTCCTCTAATTCTCTGCCATTCTCTGCATAGCTCACAAAGTGACTGAGGAAGCACACAGTGAATATATCACTGTGTATTTCCTCCTGTCGTCACAGTAGGGGGCAGACACTGTAACATTATGGAAGGGGTCAGAAGGCGTACAAACCTCATACCTGCTGCAACATTTACTTTTTTGTATACCTGTACCTGCAATTATTTTTAGATGTTAGAATATCTGTCTACACCTACACTATAAACTGGTGGTAGTCATTACTGCGAATGACATAATTCCAACAAAACTAGGAGCGACATGAAAATTGTGACTGCTGTCATTACGACATGGAGAAAATACAGACTTGATAAAAAAGTGACAGACAAAAAATTCTGACTAGTCTTGTCGGAATTATGTAATTCGCCGACTCGTACCCCACCCCTATATACTCCATTTAAAAAGGTAAATTAAGCACTGGACTTTGAGTGTCACTGAAGTCAATCCACATTTCTATTGCTCTTGGACAAGCAGGAATAAAGCTGTGTATATCACAAAAGTGCACTGCTTGTTTTTGCCTGTGTCTCATAATATTTTTTTTAGCATATTATAGAATAGAATGTATGCATTTTCTTAAAATAATAGATTATACATTAATCTGATATTTTTGTGCACTTTAGTGCTGCAACTTTATTGAGCACAATGGCTTTCCCATAATTAAATGACTATGTCTGCACTGAGGGCAAGCTTTGTATCACAAAGAAACATCATCATCATCATCATCATCATCAGTTTATAAAGAGCCACTAACTCTGCAGTGCTGTACAGAGAATGCACTTACATCAGTCCCTGCCCCAATATAGCTTACAGTCTAAATTTCTTAACACACACACAGACAGACTAGAGTTAATTTGATAGCAGCCAAATAACCTATTAGTACGTTTTTGGATTGTGGAAGGAAACCGATGCTCTCGGGGACAACCCATGCAAACATGGGGAGAACATACAAACTTCACACAGATAAGGCCATGGTCGGGAGCACTCATGAACTCATGAGCCCACTGCTGTGAGGTAGAAGTGCTAACCACTAAGCCACCGTGCTGCCCATCTACAGTATATGCATGCTCTGTTTTTGTTCATTTAATTAGCTTATTTGGATAGGGACACCTTTACCTTCTTGTAATTTGTCTGTAACATGGTCCAAATGTATAACATTGTATAATATGCTGCTGCTTAGAAATAAAATAAAAATAAAAGCAAAAATAATAAATGTATATCTTATCATACTTTGTGCAGCACATAATAAAAAAAACTAGTCTAGTGAAACTCCCATTGTAGACCCTATTTCTCTGCTTTGCCAAAGATGTGGGCACCATGAGAAATAAAATTGTGCAGTGAAATTTATTACATTTTCTGTGCAACGCAAAATTTACAGCATATGAACACAATTGCTTTTTAAAGCATAATTGTAATATGACCAGAAAATAATGCTTTGTGACTTTTTTTCCATTAATCTATCAATATTCTGAATAATGTAAAAGTTTGAATGTTAAAGAATATGATTTATTAAATTATGTATTTTGGCATTCATCTGATATTCTGTAACAAACTAAACCATATGGAAAAGAAGACTATTTACAGACTCTAAAGACTACATCAGTAGGACAGCTGTGTTTTATCCGTTCCTTGGGAAAATACAGTCTCCTCCAGTACACACATTTGCAGCTCAGTAACAATAATTCACTGGAGAAAACCACCCACAGCAAATTACAAATATGTTCTTCCCACCGGCTACTTTACTCTGACTGTCTGCCACACAGATGTAGTCACAGAGTTCAGCAGCAAGACAGGATGAGGCCTGGGTGTTTTATTGACGTAGGCACTGTTGCTAGCATCTTTATATCATCATCAACATTTATTTATATAGTGCCATTAATTCCACAGCGCTGTACAGAGAACTCACTTACATCAGTCCCTGCCCCATTGGAGCTTACAGTCTAAATTCCCTAACACACACACACACACACAGACTAGGGTCAATTTGTTAACAGCCAGTTAACCTACCAGTATGTTTTTGGAGTGTGGGAGGAAACCGGAGTACCCAGAGGAAGCCCACGCATACACAGGGTGAAAATACCAACTCCTCACAGATAAGGCCATGGTCAGGAATTGAACTCATGCTGAGAGGCAGAGGTGCTAACCACTAAGCCACATTTTCAGCATAATATTGCAGGAAGAGCAACATTGCAATCAATATCTTGTGCCACCATCTACACGCACTACACTTCTTCATTTCTGTAATACATTTAAAGCTTTATTTTAGTCCCAACATATTAAAGTAAACCAGTTATTATTTGTAATGAAATGCAAAAGTGGGGTATCCTTCGGCACTCACTTTAGTAGGAAGCTGAACTACTAGAAATAAGGAACCATCTTCCCTACTTGACTAACAAAATAAACTTGCAGATCTAGCAATGGTGCTAAAAACACTACATAAAAAAAAGCAGATTTTGAATCGATATATCTAAAAAAAGTATAAAAAAGAAAGGAAACAGGCATAAATTTCTCATATAGAACATGTCGTATCACACTCATGTGGTATGGATCAAAAACAGGCCTTTCACAAGTATCTTGTGTTGGAATTCCTTACTAATCTCAGTAGACCTTTGTGAGGATGTTCTATAAAATAAATTGCATTCCTGCTTGCCCATATCTCTACAGGTGTCAAATTCTGAAAGTAATGAAAAATATTACATAGTGAGGTACTGTTAAAAATATGGTGGAGATTACCCGTATATCCCCAAAGAGAACAATGGGACTTGTACCAGAAACAGCTGACAAAAAAATCCAGCAAAGTCTCTAGAAGATGTAAATTCCTGGGTCATAGAGTCCTTTGACTGGTGCCAATTGGGCCACATTGTATAAGGTCCTTAGTTCACAACTGTCCAACACATTTCAACCTTTTTGGAACTTACAAACAACTCTGAATCTCTGAACTTGGGGACTGCTTCCCATCTTTATATGCAGTCAGGAAGCATTTCCAAAGCCTCTATGCTCACTAAATTATGTGCCATGTGAATGTGGTTGCCATGGTAGTCACTGACTGTGAAGAACTAAAGTTCATTAATGGCAGCCTGGAGAAAAAAACCGAGAACAAATGGTGATTTCTACACTTACCTTTTGTCCACTTCCCTCCTTATATAAAAAAAGACTATACAACATTGTGCTCTACCACAAGTATTTAATGAAAGCAAAGAAATGTAATTAAATGAAAACTGGGGTTTGGTGGGGTGGTAACCACATTGTGTAAATAACAAATACATGTAAAAAAAATATGTAAACAAAACAATCATTGATCTTCTGCATTCACCAAAGACATTATTAATGCTCAGGACCTCATCCGGGGGTATAGGAGGTACCAAAGTACAGGGCCCTGTATTAATGTTATGTGGGGGTGTGGTGGGGATATTTTGAAAATACTCAATGTAGCAGAATCTCACAAGGTTCACCAGGGTGCCTCAGTTGGAAAAAGGTAGTCTCTGGGTGTTAATGCTAATAAAACCTTTCCCACAGTCATTTCAATATACAGAATATCTCTCTCGATATCTGTGCTCTGTTTATCAATAGACCAGACTCTCTCTGTGGTAAAGGGCATGTGGGGAGGTCTGTGGGGCACGTAAAGGACACGGGGAAAGCATGGGGGGCATATTGTTGCTCCAGGCATCATGACTCCATGGTACATTTCTGCATTCACCAGTCCCAGAGGGGTGGGGTGGTCAGGGCTGCCAAGAGGAATTCAGGGCCCCGGTACAACAAATTCATGGGGCCCCCCCTTATAGTTGAGCATGCAAAAAAATTTTGCACCACCTTGCGGAGGCGCAAATTTTTTCGAAGTGTGGTCATGCCTTTGGGGGCATGGCAAATGCGCCATAGGGGCGTGGCTAACATCAAAATCTCTAGGCTCTCAATGTGCTGGAGCGTCACATATGTCCAAGCACTCCTGACTTTCAGGACATCTAGCACCACAGTGTAGTATACAAAGAATGCAGTGTGTACACAAACAGTTCAGTCTTGGCCTGCACCTTACATTGGGCACAACACTCACCAAAAATTGGTATTGTCCCTACTAGAATCACAACATTTCACACACTGTGCTGCTCTCTCCTATCTGTTCTTCTCACTTTCTCCACCTGTGGCTGCTGCTTTCTTTAGTTGTGGCTTGTCCGGATCCTGCAATGTTGGAGGGCCTATTTGTAAAAAAAAATGGCTACATTAAGAAAATTACAGCCAGCCCCGGCGTTAAATCAATAACACCCACGATTAATAATTAGGCCTTCCTCCAGCCCCAACATTAAAATAATAGTATTCACATTTAATAAATAAACCTATTCCCTTCCTGCAAACAGCAATACCTATTTCCCGCAATCATCACTGCCATTAAATAACTCATAGTCACATTTAATAAATAGACCTTATTCTCCCTAAACTCACCCCCATATTCAATAGCCCCCAAACCACCCTATCTTAAATTAATAGTCCCCACTATTAAATTGCCTCACCATCACCCTACAAACAAAATAGCACCAATTAATTAGCCACCACCTACCTCACACACACAGTTTAATCAGTGCTTCTCTCCCCTTTTTTTTGTAATCTGTGCTTCTCTCCCCCTTTTTTTTTAATCAGTGCTTCTCTTCCCCTTTTTTTTTTAATCAGTGCTTCTCTCCCCCTTTTTTTTTTATAAGTGCTTCTCTCCCCCCTTTTTTTTTATAAGTGCTTCTCTCCCCCTTTTTTTTTATAAGTGCTTCTCTCCCCCTTTTTTTTTATAAGTGCTTCTCTGCCCCTTTTTTTTATTTATACTCAGCCTCTCTCCCCCCGTTTTTTTACTCCCTCTTCTTTATGACACTGTCCCTTTCTGTTTTCCTCCCCTTGCCTCTACTTTTCTTTCCTTACCTTTTGTCAGCTTCTTTCTTTTCTTCTCTTCTCTTCTGACTTATCTTCTTTCTTCATGCTGCTTTCTTCATGCTGGCTGCGGCGCTCCTCACTGACTGACGGGCGTGACTTGATGACGTCAGAGAAATGTAAAAATTTGCAGCAAGGGCCCGGGTAAAATGTACCCGCCCCCCCCCCCCCCCCCCCCCTCTCGGCGGCCCTGGGGGTGGTCAAGGAGAAAGCAGGGCTCTTCCTATTTAATTTGTACTGGGCCCCACAATTTCTGATGGCATCCCTGTTAATGTTATTCTAGTTACTTCAAGAGATACTCTGTACTAAAAATAGGGAAAGTTAGCTCCAAATATTGCACTACATATTAAGCTGACCAACTCATGCCAAAGTGTTCCCCTTCTGGCCAGTCCTACACTAAAAATAAACAAGAATTCAATCTAATTTTTAACATGACCATTGCGTTGCTTTACAATTGGTTTTAGTCTTGCTTCCACACACCTTTGCAAAACATATACAACACTTCCAACTGCAAGTACGAACATGAGTGAAGAGGCATGGACATCATAAGACCACTGAAGTTGTCCTGTGGTATAGAGAATAGAATATATTAATAGAAAATAGGCTATGTTTAAAAAATGATATGATTGTTGTGCCTTATTTTATGCTAATGATAATATATTGACATTAATGTCAGTCATTTTATGTATACCGCTTAAGCTATATTGAATATGTAAAAACAGATTGTGCAAAAAAATATTTCCATTAACTAACCTTCAAATACACTTAGTAACATTCCAAACATTAAAGTAATTTTGAATGTGATATATATACAGAACCAATCAATCACTTCAAATTAGCCTGATTTATTATATGGAAGTTATTTCATGCATTCTGTTTACATCCAATAAATAACTTAATGCATCAGCAGACATGGAAAATAATGCTTGTGAAATGTTTCTTTACCATCATACTTATCTATAATGAAATCTGTAGGTTCAAGAGGAGGAGTAAAGGCAAAACAATCTATATGATTACTGCCCCTTATTTGAAACAAATATATATTATATATTATTATTTAATTGGATATTTTAAAGTTTTTATATATGAGAACATTTTTTCTTTGTTACTATATCTTTTATTGTTTATTAAAAATGGTAATACACTAGAAGGATTTGCTCTTTCATCTTTTAAACATATTACTATGATGTGAGTGGAGTTTTGATCATCCTCATATGCCTCTATGTGAGTTTGAGAGAAACCTGAAAAAGCGTACAATGCAAGTATGAAAGATTACCTTGTCACACTTTTACACAAGGAATATCACTGACTGGTATTAGCGCTACTTACCTGAGAGGCGCGCAGTCTAACCAGGGACCACCGCAAGGAGGTTTGGGCTTTGCTGCGTGCGATGTGCAGGTCGCGGTTCTCCCAGGAAGTCACCAGTGCAGCGATTAGAGGGTAGTCAGACAGGCCGAGTCGAAACCAAGGAAGCGAGGTACCACGGAGAGTAGGCAAGAGTAGTCAGGAACGGTCCAAAGGTCAATACCAGTGCGGGCAGCGAAGTACAAGGGATATCCGGAAGAGAGGTCAAACAAGCCAAGGAGTCAAATACACAGGAGGTCAGGAACAGGAATATAAACTAAATGCTGGAGCTGGTTAGAACCAATACTCTGGCACTAGACATGTGTCAGAGGCTGCTTTAAGTACTCTAAGGTGCCTCCTGATTGGGTTAGGGAGATTTAGGCGGTTTAGACATGCTGGCTGCAGACAGGTGAGTAGAGATAGAGTTCTGCTGCTAGGCAACAGGACGTGGATTGGGGAGAGAAGGTGTCCGTCTCCGGCACCTGTGGAGAGCGCGGAGACGGCACCTGACAGTATCCTCCCCTTCTTTCTTACGGGTGGTGCAGGAATCCCGCAGAAATCTTGCCAACAGACGTGGAGCATGAATATCCTCTTCATAGACCCAAGATCTCTCCTCTGGGCTGTAGCCCTTCCAATGGATGAGAAATTGATGTTTTCCTCTAGAGATACGAGATTCCAGAATGTGTTCTACCAGAAATTCTTCACCACGAATGGTCTTGACAGGAGGAGGTGGAGAGGATTTACTGGAAAATTCGTTGAGAATGAGTGGTTTCAACAGAGAAATATGGAATGTATTATGAATCCGAAGGGAAGCTGGTAGATGAAGTCTATAAGTGACTGGATTAATCACAGAGGAGATGGGAAAAGGCCCTATATAGCGTGGAGCCAGTTTCATAGTGGGAACCTTGAGTCTAAGGTTACGGGTAGCTAACCACACTTTATCTCCTACCCGAAGTCTTGGAAGGTTTCTTCTGTGACGATCAGAAAAGTGTTTGTACCGATTTGAAGACAGTAGTAACCTGGAACGAACTTGGGACCAGATTTGGGAGAAATTGCGGACCAAGTCTTGTGCGGCAGGTACGGAGGAATCAGATAGATTGGAGAAGGTGGGGAGAATAGGATGTCTCCCGTAGATGGTAAAAAAGGGAGAGTTACCTGTAGACTCGTGTTGGTGGTTATTATGAGTAAACTCTGCCCAAGGTAAAAGTTCACTCCAGGAAGATTGTTGGTTCGAACAGTAACACCTTAGAAATGCTTCCAGGTCTTGATTGGTCCGTTCCGTTTGCCCATTCGTTTGTAGGTGGTACCCAGAGGAGAATTTTAGACTAATACCCAGCTGTTTGCAAAAGGACCTCCAGAATCGGGGGAGACAAATTGGACTCCTCTATCAGAAATGATGTCCCTCGGGCAGCCATGAAGGCGGAAGATCTCTCGAATGAACAGGTGGGCCAACTGGGAAGCAGAGGGAAGTCCCTTGAGGGGAACGAAGTGGGCTAGTTTAGAAAAGGGGTCCACCACTACCCAGATGGTGTTAAAGCCATGGCTGGCAGGAAGATCCGTAATAAAGTCCATGCTAATACTGAGCCATGGTAGATCTGGAATGGGTAGTGGGTGGAGAAGGCCAGCAGGGGATCTCGTAGGCGTCTTGTGTTGGGCGCAGACCTTGCAAGAGCGGATGTATTTCTGGATGTCCGAGGATAACGAGGGCCACCAGTATAAGCGGGATAGGAGAGCAACTGTCTTCTTAACTCCAGCATGACCAGCGAATTTGGCGTTGTGGGCCCATCTCAAGAGTTTAATGCGCAGATGTTCTTGCCCAAAGTAATGACCAGGAGGAGGGGTCTTGAAAGAGGAGTTGATCAAGGCTAGAATTGTAGAGGGGTTGAGGATAGGTTTGACAACCATGGATGACGAGACATCAGAGAAATCAAAAGATCGGGATAATGCGTGAGCACGCAAATTCTTGGTACCGGGCCGGAAAGTTAGTATCAGCTGGAATCTGTTAAAAAATAGCGACCAACGGGCCTGTCGAGGGTTCAGACATTGTGCAGACTGAAAGTAGGTGAGATTTTTATGATCAGTATACACTGTTATGGGACAGCGTGCCCCCTCCAACAGATAACGCCATTTCTCCAGGGCGGTCTTGATGGCGAGAAGTTCCTTATCCCCAATCCCGTAGTTGGCTTCACTGGCCAAAAATCTTTTGGAGAAAAAACCACAAGGAACAGGAAAGCCTTCAGAATTCTTTTGGGACAGTACTGCTCCAATCCCAACGGAGGATGCGTCCACCTCTAAGAAAAAAGGCTTATTTTGATCGGGTTGAGATAAGATGGGTGCAGACAAGAAGGCCTCCTTGATTGCTACAAATGCTCGTACAGCATCTGGGGGCCAAGACTTGGATTGGCCGCCTCTCCGAGTGAGAAGAGTAATAGGGAAAATTAACGTAGAAAACCCCTTAATGAATTGGCGATAATAATTTGTGAAGCCAATAAAGCGCTGGGTAGCCTTGAGCCCAGAAGGTTGAGGCAAGTTATAAATAGCCTCCAATTTGCTTGGATCCATCCAAAGACCGGAGACTGATACAATATATCCTAGGAAGGGTACTTGAGAGCAATTGAAGAGACATTTCTCGAGCTTGCAGAACAGGAGATTAGCACGTAAATGGGAAAACACCTCTTTGACATGCATGAGATGAGTAGACAGGTCTTGTGAAAAGATTAGGATATCATCCAAATAAACAACCACTGATTGGTAGAGTAAATCCCTAAATATTTCGTTCATAAAGTCCTGAAAGACAGCTGGGGCGTTACTGAGCCCAAACGGCATCACCAGGTATTCATAGTGACCGTCTCTGGTATTAAATGTGGTTTTCCAATCGTCTCCTCTGCGAATTCTGATTAGGTTATAGGCTCCCCTGAGGTCCAACTTAGTAAAGATCCGTGCCCCTCGAATACGGTCAAAGAGCTCAGAGATTAAAGGAAGGGGGTAGCGATTTTTAATCGTGATGGCATTTAGTCTCCTGTAATCAATGCACGGTCTGAGAGAGCCGTCCTTCTTCTTTACAAAAAAGAAGCCTGCACCTGCTGGAGAAGATGACTTCCTAATGAATCCCTTCATGAGGTTCTCAGCCACATACGCCGACATAGCCTGTGTCTCGGGCAAGGACAGTTGGTATACCCTGCCTCTAGGAATGTTCTTTCCAGGGATGAGGTCGATGGGGCAATCCCAAGGCCGATGGCGAGGAAGGATCTCGGAAGCGGTTTAAGAGAACACATCAGCGAACTCAGAGTAGACTTCAGGAAGGCCCACCAAGGAAGAAGTACAGAGACAGGCCAGCTTGGGTTTAGAAGGGAAAACTAATCTCAGACATCTATCTATTGCAGGATGAACCCCAGCGGATAACTTGAGCTCGCTGCCAGTCGAATTGTGGAGAATGGAGCTTCAGCCAGGGTAGACCCAAGATGATAGGGTTAATGGATTGGGGTAGCACAAGGAAACTTATAGTCTCAGAGTGAAGTGCTCCTATCTCCATCCGGAGAGGAGAAGTATAGAGAGAGATTGAGCCATTGGAGACTCTATTTCCGTCCACCACAGTGAGCATCAAATGTTGAGACAAGGGTATAGTATCCACACAGAGTTCGGTCACTAGTTTGGAAGAGATGAAGTTCCCTACAGACCCCGAGTCCACAAAGGCCCAGGTAGTAAATGGGCCATTAGGGAAAACCAAGGTGACTGGCATCAAGAACTCTGACTCCCTCCGAAGGTAGGGAGAAAGGGACTGTGGTCCTAGGTTGACCTCCCTACTATCACCTAGGAGGTGGCGTTTCCCAGCCTCTTGGGACAAACGGAGAGAAGATGTCCTGGTTCACCACAATACAAGCAGAGGCGGTTTTTCATACGTCTCTCACGTTCCTCTGGGGACAGACGAGAACGGCCGATCTGCATAGGCTCCTCTGCAGGCAGAGTAGAAGGAATAAAGTTAGGTGCCAAATGAGGAAACGGCCGGTGAGTGCGGTCCCGTTCGAGATCTCGTTCCCTGTGGCGGATGTCCACCTTAACACACAGGGATATGAGGTCATCCAGACTGGAAGGAAGATCACGAGAAGCTAAATCATCCTTGATGCGCTCATTAAGGCCTTGCCAGAAGGTAGCGATGAGAGCTTCGTCGTTCCATCGGAGTTCGGCTGCAAGGGTCCGAAATTGTACCGCATATTGTCCTGCTGTAAGAGAGCCTTGGCGTAATCCTAGGAGACCAGAGGCGGCTGAAGAGATTCTTCCGGGTTCATCAAATTCCTTGCAGAATCTTTCAATGAAGACCACAGAATTTTGTAGTATGGGGTCCTCTCGTTCCCAGAGAGGGGAAGCCCAGGCCAATGCTTGCCCCGAGAGAAGTGAAATTAAATAGGCCACTTTTGCTCTTTCTGACGAGAAATTCTCCGGAGCCAACTCGAATTGAATTGAACACTGGTTGAGGAAGCCACGGCATTTCAATGGATCGCCATCATATTTCTCGGGAGGAGGAAGACGGAGGCCTCTGACGGTAGTACCCCTAGCGGGGATGGTAGGATCTGATGCAGCAGAGGAAGTGGCGACCGAGGAAGTGGTAGATGGTGATGCTTGCAAGGAGTCCAGGCGGGAGATTACTCCTTGAATGCATTGCAATAATTGGGCCCGGTTGGATTCTTGTCGTTCCACTCTTTGACCCAGGTGAATTAATAAGTCGCGGGCCGAAGGTTTCTTCCAGTCCGCTCATGGCCAGAGTATTCTGTCACACTTTTACACAAGGAATATCACTGACTGGTATTAGCGCTACTAACCTGAGAGGCGCGGAGTCTAACACACCACCGGTGTTCACCAGGGACCCCCGCAAGGAGGTTTGGGCTTTGCTGCGTGCGATGTGCAGGTCGCGGTTCTCCCAGGAAGTCACCAGTGCAGCGATTAGAGGGTAGTCAGACAGGCCGAGTCGAAACCAAGGAAGCGAGGTACCACGGAGAGTAGGCAAGAGTAGTCAGGAACGGTCCAAAGGTCAATACCAGTGCGGGCAGCGAAGTAAAAGGGATATCCGGAAGAGAGGTCAAACAAGCCAAGGATTCAAATACACAGGAGGTCAGGAACAGGAATATAAACTAAATGCTGGAGCTGGTTAGAACCAATACTCTGGCACTAGACATGTGTCAGAGGCTGCTTTAAGTACTCTAAGGTGCCTCCTGATTGGGTTAGGGAGATTTAGGCAGTTTAGACATGCTGGCTGCAGACAGGTGAATAGAGATAGAGTTCTGCTGCTAGGCAACAGGACGAGGATTGCGGAGAGAAGGTGTCCGTCTCCGGCACCTGTGGAGAGCGCGGAGACGGCACCTGACAGTATCCTCCCCTTCTTTCTTACGGGTGGTGCAGGAATCCCGCAGAAATCTTGCCAACAGACGTGGAGCATGAATATCCTCTTCATAGACCCAAGATCTCTCTTCTGGACCGTAGCCCTTCCAATGGATGAGAAATTGACGTTTTCCTCTAGAGATACGAGATTCCAGAATGTAATCCTTTTGTAAGCACATCATTGAAAAGAGTTTCTGATACATTTCAAGTGGTTGAAGAGTGTGACCATCTTTTTCTCCCTTACCAATTGGAGTTCCTTATCCATTCATCTCTAAATATTCGGATTGGGATATTGGATCTTTTTTGTGGTGGAGGACATTGTATTATGAGTAGATATTACACTATATTAGATTTATATGTTTATGTTTTACATGTTATGCCCATATATTATGACAATACATGAGAAGGCAATTCCTATCCATCTTCTGTGTATCCATGAGCATCTGATGTGTGTATAATTTTTATCCTTTTTGTTATCATTGTGGATTAGGTGGTATTCATTTTACATGGTTTGGGCAGCATTTGGAGGTGCGCTATAAGTATACCAGTTATATTGCTTCTTTATATACTGTATATTACCTAAGGTTACCTAGGATTGTACAGCTAGTGCAAGTGTAGAAACTATATTCTTGGTTACTATGTACTTGAATAGAGTCTTCTATAAGTTCTATTTCAAAGAACATTGTGTACAGGTAACAGCTTTTTATACTTTGGTTGGTCTCACTGAGTAATCAAATACATGTGGATATAAACATTTAAACATAATATAAAGATTGGTGAACATTTATTTAATCAGAAGGAAATAAAAAGTGGTGTTGTTTTTATTCACTACAATGCACTAAAAAAATACATAAAAAAATAAAATCCTCAATTTCTTTAACCTTTGCATGGTTCTTACTTCAGATGTGAAGACTGGCCTTGTCTTGTACAATGAATTACATTATACATAACGACAATAGCAAAACTGTGCTGTAATTTAATGATAACAGTCCCTTGTAATTAATCACATCTATTCACATGGTATGCAGCGGTGAAACACTGTGTCATCAATACCTAACATATTATAACCAGCAATGCCCCACACACTATAACCTGGAGTGCCACAGGGCACTGACACCACACATTATACCACTAGAGCCCCACATATTATAACCAGCAGTGCCCCACACACTATAACCTGGAGTGCTACAGGGCACTGCCATCACACATTATACCAGCAGAGCCCCACATATTATAACAGCAGTTGCCCAACAGAATATAGCAGTGGCAATTATTATATAGTTTTGTTTTTACTGTTGTATCTCTTTAATACAGTCAGAAATGTACCCAGCATTACCCTGGCACTCACTTAGGGGAGGTTTCCAGTTGCCCATAAACCCTCCTTTGGCTAATGCTTGGATGGACTGATGGACAGACTGCTTAACAGTTCCGTTCCTCCACTCCACCTTACCCAGCTGACATCAAGGCACAAATGGGACATGCAGCACTGATCTGACATATGCGCTGCCCCACGAGAACAAGCTGCAATATCAAGTTCCATTAGTATTGCTGTTTCTGTGGAAGGCAAATGAGCAGCACTCTTATGAAGACTTGTGTAACCAGAGAGTCGCCGCTAATCTCGAGACTTTCTATTTCTCTGCCTCTTATTTAAGAAGCACCTGTGAGTGCCAGTGTTAGTTTGAAGTTGCCAACATTCTTAAAAGTTGTTCAGTGCATTGTACTTTTTCTGATTATCCAGGACCTATATAATAGATAGCATCACTTTATTTGCCCTTGCTTCTTAAGAGTCTATTTAATTTAAATGTGGGTTTAGGTTAATGCCTATTAATTTAATATTCAATGCTGGTGTCTTGAAGGCCATTAATTAAATGATTATGGGCAGAATTTGGGGAGAAAAGACTATTTATTAAATGTGAATACTGATTATTTTATATTGGAGCTGTTGAGGGTTGGGGCAAATAGGTGTATTTATTAACTGTAAATTCTATTAATTTAATACAATAAAATAGTGTGCGCTCCCTATGTTGATGCGGTCCGGCTTCTATTCAAAATTCACTCTAGTACAAAATAATAAAGAAGAGCAATATGTATGCAACTCCGCTGAGTTGCTTTGACTCAAAATGTAATTTGTATATAGGGTATAAAAGATATATCAGCGCTATGGAACAGTTAGCATGCGAAAGGTGCCCGCACTAATTCCTTAGTGGGTAAATGTTATAGCTCTTTTACAGATGAAATGAGTAAGATGGAATACATCGTTTGCAGGCAAATTACAGTGGGGGCACCTTCAGTAATGGAGTATAAAGCACAGATTGTCTTACTCTAGCGCTGTCCCTATCATAACCCTATAGGAGCTTACAATCTAAATTCCCTAGCATACACACACAGACTGAGAGAGGTCAATTTAATATCAGTCAATTAATCTACCAGTTGTTTTGGGAGGGTGGGAGAAAACGGTACACCTGAAGGAAACACACACAAACACGAAGGCAGCTTACAAACGCCATACAGATAAGGCCATGATCAGGAGATAAACTCATGAACCCATTCAGAAGTCCTAACCACTAAGCCACCATGCCACCCTATAGGCCTACCAAGTAAATGCCAGTGCTATTAATATAATGTTGAGACTGGCTGCAGAGAGGGAGGACTGATTATTAAACATGGGTGTTTTTTGTTTAATGTTGGAGCAGGTTAGGGAAGGGATGCCTACAGCTTACAGTGTTCATTGCTAAGCTTTTCTTTTTTAATTTTTCCAAACAGGGACCAAAAATTCCAGGATACAGACAAGTAGCAACTGAGCTTAAGACATAAACAGCAACAGTTATGATGGAGATGGAGAGTAACCAAGTATTGTCTAAAATCATAGCTACACTCCTTGCATTTTGGTCACGCCCACTCTGACGACATAGCTTGGAAACCCCCTCCTGTATTCCCCTTCGGGGAATGGCCTGTTCTGCTGCAAAACTCAGTATATGCAATATTTCACATATTTCTAAGCGTTACTTCTGTACTAGTAGCAAAACCCAAACTGGAAGCAAAGTAACTCAATGTATATAACCCAATAATATAACTAATATGGCAGCATCTGTTTACATAAACGATTGCTTATATCATATAAGCCATGTCATTTCAGTTTATTACAATTAGATTGACCTTTTGCTGTAAAACTTTCAACAATGTTTATTGGGCTTTCTATAAAGACATATTCACTTATGTGCCAGTGCTAATGTAATTTCCATCTTATGGGTCAGCATTTTCGCAGTGGTTGTGCTGAGCTTTCTCTTACTGTATTTGTTTGCAATTGATTGGAAATAATGTACTGTATAGTTATACAGATTATTTTTTAACACTTTCAGTGCTAAAAAACTGTGCAGTATTGCTAGCTCGGTCTGAGGCACACACAAGACAAAGCCTTTAAAATCAGAGTTAATCATGAACAATCAAAAATCATAGTTAACTAAACCAACACTTTTCAAGAATGTTTTACTCCTTTTATATAAATTCACCATTTTCCCACGTTACTGAAAATCACTATAATACACCTCAATATTTTTTCCCCCTCAGCAAAACCACAGAGATTATAAATCCTCACACAAAATTATTAAAAAGACAGTAGAAAAAGTTAATAATAAATGCATGATTCAGTACTGAAAATAAAGTGTACAGTGAATGTCAAATAATTGAATGAAGTAAACCAAAATAATTAATATAGTTATACCATGCGATTGCGATAAGTATGCCACGTGTTATGACGCAATCGCATGGATTAATAACACACATATTTACATTCACACTTACACTTGTAAATAGTACACATTTATTAAAGTTCCAATCCACATTTATATATTAGTAAAATGTATTAGAGATTATTTATACATAGATAAAACTATAGTAAAGGTATCTAATGCTCAGGATATAGGAAATGTATCATGTTTAGTGTCATTTTGATCTGCACATTACCATCAGGAATCCGCTACTATACGCGAAGCAATCGTTTCCTGTGATCGCTAGTTATGGAAGGATTAATGCTCAAAATGACTTTGTGTTTGGAATGCAAATAGGTTGGTGAAAACTGGATTAGGTTAGTTTTCTTAGGCACAACATGTGCTCAGCTGTTGGAGTGAGCTGGCCACACCTTATCAGAGGAATCCTTTGAATAATAATAATAATAATAATAACTGACCTATGATTGCATTATACTAAACTGACCTGAACCCTGAGCCAATGAAGACCTCTCTATATGTTGTCTGTGTACATAGTGACATCTTCAGTGTTTTTTGTAAACTGAAGCTGCATATAAGCAAGCTTCTCTGTGCCATTGATCTCTCTTCCTGACAACAGACAACGTGACTGTATCTTAACCTGGGCTCAGGGGAAGTGTTAGCGAAAATGTAATGTATTCTGTGTTTTTATACTTTCCTGCTCTGTTGTAATACATTTTATACGTTATGATGGCTTACTGTAAATCCTGATTTATTTTGCAATTAAATACCTTTGCGCGTTGGAACCACAATAATCGCATTGGACAATGTCTATTGGTAATCGACAAAATTACATTATTAGTAATTCTTCAGCCTTCATAAAGATACATTAATAATTCCCCTCAGCAGATGCAGTATTTAACAGAATGACACATAAGCAACAATGAATCAGCTGATACCATCATTCCATATACTGAAGGGAAGATTACAGATGAATTTGAAGTTGTTTAAAAAAAAGTTCCTCATTTGTTTTTTGCCATTTAATGAAAAACATAGTAAGCCCGATTCATTAAGGAAAGTAAGTCAGAAAAGGAGTGCATTTTCTGCTGGATAAAAATATGTTACAATACAAGGGATGCAAATTAGTTTATTATTTTGCACATAAGTTAAATACTGGCTGCTTTTTCATCGAGCACACAAATACTTGATAGCTTTATTTTTACACTGAAATGTAAAGTTGATCTAGGACATGCCCTACCCCAACTATAAATCTGTCCTCACATTTAACATTTATATCTCCTTCCAATGCAACATGATTTTGCCAAGGTGCAAAGTTACTATTTTTTTTCCTCTACTTTCCTTAATGACTCAGGCCCATTAAATCAAATGCCTTTGTATGTGTTTCCAGTGCCATATTCCTTCCATCTTTCCACTGAATTTCAGCCACCAATTAGCAATTAGTTTTTAATTAGCCTAGTGCAAGTTAAATGATAAGCAGCAATTGTCTGGTTGTTGTAGTTAAGTGCAGGTCTCTGTGTACTAACGTACATAGAACCCCATTGCACCATTTTTGGCACAGTACACACCTTATATAATATTTATATATTTATATTTATTATTATTTATTTAATATTTAAGTGGGAGAACCATGGTGTAGGAATGTGGGGAATGAGCAGTCCAAGAAGCTGCATAGAAATAATTAATCTCATTACTATAGATGCTTGTGATTTCATTTGCAGTTTGTCATTTGCAGTACATCTCCTGCATCGACTATTGTAATTCCCTACTTACGGGTCTTCCCAAAATCAGACTCAAGCCCCTTAAATCTATTTTGCACGCAGTGGCTACATTGATTTTCCATGCAAATTGTTTTTCTTCTGCTGAGTCCCTCTGTCAGTCTCTACATTGGTTGCCTGTTTTTCAAAGAATCCAATATAAAATTCTTCTACTAACATACAAGACCATCAACAAAATTGCATCGACATACATGTACTCACTTGTCTAAAAAAATTTCTCCCAACTCGACACCTCCGTTCATCACAATATCTGGATCTCTCTTCCACTCTCATCACTTAATCCTATTCTAAGTTACAGGACTTTTTTCGGGCTGCACCCACTTTATGGAATTCCCTCCCTCGCACCACAAAACTTTCCTCTAGTCTTCAAACCTTCAAGCATTCTCTGAAATCCCACCTCTCTAGACAAGCTTATAATATTCCTCTACCACTCTCTTAATCTCCTTAGATTACCATATTACCACCCTCTACACAGCTAACACAAGACAACAACCCTCTGACCAACATAGTTGTGTGTCTAAGCATACAATCCACTAAATCAGGCCTGTCCAACCTGCGGCCCTCCAGGTGTTGTGAAACTACAAGCCCCAGCATGCTTTGCCAGTAGACAACCTGCTGATAGCTGGAAGGGCATGCTGGGACTTGTAGTTTCACAACATCTGGAGGGCCGCAGGTTGGACAGGCCTGCACTAAATACTTTGTAACCTTTGCATTATAGCTGGACAAATATTCAGTATAATGTAGCAATTACCCTTGTGTATTAAACCATTGTCCCATAGATTGTAAGCTTGCGAGCAGGGCCTTCTTACCTCTGCGTATCTATGTATTACCCAGTATTGTTTTATTACTGTTTGCTCCAAATTGTAAAGCGCTACGGAATCTGCTGGCGCTAAATAAATAAAGGATGATGATGATGATGTTCGCTGATCACTTCCAAGGTTCTTAATCCACCCTCGAGGTTCGCTGTTCACCAATCACAGTTCACTTTAAAATGATTGTTTTCAAATCTTTTAAGCACCATTTAAATAAAATTTTAGATTTTTTTAATAAGTTACTACCATTTATTAAATTATTTGGCCAAATTTATTGGCCAAGACTTTTCAGTAAACAACTCAATAGATTGTTTAAGAAATAAAAATAGTCTGTTTGCACATAAAATATTATTGGCAGATGTATATTAGAATGTAACATGTGTCAACAAATGTGAGAAAGGAGGTTAATCCACATGGAGGTTTTTAAACAGCGTTGGTTTATTGGTTTATAGAACACAGGATATATGGGTAATAAATATAATGAACAGTTTGTGGAATAAAATAGATTCTCAAGGAGCTAAGTATTGCACGTCCGAGCAGCACTATGACACTCAAACGCAGTAAGAAAGTTAGCAAGGGCACCACATGTCTTTATCTGACTGCTACCTAGAGACAGCACGTAGCGCCTTCCTCTCCCAACAAAAAATACAGAGTACACAATAGAAAATGTAAAACGTATTGTAATAGAAACATAAGTGTGGGAAGTATAAAAGTGAGGCAAGCAGAAGGCGATCTATGATATATGTCTAGAATCTAGTCTAGTATACGTTTATTTAGGTAGTGCTCTTTATTGCTAACTTATAGCTAACAACCTCCATATGCACAGACTTTAAAACATGTACAGTGATTTTGCTAATGGAGCAGTTTTACATTTGGTGAAGTGTGCCAAAAAATAAGCTACTCATGTAATACTTGGAAATCTTTCTGAAAATGTATTCCAAAAGATTGAGGGTGTCCAGACATATTTGTGAATATGAATGGAAATAGACGATGAAAGACTTCCCAATGGAATAGAACATAATCATTTCTTTATTAATACTCACTGAAAATTTGCAGACATGTCAGTGGTCAGAATTAGGGGGTTATCTGCAGATTCTTTTTCAGTTCCTGTTGTATCATTTTCTTGGCTTTGAGCCTTTGTCATGTGTTATTTAAATGTATTCACTCAAAGCCACAATTACCAAAGCAGCCAAAGCAGAGGTGTGGAGGTCGTGAGATAGAACACATACTGTTTTTATGCAAACACTTATTCAGTTTGCAGAGAAAATGGACAATGAAATAGGACTTCTAAAAAAGTAGATTAAAATATATAAATCTACCAATTCCGAAAGATAAATGAAGAGTAAAGTTACAAATTAAATAGCTGTATTATTATACACCATTGATTATATTGATTTTAGTGTTGTTGTTTGTAAATTATTTTGCTTCAAAGTACAATCATGATTGAATATTCAAAAATTCAGTTATTATACAGCTAGTATACAACTATAAATATTAGGGTTAAAAGTGCTCATACATGCAGCAAACTTGACCTCCGCTTTGCTACATTTTTACTAGAGATGGGCGGGCTCAGTTCCCCGAGATCCGAACCCTACCGAATTTAGGGTATCCGAGTACCGAGTCGAGCACGCTCGGTACTCTCCGTCCCATTCGGATTCGAAATCGAGGCAAAACGTCATCGTGACGTATTTGTTTTTCTGAGCTCGGTTCTCGCGAGATTTGAAAAGCATAAATACCAGCCTCCACAGCAATCCATCGCCATTTGACAGAGGGAGAAAGCAGGGTTAGGTCACACTGGCTATATCAGCGCAGGGACAGTGATTTATTGTATTCAATACCATTGTAATCAGTTGTTACAGCAGTAAGAGGAGAAGAGAGGAGGGGTTTTGTTCAGTTTCTGCCACTCCAAGTGCTGCTGGGGTGTCCCTCATTCTTTTGTAGAAATTTATCTGGCTGTCAAAAAAGTCCTATTTTGCAGCAGTGCCCAAAAAATTTATTTAGCACACCCATTGGTTTTTGGGGTGTCCGCCATTCTTTTGCAGAAATTTATCTGGCTGTCAAAAAAGTCCTATTTTGCGGCAGTGCCCCAAAAATAATATTTAGCACTCCAAGTGCTTTTGGGCTGTGCCTCATTCTTTTGCATTAATATTTCTGGCTGTCAAAAGTTCTGTTTGTCAGCAGTCTAAAAAAATTATATATAGCACTCCCAAGTGCTTTTGGGGGGTCTCCCATTCTTTTGCATTAATATTTCTGGCTGTCAAAAGTCCTGTTTGTCAGCAGTCTCCAAAAATAATTTTTAGCACTCCAAGTGCTTTTGGGGTGTCCCCCATTCTTTTGCATTAATTTTTCTGGCTGTCAAAAGTCATATTTGTCAGCAGTATCTAAAATAATTTGTAGCACTACAAGTGCTTTGGGCTCATAATGGATACAAAGCAGTCCACATATGAGAAAAATCAGAAACCAGGTTCTGTCACCAGTCCTGATGGTAGTGTTCCCAGTACGTCATCTGGGAAAGGCGATGTCAAAGTACACAGTCTTTTGAAATCAGTCAAAAAAACACACACCAAAAAATTTTTTACTGTGTTGAAGCAAAAAAGAAGTGTAACTGAGGAAAAGTTAAGTGCCGATAAAAAACAAAATTGCCAACATGCCATTCTACACACGCAGTTGCAAAGAGAGAATGAGGCCTTCACCTTTGTCTATTAGTGGCTGATCAAAAAATGTTACCGAGCCTACAAGTGGTGCACAACTACTGTTACACGTCAAAGCCGAGCTGCAAGATAACAGTAAGGCAGTAAAGGATAATGTTTGCTCTGAATCACAAATGACACCAATCCCTGTGGAGAGTCCTTCCAACAGTAGTATGTCTAATCGTGAGCATTCTGTTAGTGTACCCATAAAGAAGGGGCCTTTCAGCAGTTCTGCTTATGTGTGCCTGAACAGCCCGAGTGTAGCCGGTGATACACCAAGTGAGGATGACACTTTGGAATTAGAAGAGGATGAGGGGGAGATTTGGGTAGCCGACGAGGGTGCTGATGAGGATGCGGTTGATTGTGTAAGTCCTGCGCCAGTGGCAGAAGGGTGGCACCAGTGGCAGCAGTTCTGGCACGTGAGGTTCTGGCACCAATTTGCACTTTCCAAACACAAGCAGAGATGACGCAGGTGGCAGACCACAACAGTTTGACATCTGGGCTGGTTTGAAGGATTTGACAAAAAAATGTGTGACCTTGCCTATAACTGCAACCAATCCTACTATTAACATGCAAAGGATGGTGGAGGGCCTAGCAGGGATTAAACTGTATTTTTCCTAATTTGCACTAATATGGTTTGGGTGTAATATACACCCAAAGTCGAGTGCTCAATTGCTAAGAGTCATTGATGAAGAGGAAGACAAGCAGGCTTGTGTGTATAATTTGCAGGCAAATTCTACTGCGTTATATAGGTAACACCCAAAGAGAAGAGCTCCAGTGCTCCATTGCTAATTGTAATTGCTGAAATAGAAATAATAGGGCTGACAGTCTTTGTGTAAATCTGCAGTTACATTTTATTGTACCATAACTCACTCACAAACAGGAGAGGTGGCAGGGTTCAGTGCTAATCTTCCTCAAACAATACTAATTCATCCCACCATCATAGAAGTCTGTGTACTATAATGTAATTGCCAATAATGTCCTTCAAAATGGAATTAGTAGTTCATTTTAGGGCACAGCTGTCATGATTTTTGGCCAATTCTTTTACAGCAGAGCGAATATCTAAATGTTGTGCGGAATCATCTGCATTACCACTGGGTGTCTTGGGAAAGCAATTTTTTGTACAACAAGCAGTTGCCTGAGAAACTGAAAGAGAAGACGTCTCAACAAGATGTCGATAGGTCTTGGATCCTTGCGAAGCAAATTAAGTATTTCATCCACAATTAAAATATAGTTAGCGCATTTACTTTGTTTTATGTCACACGTTAAATTTCTGTAGCTCCTTGGGAAAATGTATTATTAAGGCAATCACTTGACTCAAGCTAACCGTGTCTACACTCTCTTCACAGGTGACTACTTCACTGGACTAAAGTACATTCCCCTCAAATGCTAGTCTTCTTGTAGCACCTGCATTCTCCTACATGCTGTTGCAGAAAACTGAAATTGCCCCTAAATTTTTCTGGACACAAACAGCATCCCCTGCATGTCATTTTTTAAAAGTTCTGTAACACCAAGTTGATTGTGTGTGCAAAACAGGAAATGTGATGGAATTCCACCCCGCTGTAATGCTTGAACAATATTGGGGTCGTCTTCAGAAATGACATATCCTCAGGAGAGTCCAAGCAGGATTAGCCATCTTTCAATGACATCCCTTAGTTTTTGGAACAGATTGTCAGCTGTATGCCTCTTAGTGACGCTGCTGATACACAAAGTAGCCTACTTCTGAAAAATGTGACATACTTGGGTACATGCTGCTGCTGTCCCTGCTGGTGAAGGCGAATGACCAACCCAGTGGCCTGTCACAGTCATATAATCTATACTTTGCCCAGTTCCGCTTTCCCACATATCTGTGGTTAAGTGTACAGTGGGTAGAATGTCATTTTGTAGACCAATAATTACATTTTGAAGAACTGTCTGGTAGAGGTGAGGAATAGCTTTTCGAGTAAAATGGGGTCATCATGGAATTTGGTAATAGGGACAGAACACCTCAAGTAACTGTCTAAAACCAGCTGCATTAATAATGGACATTGGATGCAGATCTAATACTAGCATAGTCCTTATGGCATCTGTGATCCGCTTTGCGACTGAGTGACAGATTTCATACTTGCTTCCTCTTGCAAAGGATTGTTTAACTGTAAATTATTGGTTATGGGGATATTTATGATGAAGGTGTTGGGGGGGGTAGATTGCAGGTGCTGGTATGTAGATGAGAGAAGGGAGGCAGATGATACTGGACTGCTTGTTGTTATTTTTTTTTAACCTAAGTTTCTGATTTTCCCAACAGCTTTCCAAGAATTTGCTTAAAAATGACGTAACATGGATGAGGATCCCAGATGGTTAAGGTCCCTACCTCTACTGAGTGTGGCTTTAAAAATGCTACAAATGGCTAGACAACTGTTGTCAGGATTTCTGTAAAAATAATTCCACACTTAAGAGGTGGATTTTTGGTCTTATGCCCAGGCATGACAATGGCCTTTTTCTTATCACTGGCAAGAAATGCAGCAATTTTTCTTTAAAAGTGTATGAAAATCATATTGTGACCTAGGAGGTGGGCAAAATTGAATGGAAATGACTGGAAATTAGTGTTAGTGAGGTTAATAATAATGTAGGCACAAAATAATACCTAAATTCTGTTATTTTATGCCAAAAAAAGTAATTTTTTTAACAAATAGCAAAACAAAACCAAACAAAACCAAAACACGCAATGGCGGTTTGGCAAAACCAAAACCAAAACACGACGGTAATCCAGATCCAAAACCAAAACCAAAACACGGGGGTCAGTGAGCATCTCTAATTTTTACCAAACTGGCTCCATATTGCTATTTATTAGCACTTCTGCCTCACAGCACTGTGGTCATGAGTTCAATTCCTGACCATGGCCTTATCTGTGTGAATTTTGTATGTTCTCCCTGTGTTTGCGTGGGTTTCCTCCGGGCGCTCCGGTTTCCTCCCACACTCCAAAAACATACTTGTAGGCTAATTGGCTGCTATCAAAATTGACCCTGATCTCTCTGTCTGTCTGTCTGTGTGTATGATAGGGAATTTAGACTGTAAGCTCCAATGGGGCAGGGACTGATGTGAGCGAGTTCTCTGTACAGCGCTGCGGAATCAGTGGCGCCATATAAATAAATGGTGATGATGATGATGTCTAGACCTAAAATGACCAGCAATCAACATCTGATTGAGATTGATCAGATGTCTATCAAGACTGCCTGGAACTCCAGTTGGCTGATAACAGAACACACAGGAAGAACGCAGTTTCTTGGTTTTGTAAGATTCAGTAGAGCACCCAGATCCAACCATTTGGTTCAGTTAGTTTAACCAAAGGGTGATTGGTGCTGGAAAAAACAGACAGACAAAAAAATTGTTAGAGTCTGTAACCCAAGGAATTCCAGGATGTCAAACGTTATTTGAGAAGAACTGAGGCAAGAAAACCTACTTCCCACCTTCTACTAAAATGTATTTTTTGTTTAAAAATGTAACACTTAAACAAAGATATTTATTAAAACAAAAATGGAGACAACCTCAGTTGAAAGGGGTGGAGGGTTGAGAGCCCTATCACAGGCATAGCGTGCACATGCGAGCATAGGTGATGACCTCACAATGTGCTAGCGCACGTTGCCTTTTGACGGTGTAGCTGGCCTCCTAATGCAGCACTTAAAGAAAACAAGAAAACGACACTCACCAGAGGCAGTGATAGGTGGGCTTTCTTAAACCTGAACTGCAGAACCAGAGGTTTGAGTTGCATGTAGAGGACAAATCCCTCATACACATAGCAATCAAGTGGTTAAATGTGTATTAACGAGTGAAAATTGCTATTTTCTTTGTTGCAAGATGACCTATTTTTCATAAGGTTCTGGTGATGAGAAGACTTTAATTGGAAAGAAAATGTCACATTTATATATTTTTTTTAATTACAGAAATGTCGTCATAATAAGCAAACTCACCCCAATCAGTATATCCAGATTTTAATTAGGGGTGTGCACCAGGCACTTTTAGTGTTTTGTGTTTTGTGTTTTGGGTTCTGATTAGTTTGAGGTTTTGGGTTCTGATTTGTTTTGCCAAAACACCTGACGAAAGGTTTTGGTTCTGATTTAGGGTTTTGGGTTCTGATTTATTTTTAAAAAAGCATAAAAAGCGCTAAAATACATTATTTTGGTTTATTTTACACTCCTACGCTATTATTAACCTCAATAACATCCAATAACAATCATTTCCACTAATTTACAGTCTATTCTGAACAACTCACACCTCACAATATTCTTTTTAGTCCAAAACGTTGCACCGCGGTAGCTTTCTGGACTGCGTAGTGGAGTGGCCCCGGTACCCAATTTGGTACCGGGGCCACAATACCTCCTCCAACTGGTCTCAATTCCACTGCACATATGGCTGCTCCTCCATCCTCTGCCGCATATAGAGGGTGGAGTTCTAGCGTGTCAATACCTCTTGTTTTCAATCATGACAGTGCATTTTAATTATTTTTGGATTTGCCCCCAACACTGAATGTAGTTTAATATCTGATACGCATCTATCTGGACTGCGTAGTGGAGTGGCCCCGGTACCCAATTTGGTACCGGGGCCACAATATATCACCCTCAACAGGTCTGAATTCCACTGCACAGATGGCGGACACCGGATGGACGTCTAAAACCAACATAGATGTTAAGACCGCAGTTCCTCTTTTTTGGGACTGCACAAACAATTAACGTAGTAATATAAATGGAAGTTACTATTTTTTTGAACTACAGAAAGAAAGAACGTAGTAATAAAAATGGCAGTTACTCTTTTTTGGAACTACAGAAAGAAAGAACGTAGTAATAAAAATGGCAGTTCCTCTTTTTTGTAACTACAAAAACAAAGAACGTAGTAATATAAATGGAAGTTACTATTTTTTGGAACTACTGAAATAAAGAAAGTATTAATAGAATCGGCAGTTACTCCTTTTTTGAACTACAGAAAGAAAGAACGTAGTAATAAAAATGGCAGTTACTCTTTTTTGGAACTACAGAAAGAAAGAACGTAGTAATAAAAATGGCAGTTCCTCTTTTTTGTAACTACAAAAACAAAGAACGTAGTAATATAAATGGAAGTTACTATTTTTTGGAACTACTGAAAGAAAGAAAGTATTAATAGAATCGGCAGTTACTCCTTTATGGAACTACAAAAACAAAGAACGTAGTAATAGAAATGGCAATTCCTCCTTTTTGGAACTTAACAAGAATTATATAATTTTGTTGATTCAGAAATGATGAGTCTCTCTATTAGAGTGTAATGCCCCTTAAAACTCCTTTAAATAAAATAGTACGTATTCTAGGAGACCCTGTTTATATATTTAACTTGGTTCTGCAAAAATATGCATGATGATCACTGGACAGAGATCTGTAAAAGAGCAGCGATTAAAGTGGCCTGATTAAAGATCATGTAAGATCTTAAAACACTCACAATTATATAGAGACTGTATTCTCATTAAAGACGCTGCCTAACGTGTCTAAAAGTTGGCTCCTATATAGCGCTTGCTTCACTGGGTGATGTGAGCAAGCGGAGTGTGTTAATATGGAGAGACCCTATCTAAACATTAATAGAACAAATTGCAGCGCTGTATACGCTGTGTGTAGGTAAGGTAGGGATCTCAAATACCATGACACTCTGTTTAGCCTAATCCCTGACAATGTAATATCACGGAAAGCCTATTTGCTTATCAAGGGCAATGCCTAGCTTCTGCTAAATCAGACAGAGTATGCAGCACACGTCTAACACCAACATAGCTGTGCCGGTGACATGGCCTGCAGGAATATCTCTGATGGAGATAGAACTAGGCCCCAAAGAACACATAATGCCAAAAAAAGAGTTGCAAGATGGAATTGTCCTTGGGCCCTCCCACTCACCCTGATGTTGCTGAAATAGGACATGCACACTTTAACAAACCAATCATTTCAGCGAAAGGGCCTACCAAACTACTGTGGCTGAAATGATTGGTTTGTTTGGGCCCCCACACAAAAAAAAGCTATTCATCTCTCCCTGTACAAACTAAACTGGCTCTACTGAGGCAAGATGTCGTCCTCATCCTCTGATTCCTGGCCCCCTTCAGTGTGTACTTCCTCATCCTCACACATTATCAATTCGTCCCCGCTGGACTCCACAACCACAGGTCCCTCTGTATTATCTGGAGGGCAGTGCTGTACTTGATTGAGGAATTGATAATTCATTTTTATGAACATCATTTTTTCAACGTTCTGAGGAAGCAACCTCCTTCGCCGCTCACTGACCAGGTTCCCCGCTGCACTAAAAACTCTTTCCGAGTACACACTGGAGGGGGGACAACTCAGGTAAAATAGAGCCAGTTTGTACAGGGGCTTCCAAACTGCCTTTTTTTCCTGCCAGTAACAATATGGACTGTCTGACATGTCTATTTGGATGGTGTCAGAAAAATAATCCTCCACCATTTTTTCTATTGTGACAGCATCCAATGCAGCGACAGTAGACATGTCTGCAATGGTTGGCAGGTCCTTCAGTCCGGACCAGATGTTGTCTGCATCCCCGCTAGTGGGTCTTTTAGGAAAACTGAGCTTTTTCCTCACAGCCTTAGGTGTGGAAGAAAATAAAGGTGGAGCTGTTGGCATGTCACAGTCCTCTTCAGAGGACAATTTCCTGACCAGCAGGTCTTTGCACCTCTGTAGACTTGTGTCCCCTGGAAACAGAGACACAACATACGCTTTAAACCGAGGATCGATCACGGTGGCCAGAATGTATTCCTCTGACTTTAAAAGAGTGACCACCCTCGGATCCTGGCAAAGCGTACGAAGGGCTTCATCCACAAGAGCTACATGCTTGGTGGAATCGCAATGGTTTACCAGCTCCTCCCTCACTTTCTCTTGTAATATAGATTGCAGTACCTATTCTCTGGAACTGCTTAAAGAATGAACGTAGTAAATGTAATATAGATTGCAGTACCTATTCTCTGGAACTGCTAAAAAAAATCAATGCAGTAAATGTAATATAGATTGCAATACCTATTCTCTGGAACTGCTTAAAGAATGAACGTAGTAAATGTAATATAGATTGCAGTACCTATTCTCTTGCACTGCTTAAAAATTGGACGTATTAAATGTAATATAGATTGCAGTACCTATTCTCTTGCACTGCTTAAAAAATGAACGTATTAAATGTAATACAGATTGCAGTACCTATTCTCTGGAACTGCTTAAAGAATGAACATAGTAAATGTAATATAGATTGCAGTACCTATTCTCTTGCACTGCTTAAAAAATGAACGTATTAAATGTAATATAGATTGCAGTACCTATTCTCTGGAACTGCTTAAAGAATGAACATAGTAAATGTAATATAGATTGCAGTACCTATTCTCTTGCACTGCTTAAAAAGTGAACGTATTAAATGTAATATAGATTGCAGTACCTATTCTCTAGCACTGCTTAAAAATTGAACGTATTAAATGCAATATAGATTGCAGTACCTATTCTCTGGAACTGCTTAAAGAATGAACGTAGTAAATGTAATATAGATTGCAGTACGTATTCTCTTGCACTGCTTAAAAATTGAACGTATTAAATGCAATATAGATTGCAGTACCTATTCTCTGGAACTGCTTAAAGAATGAACGTAGTAAATGTAATATAGATTGCAGTACGTATTCTCTTGCACTGCTTAAAAATTGAACGTATTAAATGTAATATAGATTGCAGTACCTATTCTCTAGAACTGCTTAAAGAATGAACGTAGTAAATGTAATATAGATTGCAGTTCCTATTTTTTGGACTGCTGAAACAGTGAACGTAGTAATATAGATTGCAGTTCCTATTTTTTGGACTGCTTAAACAGTGAACGTAAAAATATAGATTGCAGTTCCTATTTTTTGGACTGCTGAAACAGTGAACGTTGTAATATAGATTGCAGTTCCTATTTTTTGGACTGCTTAAACAGTGAACGTAGAAATATAGATTGCAGTTCCTATTTTTTGGACTGCAGAAACAGTGAATGTAGGTATTGCAGTACTAATATTTCAGGACTGCAATAATATATTGCTCTAGAATTTTTTTATACTTTTTAAATTATTTTTTAATATTTTTTTTGACTTTTTTTTGAATAATTTTTTATTTTTTTTGGAGTTTTTAATAATTAGACAATTACTATAGACTTAGCACAAAAATGCACAGGACTAAAGCACCACTGGACTCAGCAGGACAGACACTGGCCAAAGCACCACTGGACTCAGCAGGACAGAGCACAGAACAAAAGGACCACTGGACTCAGCAAGGACAGAGCACTGGACACAAGCATAAAGCACAACTGGACTGATCACGCAGGAGTACCACTACCCTACAACCTCCCTCTGCCCTGATCACAGCCCAAATGAAAATGGCGGCCGCTAGCGGGGAATTTATGCAATCCGAGTCTCGCGAGATCCGACGCGAGACTTGGACGTCAGAGCCCTCAGTTTCATTTTTTTGTGGCGCTTGGATCCGCACTGTTCGGGTGGGCTCGGATTAGCGGAATCCGAGCCCGCTCATCCTTAATTTTAATGCAACAGAATGTAGAGCAACTTCACCCTGTCTTCAGCATGTTTGTTTTTTTATAACAAATTTTCACATTGTGAAATTCAAAGACAATAGCATACATTGGTGTTATAAATGTGTTTTTTTCAGATAGAAAAATGCAGCATTCAGAAGCTGAATCAGAATGATAGACAACTAAATAAACTTCTGTTTTGTAAAGGTATAGGAAACTATGTCTGCAATGACTGTGTTCTTCTCTGTTCCACCCACCTTGTTCACACAGGTTTAGAGCAGTTCTTGATGCCCATTCTATTGTGCTTGCATAATGACTGATTGAACTATGCTCTGATGACCAGTGTACCAAGCAGAGCACCATTATGTTGACCGGTATATGATACAGCAATGCATAACATGTAGAGGCCCATTATAAAGCCTAAAATTTCACTCAGACTCCCATTCTGATGATGAGTATACAATTATCAGCTTACCACGCAGAGTTCTAGATACTAGGATGCCTCAATGTCACGCTTCAATGCAGAAAATGCTAAAGAGCCCGGAATATGGTGAAAACACACAATATTTATTGCAGATATGTTTACAGAAAATGCAGAATGGTACAAATCGGATGTTGTAGATATAGAACAAGGATTGCAGGGAGATGCAGAAAGCAAATAACAGGAACAGGTAGTTTGTAGAAATTCTAGGGAACAGGTGAACCAGGAGCACAACAAGGTACAGCACAGCAACATACAACAACAATGACCAGCAAGGTATACTGGGAGTGGCAGGTATAAATAGAGAGACAATCAGGTGCTGGTGATTAATTAGTGCAGCAAGGTAACTCCTAGTAGTAGTAGTGTAACCCCCTGTCACTGTGTGTGGTGTGGTGTGCAAAGTTACACAGTGCACCTTTTTCTCAAGCCCTGGCTAGCTGATGGACATAGGTGTAAATGACCAGGGGGTGCCTGCACATGTAGGTGTTGCTTTGTAAGTAGTGGGACACAGGTGATGTCACTTTGTGGTGCAGCGCAATAAAAGTCACAATAATTTGGGCACCAGACCATCTCTATGACAAACTGAACTCTTTATTTACACTCCTCCAGCACAATAATCATAATGGTTGCAGCAATAAAGAAATATATACAACTCCTTACTCTCTCCAGCACAGTTCTTATTGAGCAATATGAATGTGGTTGCAAGCATCTCTCCTTACTCCTCCTGCACACATCTTAATGTTATCTAGATGTAATAAAATATAATTCACACGTCTCCTACACTCCAGTACTCCATACTTCACTGCAGTTCACCCTTCTCTGCAGGGGCATTCACATGGATGCTAACAGGCAGCAGCTTCTCAATGCAATTCTGGCACACGCTGTGTAACTCTCAACTGCAGCTCACCACTCCTCTGCGGGGATGTTTTCTCTTTTGGCTCTGACACTTTTTTCTGTGTACGCACAGCCCCTGGCTTTGACACTTCAGCTACCATGCCTCTGGTAGCAACCCTTACTCCAGAGTCTCTTCCATGCAAAATGTCCCCCACTCTCTCTTGGTGTTCTCTTTAGTGATATGGAGTTCTCCCCCCTCACTGGGATTAGGTACTCCTCCCCTCTGTATATGCAGCCACACTGTTGGTTTTATCACAGTACATACCAGGTTCTCCTGGTCACAGTAGTTCCACAGCTACTCACAGTTCAGTAAAGAATCACAGTGTAGCTTATCTCCAACACATATGCAGCTCCTACATCCCATAGTGTATGCATGCTGCCACTTGCAGCAATTTCCCCCTTCTCTCCAGGGGTCTCTGCTCTGGGGACTTTCCCCCTATTCAGGCACACAGTACTTGCCCTGGTGCAGTCATTGCACTTATGCTTCCAGGCAATGCCAGGGGAGCCTGGTATGTCCTCAGCTTCTTACATCATCTCTTTCTCTCTCTCTCTGTCTCCTCCTTTTTTTTACAAAGTCTCTCACAGGTTGGGCTGGGTTATCACCATAGCAACCAGCTTGTATAATTTTCAGAAACACCTAACTTGCCCTTTAGGTGACCCCTGCTGTGTTCAATGGGGTACAGGGTTTACTAAAACGCCACTAGGGGATGTTACAGTAGGAAGAAACAAGCACAATAGCAGCACCTCTGGTGGATAATAGGTACTGTGGGAGAAACATTCAATGAACACAATAATAAAGTCCAATAAATATCAGAGGCAGGAGCTGTCGAGATGAAGCAGCATCCTGTCGATGCTGCAGAGGAAGCGAGGCAGATCTTGACACTCAATACATTACATGAAGACACATTGGGGGGTATTCAATTGTTCCTCCGGGCGCCGCCGGAACGAGCGCGTTAAAACTATTACCGTTTATACGGTAATATTGCGCGTAATTACCGTTCATACAGTAATTTACTCGCTCAATTTCAGCTCGCAGCTCCCTGAGCATTGAGCAAGTAATTACCGTATAAACAGTAATAGTTTTAACGCGTTCGTTCCAGCGGTGCCCGGAGGAACAATTGAATACCCCCCATTGGGTCTTATTTAGTAAGAAATGTAAGCCCCTTTATGTGCCGTTTCTTGCGTAAAAACGCTCTGCGCATGCTCAGAAGCGGACTATACGCCAGTGCATGCAATTAATCTTTGAATGCAAATTACACTTTCGACAGCTAACATTTTAAAAGGTGGAACTGGGGAGGGAACTGTAACTGATAAATATCACTTTCTTCATTTTTTACTTAGTGTGATCACTCTTATCAGTTACTGTTATGTAAAGCCCTTTAAATGACTGTTTCATTGATACACACTGATATTTAATTTGGTGCCTATATGGTATCTACTGATAAAAAAATTATTTAAGAACATAGTGTCATTATTTTCATGGGTACCCAGTGATATTTAATTTTTACGCCTGTAGGGTAACCACTGACAATAGAATTATTTCTTCAGTGTTTGTCTCAATTATGTTTGATTAATAACATATTTGTATGACAACCTGGTAATGGAATATTATAGTCCACTGTAGACTGGTATGATATACTATAATTTGCTCAGCAACCAATTCAAATTATACCATTATATTATATTGTCCTGATAAGCAATTATACTACTGTGCTAAGCACCTTTCATACATCATTCATTTCTATAACTAACTAATTAACTTGTAGGAGACAATGAATTGTCCAAATATTCCTTCATTTGGATATTAAATACCATTCATACATCAGTGCTTTTACAATGCCTACAGTATTAATGCTTTACATCAGTGCTTCACAATTTCCAAAGCACCAATATGTTTGGTAACATGCTATGTATAGCTTCTTTTGACATGTCGTTTGTAACTGATCAGGCTAAGTCCTTGCTCTCCCAACATTCTCCAACAAAAACGCACCTCCACTCCAGGAGTCCCTTTTTGTCCCTTCTCAAAAGACACCCGATCCTGGAACAATAGTTAGCAAAAAGTCCACCTCCTCATTTTAGATAGAGTCCTGACCCTCATTTTTTTAATTCCTTTCACTCTTTTTTGATGTAACAGGGTCCACAGATGTTTCACACCTCCTGTGAGCTGCCTCTACCCTCCTTCTCTGGACACCACAGCAAAAACAGATATGGACACCGTACAGTTTAATAACAGAGTGGGCTGCGGTTGTTCATTTGACCCACTGATGACTGACCAGGTCAGCATGATATTCCCATTGTAAGGCCCAGGTTTGTCACATAGTGTGGATTCAATTTCATTCTGACTAAAAAAATGCAAATTGTGTTCTCCTAATAATAAAGGGAGAATAATTAGAATCAGAGCTCCAAAATACAACAGAATCTACATACATGCAATAAGTCACATGTTGGTGCTCTGAACCCTTGAACACCTTGAGAATCACTATAGATAATAACACAGTTTAAGGCAGGGGTGTCCAACCCTTTAGCTTCCCTGGGCCACATTGGAAGACGACGAGTTGGTTTGGGCCGCACATAAGATACACTAACAATAACGATAGCTGATCATCCAAAAAACCATTGAAAACATAGTTAACATATATATATATATATATATATATATATATATATATATATATATGAGAGAAAAAGTGATATATATATATATATATATATATATATCACTTTTTTTCAATTCCCCCTATACTTACCTTTCAATCGCTCTGTTCAAAAAATCCTCTCTAGTTATTATACTATAATCACTTTTTGTATTGTTTCGATGCAATATCAATAAAGTGCATTTAAGCCAGGCATTTTATATCAGGGTGCCCTGACCAGGCTTCGGTACCCGACATATACACCACTGTGACCCCAAATTGTCACCTGTTTTGATAATTACACCACTATGTTAGTTAAGGGATAACAACTTATAATGGGCCAAAGAGAAAAATATATAATGCCCCATTAGTAATACAAGTAGAAGTATGTAGCAGGGAGATAAGGTCCATGATGCTCCAGGACCAGGTGACTTTTATTCCCTTGTCAGCGTCTCTTGAAATAATAAAAAAAATCCCCCTTAACTTACCTTTTAATCGGCTTGTTCTCCTGTCCTCTTCTCTTCTTTTCTCCAATTCTGTGCTGCTGATTGTTCTTCTCGCGCGGGTGTCTCCTCTGTGCTGCGCTCCGCAATGGATGTTGGGCATGATGACATCACGCCCGACATTCACTGCGCGCACCGCACGGAGGAGGAGACAAGGGAGGGAGCCGAAGTACCAGCTGACGTCACCAAATGACCGCTAGGTAAGTATTTTCTTTTCTTTTTTTTTTGCAGGATTTTTTTTTCCATTAACAGCGCTGCCCCCTTGCCACAACCAAAACTCCTTCTGGGCCACATTTGCAGGCGTGCTGGGCTGCATGCAGCCCGCGGGCCGCGGGTTGGACAACCGTGGTTTAAGGTATCCCATGGTAGACATATATGTTTATATTTTTCAGTGAACTTAGACATCTATATTTCCTGCTAAGCTATTCGTTATAGAACTGCCAGTTTTCTTTCTCTTGCACCAGAAGTGATACTGTATGTGCCAGAATTTGCCAAATAGCAGATAAATTATATGGATCTGTATTGTGTGCATTTGTACTCAGGCATCTTTCAATTCTGCCATGTAAAGGGACAATTACCTCTCCCGTAGGACTAAACATTTCGGTAGGAATGTTCATGTGCTTGTATAATTAGTACACATTGCTCATTTCCACCAGCAGCTGCTGATCATTATACAACTCCCTGAAGGCACAGCTTTATTTATGAAAGGACCTTAACTTCCATATCACAGTGACATGGAAAACTCACGGAAGTGACTCCACGACACGCAACACTAACATCTTCTGCAATAAAAATAATTGAACTGAACAGAAATAAACTGTGTAAGTGTGCGGTTTGTAATGATGCACAGTGTGGGAAATATTAGAATTAGGCTGCGGAAATCTACTTACTGAAGAACTGAACTTTTCTAAGGCCGTATTTTGAAAACCGAGATCACACGGCGTATATGCACTCTTTGCATTCTTGTCCTTTATTGTCTTAATAGTAAAATAAATGTATAACATAAAACTACTTTTGCTGTAGTTTATTCAGCAGCAGTTCTTATGGTTCTTAGAACCAAGTTTCAAATAGCAAGTGATAGTTAAGATCAGTTTCTTGACCATACTAAATGCATCTCTACTGCATGAAAAGAGCTACCCACATCACTTATAAATGGTGATCACTGTATTACAGCAAGTGGTTGGGTGAGTTTGGAAGAGAACTGTGTGTCCTCTATAGTATGCAAAAGGTTGTGATTGGATCAATGTCAGTTACCCTATACAGAACTGCATTCCTTACCTCGTTCTTTCCTTGTCCAATCACTGTCAAAAGCACAGCGTCTAGTACTATTTCTTTACTTTAAGCAAATGAATACAAATTGATATAATACATTTTTTTTAATATTAAAAAATAACTCAATTAAATAAAATTAAACGATTAGATATTTAACTGTAAAGTAATAAAAAACAGAACACAAAATATTAGGCAAAATGTACATTTTATGATAGGGAAAAGAATAGGGACAACATGGACAGTACATTATGGTCGCAATAAAATACTTTGTTAATAGACATTTTGTTCTCATTTTCACCTGACATTGATACATTAAATGAAAAACAGACATTTGTTCATTTATCATATTTTTTTCAAAAGCCTGTGAAGGGATTTCTGCTAATTTTGTAATTTTGCAGTGTTGATTTACTGGTTGTATATAGAGCTTATTTTGAGGACTAGAGATATGTGTGGAATCTGGTATCAATGCTAAACTTTTATAAACATTGTAGAATATTTCTTTCCATTTAGTGGCAAGAATATATGAGTAGCATTAATGCATGGAAAACATTTCCCATGTCCGTAAGTAAATAATTAATTCAAGAGTCCATACTTTCATTGTGTAAGAAGATGCTGTCATTACTTTGGGAAGATTTCATAAGAAATGTTATTGCATCCTAGAAATCACCGTGAGAAATAATTCTACCAGATAATAAACCCACAAGCACTCTTATACTGACACTTTACAAAAAGTCTTACAGTTAAAAATGTATAAGCATTTATTACACACTGTTAGGAAATACCCACTATCATTTGGAATTTATTAACATCTGCCTGACTGTAATTAAGTAGCAATAACATATTACAACTGTGATTCAAAGATACCGGCATACAAGAAATCCAGTGGTTTCGCTTTGCGTCATTAGCGGTAAATACATTGTAGAGCCAGAACCTCATTTCAAAACCGTCTTGATTTATTTGAGTGGACTTTTGTGTTTGATGTAGTTCTGTGGCCTCTTCATATGACTTTTTAAATTTGTATTATTCTTACAATCTACAGCATACACTATATTTTGAATTATTAATTTTGCTAAATATTTAAATTTCCCTTATGCTCTTCAATGTGTAAGGCTTAGCCTGCCACTGTGTGGTAGTTTGATTGCCTTTATATGCCAATATTTCCACGCACTGACCTTAATGTTTTGTAAAGTTTCCATCCCTCCCTCCCCATCCATTATAACTTTATCATTCTATTCTTGGGTAGCCTCTGTCAGGCTTCTTCCCAAACCATTGAAGAGAACTCTACCTTCAGACAAATCGTCTTCCAAGCTAATACATTTTATTCTCTAGAGACAAGAGACCTTCTGTACATTTAATGTACAGCTTAATGCATATACTTAAGCTTATCTTTAAACAAAGCATGGAGAATGCTATTTACCATGGACAGCTACCTCCGTTGTGCACCTATCACTAACACTATCTCAGGATAGCGATCGCATGAGGTCAGCTGAGGAAACAATGATTTATTAGTAAAATAAAGCATTTTTTTCCTATTTTGAAATTAAATTAGATTTTTTGCCCTATTTTTTAAAACTTTAATTATTTATTTATTTTACAAATCTGGAACCGGAAGCCTGGACCTGGTAGGTTGGCTCACGCATGCGCTTAGGTTCTCTGCACTGATCAGACGAGCGGTAAGATTCCTCTTACCACTGCTGCTTAGTTGCCCCTTTTCTTAATAAATTGGATGATAGAAACTTTTCTATGGCTGTGATAGACAGTGATAGGAAATCATGTTTATTACATTTTAATGGACATAGTCTAGAACTAGGGGGATGTTTTTTGGCTAATGACTATGGAAGTGTATTCCACTCATAAACCTATTTTGTACTACTTATAGAAATAGACATTTTTAGGCTGATAAATTACATAATTTAAATAGCAGGAATGGGATGTAACACAAAGCAACCAATGAAAAAGTAACAAAAAACCAATCCAGAGCAAGTTAGATGAGTGCGTAAATATGTTATTGGTTGTTACAAGTTACAGCAAATTTGTGCTATTTGCATTAGTTTAGTACATAAGCCCAATGTTAAGCAGTGAAGGGACATAAAGGGTGACATGGGCTGCATTATGCTAGGGCAGTTAGTTGAGTTTGCAAGTTTTCAGGTCTTCATTGGTAGTAGTAGTAGACAGAGCTGCCATCAGAAACTATGGGGCCCAGTACTAATTAAACTAGCAGGGCCCCCCCCACCTCCCTTTTCACCATACATGCCCACCTCCCTCTTTGTCGTACATGCCTCCCCTTCCTCTTCACCGTACATGCTCTGCTCCTCTCTTTCTCTCATCACAGTATATGCACCTTCCCCCCATTACAGTACATTTCCCCAGCCCCCGTCCCCCTAAATGCGCTCTCATTACAGTGCTCACCCATCTCATAACAGTACATGCCCCCCCTCTCCTCATTAGAGTAAATGCACCAGACCCCCTTTCCATATAGTTGCTGTCATTCACCTACCTTGCGTCTGTGATGCGGCTGCTCCCAGACATTGATAGACTGGGAGCGGGTCGTACAGTGATGACGTCACCGTGCCACGCACTCCCAGCCTATCGGTGTCTGGGAGCAGCTGCCACACTGAAGACGAGCAGCAGGGCTAGAGGGCCTGACAAATCAGGAAGCCTGGACAGATGGAGGGGTCAGTCCAGGGCCCCCCCCCCACAGCCATACCCCCGTGATGGTGGCCCTGGTAGTAGGCAGCATAGAGGTTTAATTTTCATGTGTGTTTTATGCTTAGTGCTGTTATGAGTCGACTCTTGGATTACCAGCACTCATTTGATCTGAAAGTGGGGCACATGATCAGATCTTGCGAGTTGTTGTACTGCTCAAGTCTTTGTGCATACTAGTATTTCAGAAGCACAACTTATCTTAAGTGCAACCCAAAACACATACGATAGACCGAAATTTTGCGACTGTACTTTTATATGTATCATCGGGCCACAAAACTGCGACCTGCTCTACATCAGGCATATGTCTTTATTGCAATCATTATCATGTGCATGATGGTCCATTTCTTTGATTTACATGCCCTGGTGCTGTGTGTAAGGTTGCTCGTGTTGGATATGTTGTCCTATACAATCCTACAGATGGTATTTCTCTCCATTTGAGCTTATTCTGTATTAATTTAGTGTGTGGGTATAATATAATTAAACATTTATGCTGATGCCGTTTGACTTTAAATAACTATACATATATTATGCTGACTATTGTACGATTTTTGATGGTGGTAATGTTATTTACATATTCACTCTACATTTTGACAAGGTAAGGTATGTGTAGTTTCAGATAGGTAGGCACACATATCAGCAAATACACTTTTGTGTTATCACAATAGCTCTTGCGGGTTTTATTATCTGCTGTTTGTGTAGAGAGACAAATAAATATTTTAAATAATTACTGTTTATGCACACTGCCTTGCATGATGTTTTGCTTTGCTCTCATTGCATTTGATTTATATTCTTTGTTGTGATCTGACACATATAGTAAACACCATTTATTCACATTCCTTTTTGTGTCAGATCGTTACAACTCGCACTATCTATAGAAAAGTCTGTGGCCGCTATGTGTGCCAGGCAAGAGTACTTCCAGGATTTGGCTGCATATAAACTATCAGTAAGGGTCCTGACAGTGTCCTTATCTCCAATATGTCACCTTATATCCAAAAATATCACCAATATATCTTCAGCTGCACTTGTTACTGATTGGCCAACTCATTTAGAAGACTCTGCATGTACCTTAATCTGCTTCCACTTCACATTAGTGCCAGCTATTGTGCTTCTGCAGGCACATTCATCATTACCGGCAACTTATAGCCTCATAATATTATACTGTCTTGTTCCTAACAATGTTGTTTGCTTTGCTTCTGACCTTAGCTGGCTCATGACCATAGTTTGTGCCTATGATCTTTGACTGTAACAGAAGAAAACACAAACATGAAATACAGGAGCACATTTTCATATACGTGGGACTGCACCACAATCAGAGACAAAATGTAACAGCTGAACCTTGTGTCAATGACGCATGAATGACCAGAAGCTGATGTAAAGGGCATTAAGTGCACAGCATGTATTGAATGAAGGATACACATAATAACATCCCTTTACTAGTTTCAGCAACTACAAGCGTCACTGTCAAAAAACAAAAGACTTCCAGTTCTTCTCACAGTGCTTGTACAAGGCTGACAGCAGCTATATTTTGAAGTGGTGCAGTTGGTTTGGGTACTAAACCCCGATGCTGTAAACCCCGTCAAGACTCACTACGACATCTAAGTGCGAATCCTCAGCAGCACGACATATTGTTAATCACAACTGTTTACTAAAATGACTAAATGAGTAAATGGCAGCACAGAATGACGTGGTTGTGAATGCCGACACTAATCTTTCTACACTTAAAGGGGGCAATTGAAAGAGGTGCTGCATCTATAATGTTTTTTAGTAAGGCTTACATAATGTAGTCTTAAGCTATTCTATAACTGCCCCCTTAAATGTAGGGGTGTGCACCGGCCACTTTTAGTGTTTTAGGTTTTGGGTTTTGGGTTCTGATTAGCTTGAGGTTTTGGGTTCTGATTTGTTTTGCCAAAACACCTGACGAAAGCTTTTGGTTCTGATTTCGGGTTTTGGGTTCTGATTTATTTTTAAAAAAGCATAAAAAGTGCTAAAATCCAGTTTTTTTTCCACTTCTACGCTATTATTAATGTCAATAACATTCAATAACAATCATTTTCACTAATTTACAGTCTATTCAGAACACCTCATTTTCATTATTTTTTTATTTGGCAGCAACAGTGAACGTAGTTTAATATCTGATACGCAGCTATCTGGAATGCGTAGTGGAGTGGCCCCGGTACCCAATTTGGTACCGGGGCCACAATACCTCCTTCAACTAGTCTAAATTCCACTGCACAGATGGCGGACACCGGACGCACGTCTAACACCAACATAGCTGTGCCGGTGACATGGCCTGCAGGACTATCTCTGATGGGGATAGAACTAGGCCCCAAAGAGCACATAATGCCAAAAAAAGAGTTGCAAGATGGAATAGACCTTGGGCCCTCCCACCCACCCTGATGTTGTTGAAATAGGACATGCGCACTTTAACAAACCAATCATTTCAGCGAAAGGGCCTACCAAACTGTGGCTGAAATGATTGGTTTGTTTGGACCTCTACAAAAAGAGCTGGCAAAGAAAAAAAGAAGGTGCAATATAGAATTGTACTTGGGCCCTCCCACCCACCCTTATATTGTTGAAATAGGACATGCACACTTTAACAAACCAATCATTTCAGTGACAGGGCCTACAAAACTGTGGCTGAAATGATTGGTTTGTTTGGGCCCCCACACAAAAAAAGCTATTCATCTCTCCCTGTACAAACTAAACTGGCTCTACTGAGGCAAGATGTCGTCCTCATCCTCATCCTCTGATTCCTGGCCCCCTTCAGTGTGTACTTCCTCATCCTCACACATTATCAATTCGTCCCCGCTGGACTCCACAACCACAGGTCCCTCTGTAGTATCTGGAGGCCAAGTGCTGTACTTGATTGAGGAATTGATAATTCATTTTTATAAACATCATTTTTTCTACGTTTTGCGGAAGCAACCTCCTTCGCCACTCACTGACCAGGTTCCCCGCTGCACTAAAAACTCTTTCTGAGTACACACTAGAGGGGGGACAACTCAGGTAAAATAGAGCCAGTTTGTACAGGGGCTTCCAAACTGCCTTTTTTTCCTGCCAGTAACAATATAGACTGTCTGACATGTCTACTTGGATGGTGTCAGCAAAGTAATCCTCCACCATTTTTTGTGACAGCATCCAATGCAGCGACAGTAGACATGTCTGCAATGGTTGGCAGGTCCTTCAGTCCGGACCAGATGTTCTCAGCATCCCCGCCAGCGGTTCTTTTAGGAAAACTGAGCTTTTTCCTCGCAGCCACAGGTGTTGAAGAAAATGAAGGAGGAGCTGTTGGCATGTCACGGTTCTCTTCAGAGGACAATCCCCTGACCAGCAGGTCTTTCCACCGCTGTAGACTTGTGTCCGCCGGGAACAGAGACACAACATACGCTTTAAACCGAGGATCCAGCACGGTGGCCAGAATGTATTACTCTGACTTTAAAAGAGTGACCACCCTCGGATCCTGGCAAAGCGTACGAAGAGCTTCATCCACAAGAGCTACATGCTTTGTTGAATCTCAATGGTTTACCAGCTCCTCCCTCACTTTCTCCAGCTGCTTCTGCAACAGCCTGATCAGGGGAATCACCTGACTCAAGCTGGCAGTGTCGGAACTGACTTCTCGTGTGGCAAGTTCAAATGGCTGCAGAACCTTGCACAACACGGAAATCAGTCTCCTGTGCGCTTGACTCAGGCACATCCCCACTCCTTTTCCTATGTCGTAGGTGGCTGCTCCTTTTGGCCTTTTGCTGCTCCTCCATCCTCTGCAGCATATAGAGGGTGGAGTTCCAGCGCGTAACAACCTCTTGTTTGAGGTGATGGCAGGACAGGTTAAGACTTTTTTGATGTTGCTCGAGTCTGCGGTTGGCACTGGCAGAATGCCGAAAGGTTCCAGCAATTTTGCAGGCCACCGCAAGCATCTCCTGCACACCCCTGTCACTCTTCAGGTAATGCTGCACCACCAAATTAACGGTGTGGGCAAAACATGGGACGTGCTGGAAATTGCCCATATGTAATGCCCGCACAATGTTATTGGCGTTGTCTGACACCACAAATACCCAGGAGAGTCTAAGTGGGGTAAGCCACTGTGAGATGATTTCCCTCAGTTTCTCTAAGAGGTTGTCAGCGTTGTGCCTCTTATTAAAACCTGTGATACACAATGTTGCCTGCCTTGGCACGAGCAGCCTTTGTGGAGATGCTGCTACTGATGCAGCTGCTGCTGTTGCTGCGGAAGGCGATGCATCTACCCAGTGGGCTGTCACAGTCATATAGTCGTTCGTTTGCCCTGAACCACTTGTCCACATGTCCGTGGTTAAGTGGACAGTGGGTACAACTGCATTTTTCAGAGCACTGAGGACACTTGTTCGTACTTCTCTGTACATCTTTGGTATCGCCTGCCTAGTGAAGTGGAATCTCGACGGGATTTGGTAACGCGGACATAATACCTCCTTTAACCGTCTAAATCCCACTCCACTGATGGCGGACACCGGACGTACGTCTAACACCAACATAGCAGTTACAGCCACAGTTATCCGCTTTGCAATAGGGTGACTACTGTCGTACTTTGTGCTCATGGCAAACGACTGTTGGACGGTCAACTGTTTGGTGAAAGACGTAGCGTTCTTACGACTTCCCCTCTGGGAAGATGACCGACTACCAGCAGCAACAGCAGCAGCGGCAGTAGTAGGCGTACCGCTGCAGGATTCCTCGGATGAATCCCGGATTGAAGAGGACTCAGTCTGGCTGGTGACATGGCCTGCAGGACTAAATCTGATGGAGATCGTGGAGGAAGTTGACGAGGAGGGTGGTGGTTGTGTGTATCCAACAGGACCAAGGGATTTAGGCGTCCCTGGACTGCTGACGGTCCTAGCCCCAGTTCCTGAACTAATTACTGAACTATGAAGGTTATGCCGGTGATGTATAAGGGAGGATGTCCCTAGGTGGCCAAGATCCTTACCCCTGCTTATTTGAGCTTTACATAAGCTACATATGGCCATACATTTGTTGTCCGGATTGGGATAAAAATAACTCCAGACCGAAGAGGTGCATTTCTTGGTCTTCTGTCCAGGCATGACGATGGGCTTTTTCATCCCATGGACAACAACTGATTCCCCCCCCCGGTGCCTCATTTAAGATAACCACATCAGCATCCTCCTCGTCAAGTTCCTCCACAGCGCCAGCTACATCAATATCCTCCTCCCGGTGTACAGCATTGACACCTTGATTATCCAAATCTGGATCTACACTGTGGGTGATCCTTCCAGTATATGCAGAGGGTGTGCTGCAAATGGTGGAAGGAGCCACCTCTTCCCGTACAGTGAGGGGAAGGTCAGGCTTCGCAACCACCAACACCCTTGGACTCGCTTTGGGGATTTGTGATGACATCTCTTTAGAAGGCAGAGTTGTTTGCTGTGTTGTTGCTGACAGCATAACTCTTTCAAATTTTTTGGAGGGGGGGGGAGGAGGAGGGCTTAGATCCTTGGGTGAAGCTGAGTCACTAGTCCTGAACACGGGCCAGGGCCTAAGCCGTTCCTTGCCACTCCGTGTCGTAAATGGCATATTGACAAGTTTTTGTTTCTCCTCAGATGTTTTTAATTTCCTTTTGTTGGTAATTTTTGTGACCTTTGGGTTTTTGGATTTTACATGCCCTCTACTAGGAGATTGGGCATCGGCCTTGGCAGACGACGTTGATGGCATTTCATCGTCTATGTTATGACTAGTGGCAGCAGGTTCAGCATTAGAAGGAAGTGGGTCTTGATCTTTCCTTACTTTATCCTCAAAATTTTGTTACTCCATTATATGCAGCACACGTTGTATTACAGTACTATTTTTTAAATACTGCTGGAACAGTGAACAATTTTTTATAGATTGCAGTACTAATGTTTCTGGACTGCAAGAACAGTGAACAATTTTTAATAGATTGCAGTATATTAATGTTTCTGGACTGCAAGAAAGAACAGTGAACACTTTTTAATAGATTTTAGTATATTAATGTTTCTGGACTGCAAGAAAGAACAGTAAACAATTTTTAATAGATTGCAGTATTAATGTTTTTGGACTGCAAGAAAGAACAGTGAACAATCTTTAATAGATTGCAGTATATTAATGTTTCTGGGCTGCAAGAAAGAACAGTGAACAATTTTTAATAGATTGCAGTATATTAATGTTTCTGGACTGCAAGAAAGAACAGTGAACAATTTTTAATAGATTGCAGTATATTAATGTTTCTGGACTGCAAGAAAGAACAGTGAACAATTTTTAATAGATTGCAGTATATTAATGTTTCTGGACTGCAAGAAAGAACAGTGAACAATTTTTAATAGATTGCAGTATATTAATGTTTCTGGACTGCAAAAAAGAACAGTGAACAATTTTTAATAGATTGCAGTATATTAATGTTTCTGGACTGCAAGAAAGAACAGTGAACAATTTTTAATAGATTGCAGTATTAATGTTTCTGGACTGCAGAAATTTTTTTTAGACTTTTTTAAAAAAAATGTAATATTTTTTTAAAAGGATTTGTGTATAATTTTTTTATTTTTTTTGAAGATTTTTTAATACTTTTAAAATAACTATGCACTTAGCAGAACAAAGCACAGGACAAAAGCACCAATGTACTCAGCAGCACAGAGCACAGGACAAAAGCACCACTGGACTCAGCAAGGACAGAGCACTGGACTGATGCACCACTGGACTCAGCAAGGACAGAGCACTGGACGGATGCACCACTGGACTCAGCCAGGACAGAGCACTAGCCACAAGTAAAGAGCACCACTACACTATACACCCTCCCTCTTCCCTGATGTCAGGCGAAATGAAGATGGCGGCCGCAAGGTGAGTATTTATGACATCAGAGTCTCGCGAGATCCGACGCGAGACTTGGATGTCATAGCCTCGGTTTGGCTTCGTTTGGCGCCCGGAAGTTCCTGAACAGTGCTCGGATCCCGTCGGAGCCGCACTGTTCGGGTGGGCTCAGATTAGCGGAATCTGAGCCCGCTCATCCTTACTTAAATGTAGAAAGATTAGTGTCAGCGTGCACATCTACGTCATTCTGTGCTGCCACCCTGTTCATTCACCACATTTACGCCAAGTCACTTGAGTAAACAATATGTTGCGCTGCTGACGATTTGCACTCAAGATGTCGCGGTGAGTCTTGTTGTGGTTTAGACCACCAGCGCTGTTCCTCTGATATGAAAGCGTACTTCTAAGTCTCCTAAGTTTGACTGGTGCTTTATTCTGTTACATACTTCAAGAAACAGAGCAGTGGAGCCCATCTTTATTGTTTTACCATATATTTGATCTTTGGCATTGTCTGGGGACGTTCAAAGAAAACTACAACCAAAAATGTTTGTGTCCTCCCATCTCCTCCTGCACAACTCTGCCAGTAGAACCGTGGGAATTACAAATATAGTTGCCTGAAGTTCTGGTAAAGAACAGACATATTTTCTACATGTTAAACAGGTATCAGAACAAACAACATACTTTATAAACTTTGTTACATTATTTTTGTTACATACATATAGACTCTACTATAGTTAACTTTTTAAATGACTGCAATAAGTCATCTTCTGAGCAGGTATAATTAATATTCTATAATATAGGAGCGAGAACATCTTATGTACTGACTGGCAATAACATACTCACTGTACTCATGGGAAGCTTTTTGTGACATCATCAAACTATAGGTTATGATAAATCATGAACTCCAAGCTTAAATTAGAGGCGCCAATTGTCACGAACAGCACTCACCTGAGTCTGCGTGACGCTTATGTGACACAGGGTTAACCACACAACAACCACTTGGTATGTCTAAAATGATTAAATACTTCCCTATCTAAGCCACACACTAGCTTTGCGATACTAATTACCACCACCAAGGTTTTTTCGGATAAGAGCTGACATTCTTATTTAGGAAGCCTTCGGTTCTCCCTAGCATTAATCCAACACAATTTACTTTAATCAGAGTTCACTTAAACCACAAGGTTTGCACAGTTTCAATTAGGTAGCGTCTGGACCAAACTGTCGCGTGAATTCATAAGAACACAGAGACTAGAACTTATTAAGTGTAATTTAATATGGAAGACACATCCACAATGCTTAAGATAAAAAGATAATAAAATGACATACAAATATAGTGCAAATGTTTCTTATAAAATAAAAAGGATAAAACACAGAATTGATACCTCACTTAGAATCAAGTTTGTGGTGCCGGGAGGAGCAGGAAAAAATGGAACCTCTTCAATTACTCCCTCAGAAGAAGAACCCAGAGTTACATTTTCAATACAGTTTTAAAGTCAAGCTACAGGGCCCCCCAGCCCCCTTCCCTGTGAGGTCAGAACCAACAGGAGGGGAGAATGCAAATTAGGGTCTTATGACTTTGCTGTTTGAATACCTCTAAGTCAAGTTTTCTTTACACCGTCCTAACTTTTCAACAGTATGGTTTACGAACATGATTTTACCTTCACACAACAGGTCCTAAGTTTCCCTTCATCTGCATACCACACATGCCTCTGGTATGTATGATATTGGAGAAAATGATATGATCTTTTCCTGTGCCCTTATTCAGCTTGAATTTGTCATTAACATACAACCCAGTCTCTGCAGTCGGCCTGTCTGGGGCCTCCCAAACATGTGTGAGATTTCATTGTCTTGCAAGAGATCTCCTCAAAGGCATTCACATTTGCCATCCTGCCATAAATGGTATAAGGTGCTATCCTTATCTACCAGCCCCCCTGGGTGGTTTAACATACACAAAACCCCTTGATCTAACAGCTTCTAACAGAACCATGTTACACTAACTTATCAATGGATTCATTTGATACAACCTAGTTACACTGCAGTTATGAATTATCCCTTATAAATAACTGCAAGCTCTCTATGTTCACGACACCTTCCCTTTTTAAGAGATGACATGGGAATTGACTGACAGGTCATTGCCCAAGCCATCTCCCCCATATCCCACCAGGTTCAAATGGAATAGCTGATAGCTGGGCCTCAATAGTTTCTCTGGGGGAGGGGTTAAGAAGGGCTTAACTATCTCGGACAGCTGGAACTTTTGGTCCTGCAATAGCTGTGGGCTAACCTCTGTATTCTTACCTACGCTCTCTGCACCTTTCACTGACTGTGTGTCTTTGTGGGTGCTGCTTGAGAGAACGTCTCCCTCCCACAAGGACTCCTGTAAATGGGAACCCTTCAATCCTGGCACAGCGGAATACCTACGTCCACTTTGCCCTGCTTCCCCGTTACACAATTCCCCGTCTGTGGGATACACTATGTGATTCTGATCTGAGGGTCTAAGGAACCGGACACTCCGCTCCCCCTTAGACTCATCTATCTGGGGGTGTAGTGTAACAGGGAGTTTGGGCCCCTCATCTATCTCCTCTAAGCCGTTAGACGGCTGGCTGAGTGAGTGTGGGCTAGCAACTGACTCCCCTGTCTCTATAGGCAACTCAGAGGAATGGTCAGAACTCAGATGTAGATCTAAGTGGTGAACATTCGAACTACAGGTCCCAGCAGCAATGTAAGGATTGCTGTCCCTCGCTACTTCCCGTTGGTCAGGACTATGTGTCTCCCCCACATGCTCACCCGCTCTGTGTGCAGCTGATTCAGGCACAGAATATACATCTTCCCTCTGCCCTCCCTGCCAGTTACCTTGTACAACATCTTCTGAGCATATTACCTGGGTAGAAACATTGTGTTTCTCTAGCACAACAGAATTAATCACATGGTCATCTGTCCCATTTCTAGAAAGCACATTATCTATACCAGTATTAATGCCCATATCTGCAATCACAGTATCCGCTCTCCCAATCCCATGACAAGATGTCAGTGTAAAAACAGGTTTAGATTCTAACACAATACTGTTATTGGCATTATCCTCATTATTCGCATTAGGTACAATAATACATTCTCTTTCCTTGTCACCTCCTGGTGCCTGGGAAAAAACGTGGTTACTCTCAGCAGGTTCTTGTACTGTAACATGGGCGGCACTAAAATCATTACACACTTCAGGTATAATATGGCATTTCCGTTCCCTGTCACATCCTGGTTTACACATTTCAGGTGCAATTGAACAGACCTTTTCCTTGTCACCTCCTGCTACCTGGGAACAAACTTTGGTACTTTCAGTTGATTCTGACACAGTAACAGGGGTGGCATTGACATCGTCATTATAGACATACTGAGACAACATTCTTCCTAAATCTGTCCCCAGTAACACATCTATAGGCATATTATCTGAGACCCCGACATCCCTTATACCTCTTCCAGCACCCCAATCAAGGTAAACTTTGGCTACAGGTACAGTTAGGTGAATTCCTCCTACTCCTTTCACAGAAATACATTTTCCTGGAATGAAGTCCTCTAACCCTACCAGTTCTGAATGAACTAATGTAACATCCGCACCAGTGTCTCTTAACCCCACAGTTACCTTGTCACCCACAGTGACTGTTTGTAAGTTGTCCTTCCGGCCCACTTCTGGTCCCGCAACACAGAGGACAGCTGGTGAAGATTGCAGGGAAGGTACCCCCCCAGCGGAGGGTGAACTGGTCTTCTTCTCTGGACAGGCGGTACTAATGTGCCCCACCTGGTTGCACACAAAACACCTGCGGGTGTCTCCCACAGCAGGCTTTGCCCCAACCCTCCCAAAAGATGAAGAAACAGTGGGTGATGGAGTTAAGGGGGGTGGCGTTGATCCTCCTGGCCGGCCCCCTTTCCAGGCCGACTGTCCTGGCACAAAAGTTCCTCTTTTAGCTGCAGGTGCCCGGGTGACAGTGTACTTGTCAGCCAGTCTAGCTGCTTCCGCAGATGATGTAGGGTCCCGATCCACTACCCATTCCTTCACATCAGCCGGGCACAAAGTCAGAAACTGCTCCTGGATCATCAAATCTTGCAGAGCATCAAAGGTGGTGATCTGTAGCCCTCCAACCCACTGTTTGAAGGAAGCACACAGCTGGGCCACCAGTCCTGAATATGTGTCAGAGGCACTGCGTTTTAAATCTCTGAATTTCTGCCTATGCGCCTCTGGGGTGATGTTAAAACGTTGCAACAGGGCACTTTTGATTGCCTCATAATTTCCGTCCATCTCAGGTGGAAGATCTGCAAAGGCTTCTAATGCTTTACCTCGCAAACCAGGGGTTAAATATTGTGCCCACTGATCTTTGGGCAGCCCATACTGTCGGCAAGTCTTTTCAAATCCTCGCAAAAAAGCATCTACATCCCCGTCTTTTTCCAATACAGGGAAATTCTCAGGACGGGGTCTGCTAATACCAGTGTCTTTGGCTTCTGGCTGGCGTTTGAGCTTGGCAAGCTCCAGCTCATATCTCCTCTCTGCCTCTCGCTCGGCAGATTCTCTTTCTGCCTGTCGCTCTGCTTGGCGCTCCGCTGCCTCCATAGCAGCGTGCCTCTCTGCTGCCTCCATAGCAGCGTGTCTCTCTCTCTCCTGACGGTCAGCAGCTTCCTTCTCCTGGAACTGCTGTATAAGTTGCATTTTAGTTGTAATGTCCGCTGGGCCCAAATATTTCAGGGCGGTTTGCATATAAACGTCCATAGCAGTGTCCACACATGAACCATTAGAATTATCCGAAATTAACCGTCCCTGGTTTTGAGGAATATCCACAGTCAGGTCCGCTCCTGAGTCCTGGCTATGCTCTTCCTTGGACACAACTGTGAGTTGATGTTCATCCCTCTGTACAAGAGCTTCAATCAATTGCTCCTTACTTTTGCCACTGGTGGGAATTCCTGCATCCTCACAATCTGAAATCAGCGCCTCCTTTGTCAAACGTTTATATGCAGCAGCCATTTCCTCAGTTTAATGCCAAATAAAAAAAGATAAGAAAAAAAAGAGAAGGGGAGGGAAAGAAACAATTGCTGTATGTCTTATAATGTTTTAAGCATTGAGTTCAGTCTCTGGTGAATTAGTCTGTATTTCCTCTCTCAGGGATCACACAACCCTAATTCACTTAAGTTCTTAAAAAAAAAATTAAAAATATATCCCACCGCTGCCACCAATTTGTCACGAACAGCACTCACCTGAGTCTGCGTGACGCTTATGTGACACAGGGTTAACCACACAACAACCACTTGGTATGTCTAAAATGATTAAATACTTCCCTATCTATGCCACACACTAGCTTTGCGATACTAATTACCACCACCAAGGTTTTTTCGGATAAGAGCTGACACTCTTATTTAGGAAGCCTTCGGTTCTCCCTAGCATTAATCCAACACAATTTACTTTAATCAGAGTTCACTTAAACCACAAGGTTTGCACAGTTTCAATTAGGTAGCGTCTGGACCAAACTGTCGCGTGAATTCATAAGAACACAGAGACTAGAACTTATTAAGTGTAATTTAATATGGAAGACACATCCACAATGCTTAAGATAAAAAGATAATAAAATGACATACAAATATAGTGCAATTGTTTCTTATAAAATAAAAAGGATAAAACACAGAATTGATACCTCACTTAGAATCAAGTTTGTGGTGCCGGGAGGAGCAGGAAAAAATGGAACCTCTTCAATTACTCCCTCAGAAGAAGAACCCAGAGTTACATTTTCAATACAGTTTTAAAGTCAAGCTACAGGGCCCCCCAGCCCCCTTCCCTGTGAGGTCAGAACCAACAGGAGGGGAGAATGCAAATTAGGGTCTTATGACTTTGCTGTTTGAATACCTCTAAGTCAAGTTTTCTTTACACCGTCCTAACTTTTGAACAGTATGGTTTACGAACATGATTTTACCTTCACACAACAGGTCCTAAGTTTCACTTCATCTGCATACCACACATGCCTCTGGTATGTATGATATTGGAGAAAATAATATGATCTTTTCCTGTGCCCTTATTCAGCTTGAATTTGTCATTAACATACAACCCAGTCTCTGCAGTCGGCCTGTCTGGGGCCTCCCAAACATGTGTGAGATTTCATTGTCTTGCAAGAGATCTCCTCAAAGGCATTCACATTTGCCATCCTGCCATAAATGGTATAAGGTGCTATCCTTATCTACCAGCCCCCCTGGGTGGTTTAACATACACAAAACCCCTTGATCTAACAGCTTCTAAGAGAACCATGTTACACTAACTTATCAATGGATTCATTTGATACAACCTAGTTACACTGCAGTTATGAATTATCCCTTATAAATAACTGCAAGCTCTCTATGTTCACGACACCAATAGCCTCAAAACGAGATTGCACAGCTCATAGGACATCACTGTACATTGGATTTCGGTTTTAATCAGTCTTTTCATTAATGTCAGGTTTATGAAAACTGCATGGCAGGTGAACATCACTTCTTCTCTTGCTTTTGTCAAAGAGTGTGTGAATTTTTATGATCTTGACAGACTGCCTCTGGCTGTCATGTGTTGGTGGTTTTACAGTAGATCATGGTCAACTGAAGGCTAAAAGGTAAAGTTGTAGATAGAAAACCAATGCCTCCTAAGACAGCAAGGTTTAGCAAAATAGAACTTTATTTTCCTACCACGACTGAGTAGAAGTGGTTTAAAGCCTGTAGCATCTACTTGAAGGATAGACCTTTGAATCAACCATCTGCATGTAATAGTTATGCCCTCACATCAGAACTGGATTGGCTTACTTAAAGCCCTATAGGCAGCTGTACTCTAATGAGTACTTATTTTAAAATGGGAGCCTCTTTATTGTTTCCTTAGCAGAGCCCAGTCTCGTTGCAAATACATATAGGAAACCCCAACCTGGTAGTTTGTGTAAAGTATAGACCTTATTCTTATACAATCCAGACTCCAGTGTGATGACTAGTGTACAGGGCCGGACTGGGACTAAAAATCAGCCCTGGCATTTAAAGCACACAGGCCCACCTCTGTTGATAAGCTGGAAAAAAAAATGTGTGCCGCAGTGCAGTGGCGGTGCCGCCAAAGGCGTAGCTACATTATGTTGGGGGCGTGGTCAAAATGGTGCGTTGATACATACATTATAATAAAACATTACATTTATCAGACCCTCCCCATCCACATTACGCCACCCCCCCCAGATACATTATGACACCCCCAGCCCACTGTACTTATCTATGCTTCTGATGCTGCTGACATTCCTGTAGAGTGAGCAGGGAAGCTCTTAGTCTCATGAGATTAATAAATCTCGTGAGACTTAGAGCTCCGCTGCTTGCTCTGCAGGCTGTGCCCTGTCCGGGACGGAGCACAGATCCTCCTGCTGACCAACTGGATTAAGGCTCGCGGGGGCCCGGGCACTTAAGTCAGGGGGGCTCCTATGATGCAATTTGGCTATTAGACAAATTTTTGACAAATACAAAGGCAATACAGTGTGCACTACTGTTAGGTGCACGCAGTTCTGCCTTAACAAGCAATACAGTGTGAAGCAGGGCATATCTCCCAATTGTCCTTGTAGTCAGACCAAATCCTGACTAAGTGGAACAGTCACCCATCAAATTCAGAACAGTTGGCAGACTGTCCTGGTCTCTCCTACCTGTCTTGTCATGGTCACCACTTGTGGCTGCTGGTGTCTTTAGATCAGTTGCTGCTTGTCTGGATCCTGGAATGTTGGATGCCCTATTTGGAGAAAAAAATGAGCAGATGAAATTTAGCCCTGGTGTTAAATCAATATAGCATCCATGTTTTAAAATTAGGCTTCACTGCAGCCACAACATTAAAGTACTAGTATTCACATTTGATAAATACATCTATTTCCCTCCAACTAGCCCTGACATTAAATAGTATTCCCATTTAATAAATAAAACTATTTCCCTCTCTCCAAAGCACCCCAGCATTAAATTAAAAATCCAATCACCCCATCTGAAATTGATAGGCCCCACTATTAAATTGCCCCCATCTTCACCCCACAAATAGAATAGCACCCAATAATTAGCCCCCACCTGCAATTCCCTATTAGATTAACAGCCTACCTCCCACATTATATTAAGAGCTACCCATACACACATTATGGTCATACACCGGCCCACACACACATACTATAGTTATACTGTTACACACATACACACTATAATCATAAAGGTCATTCTTTGGATATTTTTTTTGGGGGTTATTTTTTTAGGAATTTGTATTCATTGTCATTCAGAGCTTGATTTATATATTTTTTAACTTTGTCGATCCCATTTTTATTGGCGCCTGTCAGTAAATTCTGTGTTATTTTTTGTTACACTATAATCATACCCTGTCACACAAATAGATAGATACCCTGTCACACAAATAAATAGATACCCTGTCACACAAATAAATAGATACCCTGTCACACAAATAAATAGATACCCTGTCACACAAATAAATAGCTCCCCTGTCACACATATAGCTCCCCTGTCCACATATAGCTCCCCTGTCACACATATAGCTCCCCTGTCCACATATAGCTCCCCTGTCACACATATAGCTCCCCTGTCCACATATAGCTCTCCCCTGTCCACATATAGCTCCCCTGTCCACATATAGCTCCCCTGTCCACATATAGCTCCCCTGTCCACATACAGCTCCCCTGTCCACATATAGCTTCCCTGTCCACATATAGCTCCCCTGTCACACATATAGCTCCCCTGTCACACATATAGCTCCCCTGTCACACATATAGCTCCCCTGTCACACATATAGCTTCCCTGTCACACATATAGCTCCCCTGTCACACATATAGCTCCCCTGTCACACATATAGCTCCCCTGTCACACATATAGCTCCTCTGTCACACATATAGCTCCCCTGTCACACATATAGCTCCCCTGTCCACATATAGCTTCCCTGTCCACATATAGCTCCCCTGTCACACATATAGCTCCCCTGTCACACATATAGCTCCCCTGTCCACATATAGCTCCCCTGTCACACATATAGCTCCCCTGTCACACATATAGCTCCCCTGTCCACATATAGCTTCCCTGTCCACATATAGCTCCCCTGTCACACATATAACTCCCCTGTCACACATATAGCTCCCCTGTCACACATATAGCTCCCCTGTCCACATATAGCTCCCCTGTCACACATATAGCTCCCCTGTCACACAAACTACCCCCTCCCTCTTACTTTGTGCGCTCCGCAGGGCGCTGTACAGTCTCTCCTAACACATGGGACGGCACCTATCACATGGTGCTCGTCCCATGTGACATCTCCAGAGCCATTCATAGGAGAGAGGGGAGGAGGGACCACACCAGGAAGTAAGTGTAGTGCCGACCCCACTGCTCAGCACACAGACTGTTATGCTGAATTCTGGCATGACAGTCTGTGTGCTGAGCGATGGGGCCGGCCAGCTAGTAACCGGCCCATCTGGCCATCGGCCCTTCTGGCATTTGCCAGAAGTGCCAGATGGCCAGTCCGGCCCTGCTAGTGTACAACAAATAACTTATGTGGGTGGGTAGTATACAATACAAGCCACATGCTTGCTGGCTGCTGTAGTATGCAGAACATAATCCTAGTTACTAATGCTGAGAGCAGATGCCTAATCCGTGTTTAAATTATAAATTGGGTGTGGTCCAATTTTTATTCTTCCCCTGCTGTTTGCCAGTGCGGGTTTCTAAAGTGCTTGTCAGCTTTGAGAGAGAAAAAAACAAAAAAAAACAAAGTTTTAAAAACTGCTGGTAATTGTAGTGCCATACCTTGTGGGTCGCTAAATTGTGAATTTGGTATAGTCCAGAAAGTTTTGTTGTTTACCTATGAATGCTGAGAGAAGCTAGGTTCCACTTCCCAGCACAAACTTCTGTGGGAATAGAAGACATATTAAGAACCTCGGTGAATGTAGCTGCAGTACAGGAGGAGAATACCTGTCTTCTCCGTGATGAGATAGCTCAGGAGAGCGGGAGAGGGATGCTTCAGCTAATCCCACGCTGCAGAAATTAATATTTGATGATGACATAGAGGCCTTTCGGATCACGTTTGAGCGTGCTGCCTACTGAGCCAAGTGGCCACCTGGGACTTGGTCCGAACACCTTGCTCCCTATCTTTCAGGAGCAGCACAATATACCTATATAGACCTGGACAAGGACCAGGCTGGTGGCTATCACCGGCTGAAAACCGCTATCTTGGTGAGGGTTGGTGTTACCAGAGCCAGGGAGGCCATCCATATCATGACTGGAGTCAGTTTGGGCTCAGCTTGCTGAACTTGGTAGAACACTAAAATGTGGTTGCAGCCAGAAAAGAACACTGAGGGCAGAATAATCGATATTCTGGCCATTGCCCATTGTATTTTGGGTAAGGTGACAACCGAACTTCCTGTTTGTGCATCCTCAGTAGAGCGATGCGGACGGCTGGAGGCCTACAGGTCTATATATTCATTCATATTCTCACAGACACTTAATTTTGTCCCATATAATGTACGTTTCAAGTTAATTTTTCTCAGACATTTGTCCTCATATGCTACTTACAGGGCAGTCCACATGTCTCATGCTAACACCTTAGCCTATGGTACCCATGGCTCTATCTACGTCAACAGTGTTTGGACTCTCTTCTGGGTTTATAGTGATTTTCCATGACTTTTCATGTTTAGGCTGTTTTTCCATGGCAAATTTCCATGTTGCATAATTCTCAGAGCCTGTCAGTTTTGTTAAGCTCATACTGGCTCCTGTACTCTGCATTTTTACTGTGTACTAAAATAAAGGACTTTTTCTGAAAATCAGCATTGTTTTAGTTGTGCATATTTCTGTTACTATTCTTTATATGTAAGCGCTTTCTTCAACATAGGTTCCTGGACCCATAACCGAATAGGTGTCAGCGGCGTTGGTGGTAGATGATAAACCACAGGAAGCTTTTAGACCAGTATTGGCCTTATTTCAGAACTTGTTGTAGCAGATGATATATACATATATACAGTTGCTCACAGTTGAAACTGACTTTAGCAGACAGGCAGTATGACAAGCTTATGCAGTTAATGTACTTAGCTATTATAGTACATTAATATATATGCAGATAGTAGTAAGCTATGTTGTAGCAAATGTCAGAAAACAGGTGGCTCATATATATTTTCTGCTTCCGGTCACTTTGAATATCTATATAAAAGTAAGTTTACACAAAAAAAATGCAGCTCTAGCTATGACATCTTTACAGTTCAACTGTCACCGGAAGAACCAAGCTGTGTGCCTAACTTCCTGTCTGTGCATGCTTGGTAGAACAATGCAAACAGTTGGAGGCTGCCCCACTTCCTGTCTTCACTAGATCACAGAGGACACCTCTACCAAGATGGTAGATGGAGTGTAGGGCTCATATTAACTCCTGCTGGGAGCTCCAGGTTTCCTCCAACACATCAAAAATATATTGGTAGATTAATTGGCTGCTGACAAAATTAACTTGTGTGTGTGTGTGTGTGTGTGTGTGTGTACCACTACTTTTCTGCTATGAATTCACTCTTTGTGTTAGATGTATGTATCATTATATATTATTCACATGAATACCATAGCAGACATTCAATAGGTGAGAATCATATACATGGTATATTTTAATTTCCTTCCAGACACTTATTCTGCTTAACATTAAAACCGTACAAATAGATAACCATATACACTTAGATACACATTACACATATGATACATTTAAGACATATGATTCTTATAACAGAAAAGATTACATGCAGATGTATCTTTATTTGAGATGATAATATTTATTTCAATTTATAATTCTTATGTAACCCCCTGTCACTGCGTGTAATGTTGAAGTGTACAGTTTAAGCAGTACACCTCTTTCTCAGCCTTGGCTTGCTCCTGGCGTAGGTGTAGATGACCAGAGGGTCCCTGCACATGCAGGTTATTTTTACAGAGTCTCTGTGAAGATGTTAGGACACAGGTGATGTAACTTGGTGGTGCAGTGCAATCAGATGTCTCAATAATGCGGGCACCAGACCATCTCTATATTGCAAAATAAACTTTTTATTTACATGCCTTCTTCATTCCAGCATATTCTTAAACTGTGCAGTGATAGATATTTACAGTTCCTATATACATCTCCTGTCTCCTCCTGCACAATTCTTAAGGGCTACATGGACAGAATATTAATTAATGGCATACTTATCTACTTTTGAAGGCAGCTGTCCGGGAGGGGGACCATCGAGGGGGGCGTGGTCACGCGTGGTGCGCCATTAGGCTCTGCCCCTGTCAATCTTTGGCAATTCTAGCCAATCGCAGCAGGTGGTGGGGCCACGATGGCGCATTTAGCCCCGCCCCCACCATCTACAACAACGGGGACAGCTGGATCCGGGATTTTTGCCTGCTCTCTTGGGAGTCCAGGAGAACTCCCAAAAATTCGGGAGTCTCCCAGACATTCCGGGAGAGTAGGCAACTATGATTAATGGGGCAGTCACATACAAAATGGTGACATCCTCTGAGCCCCACCCCCTGCACGCCCACCTTCCCCCGACAGTTCCCGGATGCCGACTGCCATAAGTTGGCAAGTATGGATAAGAAGCAACTGTGGTCACAACTATGTGATAAGGTGAATGCGGTAGGCCCCATTAAGTGTACAAAAAACACATCTCTGATATCAAACGCAGAGTGAAAGATAAGATTAGAGGGAATGGTGGTGTGCCCACTCTGGTGATGACATACACGTCATATGAGGAGGAGTTCAAGCAGCTCATCCCAATTGAACTCCTCGAGAAAATTAACATGCAGGACACGGACAGACCTGTGTCCTACCCTGAGGCTGGTGAGTACTGTATAATGTTTCAAATGTTTATCCTTTATGGTTAGACAGTAATCCTGCAGCATGTAAATGGTTGATTTGTCTGCTCATTGAAAGCAAAAGCCTGAACCTTTTTGCATTTTTTTATTTTTTACCTTTTTTTTATGCTGAAATTTTTGGGTACAAGGAAAATATAAAACCTTTCAAAATTTTCTACAAACAGCACCAGCAGGCGTTAGCCAGGGGCATGATTACTCCTTAGAAGGTAAATCAAGCTATGTTGTAGTGATGGGCCGGAAAATGCTGTTATACATTTTCTTGTAATGAAAAACACCTGTAACTGCTGTTGCCCTGATAATGGTTATTAATGGGTTTTTATCCATTTTCTAAGGAACATCACAAGGCGGAAGGGAGGCCAATGTGGACACACCACAAATAGAGGCACCAGACATGGAAAGTGAGGAGTTCGTCACCTTAGAAACTGTGTCTACTTTCCCGGAAGTTGAGGAGTCTGTGCGGGCTGCACCAACACCCAGCCCACCAACTTACATACCCACCCAACCTCAACCTGCAGCAGTGCCAAATTTGGCTGAATCCATTCAGCATTTTAGTAGGGTTCAAAAAAATTTGGTGGCATTCCATCAGGTCTCCCTGACAGGTATTCAGTGCCAGCTATCCAAAGGCTTTAGATGCTTTCTCAATATTCAAGACACCCAGCAAAGGATGTCTACCTCCCTGAAAAGAGTAAATGCCAGCCTTATCCAACTAAACACAGGACTAAACAACCTAACTTTCCGGGAATTTAGTCTTTGTGTGTGGCCAATTATTGGCACGGCTGCCGGTGCCCTCATCATCAGTTGGCAGCACCATAAGCACTACCCCAAGCCCGCCATTGCCCGCTACTCCAGTGCAGAGTATTGGCCGTATCAGGGTTGGAAGACCGGCATCCACAAGCTGCTCAGATACATTTGAGACCGCAGCCCAAAAAAATAAAAAGACTTTAAAGTTTTTTCTTATGCATTTATGGCATTTTTTTTATTTCTGCAAAACAGACAAGTGACATTGTGCAGATTGTGTTCTTTATGTTGTTTGAAATTTAGTCAGAAAATAAATAATTTGTTTATGCACACTGGTATTTGCAAAGCTGATTGTCCTTAAGATGTTTAGATGCACAATCTGGGTAAACTTAAGGTTTTTTTTTATCTTCAAATGATGCTTAAATGGTTATTTCAGAACACATGCACATACCCTTAGAATGAGGTTATAGTTTTTTCAAAAATAGTCCTGTGCTTAGGCTGTTGATAATGATGTTGATTCTACCAGAATAGATAAAAATAAATAACAAGGTTACTGGTAATTACACACAATTACACTTACTTAAAAACCATACTCACCTGAAAAATAAGTCTGGATGATCCTTTCACTGACTTCCCTCCCCCCTCTGTATTATCCACATTAACTGATGGAATGAGCTCACCTGCTTTGTCACTGTCTACTGCTGGTGTTTGGGGTACACTTTGGTTTAGGGCCAAATTATGCAGCAGACAGTACAACAACACCATATCAGCCACCTTGCCTGGGGCATAGAGAAGCACACTGCAAGATGTATCAAGGCACATGAATGTGGACTTCAAAAGGCCAAAGGTACATTCTATCACCCCTCTAGTGGCTGCCACTCATTATATCTGTGTTGTGCAGGAGACTGTGGATTCAACAGTGGTGGCATAAACCAGGATTCACACCCATAACCTGAGTCACCTAAAATTAAACATAAATACATTTAGGTGACTTAAACATCACATAAAAACACCAAACACCTAAAAAATAAATTAAAAAATAAACACATGTGGTCTGCGCAGCCTAAAAGGAGCCTGGTGCTGGGAATGTTCTTCTCTCCCTCTCTGTGCGGACTCCAAAATCAGATGTTGCTCCAAAACACCCAACAACACCATTTTCAACTACCCTCAGCTTAATGGCCATTTGGATCCCTTTTTATAGTCCTCATTAGCCTGCACAGACCAATGACTGATGTGTGTGAATCACGCTTATAAAATGCAGCATGTTGTAGTGCTGTAGTGTCACAAGTATGTACTTTAAATGGTGTTCCAATCTATAAATATTAACTTTTGCCATAGCATTTAAAAAAAACCCACTGGTAATTAAATAGTAATCCAATACAATAAAAAAAACAAATAAAACATATAATCATTACAGAAAATTGAGACACTAATGTACATTTTTGCTCCTCTAAACCATAAATCATGATTAAGTTAACTTGTATTGCACCTACTGTTATATTAACATTGGCCTGCAGTGTAAAAGTGATGTGTTTGCTAATTTCGCCTATAGAAAGTAGCGTTTTGATTCTGGCGATTTTCGCATCAATCTCGGGCGAGTTTGCAAAATCGCAGCTTCATATATATGGCATTTTATATTGCTAGAGTGTCAAAATGTCGGTATTGCGATTTGTAGTGATTTGGGAAATAGCGATTTGTGCTAACCGCTTTACTGGCGATTTTATATCTACTCGCGCTTTAATATATATCGACGAGTTTAAACTCACCCGAGAAAATTGCTGAAGATGCCAAATCACACCTTGATACATTTACCCACTAGTGTGAAAAAACTTCAATTCTAGTGTCCAATCTTTGTAGCTATTGTAGTAAGAAGACCAAAATTATGGTGGTTAGTGTAAAAAGAAGAATGCAGTGCTGCTAGCTATTGTAGTCAGAAGACCTCTACTATACTCAATCATTTACTTACCTATGCACTGCTGTGATTCCTCTGGCACAGCACCACCAAATGCAGGAATGTGCACTGACACTATCAACTAAACAAGCTAATTAAACTCACCTGTAAATGATTAAGAAAGCTTTCAAGTCATAGAGGTATATTTACTAAGCTGCGGTTCCGGCGAACCGTCGATTCTCAACGCTTTGCCCTAGTTTTTTTAAAACAGCAATTTAATTAAAGACTAAACCCCATGGAATTTGTTTTTCATAAAATTGGCATTTTAAAAAATAAAATAAAAGTGCAGAGAATTGGCAGTTCATTGGAACCGACACTTCGTTAATAGTACAAACTCTGTTCTAGACAATGTTATCTGATTATATCACCTAGTGCAGAATATAGATAAAAACATCCCATATGACAAACTATGGGCCTCATTCAATAAGGAAAGTAAAGCAAAAAAAATGAGTAACTTTGAATCTTGGCAAAACCATGTTATATGTAAGGACAAAATTTATAGTTGGGGTATAGCATGTCCTAAATAAACTTTTAATATCTGTGTAGTAATAAAGCTATCAAGTATTTGCATCCTACATGCAAAATCAGCCAGTATTTTCCTTATGTGCAAAATAATAAACTAATTTACAACTTGGTTTTGCTAAGGTTCATTTATTTTGCTTAACTTTCCTTAATGAATCAGGCCCTATATCCCATGGTAGTCCATATGTATTGGTGTGGAAAAATACATGAAATTATGGAAACATTGGGCCTGTTTGAATTGGTTAATGCATGGCTTAGTTCTTTAAGATGGTGGGAATTCAAGAGCTGACATTTTTACTCCTTCTGATTGGTCGTTCCTAGTTAAATGCAGACTAGCCACATTCATACATCATAGTTTGGGCCTGATTCATTAAGGAAAATTAAGCAAAAAATTTGTAATTTTTCTTACTCATTTTTTGCTTAATTTTCTTGCTCACTTTTCTGGACAAATCATGTTGTAATGCAAGGGGTGCAAATTAGTTTATTATTTTGCACATAAGAAAAATACTGGCTATTTTTTATGTAGCAGACAAATATTTGATAAGGATAATCTAGGACATGCCCTATCCCAATTATAAATCTACCATCACATTTTACATTTACCTCCCCTCTCCAGTGCAACATGGTTATGCCTTAATTGCTTTCTTTTGGTTAACTTTCATTAATTATTCAGGCCCTATGTGCCTACTTGAAAAAACAAGATTTTGCATAGTTTGATATTTAAATAAGCTTCAGGAGGTGATGATTGAGTATTTAGAGGTTTGCCCCTGCTTTAGCGGATGGCCCTAGAAGATCTTTAGAGGGGCTAAAACAATCTGATTGTTATATGTTTTTGGAGGTGGCAGAGTTGCACACAATTACCAATGTAATAAAAACACTAAAGTTAACAAATGAGAAACATGAAAGAAAAGATAGTCCAAATGCACAATTAATTTTATCAATTTAAGCCAAATTAGCAAAAATAAAATTCATAAAGCATTCCCATTTTTGAATTTACTGTTAATTAGAGACGCTCAGGCTCGCGTGCCCTCGGATTTGAAAACGAGGCAAAACGTCATTGTTACTTCGTCGGATCTCGGATCTCGCAAGCTTTGGATTCTATAAGTACCGCCCTCCATGGCGATCCAGTGCCATTCCAAAGAGGAACACAGGAGGAGTAGCACAGTTCTTGGCAGTCTCTAGTGCAGTTGGGCAGTGTCATAGGTAGAAAAGAAAGAGGAGGGGTAGCAGTGTTCTTCAAAGCCTCCAGTGACATTCAGGAGAGCTCCATTGCTCCATTGCTAATTGTCATTGCTGAAATAGAAATAATAGGTCTGGCATGCTTGGTCTTCTAAATCTGCAGTCTTGAAAGTGTATGAAAATAATATTGTGACCTGTGAGGTGGTCAAAATTGACTGCAAATGACTTGAAATTAGTGTTATTGAGGTTAATAATAATGTAGGAGGAAAAAAAGCAAAAATATGTGATTTTAGCAAAAAAAAATAAAAATAGGGATTTTAGAAAAAAATCGGGATCAAAAAACAAAATGTGAAGTTAATCCAGATCCAAAACCAAAACCAGAACATGGGGGCCAGTGAACATCTCTACTGTTAATGTATAAATATTTATGCTATAAGCCCCCCCGAAAAATAGCCACATTTAAACATGACTCATTTCACAATGATTGGATCAGTACAACACTTCTTGGAATGTATCCAATGTGACAATAACAAGAACCAAGCTTTATTTATAGTTGACATTTGTATACAGTAAAACATCTGAGACATTACAGAGCCATTTTTGGTAAATATTAGTAAAAGAACACTCTGTTTATTATGGTCAGCATTACACTTGTGGTCAAACTGAAATAATTTTCTTTTGAACATTTGACAAAGCTGTACAGTAATAGTCCTATTAACAATCAATTTCCCTATACTACTAAAGTGTTTGTATGAAGAACTGATCATTCTTACGGGATTATTTGCTTAAATAACATAGATTTGTTGATGTAGACTAATGAATTAGAAGCGAAAGAGGATGAGCTTTGATGCTCTTTGGACACTGGAGGGAACTATGTTTATTTAGCTTTTGCCAGTGAGGCGTGAAAAGGATGCAGCTGGAGACCTGGCTGGCACAATGAAATTCCAGGCACCTAACTCCCTATCTTAAATTGAACAATGTGATGTCTGACTGCTGTACACTGCTTGAGAAGTGACATTTTGTTATCCAGCATGTTACTTAAATTTATATAATAATGAGTATATTTGGGCAGCATGGTGGCTTAGTGGTTAGCACTTCTGCCTCACAGCACTGGGGTCATGAGTTCAATTCCAAACCATTTCCTTATCTGTGAGGAGTTTGTATGTTCTCCCCGTATTTGCGTGGGTTTCCTCCGGGTGCTCCGGTTTCCTCCCACACTCCAAAAACATACTGGTAGTTTAATTGGCTGCTATTAAATTGCCCTTAGTCTCTCTCTCTCTGTCTGTGTGTGTGTGTATGTTATGGGATTTAGACTATAAGCTCCAATGGGGCAGGGACTGATGTGAATGAATTTTCTCTACAGCGCTGTGGAATTAGTGGCGCTATATAAATAAATAGATGCTGATGATGAAGTATTAGGATTGGGGGGCAGTTTTTTGTAATGTTTTCTAAAAAAGCTATCATTGGTGTATCACACATATGATGTACACCGATCAGGCACAACATTTAAACCACTGACAGGTGAAGTGAATAACATTGATTATCTAGTTACAGTGGCATCTGTCAAGGGGTGGGATATATAATGCAACAAGTGAACAGTCAGTTCTTGAAGTTGATGTGTTGGAAGCAGGAAAAAGGGACAAGCATAAGGATATGAGTGACTTTGACAAGGGCCAAATTGTGATGACTAGATGACTGGATCAAAGTAAATCCTTGTGGGGTGTTACTGGTGTGCAGTGGTTAGTAGCTAAAATAAAGTGGACCAAGAAAGAACAACCTGTGAACCAGCGATAAGGTCATGGGCACCCAAGGCTCATTGATGAGCGTGGGGAGCAAAGGCTAGTCCGTCTGGTCCAATCCCGCAGAAGAGCTGCTGTAGCACAAATTGGAGAAAAAGTTATTGCTGGCTATGATAGAAAGGTGTCAGAACACACAGTGCTGCATCACAGCTTTCTTCATATGGGGCTTCGTAGCCGCAGACCAGTTAGAGTGCCAGCACTAGACCAGGGAGCAATGGAAGAAGATGGCCTGGTGAGATTAATCACATTTTCTTTTACATCATGTGGGCAGAAGGATGCTTGTGTGTTGTTTAACTGGGGAAGAGATGGCACCAAGATACACTATGGGAAAAAGGCAAGCTGGCAGAGGCAGTGTGATGCACTGGGCAATGTTTTGCTGGGAAAACGTGGGTCCTGGCATTCATTTGGATGTTACTTTGACACGTACCACCTACCTTAACATTGTTTCAGACCAAGTATACCCCTTCATGGCAATGGTATTCCCTGATGGCAGTGGCCTCTTTCAGCTGGATAATGCATCCTGCCCAGGCGCGGGCTGGGATGCTGCAGGCAGGGAGGCACACAGGCGATGATGACGCGGCCGCATCCCCTGTCATGTGATGCGGCCGCCTGTGCGCTGACGCGGCCGCATCTGATGACATCAGATGCGGCCGCAGAAAAAAATCAGAAGAAATTGCATCGGGGGGCGGCCGGCCGGCCTACCCCCGGCCCTAAAAGCGCAAAATCTGAGCGGCCCGGGGGAGGCGATGCCCCCCTGCCCCCCGGCCCAGCCCTCCTCTGATCCTGCCACACTTCAAAAATTGTTCAGGAATGGTTTGAGGAACAAAGAGTTCAAGGTGACTTGGCCTCCAAATTCCCTAGTCACTGCGGAGATGTAAAGTTTCCTCTCACTCCATAGAGCTGTGCAGGAAAATCTGTAATTTTCGGGTACCATAGTAACTGATAACGAGCGCAGCCGGACATCGCGTTAATGTCCAGCGGTTCTTTGTCAGGAATTGAATTCTCCGGTAAGATCAAGTTGACCACACACACAGGGACTCATGCAGAGTCCCTGAGTCCCTGTGTCCCTGTGTCATATGCAGAAGCACAAAAAGCATGTTTACTTAATGTGCATGCAGAGCAGAAAGAATTGCACCACAGTCTGCGTGCAGGGTGAACTGTATTCCTGATTACACCTCTCTACATTTTGAGAGGTGAAACAGGAAAGAGAAGGGGTGGGCTGGCACAGCCTGAGTACAATAAGGACATGTTAATGTTCCTTACATACTATGTAGGAAGCAGCCACAAATAGGTCTGGGCTGTTGCGGCTGGCATCTTGATGTAAAAATCCCAGTCTTCGTAAAAGAAAAGAAACATAATATATGCCATTAGACTAGCGTATATTGCATCCAACACTGCATAAGGCCATTGTAGCTGCTTGTATAATTAGGACTGGTCTTGTCCTGCAGTGCTGATTGCTCTCCCCATTTATGCATGTCAGTCTGTGAGACCCAGAGCTGCAATCCAGTAACAGGAGTCTTGCGGGGGAATATCTCCACTTAAAGGGTGCATAAAGGAAGGGGTGCCTAGCTAGCAGGGGTTATACAAACATGTAAAGCCTCTTTGGTCTTATTAACTGCATGTCTACTGCCCCAGGATTATATAACAGGGAATTTTTTGGAGTGATGCGGATTCAGTGAGCATATGCATTTATTGGGTTGAGACAAAAGTTATTTTATGACGAGTCTTTACTAAATATATCCATTGCCCGTATTAACATGCCTCAAGGTGCACATTTTCCAAATCAGCAATGAAAAGCCAAAGGTACAGATTTGAATGTAATCTATTAAACAAAAATCCTCTTTATTCTTTTATTTCTCATAATGACACATATGCTGGGAAGATCATTTTGTACATATAAGATTTATAGTTCTCTTTGTTGCTTACATAAATACTGTATATCTTGTCAACGACACTTAAACAAACTGTCAACAACATGAGCTTCCCAAGAACATCTCAAAGTGATTCTTTATATTTACCAAACAAATAGCAGAAACATTTTTTAAAAAAGAATGTATGATTTACTCAAATGTTTCTGTGCAATACACCATACTATTAGATTAACAAATGTGAACATTTGCTTTCATTTGTGGAAAAAATGTACATTGGAAGAGTTAGATAAGGTCACTCAGATTCACATAGCTTAGTACATTAATAATAAACTCATAATGTAATTTAGGTGGAATGATATACAATTTAGAGTACAAATGTGTATACTAGTCATATACAGTACTGAAAGGGTTTTCACGTGCCATGACATATGTTGCTTGTTCATTATTCATAAATTTACAATGACTGTACAACCGTACTTCTTCTAGTTAAATAAAGTTAAATAATGGGTATTCTATTATACTACCTGTGACTGGATCACTCATAAATAAAGTATGGTATGAATTTATTTAAAGGAAATAGCGCAGGGCGCTTGTTTATATAATTGCACATGCACTTATTTTTTATATCGTTATTTCTGAGACCAGGGTAGAAAATGATTTTTTTCTGTTTAGCCTTTCTAGAGAAAATGCATAATGTCTCATGTATATATCTGATACAATGAGCCTTTGTTTACAAAGCCTTTGGTGTATTGTGATGTGGGGAATTGGCTTGTTTGGGTTTGTGTTGTTCTGTGGGAATGTGTATTTGGCGACTGTCTGAAGAAGGTATTCATGTCAGTTAGACCTTTTGACTTTCTAGTATGTATCCTGCCTCTGAAATAAGATGCAGGATATCACAGCAAGGTTTTTAAGAAATTCATAGCTTAATGTGTAAATATTATTGGCTTTGCAATGCCAGTTAATCCATGTTTGTGTGAACAGGTTATATCCTGATGCTAAAAATAGCCTGTGTCTAAACTGTATAAAAGGCACTAGCTTGTATTGGAAACGTGTTCTCTTAATTTTCATCTGCCCTGATCACTGGTACCTCCAACCAGTGTGAGAGCAAATAAACATCACTTGCTTCAAAGACCTGCTTGAAAACATCTTCAGTATTGCTGTATTCCTGTGACCTGCAGATTAGACCCAAAATCTAATCCGTTCTCTGGCTGTCTCTGAGGTTTGGACCCAAGCTTTTCCAGTACCACCGCTCTGCCGCTACCATGCAGCCCTGGCCAGTGTGATAGGCCAGGGGGATCCATCCACAGCAACCCTAATCTATAAAAAGAGGTCAGGAGTACCAGCCCAAATGTACCAGCACAGGAGTACAATAGCAGTGACAGTTACCCAGAAGGAACGTGGCTCTGAGCGCCATAAAGGAGCTCAGTGGTGGCAGCATTGTAAGCCCCTCCTACTGCAGCAAGAGGGCGCATTTGGGATAACGTAAGGGAACGGTGGCAAAATAAGCCCAGCCGGTTCCCGGCAACAACAGACAGGGTGGCATAGGCGGTCCATCCTGTCACACTGCCTAAAATTGGTCAGCTATAAGTTCCAAAGTTTGTAGAATTCACTACTTCTGTGATATTGGTGCCATTTATTTTTAGCAAGCTCATCTGGTTTATGCATGCCAGTGCATGCAAATATTTTAACCCGATGCTTACTGTTATCCATAGAGTTATGTCGATGGTGACATAACTAGCCAATGTTCATTAACATTATATAGATATAGCAGCTGTTCTTTAAGTTCACTTAAAGTCGCCAGGAATATTCTGTCCTGGACACATGATTACTGAACACAATTCTCAAAGTGAGCATTATAAACAGTCCACTGTTGTCTCCAGGGCTTCTGAATTGATAATAGGAAATCATCATGGATCTCCTAGAGTAAAGGGAAGTCCAGGAGGGGGGCTGCAGGGAAGATCTGTTAAGTTTGCTAGTTATTACATTTTAATCATATTTTTTTCCTGTGTGCACAGCGCATACACTAGCCCACTTGTCCTCTGAGAAAACTTTGCGTCCACACACAAAAAAAAAATCTGCCCACTTGTGCTCTGAAAAAGCTTTCCCCACACAAACGAAGAACATGTCCAAAAATAGGACCAATCATCTTCTGTTTTGTTCATTTTATTATTAGGGCTGCAAATTTGCCGTTTTGCTTTGCTACATTTATGTGCTGAGCACATTAATGTAGCACATTTGCAGGATAGTAGCATGCATGTCAACTTTCAAAACTTCTCCCCTGGGAGATCCCGGGGGAAAAGTCATGTGACAGGGGGTAGGAGGGGTGTAGTGACGTCGTATAACTGGGGCTTGGCTTAATGACAAGATTAAGCCCTGCCCTCACCATTCAATGCCGTGAAGTTTTGCGAATCCCGGAGGTTTGCCTACTCTTCCGGGAGTGTGGGAGGACTCCCCGGAAATCGAGAGCCTCACGGGAATTCCGGGAGAGTAGGCAAGTATGGTTAATAGTTACAACAATGGCCTAAAGCAATACATTCATCATCCTATCCTGCCCCATCCTTAGCGATACCTGCCATTTTCACATGCAAAGGTATTAATATAAGGGCAAATCTGCACAAGTGGGTATATAACGTCCCAAACACTGGAAATATTGTGCTGTACTAGTATGCTGTAAATGACTCACAATTTATTTTATGGCAATTTTTTCCCCTTGTAGTTGCTTGTTGTTATATGTTTGTTTCACTTCATTTCAGCATGAAAAGGAAATGGAACTGTGCACTCAGAATGACAGGATTATGGTTATCCGCCCAAGAGTCTTCAACAAATCCTAACAACTATGTTTAAAATATAACAGACAGCAATCTAAGGTCAAAGTTCAAATTAAACTGCTGTTCACTGTATAAAGTAGAATCTGTTTATATTGTCTTAAAAATTAAATTGAGCCCTATAACTTGGTGCAAGACGTCTGGTCAGAGTATGACTGTGTCAAACTCGCATTCTACCACATGCTGTACATAACACTCTGTTAGCAATGACATCCTCCAGACCAGTTTTTGTTGTTTTTTCAATTTGGAGGAAAAAAAAGTAATTTGCTGTCACCTTATATCAATGCCCCAAGTCATGTACTACTTTGTTAGGTGATAGATATATCTATATCTACATATATATATATATATATATATATATATATATATATATATATATAATATATAAAAGCCTAGCGGCGCGTGTTAGTGTGTGTGTGGAAAAAACTACCGGGTGACAGAGTGCTCAAGCTGCAGCGCCACCTGCTGGGCGGAGTTATATACTACACTGACCTACTAAATTCTTAGCATTATCTTCTAATCTAATATATAAAAACCTAGCGGCGTGTGTTAGCGTGTGTGTGTGTGTGGAAAAAACTATTTTCTCAGAAAGGGCTCATCCAATTGACCTGAAATTTGGTATACTGACTGTCACTCACCAGACTGTGAGTGCTTCTTCCCGTGTGTTTAGGAACCGTGGCCGTCCACCATCCTGAGGGTCTGCGCATGTGCAGCCCTTTCAAACCTTCAGTACATGTTCCTTTTAGTTAATTGGCTGATCAGGCAACACTCCCTATTTAAAGCACCTGCTGTCTATGCCTCGTTGCCTGATCTTGGAGTCTCATTCCCCATGAGCCTCTGAAGGTGTTCTTGTGTTTCCTCGTGTATTCAGCCCAGCTGATTCCTGTGGTTTCCAGACCACTTCAACTCTCCTGTGGTTTCCAGACCACTTAAACTCTCCTGTGGTTTCCAGACCACTTCAACTCTCCTGTGTTTCATCGTGACTGCATTAGCTGATTCCTATCCGCTGCCTCCGTGCACTACAGTTACCAGCTCACTTCAACTCTCTTGTGTTTCATCGTGACTTCATTAGCTGATTCCTATCCGCTGCCTCCGTGCACTTCAGTTATCAGCTCACTTCAACTCTCCTGTGTTTCATCGTGACTGCATTAGCTGATTCCTATCCGCTGCCTCCGTGCACTACAGTTATTAGCTCACTTCAACTCTCCTGTGTTTCATCGTGACTTCATTAGCTGATTCCTATCCGCTGCCTCCGTGCACTACAGTTATCAGCTCACTTCAACTCTCCTGTGTTTCATCGTGACTGCATTAGCTGATTCTTATCCGTTGCCTCCGTGCACTACAGTTATCAGCTCACTTCAACTCTCCCGTGTTTCATCGAGACTGCACTAGCTGATTCCTATCCGCTGCCTCCGTGCTCAACAGTTCCAGCTCATCTCCACTCTCCCGTGTTTCAACGTGACTGCACCTGCTGATTCCTATCCGCTACCTCCGTGTATCTGCAGTGTCCTGCTTGTCGCTAACCTCCAGTACTCCTCGTGTCTGCAGCCAGCTGATCCGCTCTCCGTGCTTCTACAGTGTTCCTGCCTGTGTCAACTCGCCTGTCTGCATTGGATCAACGCTCCGCTGCTGTCTTCTCTGCCATACCACTTCTACTCTTCAGTGATCTCCAGGTGACCTGTCCAATATACTACTGCTTCCTGAGTATTGTTTCCATCGTTGCTGGTCTACCTACCTGTGCGCTGCACCTACTTGGTTACCGCTTCCATTTCCCTGGGACTTCGCATCCTGCCGGCCTCCTGCCACTCAGGTATCTCTGCACTCCTTTCTGACAGCCTGCTCTTCTGAACCACGGTATGCATACTTATCATTGACTGTGCTCGTGTATTGCATACCTTGCTGGACTGAGTTGTTCTTCTCTGGAGTTTGGTTATCCACTGAGACTATTGCCATCATTTGACTGTGTTACCTTGTAGTCTGGATAGTTCCTGTGACTTTGTATATTTGTGCAGTGCTGCTCAGTTATTACTACTTTGTGCATATCATCGTGGGATCAAGTTCAGTGTGCCCGTGTATACTCTGCATTACATTTATCTCCCCGTGCTCCTCCTCACATATATATTTCAGTGGTACAACTTGCTAGAGGCAGACCACTGATTCCTGTTTCAGTATCCTTCCATATAGCAGTGGTACAACTTGCTAACGCAGACCACTGACTTCTCGGATACCTCCACCTGGATTCCGTTCCCTCACCTAGACAGCGGTACAACTTGCTAACGCAGACCGCTGACTCTCATCACCTCCTCGTTACTTCTGGACATTCCTCCTCACTATAGCAGTGGTACAACTTGCTACCCGCAGACCAATGACTACCCTCACGTTTCCTTTGTCCATTCAGTTCCTCATGTACTATTACCTATATATTACCAGTGCTGCTAGTCATAGACTTTCCACGAGCATTCTCTACCATCTGCTGTCTCCTGTTCCGTGATCATCCCGCTACCAGAGTACCATATTACCACCTATACTGCTCTAGTAAGCCCATCACCTGGTGATCCCTGGGTAAAGACTCCTAGTGCCAGTGACACTGACATTATTTGCCCAAAAAATTATAATAGTAAAGTCAGTTAACTTCCATCATCCCCTTTCCCCCCGTGGGAGGGGTAGTAAAGGCTAAATTTACGAGTTGAGGGCTCAAACTCATTTTCATGAGGTAATTTTACCTCATGAACACACATGCTGTGTTAGTGTGTGTGTGTGTGTGTGTGTGTGTGTGTGTGTGTGTGTGTGTGTGGAAAAAACTACCGGGTGACAGAGTGCTCAAGCTTCAGCGCCACCTGCTGGGCGGAGTTATATACTACACTGACCTACTAAATTCTTAGCATTATCTAATATATAAAAGCCTAGCGGCGTGTGTGTGTGTGTGGCGATGAAGATGACAAGAACCTTTTTAACACCATAAGTAGCTTGATTTGACTAGAATGCATGAGTATCATGCACGGGTTAACTTGTGTATATATATATATATATATATATATATATATATATATATATATATAAAAAACAGTGTACTCCCTTAATAATATCTGTTGGGGCTATGGTGCTTTGTGTATTAGTGTGCTAGAATCCAGAGTGCTAGAGTCCTGAAATCCAGGAAGGGAGGACTCATAAATATGAATTAAATCCAAAAAACTTTTATTCCATCATAACATGAAGTCTGCATTACTCTGATAAGATAGATAATGACAATATTTGTCAAATAACCACTTCCTTATTCAGAAAAGAACTGTAAACATATGACAACATGACTCCGATGAACACTTCCTTACCCAGAAATAAAATGCAGTGAATGGATTAAAGAACAAACCGTTTTATCAGTCTCAGTCTCTATTATCATAATTGTTATATTAAAGAATTACATGTTTTTGTGCCATGTATTGCGTATAATTTGAGTATTTATAGAGTAATACATATAAATTGCACTGCTCTACAAAATCAATGGCTATGCAATGAATGCAGTCTAAAGCTGACCATACATTTCTGCTGCCAATTTGGCAATAAGTTTATGTGCATATGGACCCAAATCATCCTGAAGTTCTTTCTAATAGTTTTGTATTCCTTGCTCTTACTTTTTCTTTTCAAGAAAAGTCCACATATGGGGAAAAATGTTCTTTCTTTCCTTGCTTACATAAAACATCTGCAAGCTGTTTACAGATTGGAAATGCCTATGATTATTTCTACATTTAAGGCTTTGTTTGATGTGGTATATTTTCACCCAAAAATTCCACCTGAAGGTGTTTAACAAATTATAGATCACAGAGGAGTTCCATGTCTACATAAAGGCACAAAGACACTGGTCCAGTGACTTTATACAGGTCACAGATCTCCGAGGTGACTTCTAATATGTCATAATAATTTACAGTCAGGGGATGTTTATTCCTTGTAATACACAAGTTTTCCTAATGAACACTGTAATGATGACATAAGAACTCACAGTTTACATAGATATTATTTACAGGAGTTTCTTAATATATCACTCATATTATATAGTGATAAAAGTACATCAATTTGTTCTTTAACATAATGGTTTATTTTCTTCTATCTTCAGTGGATGAAATAGGAGTTATGTGTATCCTTCATAGAAGTAAGGTAGCTGTATCATAAGAGGTGGTGTAGCAAGGGCCACCAATGTGGGGCCGAACAGGGACAGCTATTCTTGGCCCACCAGTAAGTGGGCTCCACCCAGACCCAGAGAGAGAGAGATACTGCTGTTGGCTACCAAGTTGTCTTGGTGTGCAGGGTTATCACCTTCCTACAACAAGCCATTCAGGACACAGTTAGAAAGCAAGATTATAGACTGCAGTTGTTGCTAGACAACAACGGTGCTCATCTTTGTTCTTGTTCTACTTTTGTGTAGAAAGACTATGCAGTAAATTAAAACATTACAGGGAGACGATGGTAAGAAATAGTAGAGAAAGGTGGTGAAATGATCCGGTAGAGAATGGCAGTAAAAAATGGTGAAAAGTGGTTGCTCTGAAGAAAGACAATGTTCAGGAATTATGGAGAGAAGGGGTAAATAAAAGAAAACCAATAAACAACTCCAGTCAATATTTGTACTTTTTTGATCAGAAAATACTGTCATATTTTAGGTGACATTATTTTTTTGTATTAAAAAAAAACATTTGTTAGACAAAATATTATTGTCCTTGCATGACAATTAGCCTGGAACAGATTCTACCAGTCTCGTTTTACAATCTCTCCCCTTTCTGTGGGGTTCATGTCCAAAGTTAGAGAGAGGATGGGTTCTAGATTGGTGGGAACTATGGGGGCTAGGGTGTCAGTGAGAGGATGTCTGCACACAGGCGGAATAGTTGGGGGGAAAAGGCGAGGATGTTGGGAAAAGGAGGGGACCCACATGATTTCTGACTGCAGAAGCACCAGCGCAGCCTGCTTAGTAGGAATAGAAGATGTTCTAGTTCTGAACTGGAATGCTGTGCTCTCTGCTTCTTTGTGATTCACTGTTAAATACAAATATTGTGCATTACTTCTGTAGAAGATACAATGATGGCATATTTATGTATAAGAAATATGGGGATTTTCCTTGGGACATACATTTTTTTTCAAAATGTTTCTTTAACAATTTTTTTAGGCGCATAATTAATTTATCTGTGAAGGGAAATTAAATTCTAAATTGTTGAATTAATTGATTTATTTGTGACATCATAGGAAACTTAAGTGGCAATGACAATAGGAAAATTCTAATGATTAACTCTACAAGGTTAGTAGCTTCACTGTTTCCTGCAATACTCTTTTTGTGTTTCTGTTAAAAAACAAACAGACATATGAATAACATACATCATCTTCACACATAAAATCAATACATAAAATCCATAGGTACACGAGATACTAACTTGTGCCCTTAAATAAACTCAGTTCCTCAGATACAGACAGTTACATACAGGAGAGACGATATAAACACTACACATATCAAATTTGAATCAACAGTGGGGTCCCGGATACCGGACACCAAGAACTGATGTTGGTTAATTGGTAATATAAGAAAGAAAAGAAAACATAAAAAGTAATTGAAAGTTTAGTTGGCAAACCAGTATTCAGGTGAGAAACAAAGTATATGTCCACATTACAATTTTTCAAGCACATCTGGTCAGAATGACACTTATTGGTGATGATGATATCATGGAATTTCCCTTTCATCATGTGTGTAAATACCAGACATTGTTTAAGCAGACTGCATGGTGCTTTGGTTTGAAATGGCTGATAGCAAAGAACTGTAGCTTGCACTTAACTTAGTGTAAGTTACAAGATGCCATTTAATATTTTTTAATATGTATTTTAGGATTAGAAGCCTTTTAAGGAAATGATTGTACTTTTACAGTTTGAAATGCAAGGATCACATTGTAGCACATAGCAATACCCAATAGCGGATATGCACAAAAACTATATGTCCCAAAAGATATCCAGATGTGAGTTCAAAGTGTAGATCACTGGCACTTCTAAAAGTATGAAACGATTATCTCTTGGCAAGAAAGGAAAGAAATGAAAGAAAGGAAAGAAATGTGTATATAGTATTGAAGACCTGGGGGGTAAATGTATCAAAGTGAGGATTTTGCAAGTCGATATTCGCCGACTTTGCAGTGGAAAGTTAAAACGGCAATGTCTTTTAAGACATTAAGACATCTTTTAAAACTTGCCTTAAAAGACATTGCCGTTTTATATATAAAATAAAAGATATCATTTTGATTCATTAAGGAACGCAAAGTAAACAGGCATACACAATATGGGCCTCATTAGTTATTGAGTCATTAAGGAGTCATTAAGGAGAGCAAAGCAAAAAAAGGAGTAAGTTTGATCATGGACAAACCATGTTACAATGCAAGGGGTGCAAATTAGTTTATTATTTTGCACATAAGTTAAATACTGGCTGTTTTTTCATATAGCACACAGATACTTGATGGCTTTATTTTACACTAACATTTAAACGTGATCTAGGTAGGACATTCTCTATCCCAACTATAAATCTGTCCCCACATTTTAAATTTACCTCCCCCTCCAATGTAACATGGTTTTGTCCAGGTTCAAAGTGACTCCTTTTTTCATGATTTGCTTTCTTCAATGACTCAGGCCCTACGTTCCTTGATGAACATGGGAGTAGCTCACATGACGTAAAACCTGACACGCATAGCTTTCTGGTTTTATTTGCTACACCATGTGATTCAGGAGCAGATATACCTTTTCGCACTACATGCATCTGTACTCCTGATTGATAGAGGAACGTATCACCCTCATTCTCCTTATTACTTCTAAACACACATGTTTCATGACATACTTGTCATATTAACCCTTTTATGATGCATTACCACATCCAGCTGTACTGCTGCAAGGTGTAATTGCATGATATTGCATGATATCTAAAAACCATATAGAAGATACCTTATTCACATTAGTACACATTTGCTTATAAAAAATAAAATACATACACCAAGGTTTATAAATAACTAACTTTTCTTTTTATAAACAAACAATGAAATCATAAACAACACAAACAACATAATACAAAACTAACTATAGTGCTTTTTCAGCAAATCACAATTTCTTTTTAATTTACTCCTTTCATTTTTTTCCAATTAGCATGTGGGCTGATGTTATTTCTTCGTCACTTGGAAAAAGGAAAAAAAAAATTAATATCACAGCATTATGACATTTTGTAAACACATCTATTCTTTATGGGTGGCCCTGCCCGTGTATCTGCAGAGTTCAGAGGCAGGGCCTGGCTGTGCGGGTGGGCAGGCAGGCATCTGCTTACCCGGGCCGGTTTCATAGTGAGCTACCTTGGGCTGGGTCACTGGGCCACCTGCATTTTCTTCCTTTAAAATGTTCCTAATAGGCTGCTGAGTCGAGTCTTGCCCCCTGGGCTAAAATTTGCCAGTCCCGTTCAGAGCTGCTACATTTATAGAAATTCTCTGCAAGATTCATCTTAACACATCTGAACACACAGTATTAGCCAGGAGATAGCATTTTGGAGGCACATGCAGATATACTGTACTTAAGGGCAAACTTATTAGGCCCATGAAGTCAGACACCTGTAGTATAGCTTACTTTGCCGAGGCTGAAACACAGGCACAAGTAAAGAAAGGATTTCTTAGGCTTACATTTTTATGCTGCAAAAAAAGTAATTAATAGAATTCTAGATTTTTTTAATAAAGATGCTTACATTCTTTGTCAGGGGCAAGGGATTGGCTCTCTGTCTCCTCCACTTGGGCCTCAGCAGTTTGAGAAACAGAAGAAAAAGATCAAACAAAGCAATTACGCCAAGTATGTTGGACTTGTAGATCAAGTACTTTATTTGCTTCGCCAGGATCCAAGAGTTATCAAAAACTTGAAATCGGATCACTACATTTTGGCGACTGTGCTTGATCCTAGGTCTTCTCTTTGTTTCCAACTAACTCAGATCTGAAGAGATGCAAGAAGCTCCTGGTGAGCAAGATGACAGCTCAAGTGTTATGTGACAGGACGGTATCTCCTCCTTCAGATTCTCACTCAACTGCTGCTAGGGAAAAAACTTAGCTTTCCCAAGAGACCCAGGGATGATGCAGATGACTCACCACAACATTTTGAAATCTGGTCTTGTTTACTGTAAAAGAATTTTGAACGATATAAAGACATCAGTTTTATTAACAAAGAACAATGTTGCTTGCAGAAGTAGTGTAAGCACGGATGTCTAAATAGTTGTGTATATGTATTACTCAAACCTTCCACTTTGCTGCTGTTGCACAAAATATTTGCAATCTGCACTTTACGTCAAAGGTACCTAACTATATTATAATTTTTTGGGAATTGGGGCTGATTCGAAGCTCAGTGATGAACTTGGTTTTTTCTGTGAATTACAATGCATTGTCTGGCACCCTGGATTGGTCTTGGTCTGATAAAAGCATGCATCCCGAGGGGGACATCAGCGCTCATCGCCATGTATTAGCTGTAGAAATATCACAGATATCTAAGGAACGGGTGGAGCGATCAAATGAACCATAACTGATTTCATGATTTAAGGACAATTCTATCTTGCACTACTTTTCTTTTCTGCCACTGCTATGTGGCAATGTTTCCTAGATGTGCTATGAACTGCCGTGTGCTCGTCGCTTAGCATCCAGCCAGGTCGCTGCAGTCTTTGTTTGAAAGTGTATGAAAATAATATTGTGACCTGTGAATTGGTCAAAATTTACTGCAAATGACTTTAAATTAGAGTTATTGAGGTTAATAATAATGTAGGGAAAAAAAAGCAAAATTGTGTAATTTTAGAAAAAAATAGGAATCCAAAACCAAAACACGCAAGGGCAGTTTGCCAAAACCAAAACCAAAACACGAAGTTAATCCAGATCCCTAACCAAAACCAGAACACGGGGTTCAGTGAACATCTCTAACCAAAACCCTAGATTGCAACTTAGTTAGTCATTTTATAATCTGCCCATGTATTCAAACCTATTGTGTTATCTGTGATGATCCCTTGGAGAATTATAAAGTGATCCATGAATGCATAGGTAAATTTACCATCAAGCCAAAGGTTTGCATTTTGCACTTTATGCATATTAACCAATCATTTGGTTGCAAAAACATGGATGTTACGGACACAAACATAGACGCTTATGATGTTATTTCTTTTTTTCACTATGTTAGCTGGAGATGCTGAGGCTGAGAGTGCGCTGGAAGAGGGGATGGCACCCATGATGGGAAGGACACAGCAGCCCCAGGATGAAGAAGCAGGGGGTGGCGCCAAAAATTTTACGTATTCTTTGATTAAATGCATCAAAGTAATGCTAATTTGGTGGGAAAAATGTACCAAATCAATTACACATTAAAATGTTCCATTCAATATGGGAGCAATTCACCAGTACAATGGTTTCCTCCCTCCATAATACACCTCTTGCACCTGCACCACCTTTTTCCCCTCCTGCCCCTGTGCCACCTGTTTCCCCTCCTTCCCCTGTGCCGCATTATGCCCATCCTGTCCCAGTACCACTATTTGGCCCTTATTTTCCTATGCAACCATTTTCCCCTCCTGCCCATATACCACCAGTTTACTCTCATTATTATCAGGCACCTTTTTACCATCCTTCCCCACTGCCATCTTCTGCCCCTCCTCTACCTGTGTGACCTGTTGCCCATCCTGCCCCTGTGGGACCTGTTGCCCCCCCTGCCTCTGTGCCACCTGCTGCTCAGGTGACCTAGAGGCAGCTCTGATCAAGTAACACAGGAAATATTTTGCCAGGGGGCAAGTAAGGGCGAAAAATGAAAAGATTTTTGTGTTTTTCACTGGGCTGATGATGCCTATTTTTGAAAACTAAGATGCACTCTTTTGAACGAAGTGGTTTACTTGTTGGTTGTAGTAAGCATATCGATGCTGACTATCACGACAATACTTACCCCGACGTGGTACAATGTACAACGCTAAGCAAAGTACATTGTGTACGCCCGCATATGTACATTTGCACCTTAGCAGCAAGGAAACGAGCATCGCAGTTGGCAGTGACGTCATCCAGACTGTTCGGATTTTTCATAGTTCGCAATCCCTTGCAGTCGCAGGTCACAGCAGTCATCCTGGAGCCAGATCGGGAAGGAGCCGTTCAGGGTCACCACGTTGGGGTAAGTATTGTCGGAATAATGGCAATCATTATACCCCTCCCTTATTTGTTTCTTTGTACATTCATTGTAATCATTCCATTTTAGGTTAACCCAAAAAATACTTACTTAAAAAGTAACTTGAAATCACATATGCCTAGAGCGCCAAATAATCTGTGAATCTGGAGAACTAGGATCAACATCATCTTCCTCCTGGCCAGCAAACATGTTCTTTTGTATCCATGGATTGCAATAATGTGAAAAAATTCCCTTATGCATTGTAGATTTTGGTGTCTACACATTATAGACAAAACATTATTCTAGCTAAAATACACTATATGGACAAAAGTATTTCACCACACCTGTTAATTATTGAATTGAGGTTTTTCAATCAGACCCGTTGCCAGAGGTGTTTAAAATCAAGCACCTAGCCATGCAGTCTCCATTTGCAAACATTAGTGATAAAAAAATGGGTCGTTCTGAAGAGCTCAGTGACTTCAAGCGTGGTACTGTGATAGGATGCCACATTTGCAATAAGAGGGTTCGTGAAATTTCATCCCTGTTGAATATTCCACGGTCAGCTGTAAGTGATATTATTAGAAAGAAGAAGCATTTTGAAATAGCAGCAACTCAGCCACGAAACGGAAGACCACGTAAAAGCACAGAGTGAAGGGCAAGACTGCTAAGGTGAATGGTGTGTAAAGGCTACAAACGCTTTGCTCATTCCATAGCTGAAGAGCTCTGAGCTTCCATTGGCATTAACGTAAGCACAAAAACTGTGCGGCAAGAGCTTAATGGAATGGGTTTCCATGGCTGAGCAGCTGCATGCAAGTTTCACATCACTAAGACCAATGCCAAGTGTCAGATGGAGTGGTGTAAAGCACACCGACACTGAACTGTGGAGTAATGGAAACATGTTCAGTGGAGTGACGAATCATGCTTCTCTGTTTGGCAGTCAGATGGGCGAGTCTGGATTTGGTGAATGTTGGAAGAACGTTACCTGCCTGACTGCATTATGCCAACTGTGAACTTTGGTGAAGGTGGGATAATGGCATGGGGCTGGTGTTCAGGGTTTGGGCTAGGCCCCTTAGCTCCAGTGAAGGGCAATCTTAATGCTTCAGCATACATAGTCATTTTGGACAATGCTATGCTTCCAACTTTGTGGCAACAGTTTGGGGAAGGCCCTTTTCTATTCCAGCATCACTGTGCTTCAGTGCACAAAGCAAGGACTACAAATACATGGCATCTTACTCAAACAAGCATCCAACTCTAAATAAGCACTTTGGTTGTTTATGCTTTTGTGATCTACAGCACTTTAATGTACCACAGAAACTATAGATGAACTGCAATGGAACATATATCCATGTACATCCATTTAACCATATACTATATTATATTGCTGTGAGGCTGATCGCCTGCATATTTCCTCCCATTTTTCCCTGCCAATATATAGAAAATTGTAATATACCAATCAGATAGAAATATAAACACACATACACTATGGTAAATAACAAGATTGAATGTAAAATTGTACAACTTGGGTTAATTTATCTGTGTTTAGAGACACGAGAATCCAAATTATATCCTTTTGTAAAACCAGACCCTTCTGTTGGCATATGTGGCCAGAACACAGAACGTTTACTTCTCAACTTACTGTGTGTATAATTATACAAGTGATGATATAGGTTACATCAAATAAGCTACAGTTGTTACATGGTTGTTTTAGTGGGACTATAGAGCAAGCACCATAATAACAATCTTACAGTGAATTCTAAAAAGCACAGAAGCTTGAAACATAAACATGCCTTCAACACAAAATAAAATTGCAAATAACAACTTTAACTGAAAATGAAAACTTAAAATAATTCTTTTTTTGGAAAAAAAATCCATTGTTAAATTATTACATTTCACTACAAAAGTTAAATATGTATAAGGAATATTACTTTCCTAATCCAGGGAGAGAGGCCTTTTAAGTGCATGCTGGGTGCAGAAGTATGCTAGCTCCTATTGCGTTCTCATTTTATCAATCGCCCAAACAGTGGCATTCCAATTGTAAGCCAAGCCAGTGACATCAAAAACACTCCCAAATAGTGCTTGGTAACCCCTTTGTTATAAAATAAAATCTTCTTTCATCGCTCCATCTCTATCGTCATAGTTCAATGGGAAATTTGAAATCCACTGTGAATTATAAAAAGAAAATCTTAACAGCCAATGTCATGTGAACCCCAACATGAAAAAACTGTGTTCTGAGTTGACCGAGTGTCATTAACTACTCAGCCAATCACAACCATCTTCCCTCAATTGCCACAATGTGATTATCTGGCTTGATAACAGCTGAATGCGTTTATACACATCAGTAAGGTATACACTGTCCTTGTAAGTGTGTGCGGCTTTAAAAGTTATTTCAGTCTACTTTGATAAAGGTTAGTTGAAACGTCAGACTTGCAATGAAAATATTATATTCTGCTATTTATGCCCAGTTAAGTGCCTGCAGTACTCTTTTGTATCTAGCTTTTATCTTCAATGCCACATGGGCAGTGGATGATAATGTGTCCTATTGTGAAAAGTGTGCAAACAGATGGCTCCTCACACAGATTTTTCTGAAGCACTTTGACGTTTATTTTACTTGTCAGGATGGATAAACAGTCTTGGCAGTGTCTTCAGCAAACAAAATGAAACTTTCACAGAAATAAATATGATTCAATAGCCCTCAACTCTAGCTATAACAGTTAAATCCCTAACTGGTCACTGGCCACTTGTTGGCACCAGTCTCCCACACACAGATCAAACCCAGCTTTTTAAGCTTTCTGTCAGGCCTTGCTCTGGCTGGCTCCTTAATTGATTAGACCAGGTGCTCCACTTGGTCTCCTGGTGTGTGTGTGTGTGTGTGTGTGTGTGTGTGTGTGTGTGTGTGTGTGTGTGTGTGTGTGTGTTTATGTGTTTATAGATTTAACACTCTCTGCACCTTTAGGCTGTGGTTTCCCAGGGAAACCCACCTCTTTCCTCTATTAGACGGTAGCAAACTGTCCCAATTGCCACAATATATATAATCAGGATCTGTCCATTATCAAAGCTGTTGGCCATGAATTTGAGAATAAGGGACACATGGAAGAGTACAAAATATGCATTTATAAGAAAAAAAAAAAAAGATAATAGACTTAAATAGTTGATTTATTTATTACGGGTATAAAGGAATAGTAAATTAAACTTAGAACACATGACCCCCACTGATGTATTGGAGTATGTAAAGCTTCCTGGAACACAAACTAAAAAATGAAACTGGCAGACTTACAATACTTGCAGTACCACTAATTGGCATTTGCTCTCGTTTCATCTCTGCCCCTGAACTTCAGTGGCTACAGTCTTTATATAGACCAAGAAAGAACACAGAATCGGGTGGTAGGGGCTCCTGTTGGTGAGCTTACCTTGGACGTCTGCGCTTGACAGGGGTTTCTTAGGGATTGGTGCTGCTGTTACTGATTCTTCGGGTGTTCCGCTTTCCGATCTCGTTGCTTGTCTTTTTGTTTTTGCCGTGGCGCAACCTGTGGAGAGAGAAGAGAGAAAAGGAGAGAAAAGAAGAGAGAGAGGGGGGAGAGAGAGAGGAGGGCGTAGGGGGGGGCAGATATGGCGTGTGGAGAACACAGAATAGGCCGGTACCAGCAATATACTCTTGGGGCTTAAAGTGGTTTATAGCTCTTTTGCTGGTGTAGGTCTATAGCTCTTTGCCCTGTTTACAGCCCTATTTGCACTGTATATTGTGGGGGTTAGGTACCTCTTGTGAGGGGTGTGACTAATGCTAAGAATGGGGGGATTAAGGAGCTATTATATGGCTAGAGCTAATTATAGAGGCAGTATGTTTCGTGATAGCCTCTATTTTATGTGCTGTGATGCGTTTTATAGTGTTTGAAAATATCGTAGGTGTCCGGAGTCCACCCCTAGGGAGGGGGGTAATGTAACAATCCTGACCAGGTTTTGTTACTTTCCCTGTCTGCTCTGTTTTTCTGTGCATCACATGACTCACCCTCAGGGCGTGGTCACTTTACCTGCTCTATTTAAACTCAGCACTGACATCTGCTCACTGTCAGTGCAACTTGTTGCTAGCCTGATTCCTTGGACTCCTGTGTATCCTGTGCCTTCCTGTGTATGAGTTTTAGTTCTCTACCTAGTGCTGGAGCACTTCTACTGGGATTTCCCTGCTGCAAGTATCATCTTGTGCATATTACCAAGACTTTGTTTTCTCTCTATTGTGCCTCTACTGATTCACAGCCTGCTGCAAGTCTGTTCATGTGCATATAACAAGACTGTTATTGTGTTTATCCTTGTCACGCTCCGCCGTGGCTATTGGACACCTGCATATTATCATCTGTGCTGTGAATAGACTGCTATTGTGTTTACCACCTTGTCACGCTCCGTCGTGGCTATTGGACACCTGCATATTATCATCTTTGCTGTGAATAGACTGCTATTGTGTTTACCACCTTGTCACGCTCCGCCGTGGCTAATTGACATCTGCATATCATCATCTGCATATTTATATATATATATGTTTTTCATTGAAGTTTTGAAGAACTACATCGTGTCTTGCCTCCTTATTCTGAACCTAGTAGACTCAGCATCTGGTCGTGTACAGGCCTGCTCTGACTATCAGACCTGTAACTACCAGCACCGTAACAGTTTGCACTGACCCAAAAAAGGAAATGAACACCATGGACGATCCCACTACAAAGGACCTATTTCAACACCTAAAAGGGAGAGTGGAAAAACAAGAGACCAATCAAGATCGTCTCATGCAGTTCTTACAGGATGTATCCTCTCGTCTGGATTCTTTTCAGGACACTCTGGCATCCTCCCATAAATCTAAGACATCTGCTGAGTCTTCTGCTAACACAACCACCATGTACCCACAAATTCCTAATCCTCCTATGTATGATGGGAACGGCAAGTCATGTGGAGAATTCATGAATCAGTGCGCAATTCACTTCGATTTATTGCCCAGAAACTTTCCTACGGATAGGGAAAAAATTGCCTACATTTTGTCCCTTCTTTCTGGTCAAGCCCTGGCCTGGGCCTCACCCCTATGGGAGAAGAATGACCCCTTGCTGCAAAATTATACAGAATTTCGGACAACCTTCAAAAACATTTTTGATGAACCTGGTCGGCTTTCCAGTGCAGCTACAGGAATTCTTTGTTTACGACAAGGCTCTCATTCTGTGGGACAATATGCGATCTTATTTAGGACAATGGGCTCCGAGCTGCGCTGGAATGACGAAGCGCTGGTGGCCACGTTCTGGCAAGGCCTATCTGATCAAATAAAAGACGTGTTGGCTTCCCGTGACCTCCTATCTTCCTTGGATGATCTGATCTCATTGTGGGTCAAAATAGATCTTCGATTCAAGGAGAGGGTTCAAGAAAAGGAACAGATTCGGTCTCCTAATCATCGCCCTGTTTTCCATGACTTAGGGGCCGCTAAGCCCCCAAAAGAACCCATGCAAGTGGGTAGGTCCCGCCTCTCTCCAAGTGAGAGAGAGAGAAGATTTAAAAATAATCTGTGCCTCTATTGTGGAGGGAAGTCCCATCACATCAGTAGTTGTCCTACGTGTCCAGGAAAACGCTCAGTCCAAACAGAGCAAGTGGGAACCCCATTAGGTCTGTTTGATTTTTCCCTCAACAGTTCTCATCACAAAGAGAACCTCTTGTTGTCTGTTTTTCTGTTTTTTGGGAATCTCTCTATTCCGCTGGATGCTTTTCTGGATTCTGGTGCAGCCGGTAATTTTATTGCCGCCACTGTGGTTGAAAAATATCATATTCTTACTACACCACTAGAACGTCCTGTACGCCTCACAGCCATCAATGGCAGTAATATTCCAGGAGGTTTCATTTAGTTCCGGATGGTTCCTCTCACCCTTCAAATTGGAATCCTGCACCAGGAAAAAATATCCTTCCTAGTTCTTCCAAAGACCATCAATTCCCTTGTGTTAGGTCTGCCATGGTTACGTCTCCACTCCCCAACTCTGGACTGGCATACTGCTCAAATTTTGTCCTGGGGATCACGGTGTCAGTCTCACTGTCTGAAGAAAGTAGTACCTCTTCATCTAACCAATGCATTGTCATTACCATCTTTACCTCATCAATACCAACAGTATGCAGACGTTTTCTGTGAAAAGGAGGCAACCAAGCTTCCCCCACATCGCATTTGGGATTGTGGAATCAAGCTTCTTCCTGACAAACCTATTCCTCGTGGTCGTGTATATCCCCTTTCTCTTCCTAAGACCCAGGCAATGTCTACATATATTCAAGAAAACCTGCAAAAAGGTTTTATCCGGAAGTCCACCTCTCCAGCTGGCGCTGGATTCTTTTTCGTTAAAAAGAAGGATGGCGGCCTCCGGCCATGCATTGATTTTCGAGGACTTAATGCTATTACCGTTAAGAATAGGTATCCGTTACCCCTCATCTCCGAGCTGTTCAACCGCACTAAAGGCGCTACTGTGTTCACCAAAATAGATTTACGAGGGGCCTACAATCTTGTTCGTATTAAAGCAGGTGACGAATGGAAAACAGCATTTAACACACATGATGGGCACTGTGAATATCTTGTAATGCCCTTTGGGCTTTGTAATGCTCCAGCTGTATTCCAAACCCTCATGAATGATATTTTCCAAGACCTTTATCAATTCGTCATCATCTACCTGGATGATATTCTCATATTTTCTCGAAACCTCCCTTCACATAGGGAGCATGTAGGTCAAGTCCTGACTCGTCTGAGAGAACACAACCTCTTCTGTAAACTTGAAAAGTGCCTTTTCGAGCAACCTCAGATTCCTTTCTTAGGCTACATCCTCTCGGCACAGCCCTTCAAATGGACCCAGCTAAACTAAGAGCAATTGTGGATTGGCCCTTGCCCAACGGGTTGAAAGCTATCCAACGCTTGCTTGGCTTCGCCAGTTATTACAGACAATTCATCAAGGGGTATTCTACCATCATTGCCCCTATTACTGCTCTTACCAAGAAATCAGCCAATCCCAAGCTTTGGTCTCCCGAGGCCATCTCTGCCTTTGAGCATCTAAAGTCAGCCTTCTCTTCTGTTCCTATTCTTCAGCAACCTGATTGCCAACGTTCCTTCTTCTTGGAGGTAGATGCATCTTCTGTGGGCACTGGTGCAGTTTTATCTCAACGTGACGCTACTAGGAAACTACATCCATGTGGGTTTTTCTCTCGCAAATTCCTCCCAGCAGAAAAGAATTATGGTATAGGAGATCAAGAATTATTGGCTATTAAATTAGCCCTGTCTGAATGGCGACATCTGTTGGAAGGGGCCTTGTTTCCTATTACAATATATACAGACCATAAGAACCTAATTTATCTCAGTTCGGCTCGATGTCTTAATCCGCGTCAAGCCAGATGGTCCTTGTTCTTTTCAAGATTTGATATTAGACTTACCTTCCGTCCGGGATCAAAAAATAAAAAAGCAGACGTACTTTCTAGGTCCTTTCATTCCGAAGACCAGGATTCTCCTGAGGACATTCATCCCATCTTTGACCCTAGTTGTGTCTTGGCTCTTACTCCTGTGAATAAATCTACTTGCCCTTCAGGCCGGACCTTCATATTACCACATCTACGTCTCAAGTTGTTACGCTGGGCCCATTTATCTCGCTTCTCGGGTCATGCTGGAGCCAAGAAGACTGGAGAACTCCTGACCCGGTACTATTGGTGGCCATCCCTTCTGAAAGATGTAAAATCATTTGTTTCTGCCTGCTCTAAATGTGCACAACATAAGATTCCTCGGCATAGACCCTTCGGTCCTCTTATTCCTCTACCTGTTCCTGAAGTACCCTGGTCTCAAGTATCTATGGACTTTATTACTGATCTGCCTCCTTCCAAAGCTCATACAGTTATCTGAGTGGTGACAGGCCGTTTTTCGAGAGCAGCTCATTTCATTCCTCTCAAAGGACTCCCTTCTTCCGCATTGTTGGCAGAACTTTTTATCAAAGAAATATTTCGCCTCCACGGCTGTCCACTCCATATCGTGTCAGACCGTGGTTCACAGTTTGTTTCAAGGTTCTGGAGATCCTTTTGTTCACAGTTAGGCATTAAATTGGACTTTTCATCGGCATACCATCCTCAGTCTAATGGCCTGACCAAACGGACTAAACAAGAGCTCGAAAAATTCCTACGAATGTATGTGTCTGCTCACCAAGCGGATTGGCTGGAACTCCTCCCATGGGCTGAATTCGCCCATAACAATCATTTCCATGAAGCTGTTGGTAATTCACCCTTTTTTGTCATGTATGGATGTCATCCCAGACCACCTACCTTTTCTCAAACTCCTATCTCCTCAGTTCCTGCAGTAAATTCCCTGCTACGCAAGTTTTCTCTCATTTGGACTCAAACCAAAAGTAATCTGGAGAATTCTGCTGCACGGGCCAAAAAAAATTTAAATAGAAAAAGTTGTCCTGCACCTCCACTTCTACCAGGGGATAAAGTCTGGTTATCCACAAAAAATATCCGTTTAAAAGTTCCTAGTATGAAACTAGCATCGATCCCTACCGAATCTCAGAGATAATTAATCCAGCAGCTTTCAGATTGGAACTTCCATCCTCACTACGGATTCCCAATGTGTTTCATGTCTCTCTGTTAAAACCTGTGGTACAAAATCAATTTTCAAGAGTCACAGCTTCTCCGCCTCCGGCTACTTCTCAAGATCAAACTGAATATGAGATTAAACAACTTTTGGACTCTCGTAGATCCAGAGGATCACTGCAATTCCTGGTCGATTGGAAAGGCTATGGGCCTGAGGAACGTTCTTGGGTTAAAGCTTCAGACATTCATGCTCCTCGTTTACTCAAACAGTTTCGGAATAGATTCCCTAAAAAAATATCGCAGGTGTCCGGAGTCCACCCCTAGGGAGGGGGGTAATGTAACAATCTGTCACGGGCACTAGGAGTCTTTACCCAGTATCACCCGCTGATGGTCTTATCAGAGCAGTTGAGTTGGTATATGATACTCTGATGGCAGGGTGATAATGGAACTGGAAACAGCAGATGGTTAGAGAATGCTCAGAAAGTCTATAGCAGCACTGGTAAACAATAGGTAACTGAACACGAGGATCTGGATGGACAAGGACACGTGAGTGTAGTCAGTGGTCTGCGCACGGCAAGTTGTACCACTGCTATAGTGAGAAGAATGTCCAGGAGTAATAAGGAGGTGGAAGTCAGCGGTCTGCGTATAGCAAGTTGTACCGCTGTCTGTAGTGAAGGAATGGAATCCAGATGAAGGTAACGGGGAAGTCAGTGGTTTGTGTGTAGCAAGTTGTACCACTGCTTATGTGAGAGGATATATGCAACTGGTGACACAGGGAAACAGGAATCAGTGGTTTGCCTCTAGCAAGTTGTACCACTGAATATATATGTGAGGAAGGACACGAGGAGATAAATGCAATGCAGAGTCTACACGGGTACACTGAACTTGATCCCACGTTGAACTGCACACAATAATAATAATGAATGAACAGCACTGCACAAAGTCACTAGAATAGTCCAGCAAAAGGAAACACAGTCAATAATAGCAATAGTCTCAGAGGATGGAAACTCCGGTGGAGAACAACTCAGTCCAGATGGATATGCAATACACCAGCACAGTCAATGAGAAGTATGCATACCGTGGTTCAGATGAGCAGGCTGTTAGAGATAGCTGCAGGGATACCTGAGCGGCAGGAAACAGACGAGATGAGAAGTCCTTGGAGAATGGAAGCGGCAGGTAAGTGCAGCGCACTGTAGGTAGGCCAGCAAGGACGACAAATACTCAGGAAGCAGTAGTATATCGAATTGAACAGCAGGAGACCACGGGAGAGTTGAAGCGATGTAGCAGAGCTGGAAGCCGAGGAGCGTAGACTCGATGCTAACAGGCAAGTTGACACAAATGGACACACTGTAGAAGCAGTAGGCAGCGGGTCAGCTGACGGCAGGTAGAATGCAGACGATGAAACACAGGAGAGTTTGCAGTAATCTGTAACTGTAGATACACGGAGGCAGCGGATAGGAATCAGCTGCTGGAGTCACGATGAAACACAGGAGAGTTTGCAGTAATCTGTAACTGTAGATATACGGAGGCAGCGGATAGGAATCAGCTGCTGAAGACACTAGGAACACGAAGAATAGAAGTGGTCTGGAAACCACAAACGGCAAACAGGAATCAGCATCAGCTGAACACACGAGCAGGCACTGGAACACCTTCAGAGACTCATGAGGAATGAGACTCCAAGATCAGGCAACGTGGTATTGACCACAGGTGCTTAATATAGGGAGTGTTGCCTGATCAGCCAATTAAGTTAAAGGAACAGAACTGAAGGTTAAAAGGGACTGCACATGCGCAGTACCTCATTATAATGGACGGACACGGTTTCTAGCTACCTTAGAAGTAGCACTCACAGTCCGGTGAGTGACACAATTCTGACCAGGTTTTGTTACTTTCCCTGTCTGCTCTGTTTTTCTGTGCATCACATGACTCACCCTCAGGGCTTGGTCACTTTACCTGCTCTATTTAAACTCAGCACTGACATCTGCTCACTGTCAGTGCAACTTGTTGCTAGCCTGATTCCTTGGACTCCTGTGTATCCTGTGCCTTCCTGTGTATGAGTTTCAGTTCTCTACTTAGTGCTGGAGCACTTCTACTGGGATTTCCCTGCTGCAAGTATCATCTTGTGCATATTACCAAGACTTTGTTTTCTCTCTATTGTGCCTCTACTGATTCACAGCCTGCTGCAAGTCTGTTCATGTGCATATAACAAGACTGTTATTGTGTTTATCCTTGTCACGCTCCGCCATGGCTATTGGACACCTGCATATTATCATCAGTGCTGTGAATAGACTGCTATTGTGTTTACCACCTTGTCACGCTCCGCTGTGGCTATTGGACACCTGCATATCATCATCTGCATATTTATATATATATATATATATATATATATATATATATATATATATATATATATATATATATGTTTTTCATTGAAGTTTTGAAGAACTACATCGTGTCTTGCCTCCTTATTCTGAACCTAGTAGACTCAGCATCTGGTCGTGTACAGGCCTGCTCTGACTATCAGACCTGTAACTACCAGCACCGTAACACTTTACACGAGACTTCTTCTTATTATTATGCATTTGTTTTATTTACATTTTTAATATTCAGAGTAAACTGTTAAGGAATGAAATGAAAAACTAGAGAAGGTCACTGACCCCCGTGTTTTGGTTTTGTATTCGGTTTTGGATCTGGATTACCATTGTGCTCTGGTTTTGGTTTTGGTTTTGCAAAACCGCCATTGTGTGTTTTGGTTTTGGTTTTGTTTGGTTTTGTTTTGCTATTTTGTTGGAAAATCAATGTTTTTGGGCCTAAAATAACCCAATTTAGTGCTCCACCTGTTTCATAGATAAGTAATCTAATTGTAAAGCTAATAAATTATCAAAAAAACTGTTTAATTCCTGGTAGGTAGGCCTTCATTTATTCTACACACAAAACAGAGTCTTCCTCTCCATCTATGCATATTGGCAATGCAGCCATTGTCTTTGGATGTATATTACACCCTCTTATAGTTAAATATGTAAAGAAATGGAAAAAGGCAGTTTGCTTTCTGTCTCTATAGGCCCCCCTCCACTTGTTGAAAAAAACAAAAAATTCAGCCGTTATAGACTGTACAATATTAATTGAAATGGACAAAGCCAGCTTGGCTTCTGGCTCTATAGGCCTCCCTCCACTTGTCGAAAATACAAAAAAATACAGCCGTTATAGACCGTACAACATTAATTGAAATGGACAAAGCCATTTTGGTTTCTGGCTCTCTAGGTCCCCCTCCACTTGTCGAAAATACAAAAAAATTCAGCCGTTATAGACTGTACAATATTAATTGAAATGGACAAAGCCAGTTTGGTTCCTGGCTCTCTAGGCCCCCCTCCACTTGTCGAAAATACAAAAAAATTCAGCCGTTATAGACTGTACAATATTAAGAGAAATGGACAAAGCCAGTTTGGGGTCACTCTGTCTATGACACCCTACCCTTAAGGAGAAATTGCCCAAACAGCAGCCTTTCAAGACGGTACATGATATGGAAATGCCACAAGTCCCTTTCCTCTTTGGGGGTAGATTGCACCCTACACTTAAATAGAAAGTTTTAAAAAGATGTTATTGTCATCATCTTCAGCTTCATCCTCACCCTCACAGTGTTTACGTCATCATCACAGACTATCAATTCATCGCCGCTTGAATCCGCCATTAGAGAACTGTCAGTGCTTGGATGTCTTGGATGGTGAAGGCCTTCCTCGTGAAAGATGTAGTTCATTTTTATAAACATCATTTTCTCCACATTTTTGGGAAGTAACCTTCTACGGCGATCACTGAATAAGTTCCCGGCTGTGCTGAACACTCGTTCAGAATACACACTGGAGGGTGGGCAGCCTAAGTATTGCAAAGCAAGTTTGTACATGGGTTTCCAAATGTCCTGCTTTTCTTCCCAGTAAGGAAAGGGACTGTCTGACATTTCCATATCAACTACCTCTTGAAAGTAATCCTCCACCATCCTTTGCATGTTTATACTCGTATTGGATGGAGTTATGGACAAAGTGACACATTTTTTTTGAAAAATCCTTCAAACCAGCCCAGATGTTAAATTGTTCTGGTCTGCCCCCTGCGTCTACTCTGCTTCTTTTTGGGAAATTTAATTTTTTACGAGCAGCAGCAGCTTGAGAAAGTGAAGGAGGACACTTCGTCAAGCCGAGGCCCAGTTCAGCGGCCAACTTGCTGAGCAATAGCTCCTTGCAAAAGTTCACATCTCGCTCATTTACAAGTAAAGACTCAATGTAGGTCTTAAACTTTGGATCAAGCACAGTGGCCGAAACGTACTGATCCGAGTTCAAGATCTTAATAACTAGAAGATCATTGTGAAGCAAATGGCTTGTGCAATATGCTTGGATGGCTTTGCGCTGTTCCTCCATCCTCTGAAGCATGTACAGGGTGGATTTCCACCTAGTTACCACCTCTTGCTTAAGTTGGTGGCAGGGCAAGTTAAACTGCTCTTGGAGCTGCTGTAATCTCCTACATGCTGTGGCTGAATGCCTGAAATGGCCTGAAACTTTACGGCCACCGAAAGCATCTCCGGCACCTCACGGTTATTTCGTAGGAAGCTCTGCACCACCAAGTTGATGGTGTGAGCAAAACAGGGAATATGTTGGAAATCACCCAGCTGTAATGCTCGCACTATATTGTTGGCGTTATCAGAAATTACATACCCTGGGGAGAGTCCAAGTGGTATAAGCCATGTATCAGTCACATCTCTCAGTTTGCGTAACAAATTGTCAGCCGTATGCCTGTTAGTGAAGCCAGTGATACAAAGAGTGGCCTGCCTGTGACAAATGTTACGTAGTGGTGTAAATGCTGCTGCTGTTCCTGCTGGTGAAGGTGAATGACCAACCCAGTGGGCTGTCACAGTCAAATAGTCTTTGGTTTGCCCACTTCCACTTGTCCACATATCTGTGGTTAAGTGGACAGTGGGCAGAATGGCATTTTTCAGCGCAATCTCTACATTTTTACACACTTTTTGGTATATTTGTGGAATTGCTTTACGGGAGAAATGGTGTTGCAATGGAATTCTGTAACGCGGACACAAAACCTCAATTAACTGTGAAAAACTAGCTGCTTTTATTGTGGAGATTGGACGCAGATCTAACACTAACATTGCAGCCATGGCGTCTGTGATTCGCTTGGCGACTGGGTGACTGCTGTCATATTTGCTTCCCCTAGCAAATGATTGTTTCACAGTTAATTGCTGAAATGTAGGACTGCTCATTTTCTTGACCTGCCTCTGGGCTGACGATTCACCCCCAGCAGCAGCAACAGCAGCAGCAGTGGGACTAACGCTTTCTTCAGAGGAATCAATAATAGTGAAGGAGTCATCCAACCTTAATAAGTGGGATGCCGGGCTAACTCCGAGCGCTACTGAGGATATTGATGAGGATGGTGTGGTGGGTGTATTTTGTAGCCGTTGGGATGTCGGTGAGCGGAGGGTCTTAGCTGATGATGGAGTGCTTGTAATTTTTTGGGAAGAACTTTCAGCTTTTCCCAACACTTTGCCATGAACTCTCGTTAAATAGCGTAACATAGACGAGGTTCCAAGACGGTTAAGGTCCCTCCCTGGACTGACTGTGGCTTGACATACACTACAAATGGCTATACAATTGTTGTCTGGATTTGGGTAGAAATAATTCCACACATAAGAAGTGGATTTTTTTGTTTTATGCCCAGGCATGACCAAGGCCTTTTTCTTGTCACGTGCCAGAACTGCTGTCACTGTTGCAGGACTTACACAAACAACCTCATTCTCATCAACATCCTCATTAGCGCCCTCGTCGCCTACACAAATCTCCCCCTCATCCTCTTCTAATTCCAAAGTGGCATCCTCAATTTGTGTATCACCGGATACACTCGGGCTATTAAGGCACACATCAGCAGAATGCTCACGATTAGACATCCCACTGTTGGATGGACTCTCCACAGGGATTGGTGTCATTTGTGAATCAGAGCAAACATTATCCTCTAATGCCTTACTGTTATCTTGCAGCTTGGCTTTGACGCGTAACAGTAGTTGTGCACCAATTGTAGGCTCTGTAACTTTTTGGGATCTGACACTAATAGCCAAAGGTGAAGGCCTCATTCTCTCTTTGCCACTGTGTGTGTAGAATGGCATGTTGGCAATTTTTTTTTTATCGGCACTTAACTTTTGCTCAGTAACACTTCTTTTTAGCTTCAACACAGTCATTTTTTTTTTTGTTTTTGTTTTTTGGACTGATTTTGAAACACTGTGTAGTTTGACATCGCCTTGCCCAGATGACGTACTGGGAACACTAACATCAGGACTGGTGAAGGAACCTGGTTGCTCATTATGATCATATGTGGACTGCTTTGAATCCATTCTGAGCCCAAAGCACTTGGGAGTGCTAAACATTATTTGGTAAGATACTGCTGACAGATAGTAATTTTGACAGCCAGAAATATTTATGCACAATTATGGGGGACACCCCAAAAGCACTGGGGAGTGCTAAAATTATTTGGTAGATACTGCTGACAGATAGTAATTTTGACAGCCAGAAATATTTATGCACAATTATGGGGGACACCCCAAAAGCACTGGGGAGTGCTAAAAATTATTTGGTAGATACTGCTGACAGTTAGTAATTTTGACAGCCAGAAATATTTATGCACAATTATGGGGGACACCCCAAAAGCACTGGGGAGTGCTAAAATTATTTGGTAGATACTGCTGACAGATAGTAATTTTGACAGCCAGAAATATTTATGCACAATTATGGGGGACACCCCAAAAGCACTGGGGAGTGCTAAAAATTATTTGGTAGATAGTGCTGACAGATAGTAATTTTGACAGCCAGAAATATTTAGGCAAAATAATGGGGGACACCCCAAAAGCACTTTGAGTGCCAAATATTGAAAAAAAACAAAACTCCTCAATCCTCCTCTCTTCTCTAGCGATTTTTGTTAGCACAATTGGAATCAGAATATTGTATTCTCTGTCCCTGCTCTAATCAGCCTGTGACTATACCCTGCTCTCTCCCTCTGTCAAATGGCGATGGATTGCTGTGGAGGCGTGTATTTATAATCTTCAAGTATCGCGAGAACTAAGTCCCGAGATCCGACGACGTCACAATGACGTTCGGCCTCAATTTGGATTCCGAACGGGCGGCTCGGTACTCGGATACCCAAAGTTCGGGTGGGTTCGGTTCTCGGGGAACCGAGCCTGTCCATCTCTATTAAAAACATTTAGGAAATACATTTAGAAGACAATCCAGGAACATTCACAAGTCATCAACATAGTTATAAAACATACTTTACATAACTGGACCAGGTCACTGCTCAGGAGTGGTATACAGTACAGTATTTGTGACATTAAAGAACAAACAGTTTTACCATGAAATACACACGTGGAGATCTTTGGTTTGGATTTTGTCTAAATTACTTAGTGTACAAAGATGCAAAATGGATTGTGCCCTTACAGAGAAGTAACTAGACAGTTTTCGTGCCCTGGGCAAGAGAAGTCAATCCCCAGCAGCAAGCATCAGATCGATAAAAAAGAAAGGTAAGTGCTACTATTGACAGTTGTTGTTCCTTAAGTTTGGATCTCCCAACATTTTTTGACTGAGATCCCTGTATCATATATTACCTCATCAGATAAGAGCTCAGTCATTTCAATACTGTTTTGAATAGCAAACTTAAAAATATTAGCTATTTTTAAAAAAAAATTGAGACACAGCAAAAAAAAATTTCATGTAGCACACAAATGCTTAATAGCTTATTTGTACACTGAAATTTAAAGTTGATATTTGTGGGCTACATGAAAAAACAGACAGTATTTAACTTTTGCGCAAATTAATAAACTAATTTACACCCCTTGCATTGTAACATGGTTTTGTCCAGAAAACTTAAGTAAGAAAACTTACTCAAATTCTTGCCTAAGTTCCTTAATGAACCAGGCCCTATATTATTAACCAGTGACAATCATTGAACACTTTTTCTTCTGTTCTATTTGGACTTTAAATTACACATATGTATTGGATGTATCCTGCTGTGTATTGTCTGTTAGACCAGAGAGCATCCAGATCCATATTCAACAAGAGACGTATCCTTGCTGAATATAGATGTGCGTATGACCGATTTACGCGCATTTTAAAGAAACGCAAGTTATATTCGTTTTGCGTGCACCATCTGCTTTTCCATCATACAGTTTTTTTAAGCAATTTATATTCACTAACATCCATACCATTCTGAGGAGTATAAGCCAAGTTTAGTGCTTGCTTATACATAAATAATACTGCCACTGTGCACAGATCCAAAGATGAGTTGAAACAAGAACCATTGTGCACTCAAACCCGTGAAGTTCTTTTCAGCTATATGTCACTACCAGTTAGGAACATCTGCAGCATACTTGGTTTAGAGCAAGAACACTCCTGGGCACATATTGTGTAAACTGCTGAATAAGTCAAGTTGCCTATGTTCAGCGAGTCACCAGAGCTTTAACACCCCGTCTTTCAGGTGAACAAAGAAAACTAGAAAAGATTTCCATAGAAAATAAAAATAATGATTAATTTTGCCCATGTACTCTGTGCTCCATGTATATTTAACTATGCATATTGTAAAGCTGATTGTTTATATGTCTAAAATGTAACAGAACTTTCCATTCTATATACATTTTGTTATACATAATAATGAAATGCATAAGTTTGTTTAGCTGTATTATGCTAAAACTTAATCTTATTGAAATGTCATCCTTTGTACAACATGATGTGAGCTATAGTGTTGTACTGAGAAAAATATAAACCACGTGTCCATGAATTGCTATATACACAGATTTTGATTTAAGAAAGCTAAAGACAGCATTTGGTATTATGATAAGCTGCCCACACACATTAATATTTTGGTTGGTTAATTTTAATATAATTAACAGTCAATGTAGTTTCTGAGCTCATCACACCAGCTTACAATGCAATATGATGTAAAACCAGACCAAATAATAACAGTCATCTTCACTGGCCAAGTTGCTCACTAATCTGGTTGTTGGGTAGTCATATTGTTTGCTGCATGTGTGCATACAGGTAGGCGGTAGAACAGATTCAGGATTAGTTTTGTAGCTAAAAACAAACAAAAACTGCTGATCATACTGAAAAAAATCTTTATTATTACGTTTTCCATTAAAAATATTACCAAACATTCTGGTACACAAACATAACAAACAAATGCCAAGAAACAATAAAAAAAATCAAGACAAAAACAGAGTTCAAATTATATTTGATGAAATTATAATAACCAACATACAAACAAAAAAGTGGTTATGAGGCGGAAATAAAATAGAGAAGGAAAAGGACGAACAGATAATAGAGACTCCATTATCGGCGGTGTCAGTGGCGATACTATGGTACAAATGGAAAGGTACTCAAGCGGAGGGCATAAGCAAAATAGTGGCCTTCTGTGTTTTTTGAGTTGTATGTATCTTAAGATACTGCAAATCAAAATGCAAAGTAATTATGGGACAGCATAAAGATTCACTCTGACTGTATGTTGATATGGCCAGAGTAAAGTTGATGAAAGTGACTACTGTACTAAAAAATATAATAGTTAAATAAATAAGATAAAACATGTTTTCCCCACCTAAAATAATTATTTAGCGCCAGTGCTATTGCATGGTATTATATTATATATAACCTATACACACATTTGTAAGCATACATTTACACACATATGTATGATTACATACATATATAGCAATATGCCATAAAAAATGCAGGTATTTCTAAATATACATGCAAAACATATTTTTACATGTATATAAAATACTTGCATAAAATGTATGTTTAGTTTGGGGGCACAGGTCAAGAGAAAAGAGAAAAATAATAAATCATCTAAAAATAATAAAATAATAAACTTCCTGCTTAGGTGTTTTTACAAACAATGGATGCTAATAATGTAGCAAAGAAGAAAAAAAGCATTCCTGGGACTGGTTACCAAGCAAAAAAATCTTATTTCCAAAATATCTGATCCTAATAGGTCTCTGTATTACGGATGATAAAGGCTCCTGCTGGGATCATAAACTTTGGTAGAAATATTTTGTTGCTTAAAGTCCCAGGAATGTTTTTTCACTTTCTGCCTTTCTAGAATACATATACAGGAGTCAGTGGGGCCCTTACTTATCTCATAGTTGCCTACTCTCCCGGAATGTCCAAGAGACTCACGAATTTCTGTGAGTCCTCCCGGAGTCCCAGGAGAACAGGCTAACCTCCCTGTTCCTAACCACCTAAGTAGTAAATTGGTGGGGGTGGGGCTTAGAATGTGAATTATGCATCATCGTGGTCTCGGCCCCTGCTGCAATTGGCCAGGAAGTGTGATTGAAGTTTATGAGGCGGGGCCAAATGACGTGATCTGTTGGGCCCCACCCCCAACACACACCCCGATCTCCCGGATCAGTCCTTGCCAAAGTTGGCAAGTATGATTATCTTAGAGTATTATTATTGTTAAGGAAACCTTAACTGCATTAAAGACCGTTGCTTAACATATAATGGACAGGTTTTTGGACACTGCAATTTAATAGTTGAGCTGGGCAACACTCCCCTCCTCACTCTAAATTGGCCTGCATATTTTAATGCCCCTACCTCTGCAGTTAACATGGTTTTGCCAAGTTGGAAAATGTTACTTTCTGACTAGGCTTACTCTTAACACTAAATGAAGCCCATAGTGCTTAAACGTAACTAAAAAGAAGTATCTGCTCTTTTTCAATTCTCTGCAGCAGATTGCCATGTTACTGTTTGGATACTGTCCTAAAAATGAAGAGTTTCAGTTATCTGTAATGTAATGGTGTGATGAGTTGGGATTGCAGTCAACATCCCCCTTCTGTCACTACGGACCAAAATACTGCATATGGCTGGTAAGGACTCTGTTGTACCCTATTAGTATTATTAAGTCTTTGTCTGGGAACATATGGACTACAATTTCAAGTTCTTAAATATAGTCAGGTGGGCTGCACATGGATATAAGATGGCAGCAGCACTGTTTCCTGGCACCCAGCCTTTCACAATGAGTACAGGAAGTTTGAAGCACTTTCAACCCCGTCCACGTCATAAAAGCATGGGAGTTGAACTACATCAACTAGAATAAGTCCTGTGTTTATTAGTTTAAACAGCTATTGTTTCCCTCTGGATTCTGTCAAACTTCTGGGCTCCTACTCAGCAGAACAGATTACAAGGTGGGTATGAATGAATATTCATTCCATTTCTAACCTCCATTCACCTCTGTTTAGCTCTCAGCCAATCACAGGACTAGTAACCTTAGAATGACCTTGCAGGGTGGAACTTTTCCTCATGGGAATTTTGAACATGTTAAAAGTAGTCTGAAAGGAAAGTTCTTGGTGTCCAGAGTTTGGTGTAGAGTGTCATCTCTCACTAGCTCATGATTCCTGTGTCTGGTCCTGCATCGGACCTGCAACTACTTTTCACATCACGTGGGAGCTGGGAGAAACATATTCGCAGCCTGGCTGGGAGAAGAGTATTTACTGTTTGGCCAGGGGAAGTGCGCATATAGCTTGGTCGGGAGACCTAACTTCACAATTTGGTGCATAGAAGTGTATTTACAGCCTGTTCTTAAGGAGCATATTTACATCTGGGCCAGGAAGAGGGTATTTTGCAGCTTGACCACAAGAAGCGCACTTACAGCATGGCCGGGAAAAGTGTTACTACATTTTTTATTGCAATTTGTTTTAGCTTCAATGGGACACTGCATCCTCTATTGAAAGAGATAGGAAATACAAGTTAGCCGGACCCAGGGTATCTACAGCATGCTGGTGTACCACCGTTGGATAACCTTAGGATCACTTTCAAAGCTACAACTTGGTCTAGGAGCCGTATAACCTACTACGGTTAAGTCATTTTTATTTATCTATATAGTGGTTCACACATTATTGACGCTGGGATGCTGTGGGAATTCTTGTGAGGTCTGTTGATATTCTGGGTTTTCTTTTTATTTTTGCTTATTATTATTACAGCTATTGTTTTACAGTTGTGTTTTGCATTTCTGTAATAAAGATACTGTTTTTTCTTCCATCTCTCCTTGCCACACGAGGAGGCCTCAGCTAGGGACTCTTAGCTACCCAGGTCACCTAGTGGGCTTAAGCCATAACATCCTGGTATCATCAGAAATGGGAAGGTATTACTTCACTTTTTAACATAACTACAGTGGAATGTCAGGTAAAAATGTATTGTTCCTCCATGATTCATATATGAAAATGTAAATGTTGTGATTTTTTTGTACTTAGGGCAGCACAGTGGCTTAGTGGTTAGCACTTCCGCTTCACAGCACTGGGGTCATAAACCCGAGCATGGCCTTATGCGTGGAGTTTGTATGTTCTCCCCGTGTTTGCATGGGTTTCCTCCGGGTGCTCCGGTTTCCTCCCAAAAGCCAAAAACATACTAGTGGGTTAATTGGCAGCTACCAAATTGACCCTAGTCTGTCTATCTGTGCGTGTACGTTAGGGAATTTAGACTGTAAGCCCTATAGGGGCAGGGACTGATGTGAGTGAGTTCTCTGTACAGCACTTCAGAATCAGTGGCACTATATAAATAGATGATGATGATGATAATGATAATTTAAAGGTATAATGTAGTGACCACGGGTAACCAATCTCATGAAATAAATGGAAAATTTAAAAGACTGATATTTTAAATGCATTGACTATTTCCAAAACTTGGGACCTGTTATCATATTTTTTATTTTCTAAATAGTGCCTTTTGCACAGTTCAGTAAGCATCAAAAAGCAGTTAGCCATAACACTATTCACCCAGGAACCAGCATTTTATTCAGCATGCTATGCTCACTCTCAGACATGACAGCTACACCGCGGTAGACCTATAAGGTATAGAGAAGCAGGCCTGGGATCATGCACTTTACAGCCTAAAATCTCAACTCAGAAAAGAGCTTTTTCCTAAAACTGGCTTCCTCTATACCTCACTGCCCTCCTGTTTCATATACATATTTTCCATGCCATACTGGTAGCACAAAATGTAATACAACAAAACTGTGTATGTAAAATAGCTGCTTCCAAATGTTTTCAATCCTATATAAACATTTATAAACTCGCCTTTGCTATGCGTTCTATTTCTTGGAAATTCATGCTACACATGGCCTTTTGTCTACTAGCACAAAACATTAGACAGGAAATAAATGCACCAGCCAGCTTAGTGTTTTCATCTAGTTCACTGAGCAATAAAAATGGGATGAAGCAGCAGATTGAGTTAGTCATTCTATGCTCTGTACAAGGCCATTTATTCTTTTTGAAAACATTTAAACTTCAGCTATTTGACCTAAATTTGGTCTGGGTTTTTTTTTTGTTCAAAAAGGTTTACCGAGCTGTACATGAAGGTATTAGATATTTTCTAGTTGCTTACTATCAAGTGACAGTTGTTCCAGTCTCCTAGCATCCCCTAATTAAATATATGATTTCTGAAAATTGCTGTGAATTTAATTGTTAACACTTACTGCCAATGTTTTCTATTTTAACATTAATGATTGTATATCCTATTGGGCTAACCCCTATATGCACTGATCCATAATGTTTCCAACCATTACTAGAATGTCTGTGTAAAAATATTTGGCTGGTTTGTAACAAATTTGTACGTTTGTCACAGATGATATTCTCTCTCACCTTCTACCCAACATATCACAAAGATATATAAGTGTAACTTAAAACAAGAGACGGACACAGTTTTCAATGTTGACAAACTAAGGTCACAGTTTTAATTGCGTAAATGATGGCGGCGAAGAAAGCAATGCAAGTTTAACTACCAAGCTAATACTACAAATCAAACATAGGGCCCAGAATCCTAAGGGCTTGCTATGGTGTCAGAGAGACTACCCTCCCTCTGGCCTCAAAGGGCGCTTTCGCTGAAATGATGGCCAGGGCCTTCACAGAAAGGACCCTAACAGATACATAAAGTGAAGTATTATACATGAACTAACCGCTGACTCTCCTGCTTTCTCGACAACTGCACCTTGTCTGCATGCTATTTAGGCTTGTTTGAGCCACTCCTAGTGGCAGGCTATTGGATGTAAGTTCAAAACTTTAACCAATGAAGGTAAGTTCAATGGGAGCCCAAAACCTGGTGCTTAAGATCTTCATTTGTCATAAAGCTTGGAAGTTTACTCTTCTAAATATACTGACCCAGATAGATGGAATGTACACAAAGACCAGGGCCAAACAAGGCAAAGTTCTAGGGGTGGCATTTTGTTCCTTTTGCACATCAATAACTTTGCATATTTATTTATTATTGTAACCTGTGTTAATGAGAACGTTTATTTATGTTTCTACTGTTACTGAAGTTATTTAAATAATGTTAATACTAATATAGAAAAACAGTGTTGACATTAGAAAGTAGTGTGCACAAGTAATGTGTTAAGATGAAGAGCAGGAAGGAGTACGATTAGAAACAAAGAAAAGATAAGGGTCAGATGACAGGAAGCACGTGAGGGTGAGACAGTTGAGACAGTAGAAGGAGAACAAAAGAGAAGGGGGAGGACATGTGAGAGGTGAGGAAGAGGTACATTAAGGAGGATTTAGCAATAAAGTATATGAAATAAGAGTATTGTTATAGACTAAGCAGACAGCAATCAATACAAAAGGAGTATAGGCTATAGAGAAACCTCAGACCACAGGGAAAAGAATCTGTGCACCGGGAATACCTTAGTTCTGAGAGATGGACTCTCAGTCCAGTAGTGTGTGTAATTTGCCTACAGATGTTTAAATAACTGAACTATAGTACTTTCCCATTCTCTAAAAAAAAGTACTGGATTTAGAGATAATCAGACTAAGATTTTAATTCAAGCAGAGACAGTTAAATTCTAATACCCATTTATCTCACTCACTGTAGTAAGATAATGAATATTGTTACATGTTACAATGCAAGGGATACAAATTGACTTATATTTTTGCACACAAGGAATATACTGGCTGTTTTTCTCATGTAGCACACAAATACCTGATAGCTTTATTTTTACACTGAATGTAAAGTTGATCTATGACATGCCTTATCCCAACTATAAATCTCTTCCTACATTTTAAGTTTACATCTCCCTCTAATGCAACATGGTTTTGCTAAGGTGCAAATTTACTCCTTTTCTTTGTTTTGCTTCTAACTCAAAATCAGGCCCATAGTGTCAGAGTGTATACATCTTTCCCCAGCCTTTTGTGTCATCAGTCATTTATGAAATGTTAAATGCATCCTGCAATTTTAAAGAAGATTCAACAAAAACATCTTGCAATTTTAAAGAAACTAAAGAAAGTGAAGTTTAAATGCTATGGTTTATAATTTCGTTGGAGATGAATTCAACGAAAGGCTATCTAAAGTGGCAAGAACATTGAAAGTGGAAACACTCTACATTTACTGTAGTTTTTCCATTAATTTAAGACATACTGGTCAGAGTGATTAGATTATAAAAATTGCACAAGAATAATCAATACACTAATTATACTGGACACCTCATCACTGCATCGTTTAAATACCTCAATGGCCATTCAAGGGTGATTCTATATCTATCTATCTATCTATCTATCTATCTATTTATCTATCTATCTATATACACACAGTGGACCTCATTTAGAGTTGGACGCAAAGTCCTTTTAAGAAGTGTAGGAGTGGGAGTGTGCCGCAGCTTGGTAGGGTATTACGAGTGACAAGCAACCCCAGTTACATCCCACTCGTAATACCCTATCGAGCTGCGAGCAGTTCCTGCAGCTAGCTAAAGCTTGCGCCACCTAATTCCTGCCGCACAGCTTTAGCCCTGTTTTGACGTGTGTTGCGTCTGCGCTTCACTGCGACTAGGATGTATTTACATGGTCACGCCTTCACAATTCTGTGTTCCTCCCATTCTCCCGTAGTGAATCGCAAGCTGTTGCAAGTGTTAATTGCGTCCAAGATGCAGGCGGATTTGGTGCTTTCTGCACATGCGTGGTAGTGTTTTTTTGTTGGATGCGCCTAAAACGGACTTTGCATCTGACTCTAAATGAGGTCCAGTATATCTACAAAAATATATTGTAAGAGTATATATTTTATAGTATAAAATGTTTCACACATAGTGTAATAGTATTAAATTAATGGTTTATAAAGAAGAATTTTTTGTTGCATAATAATCAAACTTGTCATGTGTAGATTTAGGATTAAGGTTTAGGTAAATGAGTGATTTAGGGAGTAATATGATATGATCCAGAATATTAGTTAAATTATACAAATTACATATTAATTTCTGTATACATTGAATGTATTAATTTCTCGTATGTGCTGTATGATATTCACCACTGTTGTTATTGTGCAATTAATACTTTCCATTGCCATAATAAAAAATATCACACATATTTTTGGTTAACTAAAAGTTTCTGGCACTGATAAACAATGTATCCCAAAACACAATTAGTGGTTTCAGAACCCGCAGCTGCCTGTGAGTTCTTAGTTGAATCAAAATAAACCGAAAAGAAACCACAGCGCTGAGAGCAGTACTCACTCAATTGTGAATAAATCCATGAAGGTGGTATATAAAAACACATTTAATAGATATAAAAAAAAACAGATACAAAACATTTACAGCATGTATTCATATTATTTCCTTTGATCCGTGTACTGATATAAATATACCAATTAAGCAAATTATGAAACCAAGACCTGTAGATTTAGCCACAATTTCTAAAGTAATGCTTGTAAAAAACATATATGGGTTTGATAGTGTATTGATTTTTTTGTTTAACTTTTGATCAAGTTAAATTCTGAATATGGACACAGCGGTATATTTACTAAAACTTCTAAAAAAGAAAAGTGGTGGTGTTGCCCATAGCAATCAATTAGATTCTAGCTATCATACATTCTAGATAAAGATAGTTAGAATGTATTGGTTGCTGTGGACAACACTCACTCCTGTGCCTACCACTGACTTGTTCACCCATACACCTGTGCCCTCCCCTGACTTGTGCACCCACACATCTGCATCCTCCTCTGACTTGTGTACCCACTAACATCTGGCCCCCCTAACTTGCGCACTCACACACCTGTACCCAGCCCTGACTTTTGCACCCATACACCTGTACCCTCCACTTGCTTGTGCACCCACACATATGTGTCTCTCCACACACATACCTGCACCCTCCCATGACTTGTGCACCCACACAAGTTTGCTCTCATCAAACTTGTGCACTTACACACCTGTCCCCTTCACAGGTATGTGCACCAACACGAGACCTCCCCATACTTGTGCACCCAGGTACCTGTAGTCTCCCATAACTTGTGCACTCCTTAGACTTGTGCACACACATACATGTGACCCCCTATGACTTGTGCTCCCATATACCTGTGCCATTAATGGACTTGTGCACCCACACCCCTGTGCTCTCCCCAGACTTGTGCACACAAACACCTGTGGTATCCCTTGACCTGTACTCCAAGACACCTGTGCCCTCCTTGGAATTTTGCACACACAAATCTGTGGCCCCCCTGGACTTGTGCACCCACACACCTGTTTCCTCCTTGGACTTGTGCACACCTACCTGTGGCCTCCCCTGACTTGTGCTCCCACACATCTGTGGCCTACCTGGACTTGTGCAACTACACACTTGTGCCCTCCCCTGACTTGTAAGAAAATGCAAAGAAGTTTCCCCTAAAATGGTGAACAGGGCTGGATCCATCTTCAAACACTACCTGCACACAAGCTGCATTTTTAAAACGATCATGGAACTTTTGCATACATGCGCCAGTATTCAAATCCAAGTGAATCTCAAGATACGTTTCAATTTCAATTTGGGTGCAGTCTAACTAAACAGTACTTGTCGCATATTAACAGACAGAACAGACTACATGATATCTACATGCATATGTGCAAAATCAAGTCCCATCTGAAGCAATGCAAAATAAAATTATAAAATAAATCAACTCATAATGCTATAATCATTATTAAAAATATGTATTTTTTTTTAAAAAAAATTCCTCTTTTACATTAAATGCATAAATCTTAATGCATACTCAATAAGACTTTCCTCTTATCTTCAAACCTTCAAGCACTCTCTGAAAACCCACCTCTTCAGGCAAGCTTCCCTCTTAACCTCCATAGGTTACCCTATTACCCCCCTTTACACAACTTGTTTAAGAATACAACTCTCTGACTCCCTGACCAACATTGCTGTGTGACTGTATCATATAGTTAACTCTACATTCTGGCTGGACCAATTTACAATATATCTTGGAAAACTAATAAGACTTGACCTTATATCATCATCATTTATTTATATAGAGCCACTAATTCCGCAGCGCTGTACAGAGAACTCACTCACATCAGTCCCTGCCCCATTGGAGCTTACAGTCTAAATTCCCTACTATAGACTCACACACAAACAGACAGAGAGGGGTAGACTAGGGTCAATTTTCGATTGCAGCCAATTAACCTACCAGTATGTTTTTGGAATGTGGGAGGAAACCGGAGGACCCGCGGGAAACACACGCAAACACAGGGAGAACATACAAACTCCACACAGATAAGGCCATGGTCGGGAATCGAACTCATGACCCCAGTGCTGTGAGGCAGACGTGCTAACCACTAGGCCACTGACCTTATATATCAGACTCCCATTGTGCAATAAATTGGGCCCCTTATCTCTATGTCTGTATGTATTACTCAGTATAGTTTTATAACTGTGTTTGTTCCCTATTGTAAAGCTCTACGGAATTTGCTGGTGCTGTATAATCAAATGTTGATGATGATAATGATGATAATCAACAGCCAACAACCTATATTGTACAGTCATGGCCAAAAGTTTTGAGAATTGCACAAATATTATTTTTCACAAAGTCTGCTGCCTCAGCTTTCATGATGGCAATTTGCATATACTCCAGAATGTCATGAAGAGGGATCAGATGAATTGAAATTAATTTCACAGTCCATATTTGCAATGACAATGAGCTTTATCCCAAAAAGGACATTTCCACTGCATTTCAGCTCTGTCACAAAAGGAAAAGTTGACATCAAGTCAGTGACTCACTCGTTAACACAGGTGAGAGTGTTGACAAGGACAAGGCTGGAGATCACTCTGTCATGCTGATTGAGTTAGAATAACAGGCTAGAAGCTTTAAAAGGAGAGTGGTGCTTGAAATCATTGTTCTTCCTCAGTTAACCATGGTTATCTGCAAGGAAACATGTGCAGTCATTAATGATTTGCACAAAAAGGGCTTCACAGGCAATGATATTGCTGCTAGTAAGATTGCACCTAATTCAACCATTTATCGGATCATCAAGAATTTTAAGGAGAGAAGTTCAACAGTTGTGAAGAAGGCTTGGGGACGCCCTGGAACGTCCAGCAAGCGCCAGGACAGTTTCGTAAAGTTGATTCAGCTGTGGGATCGGGGCACCACCAAGCAGAGTTTGCTCAGGAATGGCAGCAGGCAGGTGTGAGTGCATCTGCATGCACAGTGAGGTGAAGACGTTTGTAGGATGGCCTAGTGCCAAAAAGGCCAGCAAAGAAGCTACTTCTCTCCAGGAAAAACATCAGGGACAGACTGATATTCTGCAAAAGGTACAGGGATTGGACTGCTGAGGACTGCGGTAAAGCAATTTTCTCTGATGAATCCCCTTTCAGATTGTTTAGGGCAACAGGAAAAATGCTTGTCTGGAAAAGGAAAAGTGAGTGCTACCATCAGTCCTGTGTCATACCAACAGTAAAGCATCCTGAGACCATTCAAGTGTGGGGTTGCTACTCAACCAAGTGAGTGTGCTCACTCACAATTTTGCCTAAGAACACATCCATGAATAAAGAATGGTACCAATACATTAATTAAGAGCATATTTAAGAGCATCTTCTCCCAACCATCCAAGCACCCTGCCTTAAGGCAAAAGTGATAACTAAGTGGCTCGGGGATCAAAACATCAAAATTTTGGGTCCATGGCCAGGAAACTCCCTAGACCTTAATTCCATTGAGAGCATGTGGTCAATTCTCAAGAGGCAGTAGGACAAACAATAACCCACAAATTCTGACAAACTCCAAGCATTGATTAGGCAAGAATTGACAGCATGCCAGGGCAAATTGCAGAGGCCTTCAAAGCGAAGGGTCAACACTGCAAATATTGAATCTTTGCATAAACTTAATTTAATTGTCAATAAAAGCCTTTGATACTTATGAAATGCTTGTAATGTTACTTCAGTATACCATAGCAACATCTGACAAAAAAGTCTAAAAACACTGAAGCAGCAAACTTTGTGAAAACCAATACTTGTGTCATTCTCAAAACTTTTGACTGTATAATAGGATTCCTGAATAGGGCTTGTAAAGTATAGTTATTGCACCAAAGGTCTAACAAAAATTTTGTGCTGTGAGTAAAATATATACAAACTCACAGCCATACGAGATTGACTTAATATGCCTGCCTTTTGGCAATGTAAAATAACACTACTATAAAAAGAGCTTTTGTTATTTACCTGATGTAAATATGACTTTCACAATTAGAATATCTTCAATATAATGGGCCTGATTCATTAAGAAAAGTAAAGCAAAAAACATGAGTAATTTTGCACCTTGGCAAAACCATGTTGCATTGGAGGGAAGATATATAGCTTGGGCTAGGGCATTTTTAGATCAATTTAGCCCACAAATTCTAGATCAACTTTAAATTTCAGTGTATAAATAAAGCTATCAAGTATTTGTGGGCTACATGAAAAAACAGCCAGTATTTATCTTATGTACAAAATAATAAACTAATTTGCATCCCTTGCATTGTAACATCATTTTGTTGCCCTGCTTTCCTTAATGAATCAGGCAAAATATAATCAATTCACAGGACCAGAACAGTATGAGATAGGACACCTCAGGCATCAGGGACAGGCTGGCAACATGCAGCCCGGGGGGCGCATAGGCGGCCGCATCACATGACACGCGATGCGGTCGCCTGTGTGCTGACGGTGACGCATCGCCTGTCAAGTGATGCGGCCGTCTGGTTATATATAGGTAATATTGCATCCGGGGGGGGGGGGGTGGCCGGCCCTAACAGGGGTTAGACTGAGCAGCCCGGGAGGGCGATGCCCCCCTGCCCCCCATCTCAGCCCACCCCTGTCAGGCATGCTGACTCTAGTCAGTTCTATGAATACTTCTCTTTTACTCTAACTCACCCCAGTGAGTTAATAGCATCACAATGATATTAGTCCAAACTTATGCTTCTCTGATATTGCCTATGTAGAAAAACTTAAAGTATTTAATTTTTCCAAAGCTGTCCTTGTTTATTCATACTTGCCAACTCTCCCGGAATGTCCGGGAGACTCCCGAAATTCAGTTCAGTCTCCCGGGCTCCCGGGCTCGTTGGCATTTCTCCCGCATCCTGGATTTCACCGAGAATCGCGTCAAATGACGCGATTCTCGGTGATTGACGCCATTTTGGAGGGCGGGAGGGGGCGGGACGAGGCCAATCGTGTCATTTTGGCCCCGACCCCCGTGATGTAAATTACGTTTTCACGGGGGGTGGGACCAAAATGACACATTTGGCCTCGTCCCACCCCCTCCTGCCCTCCAGTCAAGCCCCCTCTCCCGGAAACTTGTTTCCGAGAGTTGGCAACTATGTGTTTATTGCAGAATAACATTGTCACTGATCATCATATATACATTGCCCATATTCTGCATATTTAAAATCAAGTCAACTATAGCTAACACTGCATTTTGTGGGATTTTAACACTGCAGACCATTACTCTCAGTGGAGCTAAAATCTTCTTTTATTGGGCAATTATTTTAGCGGTGTGTAAAAATTAATAAGGAACACATGTAACTTTAAATAATAACGTATGAATGTGATTTAATATGTGATACTACATTTTCTTTTGTTTACCTAACTGATTAATTAATCACCCAGGAGGTAGCGCTACCCGTCACCATCCAGCCCTTCCCCCACTTCCCATCCTGACCTCCTACACACTACTTGGTGCATATACAGACTTTACTGTGTAACTTTCGAATAGTCTATTTTGTCTGGGTTTGGCTATATTGTTTTAGGATTTATGTTGATAATACCAGAAACCTTTGCAACGCTTTGTACATAAATGGAAGGAGACAAGCAGTTTAATGGGCGGTACAGAGTGATTGGAATTCTTATAGTCAGGCCACAGAGAATTCCACAAAATAACAATTACACGACAGAGTGCTAGAATAGAAACACCTAAAAATATAAGTGTAACAAAGTATACATTCTATTTGGTCAGGTCTAATGTTTGTCAAGTATAAATTAATTTAGTACTAAATATATCTTGCACACTAAAGCATAAAATAATTTTATCTTACATTGCTTTTATATTAGGTGACAAGACAAGCCTTGCAAGTTATGTGCTCAGTGTTTCAAGAGAAGTCCTTTTTTATTACAACAGGAAAAGGGGCCTCACATTATTTCCCAGCCTGCCTCATCTGTCATGTGAACTTGACTAACCTTTAAATCTACTAGCAACTTCCCAACCCCATCTATCATACTGGTGGGTCTGGAGTTCATTTATTATTACCAGCACTGCAAGTCTTTACCTTGGCTACACGCATTGATCTAAATTTCTGTTCATGAATGCAGGGCCATCTTTTCCATTGGGCACGATGGGCAGTTGCCCGGGGGCCCCACGGGCATGGGGGCCCCATAGGCAGGGCTCTTAATGAGAATAAATAATCCTGCAAAAGAAAGAAACCTGCAAAAAAAGGGTCACTGAGCAAGTACATCTATCTATCTCTATCTCTATATATCTATATCTGTATCTGTATCTGTATACATCTATATATCTATATCTATATCTATATCTATATCTATATCTATATCTATATCTATATCTAGGGGCCCCGGTGCACTGCTTTGCCCGGGGGCCCATAATGTTGTTAAGATGGCCCTGCATGAATGTCATGTACAAATTAAGATTACATTGGAAACATACAAATGTAGAACTAGAGGTGGGCAGAAGGGGACAGAGCCTCTTATTTCCCAATGAGATAGGGCATACTGTGGGCCCAATACAACATGAAAAAAAAAATCAATATCTGTTCTTTTTCTGTATATATAGGTGAATACATAGTGTTACTCCTTTAGTACCTGTATGGCTGCTAGTTGGCAATATACCACTCACTCACTCACTCACTCACTCACTCAGTGTTCTACCAGACTAGCTAAATCACTTAACATCCTCAGGCTCTGTACATGTAAGTTTGAAGACTACAAGCCTGATTCCTATTTCACACAAGAAACACTACACAAATGGATGTACGTCTGAACATGAACCAGGCCTTAGGTTCATAGCAGGACATCACAAGTGCATAAATACAGTTCACAGTTCACAGTTGTGGTAATAAATGTGTGCCAGACCATCTCTCAGCAGTGTCCTCTCTTTTATTGAACATATCCAGCACATACTTAGTAGTTGCAATAAAAATGAACAGAGTCCTTTAGATGTTGACACTCCACACCTTCACCTGTGCTATAATCTTCTAGACTGCATCAGAACATCACCACAGTCATTAAGTGTATTTTGATCCTCTATCTCCAGACAGGGATATTACAGGTACCTGTGCTCTATTTTGTTATGTCCATATTGTCGCTACCAATAAATGTTGTCTGATGTGATTAATATGGTTCCAAAGCACAAAGGAGTTTTTATAGCAAAATTTAGCAGAACACAATAATAATACAAAGTACAACCGATTTATACGCTGCACAGCCCTGGATCCAGGAACAGTCCATCAATCCTGATGTCTGTTGGCAAAGAGAGACCATTCCTGAATCACTGAATCAGGGGCTGCTTATATGCTGTTTAGTTTAGAAAAACACTGATGATGTCACAAAATATACACAGATAACACTTCACCAGAACATCTCTACGAACATTTATGAACGTCTTTTCATCAAGAACGCATATTTAAGAAATTCATCAAGAACCATCTATGTTGTTGAACTCATATTGACTTTAAGGTTTACATAAAAGTTTATTGAAGGACACTACCGCACATACTTATCTTTTGATGGTTTAGTACCCACTAATCTGGTATGTGACCCAGTACATTAACATGTAAGTTTTTCACATTCATAATATACAGGAATGGAACACATCTGTTGCTTGGATTATATATATATATATATATATATATATATATATATATATATATATATATATATATATATATATTCTTTTATATTCCTTACAGTGAAAGAAGTTTGTATAGGCTACACCTGTATATTTAAGGCTTTCAGCTGCCCAGCAATTCACAAGGACTATGTGGCTATAAGTGGAAGTCATATCTTCAATTATAATATATATTATTACATCAGTAAGCAAGGAGAAGGTAAGAGTTGTTATTTTTATTTTACATTTCACCTGGAACCAAAGTATTCACTGATTGGTTGTGGGCTGGGGCGAATTGGCCATGGGCCTTACTGGGAATTTTCCCAATATGCCTGTTCTCTAATGGGGCCACTTGATTTGGTTTTGCTTTTTGTTTTGTTTTTTTTGGTTTGTGCATCGCTCTGGTTTTGTTTTGGTTTGTTTTTTTTCAAACCAATGATTTCTTTTTATATGGTAGGGCGGGGGTGAGAGCTGCTCTGCAGCCCGAAATCATCGGCGTCGACCCTGAACTAATAGGTAGGCGGACCCAAAAACTGCCAGGCTCTCTTATTGCAGGCCGGTGGAACTCTTGCAATGAGCCCTTTCAGGAGGCTATTGGTGGGTGGGTGGGAGTGGTAGGCGGAAACCTTGCCTAGGGTGCCTGGAGACCTTGCATCGGCCCTGGTGCCAGTTCTTTAATAGAGATCTGTAGAATAGACTCTCATATGCTCACCATTAACAGATAATAAAGTTCACAATTCATTAGGATCATGTTGGTCCTGATGTTTCAGCTGTGTAGACAAATGACCAGGCACCCTACAGGTTTTATAGCAGCAGGAAGGGTTTCTAAAGAAAAATTTGATAAGTTCATTTCAAAGTTTAAATATAATTTTGGCGTATTTTTCCTCTAGGTATTACATGCATTTAAATAATTAATGCTAATTGAACGTTTCTAAAACATTCATATAAACATCTGATTATTTCCATGAGTCAGCCATTGACATGTTTATCATTTTGTTGTAGACTGGAGATGTCGAATCTAAGAAGCTTGAGAAAGCAGATGCAAAATGATAACTACTAAGAAAAATCTTTAGAAAATTAAAAAGTTGCATGACCTTAAATAAAAGAATAATGTCAGTCAAGCCATGTTACCTAAACAAGATTATAGGGGATATTCTGGTACTCATGTGAACATTCTGGTAATTTCCTGTAAAGTGAAAACACTGATTTTAGAAAGACACCTTCTCATGTTAATGATTTAAATTCAATTTGTTCCCATTCAAGATATTATATGGCATATTTAGTTTATACCACATATATTGTAAATAAATTACACTTCTTAAAGTAATTCTAACATTACATTCAACTAAAATATATAAATGTGATAAGAGAATAAACTAGTATTAAATATGAAATCATATTTGACCTGATTACTTAAGGAAAGTAAGGAAAAAAATGAGTACATTTTCTCCTGGACAAAACCATGTTACAAAGCAAGGGGAACAAATTAGTATATTATTTTGTACTTAAGATAAATACTGGCTGTATTTTCATGTAGCACACATATACTTGATAGCTTTATTTGTAGACTGAAATTTAAAGTTGATCTAGGACATGCCCTACCCCAACTATAAATCAGCCATTACATTTTAAATTTGTATCTCCCTCCAATGCAACATGGTTTTCCTAAGTTGCAAAGTTACTCATGTTTTATTCTTTACTTTCCTAAATGAATCAGGCCCACTGTATTTAATGTTGCAGATTGCGAAATATTTTACTTTTTTCTAGGTTGCCAGTTGTCAATACAGCTCTTAGAAAATCATGCATTAGTTGATCAAACATTGAATAATACCATATTTTTATAGAATCTGCAACACGATACATATTTTTAGTTAGTCCATCAATGAATAAATCATAAACTCGTAATTATATTACAAAATACTTTGCGTAAAGCAATATTTGCTAGGCAGGTAGAGTAAAATGTTATCTTACTGGAAAAATATGCATGCAAAACACATATTTGTAGGTATTTCTATAAATGTGTACTTTTACTAAACCATAGCAAATATTTGTATTTATATTCTAAACCATTAAAACAAACCCCTTCTCCTTCTACATGTATTAGAGTAGAGTTATCAGAAATTAAGGGATTATTTTCTGAAAACAATCCACTCTGATTCACCTCAATTAGTACCCCGGACTCCACGGTTTTGTAAGACATTTTTGCTTAGCAGTGTTTATTTTCAAATTTTTCCAGGCGGTTGTGCCTGGAGAAAATGGTTGCAGGAAACTGTTCTGTTAGTTGGGAAGATGTTGGTTTAAAAAAGAAAATTTCATAGATTTCTACTTTAAATTACTGCATGGTGCAGAGTGGGGTTAATTTTTGCAAGGGACAAAATTTTATGAAATTCCACCTATTAGTAGTTAAGTAGGGGCACACACATTCTTCCTTTTACTTGGACAGTTTCAGGAGAAGCTATATTTGACAGGTAACTGATTTTTTGCCCGTGGTTGAAATTTACATGTCTGAAAAAAGAAGAACTTCACATCAAAGTACTGTCTACTATTTCTTTTTGGAAACTCCCTTTAAGTCATTTTAGCTTTCTTTCTCCTCAAATACTTCACATATGACTATCATTTCTGTATTGCATAATTGATAACAGTAAAGTGATGTCAGTATATCATTATTCCAGTTACCACAACTTTATTTTTTGAGCTCTAAAAAAGACCTGTAAATCTTTAGAAAAAAACAACCACCTCATGGTAATATATATCCTTGCCCCTTCTCCATTGGTTATGCATGGCTTTAGATGTGAAATACTGTTGGGGTGACATTTTTAGCCTAGAGGGAAAAAGGGACTCTCTTCGGTGGCACATGCTAGTCTGAATAGTTGTAACACCTATCCCTTTCCCACTCTTTAGACCAGAAACAGGTAGCAAGCATCACAAATGGTACGCTGCAGGACTCAAAATAGCTATAAATAATTTGATAAATTAGGTATGCCTCCAAATATGGACACTCATTTCCTCTCATTGAAGTTCATTAGAACCCATAAGTTATGTGTCTTTTTTAAAAAAAACTATGCTTACAAACAGGCTCATTACTGTGCCTACACCAGAAATTTTATAGAACATCCGTGTCTTGCACATTCTGCCTTGCACATTGAGCAGATTCAGACACCCTAAAATCAATGCCTGTTTGTCATGCTAATCTCTGCATGCATTTTTAGAAAGAGCCACTATCTTGGAAAAGTAGGTGCAAGACATCACAATGCAGGAAGTAATGGCTTTGATTGCAGATTTCTTTTCCCACGCAGTAAATTAAATTCAGTTTCTACTGTGATTTTAGAATGCTTAGTGCTGTAGTTGTTTCTCATGAGTTTTATTGAGTTCAGATCCTTCTCTGAAAGCTCAGATTACAAAATGTAAATAGTACTTTCTATCCCCCTCCTATGAATGTAAGCATTAAAATATATCTGTGTCTAGCTATATGTGGCCTTATAGTAGTAGGGAACTTGAGACAGAGGTAAACTTTAGTTAAAGAACAGAAAATCCAAATTGCATTTCAGCCTTAGTCACATGAATCCCTTATTTATGTGAATAACAGTTAATAAATACCACATGTGAAATCTCTGCTGTGATCTATATTGCTTCCTCCAGCGTCTCATGGTCTCTAATACATGGACATAAAGTAGAACTTATACAAATCAACAGAGAACCATAGTGTTTAGATGGGGCACTCATAGGATATTGTAACTTTAAAACATATTATAGTTTATTAGTATACATTAAAATAATAACAATATTGAATAGAGATGAGCGGGCTCGGATATCTGAAATCCGAGCCCACCCGAACGTTGCCGATCCGAGCCGGATCCGAGACAGATCCGGGTATTCCCGCCAATTGCAAAACTGAAACCGAGGCTCTGAGTCATAATCCCGCTGTCGGATCTCGCGAAACTCGGATCCTATAAATTCCCCGCTAGTCGCCGCCATCTTCACTCGGGCATTGATCAGGGTAGAGGGAGGTTGTGTTAGGTGGTCCTCTGTCCTGCTATATCTCGTGCTGTGCTATGCTGTGCTGTGTTGTGCTGTGCTGTGCTGTGCTGTTCAGTGCTGTGCTGTGCTGTGTTCTGCTCAGTCCAGTGGTGCTGTGTCCTGTGCTCTGTCCTTCTGAGTTCAGTGGTGCTGCTGGGTCCTGTGCTGTGTCCTGTTCAGTCCAGTGGTGCTGTGTCCTGTGCTCTGTCCTTCTGAGTTCAGTGGTGCTGCTGGGTCCAGTGCTGTGTCCTGTTCAGTCCAGTGGTTCTGTGTCCTGTGCTCTGTCCTTCTAAGGGCATTGTTATTTCCCCATTATTCCCAAATTATAAAAAAATTACAAAAAAAGTAATTATAAAAAAAATAAAAAAAATATCCTAAAACAATCCTGCAGTATAAGTCCATTGGTACTGCTATATTACAAAGTTCACTGATTCTGCCGTATAAGTCCAGTGGTACTGCTATATTACAAAGTTCACTGATTTAGCAGTATAAGTCCAGTGGTACTGATATATTACAAAGTTCACTGATTCAGCAGTATAAGTCCAGTGGTACTGCTATATTACAAAGTTCACTGATTCAGCAGTATAAGTCCAGTGGTACTGATATATTACAAAGTTCACTGATTCAGCAGTATAAGTCCAGTGGTACTGCTATATTACAAAGTTCACTGATTCAGCAGTATAAGTCCAGTGGTACTGCTATATTACAAAGTTCACTGATTCAGCAGTATAAGTCCAGTGGTATTGCTAATACAAAGTTCACTGATTCAGCAGTATAAGTCCAGTGGTACTGATATATTACAAAGTTCACTGATTCAGCAGTATAAGTCCAGTGGTACTGCTATATTACAAAGTTCACTGATTCAGCAGTATAAGTCCAGTGGTACTGCTATATTACAAAGTTCACTGATTCAGCAGTATAAGTCCAGTGGTATTGCTAATACAAAGTTCACTGATTCAGCAGTATAAGTCCAGTGGTACTGATATATTACAAAGTTCACTGATTCAGCAGTATAACTAAGTCCAGTGGTACTGATATATTACAAAGTTCACTGATTCAGCAGTATAAGTCCAGTGGTACTGCTATATTACAAAGTTCACTGATTCAGCAGTATAAGTCCAGTGGTACTGCTATATTACAAAGGTCACTGATTCAGCAGTATAAGTCCAGTGGTACTGCTATTACAAAGTTCACTGATTCAGCAGTATAAGTCCAGTGGTACTGATATATTACAAAGTTCACTGATTCAGCAGTATAACTAAGTCCAGTGGTACTGATATATTACAAAGTTCACTGATTCAGCAGTATAAGTCCAGTGGTACTGCTATTACAAAGTTCACTGATTCAGCAGTATAAGTCCAGTGGTACTGCTATATTACAAAGTTCACTGATTCAGCAGTATAAGTCCAGTGGTACTCTCCTGTGCCGCATATAATTTTTAAAGGCTTTGCCGAGTGTGTGTGGCTTAGGGGTACGCTCTCTTGTGCTACATATAATGGAAAACAAAAATTTGGAGGATAAAGTAGGGAAAGATCAAGACCCACTTCCTCCTAATGCTGAAGCTGCTGCCACTAGTCATGACATAGACGATGAAATGCCATCAACGTCGTCTGGCAAGCCGATGCCTAATCTCCTAGTACAGGGCATGTAAAATCCAAAAAGCCCAAGTTCTCAAAAATTAGCAAAAAGAGAAACTTAAAATCATCTGAGGAGAAACGTAAAGTTTGAAATATGCCATTTACGACACGTAGTGGCAAGGAACGGCTTAGGCCCTGGCCTGTGTTCATGACTAGTGGTCCAGCTTTACCCAAGGATCTAAGCCCTCCTCCTCCCCCCCCTACAAAAAATTTAAGAGAGTTATGCTGTCAGCAACAACAACAAAACAGCAAAGAACTCTGCCTTCTAAACAGATGACATCACAAATCCCCAAGGCGTGTCCAAGGGTGTTGCTGGTTGTGAAGCCTGACCTTCCCATCACTGTACGGGAAGAGGTGACTCCATCCAGCATTTGCAGCATGCCCTCTGCATATGCTGGAAGGATCACCCACAGTCCAGTTACAGATTTGGCTAATGAAGGTGTGAATGTTGTACACCGGGAGGAGGATATTGATGTAGCTGGCGCTGAGGAGGATGTTGATGATTATGATGCAGACAGATACCAAATTGCCTTTCTCAATTACTATTTATATTCTAGATTATATAACGGCTCAATAGTTTTCTATTTTACTCCTAGTGGAGAGGGGATCTGATGCAGACAGATACCAAACTGCCTTTGTCCATTTCTTTGTATATTTGAATTTCTAGTTCTACAGTCTATGCAGGCTGCTTTTTTTATATTCAACTACAAGTGTAGGGCTGGGGGGGGGGGGATGCGCCTGAGTCAAGCGCACTGGAGAATGATTTCCGTGTTGTGCAAGGTTCTGCAGCCATTTGAACTTGCCACACGAGAAGTCAGTTCCGACACTTCCAGCTTGAGTCAGGTGATTCCCCTGATCAGGCTTTTGCAGAAGCAGCTGGAGAAAGTGAGGGAGGAGGTGGTACACCATTGCGATTCCACCAAGCATGTAGCTCTTGTGGATGAAGCCCTTCGTACGCTTTGCCAGGATCCGAGGGTGGTCAGTCTTTTAGAGTCAGAGGAATACATTCTGCCCACCTTTCTTGATCCTCGGTTTAAAGCGTATGTTGTGTCTCTGTTTCCGGCGGACACAAGTCTAGAGCGGTGCAAAGACCTGCTAGTCAGGAGATTGTCCTCTGAAGAGGACCGTGACATGCCACCAGCTCCACCTTCATTTTCATCACTGTTTGTGCAGTTCCAAAAAAGAGGAGCTGCCATTTCTATTGCTACCTTCTTTCTTTCTGTATTTCCTGTGTCCTGTGGTCTGTTTTGCTAAGGGCATTGTTATTTCCAAGTTATCCAAAAGTTGAAAAAAATAAAAATATTTTTATAAAAAAAAATATAAAAAATTAATTTAAAAAAAAAAAACTAAAAAATTTTCCATAATTAATTGGAAAAAAATATTACAAAATTTTAAAAAATCTAGCTTGTACTGCTATTTAAAAGTCTAACTACGATCATTCACTGTTGCTGTACCCAAAAATAATAGGTACTGCTATTAAAGTGCAGTCCAGTGGTACTCTCCTGTGCCGCAGATAATTTGTAAAAGCTTTGCCGAGTGTGTGTAGTTATGTATCACAGGTTTTAAGAAAAGGCACAACACTGACAACCTGTTAGAGAAACTGAGGGAAATAATCTCTCTGTGGCTCACCCCACTTAGACTCTCCTGGGGATTCGAATAACTGCCATTTCTATTACTACCTTCTTTCTTTCTATATTTAAAAGAAACTAAATAACTGCCATTTCTAGTACTACCTTCTTTCTTTCTCTATTTAAAAAAAAAAAAAAAAACTGCCATTTCTAGTACTACCTTCTTTCTTTCTCTATTTAAAAAAAAAAAAAATAACTGCCATTTCTAGTACTACCTTCTTTCTTTCTCTATTTAAAAGAAACTAAATAACTGCCATTTCTAGTACTACCTTCTTTCTTTCTCTATTTAAAAAAAAAAAATAACTGCCATTTCTAGTACTACCTTCTTTCTTTCTCTATTTAAAAAAAAAAATTCAGACCAGTTGAGTTTTTTTTTATTATATTGTAGGGACCACTCCACTACGCAGTCCAGATACTTGTTTGGTGGAATTCAGACCAGTTGAGGTTTTTTTTATTATATTGTGGCCCCGGTATCAAATTGGGTACCGGGGCCACTCCACTACGCAGTCCAGATACTTTTTTGGTGGAATTCAGACCAGTTGAGGTTTTTTTTTATTATATTGTGGGGACCACTCCACTACGCAGTCCAGATACTTGTTTGGTGGAATTGAGACCAGTTGAGGGTTTCTTTTATTATATTGTGGCCCCGGTATCAAATTGGGTACCGGGGCCACTCCACTACGCAGTCCAGATAATTGTTTGGTGGAATTCAGACCAGTTGAGGGTTCTTTTATTATATTGTGGGGACCACTCCACTACGCAGTCCAGATACTTGTTTGGTGGAATTCAGACCAGTTGAGGGTTTTTTTATTATATTGTGGGGACCACTCCACTACGCAGTCCAGATACTTGTTTGGTGGAATTCAGACCAGTTGAGGTTTTTTTTTTATTATATTGTGGGGACCATTCCACTACGCAGTCCAGATACTTGTTTGGTGGAATTCAGACCAGTTGAGGTTTTTTTTTATTATATTGTGGCCCCGGTATCAAATTGTGTACCGGGGCCACTCCACTACGCAGTCCAGATACTTTTTTGGTGGAATTCAGACCAGTTGAGGGTTTTTTTATTATATTGTGGGGACCACTCCACTACGCAGTCCAAATACTTGTTTGGTGGAATTGAGACCAGTTGAGGTTTTTTTTTTATTATATTGTGGCCCCGGTATCAAATTGGGTACCGGGGCCACTCCACTACGCAGTCCAGATAATTGTTTGGTGGAATTCAGACCAGTTGAGGGTTCTTTTATTATATTGTGGGGACCACTCCACGACGCAGTCCAGATACTTGTTTGGTGGAATCCAGACCAGTTGAGGGTTTTTTTATTATATTGTGGGGACCACTCCACCAAGCAGTCCAGATACTTGTTTGGTGGAATTCAGACCAGTTGAGGTTTTTTTTATTATATTGTGGGGACCACTCCACTACGCAGTCCAGATACTTGTTTGGTGGAATTCAGACCAGTTGAGGGTTTTTTTTATTATATTGTGGGAACCACTTCACTACGCAGTCCAGATACTTGTTTGGTGGAATTGAGACCAGTTGAGGGTTTTTTTATTATATTGTGGCCCCGGAATCAAATTGGGTACCGGGGCCACTCCACTACGCAGTCCAGATACTTGTTTGGTGGAATTCAGACCAGTTGAGGTTTTTTTTATTATATTGTGGCCCCGGTATCAAATTGGGTACCGGGGCCACTCCACTACGCAGTCCAGATACTTTTTTGGTGGAATTCAGACCAGTTGAGGTTTTTTTTTATTATATTGTGGGGACCACTCCACTACGCAGTCCAGATACTTGTTTGGTGGAATTGAGACCAGTTGAGGGTTTCTTTTATTATATTGTGGCCCCGGTATCAAATTGGGTACCGGGGCCACTCCACTACGCAGTCCAGATAATTGTTTGGTGGAATTCAGACCAGTTGAGGGTTCTTTTATTATATTGTGGGGACCACTCCACTACGCAGTCCAGATACTTGTTTGGTGGAATTCAGACCAGTTGAGGTTTTTTTTATTATATTGTGGCCCCGGTATCAAATTGGGTACCGGGGCCACTCCACTACGCAGTCCAGATACTTTTTTGGTGGAATTCAGACCAGTTGAGGTTTTTTTTTATTATATTGTGGGGACCACTCCACTACGCAGTCCAGATACTTGTTTGGTGGAATTCAGACCAGTTGAGGTTTTTTTTTATTATATTGTGGCCCCGGTATCAAATTGTGTACCGGGGCCACTCCACTACGCAGTCCAGATACTTTTTTGGTGGAATTCAGACCAGTTGAGGGTTTTTTTATTATATTGTGGGGACCACTCCACTACGCAGTCCAAATACTTGTTTGGTGGAATTGAGACCAGTTGAGGTTTTTTTTTTTATTATATTGTGGCCCCGGTATCAAATTGGGTACCGGGGCCACTCCACTACGCAGTCCAGATAATTGTTTGGTGGAATTCAGACCAGTTGAGGGTTCTTTTATTATATTGTGGGGACCACTCCACGACGCAGTCCAGATACTTGTTTGGTGGAATCCAGACCAGTTGAGGGTTTTTTTTATTATATTGTGGGGACCACTCCACCAAGCAGTCCAGATACTTGTTTGGTGGAATTCAGACCAGTTGAGGTTTTTTTTATTATATTGTGGGGACCACTTCACTACGCAGTCCAGATACTTGTTTGGTGGAATTGAGACCAGTTGAGGGTTTTTTTTATTATATTGTGGCCCCGGAATCAAATTGGGTACCGGGGCCACTCCACTACGCAGTCCAGATACTTGTTTGGTGGAATTCAGACCAGTTGAGTTGTTTTTTTTATTATATTGTGGGGACCACTCCGTCCACTACACAGTCCAGAAACTTGTTTGGTGGAATTCAGACCAGTTGAGTTTTTTTTTATTATATTGTGGGGGACCACTCCATCCACTATGCAGTCCAGATACTTTTTTGGTAGAATTCAGACCATTTGAGGGTTTTTTTATTATATTGTGGGGACCACTCCACTATGCAGTCCAGATATTTGTTTGGTGGAATTCAGACCAGTTGAGGGGTTTTTTATTATATTGTGGCCCCGGTATCAAATTGGGTACCGGGGCCACTCCACTACGCAGTCCAGATACTTTTTTGGTGGAATTCAGACCATTTAAGGGTTTTTTTATTATATTGTGGGGACCACTCCACTACGCAGTCGAGATACTTGTTTGGTGGAATTGAGACCAGTTTAAGGGTTTTTTTATTATATTGTGGGGACCACTCCACTACGCAGTCCAGATACTTGTTTGGTGGAATTCAGACCAGTTGAGGTTTTTTTTATTATATTGTGGGGACCACTCCGTCCACTACGCAGTCCAGATACTTGTTTGGAGGAATTCAGACCAGTTGAGGTTTTTTTTTTATTATATTGTGGGAACCACTCCGTCCACTACGCAGTCCAGATACTTTTTTGGTAGAATTCAGACCAGTTGAGGGTTTTTTTATTATATTGTGGGGACCACTCCACTACGCAGTCCAGATACTTGTTTGGTGGAATTCAGACCAGTTGAGGGATTTTTATTATATTGTGGCCCCGGTATCAAATTGGGTACCGGGGCCACTCCACTACGCAGTCCAGATACTTTTTTGGTGGAATTCAGACCAGTTGAGGGTTTTTTAATTATATTGTGTGGACCACTCCACTACGCAGTCCAGATACTTGTTTGGTGGAATTGAGACCAGTTGAGGTTTTTTTTATTATATTGTGGGGACCACTCCGTCCACTACGCAGTCCAGATACTTTTTTGGTAGAATTCAGACCAGTTGAGGGTTTTTTTTATTATATTGTGGGGACCACTCCACTACGCAGTCCAGATACTTGTTTGGTGGAATTCAGACCAGTTGAGGGTTTTTTTTATTATATTGTGGCCCCGGAATCAAATTGGGTACCGGGGCCACTCCACTACGCAGTCCAGATACTTGTTTGGTGGAATTCAGACCAGTTGAGTTGTTTTTTTTATTATATTGTGGGGACCACTCCGTCCACTACACAGTCCAGATACTTGTTTGGTGGAATTCAGACCAGTTGAGTTTTTTTTTATTATATTGTGGGGACCACTCCATCCACTACGCAGTCCAGATACTTTTTTGGTAGAATTCAGACCATTTGAGGGTTTTTTTATTATATTGTGGGGACCACTCCACTATGCAGTCCAGATATTTGTTTGGTGGAATTCAGACCAGTTGAGGGGTTTTTTATTATATTGTGGCCCCGGTATCAAATTGGGTACCGGGGCCACTCCACTACGCAGTCCAGATACTTGTTTGGTGGAATTCAGACCAGTTGAGGGTTTTTTTATTATATTGTGGGGACCACTCCACTACGCAGTCCAGATACTTGTTTGGTGGAATTCAGACCAGTTGAGGTTTTTTTTTATTATATTGTGGGGACCACTCCACTACGCAGTCCAGATACTTGTTTGGTGGAATTCAGACCAGTTGAGGTTTTTTTTTATTATATTGTGGCCCCGGTATCAAATTGTGTACCGGGGCCACTCCACTACGCAGTCCAGATACTTTTTTGGTGGAATTCAGACCAGTTGAGGGTTTTTTTATTATATTGTGGGGACCACTCCACTACGCAGTCCAAATACTTGTTTGGTGGAATTGAGACCAGTTGAGGTTTTTTTTTATTATATTGTGGCCCCGGTATCAAATTGGGTACCGGGGCCACTCCACTACGCAGTCCAGATAATTGTTTGGTGGAATTCAGACCAGTTGAGGGTTCTTTTATTATATTGTGGGGACCACTCCACGACGCAGTCCAGATACTTGTTTGGTGGAATCCAGACCAGTTGAGGGTTTTTTTATTATATTGTGGGGACCACTCCACCAAGCAGTCCAGATACTTGTTTGGTGGAATTCAGACCAGTTGAGGTTTTTTTTATTATATTGTTGTGACCACTCCACTACGCAGTCCAGATACTTGTTTGGTGGAATTCAGACCAGTTGAGGTTTTTTTTTATTATATTGTGGGAACCACTTCACTACGCAGTCCAGATACTTGTTTGGTGGAATTGAGACCAGTTGAGGGTTTTTTTTATTATATTGTGGCCCCGGAATCAAATTTTGTACCGGGGCCACTCCACTACGCAGTCCAGATACTTGTTTGGTGGAATTCAGACCAGTTGAGTTGTTTTTTTTATTATATTGTGGGGACCACTCCGTCCACTACACAGTCCAGATACTTGTTTGGTGGAATTTAGACCAGTTGAGTTTTTTTTTTATTATATTGTGGGGACCACTCCATCCACTACGCAGTCCAGATACTTTTTTGGTAGAATTCAGACCATTTCAGGGTTTTTTTATTATATTGTGGGGACCACTCCACTATGCAGTCCAGATATTTGTTTGGTGGAATTCAGACCAGTTGAGGGGTTTTTTATTATATTGTGGCCCCGGTATCAAATTGGGTACCGGGGCCACTCCACTACGCAGTCCAGATACTTTTTTGGTGGAATTCAGACCATTTAAGGGTTTTTTTATTATATTGTGGGGACCACTCCACTACGCAGTCGAGATACTTGTTTGGTGGAATTGAGACCAGTTTAAGGGTTTTTTTATTATATTGTGGGGACCACTCCACTACGCAGTCCAGATACTTGTTTGGTGGAATTCAGACCAGTTGAGGTTTTTTTTATTATATTGTGGGGACCACTCCGTCCACTACGCAGTCCAGATACTTGTTTGGAGGAATTCAGACCAGTTGAGGTTTTTTTTTATTATATTGTGGGAACCACTCCGTCCACTACGCAGTCCAGATACTTTTTTGGTAGAATTCAGACCAGTTGAGGGGTTTTTATTATATTGTGGCCCCGGTATCAAATTGGGTACCGGGGCCACTCCACTACGCAGTCCAGATACTTTTTTGGTGGAATTCAGACCAGTTGAGGGTTTTTTAATTATATTGTGTGGACAACTCCACTACGCAGTCCAGATACTTGTTTGGTGGAATTGAGACCAGTTGAGGTTTTTTTTATTATATTGTGGGGACCACTCCGTCCACTACGCAGTCCAGATACTTTTTTGGTAGAATTCAGACCAGTTGAGGGTTTTTTTATTATATTGTGGGGACCACTCCACTACGCAGTCCAGATACTTGTTTGGTGGAATTCAGACCAGTTGAGGGTTTTTTTATTATATTGTGGCCCCGGAATCAAATTGGGTACCGGGGCCACTCCACTACGCAGTCCAGATACTTGTTTGGTGGAATTCAGACCAGTTGAGTTGTTTTTTTTATTATATTGTGGGGACCACTCCGTCCACTACACAGTCCAGATACTTGTTTGGTGGAATTCAGACCAGTTGAGTTTTTTTTTTATTATATTGTGGGGACCACTCCATCCACTACGCAGTCCAGATACTTTTTTGGTAGAATTCAGACCATTTGAGGGTTTTTTTATTATATTGTGGGGACCACTCCACTATGCAGTCCAGATATTTGTTTGGTGGAATTCAGACCAGTTGAGGGTTTTTTTATTATATTGTGGCCCCGGTATCAAATTGGGTACCGGGGCCACTCCACTACGCAGTCCAGATACTTGTTTGGTGGAATTCAGACCAGTTGAGGGTTTTTTTATTATATTGTGGGGACCACTCCACTACGCAGTCCAGATACTTGTTTGGTGGAATTCAGACCAGTTGAGGTTTTTTTTTATTATATTGTGGGGACCACTCCACTACGCAGTCCAGATACTTGTTTGGTGGAATTCAGACCAGTTGAGGTTTTTTTTATTATATTGTGGCCCCGGTATCAAATTGTGTACCGGGGCCACTCCACTACGCAGTCCAGATACTTTTTTGGTGGAATTCAGACCAGTTGAGGGTTTTTTTATTATATTGTGGGGACCACTCCACTACGCAGTCCAAATACTTGTTTGGTGGAATTGAGACCAGTTGAGGTTTTTTTTTTATTATATTGTGGCCCGGTATCAAATTGGGTACCGGGGCCACTCCACTACGCAGTCCAGATACTTGTTTGGTGGAATTCAGACCAGTTGAGGGTTCTTTTATTATATTGTGGGGACCACTCCACGACGCAGTCCAGATACTTGTTTGGTGGAATCCAGACCAGTTGAGGGTTTTTTTATTATATTGTGGGGACCACTCCACCAAGCAGTCCAGATACTTGTTTGGTGGAATTCAGACCAGTTGAGGTTTTTTTTTATTATATTGTTGTGACCACTCCACTACGCAGTCCAGATACTTGTTTGGTGGAATTCAGACCAGTTGAGGTTTTTTTTTATTATATTGTGGGAACCACTTCACTACGCAGTCCAGATACTTGTTTGGTGGAATTGAGACCAGTTGAGGGTTTTTTTATTATATTGTGGCCCCGGAATCAAATTGGGTACCGGGGCCACTCCACTACGCAGTCCAGATACTTGTTTGGTGGAATTCAGACCAGTTGAGTTGTTTTTTTTATTATATTGTGGGAACCACTCCGTCCACTACGCAGTCCAGATACTTTTTTGGTAGAATTCAGACCATTTGAGGTTTTTTTTATTATATTGTGGGGACCACTCCACTATGCAGTCCAGATATTTGTTTGGTGGAATTCAGACCAGTTGAGGGGTTTTTTATTATTTTGTGGCCCTGGTATCAAATTGGGTACCGGGGCCACTCCACTACGCAGTCCAGATACTTTTTTGGTGGAATTCAGACCATTTAAGGGTTTTTTTATTATATTGTGGGGACCACTCCACTACGCAGTCGAGATACTTGTTTGGTGGAATTGAGACCAGTTTAAGGGTTTTTTTATTATATTGTGGGGACCACTCCACTACGCAGTCCAGATACTTGTTTGGTGGAATTCAGACCAGTTGAGGTTTTTTTTATTATATTGTGGGGACCACTCCGTCCACTACGCAGTCCAGATACTTGTTTGGAGGAATTCAGACCAGTTGAGGTTTTTTTTTATTATATTGTGGGAACCACTCCGTCCACTACGCAGTCCAGATACTTTTTTGGTAGAATTCAGACCAGTTGAGGGTTTTTTTATTTTATTGTGGGGACCACTCCACTACGCAGTCCAGATACTTGTTTGGTGGAATTCAGACCAGTTGAGGGGTTTTTTATTATATTGTGGCCCCGGTATCAAATTGGGTACCGGGGCCACTCCACTACGCAGTCCAGATACTTTTTTGGTGGAATTCAGACCAGTTGAGGGTTTTTTTATTATATTGTGTGGACCACTCCACTACGCAGTCCAGATACTTGTTTGGTGGAATTGAGACCAGTTGAGGTTTTTTTTATTATATTGTGGGGACCACTCCGTCCACTACGCAGTCCAGATACTTTTTTGGTAGAATTCAGACCAGTTGAGGTTTTTTTTATTATATTGTGGGGACCACTCCACTACGCAGTCCAGATACTTGTTTGGTGGAATTCAGACCAGTTGAGGTTTTTTATATTATATTGTGGCCCCGGTATCAAATTGGGTACCGGGGCCACTCCACTACGCAGTCCAGATACTTTTTTGGTGGAATTCAGACCATTTGAGGTTTTTTTTATTATATTGTGGGGACCACTCCACTGCGCAGTCGAGATACTTGTTTGGTGGAATTGAGACCAGTTTAAGGTTTTTTTTATTATATTGTGGGGACCACTCCACTACGCAGTCCAGATACTTGTTTGGTGGAATTCAGACCAGTTGAGTTGTTTTTTTTATTATATTGTGGGGACCACTCCGTCCACTACGCAGTCCAGATACTTGTTTGGTGGAATTCAGACCAGTTGAGGTTTTTTTTTATTATATTGTGGGGACCACTCCGTCCACTACGCAGTCCAGATACTTTTTTGGTAGAATTCAGACCAGTTGAGGGTTTTTTTATTATATTGTGGGGACCACTCCACTACGCAGTCCAGATACTTGTTTGGTGGAATTCAGACCAGTTGAGGGTTTTTTTATTATATTGTGGCCCCGGTATCAAATTGGGTACCGGGGCCACTCCACTACGCAGTCCAGATACTTTTTTGGTGGAATTCAGACCAGTTGAGGTTTTTTTTATTATATTGTGGGGACCACTCCACTACGCAGTCCAGATACTTGTTTTGTGGAATTGAGACCAGTTGAGGGTTTTTTTATTATATTGTGGGGACCACTCCACTACGCAGTCCAGATACTTGTTTGGTGGAATTCAGACCAGTTGAGTTTTTTTTTTATTATATTGTTGCCCCGGTATCAAATTGGGTACCAGGGCCACTCCAATATGCAGTCCAGATACTTGTTTGGTGGAATTCAGACCAGTTGAGGGTTTTTTTATTATATTGTGGGGACCACTTCACTACGCAGTCCAGATACTTTTTTGGTGGAATTCAGACCAGTTGAGGGTGATATATTGTGGCCCCGGTACCAAATTGTGTACTGGGACCACTGCACTATGCAGTCCAGAAAGCTACCTCGGTGAAACGTTTTGGACTAAAAACAATATTGTGAGGTGTGAGGTGTTCAGAATAGACTGGGAATTAGTGGAAATGATTGCTAATGAATGTTATTGAGGTTAATAATAGCGTAGGAGTTAAAATAAACCCAAAAAACTTGATTTTAACACTTTTTATGTTTTTTCAAAATAAATCCGAATCCAAAACCTTAAATCCGAACCAAAACCTTTCGTCAGGTGTTTTGCGAAACAAATCCGATCCCAAAACCTCAAGCAAATCCGAATCCAAAACACAAAACACGAGACAAGTGGCCGGTGCACATCCCTAATATTGAATAGTAGAGCAGTGAAATATTAAAAAGTGTAGATGACTAATTGAACCAGTATGGTTAATAAACAACTGTTAAGACTAGCACTCTCTGCTAGTACGCGTCGTTCTGTCTCTCGCTATATTGAATCAGGGGTTTAATTAATCATATGATCCATCCCACACGGTTTTTTTTTTTGGGGTTGTTTTTTATTTTAGATATTTTTTTTTTACTATGTAACACAGAGGGGAAGATTTTTTTTTTTTAGATTTTTTTTTTTTTAGATTTTTTTTTTTTAGATTTTTTTTTTTTACTATGTAACACAGAGGGGAAGGTAGCGAGCAGCTGCTGCGCCCCCTCGGGCTTGCGCTCGGGGCGATGGCACCACCCGCACCACCCTAGTTACGGCTCTGCAGTGGCCCAATTTGACAAGCTTGACCATTTGGTTAGACCAGTCTAGAAAATATTGAAATATCGTAATTTATCATTAAAAGATGCTAAAACAGAATATAAAATGTTGCTGCCACTCCCTACTCTAGCTTAACTGGCTACATTTCATAGTATTTTTAACATTTTATGGAGGGTATTCAATTGTCCGTGGGTTCGAGCGTGGAAAAAGTATTACCGTTAATACGGTAATCTCTCGCTGGATTTCAGCTCGCAGGTCCCTGAGCTGCAAGCTGAATTCCAGCGAGTAAATTACCGTATTAACGTTTTTTCCGCGCAGGATTACCGTAATAACAGTAATCCTGCACGGACCGCGGGATTTTCGGCAATCTCGCGGACAATTGAATATGCCCCTATGTGTAGCAAACTTGAAAGTGTTTTGAGTTCATATTTACATTCTGAAAAGTAGTTGTGTGCCATAACTTGTCTTTCCATTAACATGAGGTGCCTGAAGTGAGTTTAAAGTACTAGGTATTGTCTTCAATTTTAACCAGTATGTTTACCCATGTCTGTGTGCATGAGCCCTAAGACTTGGCAGTCACGGCTATGAAAAATGATGAATATTTTAACTTTATCATTTTTTTCATTAATCTAAAATATACATCAGCAAACAAAAATTGAACTGCAATGCAGTCAAATAATTATACTAGGGCTAAGTATCTAAAAACAATCCTAATAAACAAATACCATATGATCATTCAAATGCTCCTTTAATGTCATTGTCATTTTGAAGTCAGCTAGCTGTTACAGCTGGATACTCTTTATTTCTGCCATAACTGCATTTAAGGGTTCTGTTTTAGACCTGACCTATAGTTAAGATTCTTCTATTTGGCCTCTCTACAATTCCATCTACTGTAATTACAAGTTACAACACTCCAGTCTACCTTCTTTTTGCAGTTTGCGGTTCCCATAATTACCAGACACATTTTACTACGTTTTTGAGAGATGTTTGTTGTACAACATTTCACATTCGTATGTATAAGTTTTAAAACCACAGAACATATGCTTTAAGCTCTAGATGTGTAAATACTTAACACTTCACTGCATAGCAACAGTTCAATTATCAACTGAGTGTACATATTCAAAAGTTGAGAAGTGATTTGAAGAATATAATAAACTCTGAAAGAGAATTAGCAGCAGAATTTATTCAAAAATTACTTTTCACCAACGCAATAATTATCCAGAAAGACATGAAGGTGAAGTGGGAAGGGCAACAGCATTTCATATGTTCTAAATTCTGTATAGATGACTGGTTAGAAAATCATGATATTCTCCTTACAAACTATTCTTCTTAGAATATTTAGAATCATCATACAGTTTAATATGGGTGAATACAGCAAAAATTCCACAGTTGGGCGGTAACATTATCTCATCTTCATTGGACTCAGTATGTTTGTCTGCAATGTTTCCACAATGTCAATGTCCAGTGATGATTACACTTATAATGGAACATGTGGTAGGCTTGTTGCCTAATTCCTGGCATGTAACATAATATATTAAGTATAGTTTTGATATATCATTTACTATAATTTTCTTGTCTTTGATTATTATTTTTCTTTTGGATGACATTACTTGGCACCAGAGCCGTAACTTAGCATTTTAGTGCCCTGGGCGAGAAAGACAAATGCCGCCCCCCTAGCCCTAGTTACGGCCCTGCTTGGCACATTCTAACAGAGTAATTATAGAAAACTATATAGAATACAGGTGTGGTGATAATACACACCCTTTCCAATATCTTAGCTCAGTCCCTGTTCCTCCTAGACCATATCCTTATGGGCACAAATCAAAATCTTCAAAATCTCCTAATCCATGCTCCAAATTAGAAGACCAGTCATATGGAGCATATAATGAACTGTCCAGGGTACAGATACACAGAGGTGCAAGCAAAATTATGCAATGTACCGTAATACATATTGAATACTTAAATGTTTATTTCAGTATAAGTCTACATTCTTTTCTATCCGAAAACATATAATATATTTTTTATAAAACAGTTTTTATCTGAGTAGTTATTCATAATGTTAAGTCTGAAAGTCTACACTTTTAAGAGGCTTTCTTGGTCATTCACAATACTGATTGGTTCTCGTCTTCTTTATCACCAAAAAAATGGTTCAAAAGTGATTCAAACTTTTTTCCTCAATTTAAAGTGAAGAAAAGTTAAAAAGTTCAATAGAGTCACAAATTCAGTTTTCACTTTTGCAAATCAGACATTTTTTTCATAATTCTTTGTTTTATCAGGTCAACAAAAACATTATAACCATACAAAGAAAATGACAATTGCAGAGAGGCCCTTTTTACTTACAGTATAAGATTCAATGCATATTAAGACAGTTAAAAAAATCTTTTGAAAGTTAACAGTTCTGATTGTGACTCTTTTTTTTATCTTTTCGGGGTCCATTGTAAAACACAAATAGGGGGAGGATATTACAGACATCTGCAAAAACTGTAAGAGAGATTAGTTTTAATTTATGTGTAGGTTTCACAGATTATCATATATTATATTAAATATGGGGTAAATCCATTGTTGGAAGAACGAGGCAGTATTTCAGCCAGCGAGCTTAATTATAGCTGAGTTACAATACTATGGGGAATGTGGAAGGCACTGACTCTCTGTGAAAAGCCATGTAGTCCAAACCAGCCCAAACACATGACCCTGGTCATGAAGGTCATAAGCAAGTTTTTCCATTGCAGTGATATGCCAGATAAAATTTATAATTGTTTGTGTTGTGAGCAGAAGTAGATTCTTCCAGTTCCTTGCTAAAACACATTTGTGGCTGCAAGGACACGTGAAGCCATGTTTTTGAGAATTTACTGAAGTTTTATGGTGGGTAGCATAAAAAAAAGTCCACAGAACTTTTTGAGATTGGAACTTCCATCATAGAATTAAGGAGAATTGAATAGAGCATAGTCCAATTGTCACGGGCACTAGGAGGCTTTACCCAGTATCACCCACTGATGGTCTTATCAGAGCAGTAGAGTTGGTATATGATACTCTGATGGCAGGGTGATAATGGAACTGGAAACAGCAGATGGTTAGAGAATGCTCAGAAAGTCTATGACTAGCAGCACTGGTAAACAATGGGTAACTGAACACGAGGATCTGGATGGACAAGGCACGTGAGGGTAGTCAGTGGTCTGCGCACGGCAAGTTGTACCACTGCTATAGTGAGAAGAATGTCCAGGAGTAATAGGGAGGTGGAAGTCAGCGGTCTGCGTATAGCAAGTTGTACCGCTGTCTTTAGTGAAGGAATGGAATCCAGGTGAAGGTCACGGGGAAGTCAGTGGTCTGCGAGTAGCAAGTTGTACCACTGCTTATGTGAGAGGATATATGCAACTGGTGACACAGGAAAACAGGAATCAGTGGTCTGCCTCTAGCAAGTTGTACCACTGAATATATATGTGAGGAAGGACACGAGGAGATAAATGCTATGCAGAGTCTACACGGGTACACTGAACTTGATCCCACGTTGAACTGCACACAATGATAATAATGAATGAACAGCACTGCACAGATAAACAAAGTCACTCAAATAGTCCAGCGAAAGGAAACAGTCAATAATAGCAATAGTCTCAGAGGATGGAAACTCCGGAGGAGAACAACTCAGTCCAGATGGATATGCAATACACCAGCACAGTCAATGAGAAGTATGCATACCGTGGTTCAGATGAGCAGGCTGTTAGGGATAGCTGCAGGGATACCTGAGCGGCCGGGAACAGACGAGATGCGAAGTCCTTGCAGAATGGAAGCGGCAGGTAGGTGCAGCACACTGTAGGTAGGACAGCAAAGATGACAAATACTCAGGAAGCAGTAGTATATTGAATAGAACAGCAGGAGACCACGGGAGAGTTGAAGCGATGTAGCAAAGCTGGAAGCCGAGGAGCGTAGACTCGATGCAACAGGCAAGTTGACACAAATGGACAAACTGTAGAAGCAATAGGCAGCGGGTCAGCTGACGGCAGGTAGAATGCAGACTGGAGCGCTGAGACGAGCAGACTCTGTAGACACGCTGAAGTAGCGAACAGGAATCAGCGGGAACAGTAGCGATGTAACTCAGGAGAGTTTGCAGTAATCTGTAGCTGTAGATACACAGAGGCAGCGGATAGGAATCAGCTGCTGAAGTCACAATGAAACACAGGAGAGTTTGCAGTAATCTGTAGCTGTAGATACACGGAGGCAGCGGATAGGAATCAGCTGCTGAAGTCACGATGAAGCACAGGAGAGTTTGCAGTAATCTGTAGCTGTAGATACACGGAGGCAGCGGATAGGAATCAGCTGCTGGAGTCACGAAGAAACACAGGAGAGTTTGCAGTAATCTGTAGCTGTAGATACACGGAGGCAGCGGATAGGAATCAGCTGCTGGAGTCACGAAGAAACACAGGAGAGTTTGCAGTAATCTGTAACTGTAGATACACGGAGGCAGCGGATAGGAATCAGCTGCTGAAGTCACTAGGAACACGAGGAATAGAAGTGGTCTGGAAACCACAAACGGCAAACAGGAATCAGCATTAGCTGAACACACGAGGAGGCACTGGAACACCTTCAGAGACTCATGAGGAATGAGACTCCATGAGACTCCATGAGACTCCAAGATCAGGCGACGTGGTATTGACCACAGGTGCTTAATATAGGGAGTGTTGCCTGATCAGCCAATTAAGTTAAAGAAACAGAACTGAAGGTTAAAAGGGACTGCACATGCGCAGTACCTCATAATAATGGACGGACACGGTTCCTAGCTACTTTAGAAGTAGCACTCACAGTCCGGTGAGTGACAGTACCCCCCCTTTTAAAGGTGGGCACAGAACACCTGGAACCGGGTTTGTCCGGGAATTTGGTATAGAACTTCTTCAAGAGAGCTGGAGCGTTGAGATCTTCAGCTTTGATCCATGAACGCTCCTCAGGACCAAAGCCTTTCCAATGCACGAGGAAACGAAGAACTCGCGAAATTTTAGCATCCAAAACCTGAGTAATCTCAAAGTCTTCCTCCTGATGAACTTGAAGTGGCCGCGGTGCTGAAGGAGGGACCGAGAAACGGTTGATGATGAGAGGTTTGAGCAAGGAAACATGGAAGGCATTGGAAATACGAAGACTCTTGGGAAGTAAAAGTTTGAAGCAAACTGGATTAATAACTTGAATGATCCTATATGGACCAATAAAACGGGGAGCAAATTTCATGGATGGAACCTTCAAACGAATATTCTTAGTGGATAGCCACACCCGGTCTCCGACTTTCAATGGTGGAATAGCCCGTCTCTTTTTGTCCGCAAAAGACTTATATCTGGCAGATGTCTTCTTTAAACAGGTTTTTACCTGAGCCCAAATATTTTTGAAGGTTTGACACAAAGTCTCAACAGCAGGAACTTGGGTGGGCGGGAGGGCAGGAAATTACGGGAAAGACGGATGGTGACCGTAAACCACAAAGAATGGAGTTTTAGATGATGACTCATGGTACATGTTGTTATGAGCAAATTCAGCCCAAGGAAGTAATTCTACCCAGTTGTCTTGATTGGCTGACGAGAACATCCTTAAAAAAGTCTCAAGATCTTGGTTGACTCTTTCAGTTTGTACGTTCGATTGGGGATGGTAGGAAGATGAGAGTGCCAATCGTATGCCCAAGGTCTTGCAAAGGGCCCGACAGAATCTGGAAACTAATTGTACTCCTCTATCTGACACGATTTCGGACGGACATCCATGGATACGGAAAATTTCTCTAATGAAATGTTCAGCCAGGGTAGAAGAAGAAGGTAAACCAGACAAGGGAACGAAATGCGCCATCTTCGAAAATCTATCCACCACTACCCAAATGGTGTTGCAATTCTTACTAGGAGGAAGCTCAGTGACAAAGTCCATACTAATATGGGTCCAAGGCTTAGATGGAATGGGTAGTGGCTGAAGCAACCCCGCTGGAGTTCTGCGGGGGGTCTTGAACTGGGAGCATAAATCGCATGCTGCGATAAACTCTTTGACATCTCTCCTCATAGAAGGCCACCAATAACTTCGAGAGAGGATTTCAAAGGTCTTGCGTTCACCAGCGTGTCCAGAGAAACGAGAAGAGTGAAACCATGAAAGGATTTTTTTCCTAAGAGCAGGAGGCACGAGGGTCTTCCCAAATGGTAGCACTTTCGTGGAAGAAGCAGCCAGAGAAACACATTTGGGGTCTAATTTAAAGTGGTTGGGATTCTCTTCAACGTCTGAGGACGCCACGAAGGCTCGAGATAGAGCGTCTGCTTTTTTATTCTTTGCAGCTGGTTTGAAGGTTATGATAAGATCAAAACGGGAAAAGAAAAGAGACCATCTTGCCTGACGAGGATTTAAACATTGAGCAGACTGTAGGTATGACAAATTTTTATGATCCGTAAAAATTGTCACTGGATGACGAGCTCCCTCTAACAAATATCTCCACTCCTCCAATGCTACTTTAATAGCCAGCAACTCCTTGTCCCAGATGGTGTAATTCTTCTCCGCAGGCAGAAGACCCCGAGAGTAAAAGGCACAAGGATGGAACTTTTGTTGCTCCGATTTCTGGGAGAGAATGGCTCCTAAACCAACATTAGAGGCGTCTACTTCTAGGAAGAAGGGAAGCATCACATCAGGCTGTCGAAGGATGGGAGCAGAGGAGAAGGACTCTTTAAGAAATTGAAAGGCTTGGAGAGCCTCAGATGACCATTGCTTAGTATTGGCCCCTTTGCGAGTAAGAGCCACAATGGGAGATGCAATTGAAGAGAAGTCTTGAATGAAGCGTCTATAGTAGTTGGCGAAACCTAAAAAACGCTGAATGGCCTGAAGAGTGGTTGGCTGAGGCCAAAGTAACACAGCATTCACCTTTTCTGGATCCATTTGTAGACCAACTCCGGAAACAATATAACCCAAAAATGGAATCTGGGGCAACTCAAATGAACATTTTTCTAGTTTACAGAATAATGAATTTTTCCGGAGTCTGGAAAGAACTTCGGCCACGTGTTGGTGATGTGAAGGCAGGTCTTGGGAAAAGATGAGTATGTCGTCCAGATATACTACGACACATACATATAACAAGTCCCGAAAGATCTCATTAATGAAGCCCTGGAAAACAGCAGGGGCATTACATAACCCGAAGGGCATTACTAAGTATTCATAATGCCCATCTCTGGTGTTAAAAGCTGTTTTCCATTCATCACCGGACCTGATTCTAATCAAATTGTAGGCACCACGAAGATCCAACTTAGTAAAAATCCGGGCTCCCTTGATCCGATCGAACAACTCAGTAATCAGAGGAATGGGGTACCGATTTTTGATAGTGATAGCATTAAGTCCACGAAAATCTATGCAGGGGCGTAATGTTCCATCTTTCTTCTTCACGAAAAAGAACCCAGCTCCAGCGGGAGAAGTAGAAGGTCGAATAAATCCTCGCTGGAGATTCTCTTGGATGTATTCCGCAGTAGCCTGAGTCTCAGGTAATTAAAAGTGGATAAACACGACCCCTAGGTGGAATCTTGCCAGGTAACAGGTCAATCAGACAATCCCATGAACGATGAGGGGGAAGACGTTCAGACTGAGCTTTATCAAAGACGTCGGCAAATGAAGCATACTGAGGAGGAAGTCCCGGTGAGGAAGGTGAAATGGAGGTTTGCTGTATTCTACGAGGAACAACACGAGCAAGACAATGTTGGTGACATTCAGGTCCCCAAGACGTAACTTGAGGAGTGCGCCAGTCAATCTGGGGAGAATGACACTGAAGCCATGGAAGGCCTAAAACAATCGGACTTGTAGTAACAGGAAGGATTAAAAACGAAATTTCTTCTCGGTGTAGAACACCAATCTGAAGGGTCACTGAAGACGTACTTTGGGTGATGAGACCGTTGATAATACGTGATCCATCGATAGCAGTCACCGTAACAGGAGTCTTCAGGGTAATCACTGGTAGGGACCATTGATTTCCAAGGGATTCTGAAATGAAATTTCCCGCAGCTCCTGAATCAATTAGAGCTTGAGACTCAAAAGACTTAGTAGCAAATGAAATGGTAACGTCAAAGGCACAGATTTTTGATTTCGTAGAAGATGGAGAGGACTCCAGGGACCCTAACTTCACCTCTCCAGAACTAGTTAGGGCCTGGCATTTCCCGATTTTTTGGGGCGTGCCTGGAGCATATGTGTGGCATCAGCACAATAGATACAAAGTCTATTCTTAATTCTTCGATTCCTCTCTGCAGAGGTTAGTTTGGAACGTCCAATCTCCATCGGTATTACCGGAGTTGAAGCAGGACGAATTTGAGAAGTGGGACGAAGAGATGTTCTAGCTGAAGTAGTTCTTTCAGAGTCCCTCTCACGAAATCTGAGATCCACACGATGACAAAGAGAAATCAAATCTTCTAAAGACGTAGGGAGTTCTTGAGTAGTCAGTGCGTCTTTAATTTTGTCCGAGAGCCCCTGCCAGAAGGCGGCAATTAACGCTTCAGTGTTCCACTGAAGCTCAGAGGCTAAGATCCTAAATTGAATGACGTACTGTCCTACTGTACGTGAACCCTGTCGTAAACGTAGAATGCTGGAGGCAGCGGAAATAATACGACCTGGTTCATCAAATACATTACGAAACATGGAAATAAATTTGGCACTATCCTGTAAAAACGGATCATTTCTTTCCCACAGAGGGGAAGCCCATGCGAGCGCTTGTCCGGAGAATAATGAGATGAGATAGGCCACTCTGGAACGATGAGTCGAAAAGTTTTGAGGTTGGAGCTCAAAATGTACTGAGCATTGGTTGAGGAAACCTCTACATGTTTTGGGATCTCCATCATACTTTGACGGAGTTGGCAGGTGAAGCGTGGAAGCCGTAGACACCTGGGATGGCACTGGGGAAACGGAGGAAAGCACAGGAGCATCAACAGAAGGTGTAATATTCTGCCCAGACGTTCTTTGGGAGACTAACGTCTGGTAACATTGTAGTAATAGTTGTTGACGAACATCCTGTTGTTCCACACAGGTGACCCGATGCTGCAGCATCTCTTTAGCTGTGGGTTCCGAATCTGGGTCTGTCATGGCCTGATCTTACTGTCACGGGCACTAGGAGGCTTTACCCAGTATCACCCGCTGATGGTCTTATCAGAGCAGTAGAGTTGGTATATGATACTCTGATGGCAGGGTGATAATGGAACTGGAAACAGCAGATGGTTAGAGAATGCTCAGAAAGTCTATGACTAGCAGCACTGGTAAACAATGGGTAACTGAACATGAGGATCTGGATGGACAAGGCACGTGAGGGTAGTCAGTGGTCTGCGCACGGCAAGTTGTACCACTGCTATAGTGAGAAGAATGTCCAGGAGTAATAAGGAGGTGGAAGTCAGCGGTCTGCGTATAGCAAGTTGTACCGCTGTCTGTAGTGAAGGAATGGAATCCAGGTGAAGGTCACGGGGAAGTCAGTGGTCTGCGAGTAGCAAGTTGTACCACTGCTTATGTGAGAGGATATATGCAACTGGTGACACAGGAAAACAGGAATCAGTGGTCTGCCTCTAGCAAGTTGTACCACTGAATATATATGTGAGGAAGGACACGAGGAGATAAATGCTATGCAGAGTCTACACGGGTACACTGAACTTGATCCCACGTTGAACTGCACACAATGATAATAATGAATGAACAGCACTGCACAGATAAACAAAGTCACTAGAATAGTCCAGCAAAAGGAAACAGTCAATAATAGCAATAGTCTCAGAGGATGGAAACTCCGGAGGAGAACAACTCAGTCCAGATGGATATGCAATACACCAGCACAGTCAATGAGAAGTATGCATACCGTGGTTCAGATGAGCAGGCTGTTAGGGATAGCTGCAGGGATACCTGAGCGGCCGGGAACAGACGAGATGCGAAGTCCTTGCAGAATGGAAGCGGCAGGTAGGTGCAGCGCACTGTAGGTAGGACAGCAAAGATGACAAATACTCAGGAAGCAGTAGTATATTGAATAGAACAGCAGGAGACCACGGGAGAGTTGAAGCGATGTAGCAAAGCTGGAAGCCGAGGAGCAGAGACTCGATGCAACAGGCAAGTTGACACAAATGGACAAACTGTAGAAGCAATAGGCAGCGGGTCAGCTGACGGCAGGTAGAATGCAGACTGGAGCGCTGAGACGAGCAGACTCTGTAGACACGCTGAAGTAGCGAACAGGAATCAGCGGGAACAGTAGCGATGTATCTCAGGAGAGTTTGCAGTAATCTGTAGTTGTAGATACACGGAGGCAGCGGATAGGAATCAGCTGCTGAAGTCACGATGAAACACTGGAGAGTTTGCAGTGATCTGTAGCTGTAGATACACGGAGGCAGCAGATAGGAATCAGCTGCTGGAGTCACGAAGAAACACAGGAGAGTTTGCAGTAATCTGTAGCTGTAGATACACGGAGGCAGCGGATAGGAATCAGCTGCTGGAGTCACGAAGAAACACAGGAGAGTTTGCAGTAATCTGTAACTGTAGATACACGGAGGCAGCGGATAGGAATCAGCTGCTGAAGTCACTAGGAACACGAGGAATAGAAGTGGTCTGGAAACCACAAACGGCAAACAGGAATCAGCATTAGCTGAACACACTAGGAGGCACTGGAACACCTTCAGAGACTCATGAGGAATGAGACTCCATGAGACTCCATGAGACTCCAAGATCAGGCGACATGGTATTGACCACAGGTGCTTAATATAGGGAGTGTTGCCTGATCAGCCAATTAAGTTAAATAAACAGAACTGAAGGTTAAAAGGGACTGCACATGTGCAGTACCTCATAATAATGGACGGACACGGTTCCTAGCTACTTTAGAAGTAGCACTCACAGTCCGGTGAGTGACACCAATAAGGAGTCATTATTGGCTAAGTCTACTAAATATGGATCAGATTTCCTTTGGCCACAGTTTTGTCAACATCTTGAGTGAAACATGCTGCTCTGTTTATCCAGAGTATAGTGCTATATGTAGTGGACTTTGTAGGATGCTTCCTTTATTTTGTTTGAAATGGAGCTTTTTGCTATCTCTGACTTTGTTTCCCCAGGCCTCCTCATCTGGGGGAATGTTATGTCTCTCTCCTATTCCAGCTATTGATGATTTTGCATAGGGATTCATTAATCAAGCAGGTGGCCATAATGTAGGGTTATAATGCCGGTATGTAGAGGATAGCTATGGCATGCCAATTTAAAAGAGGAGAGAGATCTAAAGAGCTTGTGCTGGAGGGAGAGCAGACATAAAATGGTCTAAGTATTTGTTAGGTGAATTTTTGTAGCAGGTCTGAGAGCGATATCAATTTACCTTCTTTGGTGACATCGAGACGGTATTTAAAGCCTGCTTGGATACAGTTATTGAATTTATCAGAGGGCAGTCTTTGGGGCAAATCAGGGTTGTCCAAGATGTAAGTCATAGGAGAGTCAAGGGGAGGAAAGGTTACATTTAAATGTAGATATAGCCAAAAAATGGAAGAGTACAAAGCTTAGAGAAATTGTATAGTAATGTATTTTAATATTTCATACAAACTGCACATTCCTAATAAAAACATCAGACAATAATAAATAGAAATTCTTTCCAAAATATTATATCACTAGATTATTATGTACTCACAGTAAATAAATGCCAGGCTGGGGGGCCAGAATGTACTGGGTGAGGGGGGGGTCCTATGATGGAACATGGTTATCATTTTAGAAAAATACACAGGCAATACTGTGTGCACTACAGTTAGGTGTACGCAGTTCTGTCATCATGATTAGTACAGTGTGAAGCAAGATATACCTCTCAACTGTCCTTCCAGTCAGACCAAATTCTGACTAAGCGAGACAGTCACCCAAATTTGGGACTGCTCCAACAGATTCAGAACAGTTGGTAGACTGTCTTACTCTTTCCTACCTGTTCTTGCCACTTTCACCACCTGTGACTGCATGTCTGGATCCTGGAATGTTGGGGACTGTATTTGGAAAAAAATGGGTACATAAAATTTAGAAAACTTAAACCTGCCTCCATGTTAAATCAAAATAGCACCCACGAATTATAATTAGGCCACCCTCCAGGCCCAACATTAAAATAATTGTATTCACATTTGATAAATAGATCTATTTCCCTCAAACTAGCCCCGACATTAAATTTATAGCATACACATTTAATAAATAAATCTATTTCCCTCCCTCCAAACAGCCCCAGCAACAATTTAAATAGCATTTACATTTAACAAATATAACCATTTCCCACAACAATCACAGGCATAAAATAATACATAATTACATTTAATAAATAGACCTCATTTTCCCCAAACATCCCACAATCAATAAATAGCTCCCAAACCACCCCATCATTAAATTAAAGGTCCAATTACCCCATCATAAATTCATGGGCCCCACAATTAAATTAAATTGCCCCACCATCACCCCACAAATAAAATAGCACCCAATAATTATCCCCCACTTGCACTCCACAATTAAATCAATAGCCTACCTCCCACATTATATTAAGACACACACACTGCATTCATATACTGGCCACCTCACACACACTACATTCATATACTGGCCCCTCACACACACTGCATTAATATGCTGCCCCCTCACACATACACTACATTCATATGCTGGCCCCTCACACACACTGCATTCATATGCTGGCCCCTCACACACACTGTATTCATATGCTAGCCCCTCACACACACTGCATTCATATACTGGCCCCTCACAGACACTGTATTAATATTGTGGCCCCTCACACACACTGCATTAATATGCTGGCCCCTCACACACACTACATTCATATGCTGGCCCCTCACACACACTGCATTCATATGCTGGCCCCTCACACACACTAGATTAATATGCTGGCCCCTCACACACACACACTACATACATATGCTGCCTCCTCACACACACACTACATTCATATAATGACACAAACACACAAACTACATTTATATGCTGACATACACATACTACTACCGCACCCCCCTCATATACCTCGTTCCATCCGAGCCGCGGGCAAGTTTCTTCATCTATTCTTCACACATGGGACAGCACCAGTCACTTGGTGCGCGTCCCATGTGACTACAAAAATAGCACACGGAGTGGGAGGGAGGGGGGCAGATCGTTAAGATCCGTGGCCAACGGGAGAGGGGAGCTGGTCCCGGGGGAGGGGCCACCACCTAGTCTGTAGGGACCGGCCCAAAATAATCTTCTTTTGTCCAGCCCAGCCCGCCCCTGCAGATACCGAACAGCCTTAGGTCAAGTGTATTAGTTGAGTTGATACTCATTTCCTCTCATTCCTTGCATGACAGGCAGCTTTATTCAATGTAAGGGTTGCCCTTCACCATACTATTTATGAAAGTGTGGTTGATCATAAATTATATTGATTGTAAGGGTATTTTGGGAATTGAATTGTATTTGCCTATATAAAATATAGCAAGACATGGTCACAGAGCCCATGTCTCTTTGTGTAAGACCCCCTACTGGGCCGATTTCCTAAAGTCTCTTTAGGTGCCAAAAGCCACATCTATACTGGGACATAGCTCATTCCATGAGGTCTTTGAAGCTGTTCAGTTCCCCCAAATGGTGACAATATTATCCTGTAGTTCTTGGGTCTGCAGAGCCATATTAAGTTAGGTCATTAACCCTGTGAGTGCAGCTTTGCTTTGAAGTCATTTGCATTACACCCTAGCTTACTAAATGGATTCATTTGATATACAGTATTTAAAATGCAGTCCCTTACATGTAGGGAAATGGCTGCTTGCTCCAAAATCCTCTGTCAGAGGTGACAGAGGATTTTGGAGCATAGAGGAGGGGGGAGAGTAATGCAACAATTTACATGGTAATGATTAGAGATGCTTGAACCGGCTATGTTTAAATTCTCAAACTGATTTGACAAAGCGATCCTAAAATCTAAAAATTTGCCAGAATTTATTGAATTTTAGAACCATAAAAAATTGAGAGTCAAATAGACTTGAACAAGTTTGAGCCACTTTTGCCATGTTTCAGCCTGTTCAACAATGTTTGCGACAGTTTCCCCACATTTTGCCCACATGCTTGTGTCACATTTTAAATATGATGGCAAATATTTAAATTATATTATTAAAATAGTGTTTTTTTTAAAGAAAAAGATAAAAGCACGAATATTAACATGAATATAGAATGTCAGACCTTGAACGCAAACCTCAAACATGAATGGCAAACCTCAAATTTTGAACCCACAAACCATGCAGGTTTGAAAAGACCCCTAAGAAGGCAGTAACTGTTCTGTCTAAGAAAGAGTAGAATTAGCGGGTTGAAGCTAAGCATCTTCTAAATGTCCTATCATTAATGTGCCTACACTGATATTATGTAGGTGTATTACTCAATTGTGATCCTCTTTTATTGAAATTGTGGTAATTGAGTATCGTTACTGTTACAGGATGGACCGCCTATGCCACCCTGTCTGTTGTTGCTCGGATCCAGCTGGACTTACTTTGCCACTGTTCCATTTCATTATCCCAAATGCGCCCTCTTGCAGCAGTAGTAGGGGCTTATAATGCTGCCACCACTGAACTCCTTTATGGCGCTCAGAACCACGTTCCTTCTAGTTAACTGTCACTGCTAGTGTACTCCTGTGCTGGTACACTTGGGCTGGTAATTCCGGACCTCTTACTAATGATCTGGGTTGCTGTGGATGAATCCTCCCTGGCCTATCACATTGACCAGAGCTGCAGGTAGCAGGCAGAGTGGTGGTACTGGAAAAGCTTACGTCCAAACCTCAGAATCAGCCAGAGTATGGAATTAGATTTTAGGGTCTAATAGGCAGGTCACAGGATTACAGCGGTATTGAAGAAGTTGTCACGCAGGTCTTTGAAGCAGAGTGATGTTTCTAGCTCAAGTGTCCTGACAAGGACAGTCCCACTGATTTAAGGTATCAGTGGTCAGGTCAGATGGAACATCATACATTTCAGTGTACAAGTGCATTTATACCTTTCAGACACATGCTATTTTTAGCATCAGGATATACTCTATTTACACAAACACAGATTTACATGCATTGCAAAGCCACTAATATTTATACTTAGCTATGAAATTCTAAAAAAACCCTTGCTGTGATTTCCTGGATCTTATTTCAGAAGCAGGAGACCCACTAGCAGTCAAAAGGTCTGACTGGCATGAATACTTCAGACAGTCGCCAAATACCCATTCCCACAGAACAACAAAAAACCCAAAATAAGATACTTCCCCACATCACAACACACCAAAGGCTTGGTAAACATGGTCTCATTGTATCAGAAATATCAGAAATAGGCATATCTTATAGCAAGGTTAATGAAGAGACAAATTTCTTCCCCTGGTCTCTGAAATAACGATATCCTTTATCACAATATACACAATATCATAAAGAAGTGCACTTGCAATTACATAAATAAGTGCTATTTGTTTTAAATACATTTTTACCAAAATGTTATTTAATAGTGATCCAATCACAGTTACAATTAGTGATCTGCATCATTTATGCCCTCATTTTAATTTTTTTCTGTAGGTTCCTAGTCAGATTATAGTATTTAGTATTTCTGTTTGACAGACAGTTCTGACAGTTGTGTCATAGCAGGGAAAAGTATGTTAATTGTAGAACACGAATATATAGACAGACGCAGCACTAAAAAATAAATAAATGCTTTAACAATGAATTTGAAGTCACTGGCAGTATAACCAGAAAGTGACTCAATAATTAGTTCAAGATGTCAAATTTGCTGCACAGCCATAGTGGAATTTCACCAACATGAATAAAAAAAATCAACTCAGACACTGCCACACATTTCAGACAAAATCACATGGGAGGCATGGGAAAATATCATGCATAAGCGTGTAAAACTGCACTTACAAACATGTATGATTACGTGAGACATTATAGGATGTCTCTCACCACACAACACAGACATCAGCACAGGGATAAACCCAAAATAACCACATCAGTCAGCTACACGTTTCAAAATGTTTTTCTTACAGGCTGTTTAAGACATTTTCCTGTGTGTTTTAGAGAGGCTGTCCTTATAAACATGTTCAAATCAACTAAGCTCAAATAACTTTAAAAACATATAAACAATATATACCATGTAAAAAAAGATGAATATTTTTCCAAAAATACTATATTTTAATACAATCACCACCCCTTAGTCTCAGATTAACTCATTAATTCATACAGTTTGAAATGTTCCAAATTATGATGAACTTTAAAGAAAATATGATAATTCTTGTGAAAGTCTGAACCTTTCTTCACATATCTAATATGCTCATGTGAAGATTGTCCAATTTATTGATTACAAAACATTCATTAATTTCTTTTATACATTTGTAACGCCCCCTGCGGGGAAAACAGGGACAGACGCAGCACAAAAGAACTTACCTTGAAAACGATGGTCACCTCCAGTCCGCTTCCAATATCCCAGCTGCGATCCAATCCCAGCAGATCCGCAGCCGCAACCCCTGTCACCTCCAATCACGTCCCTCTAAGATAGAGACAGAGATTACGGCCGTGCCTACCAGGTAAGGGCTGTCCGAGAATACGGCAATGAACGAGGACACGGTCAGTCCAAGCTCACTTGCCGCCCCCTCACTTTGTTCTTGCCAAGACGCGGGGAACTACAGGCACTTAAGACCAAGACTAGTCCGAGGACTAATCCCGCCTCAAGTACCTCACACACCTGCCGGTGAGGGCCTAACTGAAAGGGGGAATCAAGCGTAATACTCACCGGGACACTCCCACTTCCGATCCGGTTCTCCTGCACCTCCCCGATACCTGCGGATGACAAGTAACACACAGCCTCCCTCTGCACTCTCAGTGAGACTAAAATGGCACCCACAAATGCTAAACTGACTACAAAAGCGACCCGACCCTAACAACGTTCTAATGGTCGGCAATGCAACTAAGTCAAACCACTATGACTAACTAGGTGTGGTGCACTAACGGAACTGCTCACCTACACACTACGGGGAACACCAGCCGGTGTTCACGGACTAAACCGGAGGGCGGTTCCTAACCCCCTCACCCAGGTCGTACCAAGGAGACTGTCTGCTTACGATGGGGTCACCCACGGACCCTAAGGACCGGTTCTTAAAGCCCGGCTGAGGCTCAGTGGAACAGCACACTAACCCGCGGGCCGACTGCCGCACGGAACAGCCGATCGAACTGAACCGCCCGACTGCCTGTACTCGGGTATCTCACACGTGTCCCTACGTCCGGAACCACAGGTCCACCTGCACGGAACCGGCCTTGAGGACCCTCAATCAGAACCACGGCTGCCCCTGGAACTGCCTCAAGGTGTGCTGCACTGCCACCAACTCACTCAGCCACCCCCTCTGGGTACCAGTGTGACCCCGGGGACCTAAGGGACAGGAAAACTACGTGTGTTCTCCCCTGACTATGTGTATGCTGGTAACTACACTTGTCCCTACAGCACGGGTTAGCACAGAACAACACAGGAACAAGAGCCTACCTTTAATGGGGGCCTGACGTCTTGCCCCTGGACACAATTATGTAGCACACCCAAAATACTGTAATTCAACAATACCCGTCGCACAGACAGAATACAATATACAGTACTTTGTAAGCTACTTACCAGAGCACACCGCTGTTAGCCAACCAGCCGGTTGCTACAGCACCACAGGGGTCTCCGCTCTACTGTACCTCCTAACCACGTGTGCTCATCTCACACAGGACCGCGCCTACACTCACGAGGCTCCCACGCCTCTACCTCATCACCACCAGGGCCTTCTGCCCTTCACACCATGGGCCTCTGCCCAGCTACAAACAGAGCCTTGTGCTCTGATTAATGGGCCTCAGCCCCCTCTCTACCTCAGGGCTCTGAGCTCACTAAATAGGGCCTTGTGCCCTGCTACCTAGGGGTCCTAGCCCCTGCCTACCGAGGCCTGTGGCCTCCCTAGCTATCTACTAGGGCCTTGTGCCCTTTAAAGCTTACGGACTACCAGCCCCTACACAGGCCCTGTGGCCTTCTATTGGCCTCTAGGCCACTAACTACCTAAGGGCCTTGTGCCCTTGTACCTGGGGCTCTCATGCCCCCTATCTCACTAACAGGGAATTGTCCCCTTTATCAAAATGGCCTACTGGCCCACTAACTTTATCGGGGCCTAGTGCCCAGGTCCCTGGGCCTTGTGCCCCTTATTCTCCGTGCCAACGGGCCTTGTGCCCGACCGTGGCCACGGGCCTAGTGCCTGAATTTAACGCTGAGTCAACTTACCTGCTCTGCGCAGGAATCTCAGCTTGCCACGCCGTCTTCCGCTTCTTTCTCCGGGTCTTCCAGACCCTCCAGCCGGTGGCGCCTCTTCTCCGGTTCGGCGCTGTTGAGGGCTGCTTGGCGGGGGCGCTCTCAGCCCTTACAAGGGCTCCCCGCCGGCGATCACTGCTCCGGCGGCTTGATTGATCATCCTTCCTCCGCGGACGGGACCTGCAGGAAGAAAGTCATACTCACCGCCGCTGGATCAATGGACGGGTAAGTTCTTCTCCTCTTCTTTCTTCACCTGCTTGTAGGGCACCGCCATCTGAGGATTCTTCAGCCCCTCCAGGGGCGCAGCGACAGCCGGAATCTTCGCCCTCTTCACGGGCACCGGCTCCGGAGGCATCTTCTGTCCCTCCACACATTGGGAAACTCTATACCCCTTTGTTTCATAGTTTGCTCAAAATACATGAATCCTGCTATCCCACCTGGAAAATCAATTATATCAAGCACTGGGGTTATTTACCTCTCATTTTGGTACTAAGTATAACATCATACCGAAGCAATTTCAGATTAATAATATTCTCACCCAACAATAGAAGCTTACTGCCTGATATTTCTATTTCTGTTGACAACATAAATCCCACTCCGCAAGCTCGCTGCCTAGGTGTAATCCTTGGCTGACAACTATCCTTTTTCCCCACATCAACTCTATATTTACATCATGCTGCATGCATCTAAAAAAACATTTCCAGAATACGTGCATATCTCACACAAGACACTGCAAAAACTTTAATTCATGCACTCATCATCTCTCGCATCAACTATTGTAATTCCCTCCTTATTGGTCTTCCCAAAATCAGTCTTGAGCCCCTACAATCTATTTTGCACCCAGCATCTATATTGATTTTCCTTGCAAATCGTTTTACATCTGCTGAGTGACTCAGTCTCTACATTGGGTGCCTGTTTTTCAATAAATCCAATATAAAATTCTTCTACTAACATACAAGGCCATCAAAAATATTTCACCAACATACATTTCCTCACTTGTCTCAAAATATCTCCTAACTTGAGACCTACGTTCTGCACAAGTGCTATGTCTCTCTTCCACTCTCATCACTTCCTCCCATTCTCGGTTACAAGACTTTTTTCAGGCTGCACCCACTTTATGGAATTCACTCTCTAGCACTACAAGACTTTCCTCTAGTCTTCAAACCTTCAAGCGTTCTCTGAAAACCCACCTCTTCAGACAAGCTTATAATATTCCTCTACCACCCTCTTAATCTCCCTAGATTACCCTATTACCAACCTCTACACAGCTAACACAAGCAGGACTGCCAAGAGGAATTGAGGGCCCCGGTACAGCAACTTCATGGGGCCTCCCTTATAGTTGAGCATGGCAAACATTTTGGGAGTAGTCATACATTTGGAGGTGTGGCTGTGCATCATTGGGGCATGTCTATAAGGTGAAAAGCGCTAGGCCACCCTCATACAGAAAAAACCCTGCATTGCTGTGTACACCATTGGTAGAAGTGTGCAGTGCCCGCTCCCTGGAGAGTGACATATGTCCCAGCAGTCTTAACTTTCAGGACAGCAGGACAATGACCTCATAGTGCCTCTTAGTTTTGCCCTCATAGTAGAGGCCCAGTTAATACTGTGGTAAATAGTCCTGTCCACAAATTATAACATACCATATAGTAGAGTCCCCAGATAATATTATACAACAGTAATGCCCCCAATTCATTTTATGCTACACATAAGTGCCCCAATTCATTTTATGCCACACATAAGTGCCTCAAATCATATTATGCCTCACATAAGTGCCACCAATTCACATTCACAGGGGGGGAATACAATGTTAGAGGCCCACCAGAGGGGGTGTAGCCAGCCACTAGAGAGGTGTAACCAAACCAACAGATGGGGTGTGGTAAGTCCACGAAGGACATCTAGCACCATAGTGTAGTATACAAAAAATGAAGCACGGTGATTTAGTGGTTAGCACTTCTGCCTCTCAGCACTGAAGTCATGAGTTCGATTCCCGACCATCTGTGTGGAGTTTGTATGTTCTCCATGTGTTTGCGTGGGTTTCCTCCGGGTGCTCCGGTTTCCTCCCACACACCAAAAACATACTAGTAGGTTTATTGGCTGCTATAAAATTGACCCTAGTCTGTGTGTTTGTTAGGGAATTTAGACAGTAAGCTCCAATGGGGAAGGGACTGATGTGAGTGAGTTCTCTGTACAGCGCTGCGGAATTATTGGCGCTATATAAATAAATGATGATGAATGCAGTGTGTACATAAAGAGTTCACAGACTTGTTCTGCCCCCCTACATTGGGCTGAACAGTCACCAAAAATTGGGATTGTCCCACTAGAATCAGAACATTTGACAGACTTCCTGCTCCCTCCTACATGGTCTTGTCACTTTCACCACCTGTGGCTGCAGGTTTTTTAGCTGCGGCTTAGCTGGGTCCTGGAATGCTGGGGCCCTATTTGGAGCAAAAATGAGTACATTTAGAAAATTCCAACTAGCCCTGGTATTAAATCAATAGCAAACACGATTAATAATTAGGCTTTCCTTCAGCCCCAACATTAAAATAATAGGTTTATTTATTAAATGGGAATACTATTTCTCTCACTCCAAATAGCCCCAGCAATAAATTAATAGTATTTACATTTCATAAATATACCTATTTCCCGCAATCATCACTGCTATTAATAATTCATAGTCACAGTTAATAAAGAGACCTCATTCTCCCAAAACTCACCCCCACATTCAATAGCCCCCAAACCACCCCATCGTAAATTAATAAGCCCCACTATTAAATTGCCCCACCATCATCGCACAAACACAATAGCACCCATTAATTAGCTACTACCTACCTCACACACACTACATTGTGTCACGATTCACTAAAGGAATAGGAACCCAGGGTTTGTCTGACTTGAAGCTACTCTGACCCGAAGGCGCGGAGTCTAGGGAAGTAGGTTATCTTCACCAGGAGCACTTCACAAGGAGGTATGAACTTTGCAGCCCCTACCCCGCAGGTTGCGGCCCTCCAGAAGAGTGTCAGGCTAGACCTATTTGTAGGAGGTGAGACCAGGAGGGGTTCAGCAGGGATATGCTGTAAAGCAGCAGACAGATTAAGCAGACAGTAGTTGTAGAGCAGTGGTGGAGCACAGCGGTAAAGAAACACTGGAACCATAGCTCATCTCTACGAGATGATATCCAGAGATGGGTGGCACTGAACAGCTGTGAAGAAACACTGGAGCAAGTAGTTGATCTCTGTGAGATGATATCCAGAGATGGATAGAACTGAACAGCAGCGAGGAAACATTGGACTCATAGCTGATCTCTATGAGATGATATCCAGAGATGGGTAGCACTGAACAGCGTTGTAGAAACACTGGAACAAATAACTGATCTCTATGGGATGATATTCAGAGATGGGTAGCACTGAACAGTGGTGAAGGTACACTGGAACCAAATAGCAGGAGCCAAGGGAGCAACATCTTAAAACATTCGGGGTAGACAAACAAAGAACAGGCACCTGAGTGTCAGCTCAGGTGCTTTAAATAGCAAACTAATTGAAGGGCTGGATGAATGGGAGCAGGAAGGAGGTATTACATGGTGCTCAGCGCCGAAGGTGACCCGTGCGGGTAAGTGTATCGGGACCCTTGTGCAAGCCCGATATGTGATACATTGCTACAAGCCCCCTGTGCCATCACACACATTACTGTGCCCCTTCTACATCACCACGCTGTGCCTCCTAATGATCACACTGCGTCCCCCATGCTGCTTTTCCCCCTTCACCTGGCCCCCCTTCATCACACTGTGCAATGCTGCTTCCCCCCTTCATCACTCTGTGCCATGCTGCTCCCCTCCTTAATCATTCTGTACCATGCTGCTCCCTCTCCTCTAATTCATCACTGTGCCATGCTGCATCCCCCACCTTTCATTATATTGAACCTTTCTCCCCCTCCTTCTTTATCACACTGTGCCTGTCACGCCCGACATCCAGTGCGAACAGAGCAGGGAGGAGAAAAGAGGGACGCTGTCGCCACGGGTTCTAATTACCCGGGGGCCCGGGTAATTAGTACCTGCCCCCCTCTCGGCGGCCCTGAACACAAGACAACAACCCTCTGACCAACATAGTTTTGTGACTGAGCATACAGCCCACTACATACTTTGTAACCCTTGCATTCTAGCTGGACAAATATTCAATATGATGAAGCACTTACCCTTGTGTAACGAACCATTGTCCCATAGATTATAAGCTTGCGAGCCGGGCCTTCTTACCTCTACGTATGTATGTATTACCCAGTATTGTTTTATTACTATTTGTTTCCAATTGTAAAGCGCTACGGAATCTGCTGGCGCTATATAAATAAATGTTGAGGATGATGATGATGTCAATAATATTGTTGAGAGGTTGAAATGGATACCAGGCTATATTATAGTGCCTTGTGATATTCAATATCTCTATATATAGATTCCAGGGCAGTTACAAAGCATTGGATTATTTTCTTAAAATTATACCAATTTGGTTGTTGATCAACTTAAATTTATTTTAGATATTACAGATTTTGTGTTAAGTCATAGTTCAAACATTAACATACACACTACAGCATATCCAACACGCAGGTGTAGCGTTGGGAACACTCAGTGATGATATCTGGTTGGTACAGAGAGGTGATTTTGAGATCCTTTGAAGAATCTATGTTTTATATGCATTATAATGATCTCTGTTTAAAAGTTTCTTATGTAGTTTTGGATAATAAATTATGTACTAAAACCTTTTTTTAATGAAAGCAAAACCAATCTATGTTTACATGTCACCAAGCAACATGAAAAAAGCTGTCTGGAATGTAGTCCAAAGAGTCAGTTAACTAAAATAAAAAAGAGATTTTTAGAAAAAGGTTTTAAAGTCTTTTAAAGATAAACTGAGTATCTTAAATTGTACTACTGTACTCCACAGAACTAATGATGTCTGAAATCATAAAATACAGTGTGAATATAGTTTTATTAGGTACTATAATTGTGATCATAGAAAGGTTGAACATTTTTTTTTAAAAACATTGAAATATTCTTAACATTTACCTTATTTTAATTTCTGTTCTTGGTCCTACTCCTAAGTTTTTTTATTTATAGTAGTAACACTAGTATTAAAAATCAGATAGCACCTTATAAATAAAAAAAAATATTAGTAAATGCTATGTGACAAATTGCGTTGATATCATTTTGATTTGATTGAAGATGGTACATCATTTTTTAATAAATGTATTTTGAATTTTTAGGGAAATTTAAATGGGACTTGTTCCTTCTACATATGCTTACCTGCAGTTGTGGTCTCCAGTATGAGGGGTGCACCTCCAGACAGCTTAAGAATAACATATTATATTTATAAAGAAAGGTTCAAACTCACATGAGATTTATTATAATCTTTCTAAAGCTCTTGCTAATAATTTAGAACATTTCAAATGGTGTGGAGGAGTTAATCTAGGAATACGTGGTCAGCAAGATGTTGCGGAAATTTTTAGAGATAACATTTACATTAGACTTTTTTTTATATAGCTATGAGGAAATAAAGGGTTCATTTGACACCACCATTGCTGCGCCTTGTTTCTCACAAAATGTGGCTGTTTATTGGTAAACTTTTTAGCCCTTTTGCCCCACACAGATTATCCAGCTCCCCAGTTACGATTGCAGCCCATACGGTTATTATATAAATGTGTGCATATACTGTGTCTTCATGTTAAATTCATCAATATGTCTGTGAAACAAAATGAATCCAATTTAAGAAGTGCAGTCAATCAATATAGCCTGATAGAATGCCACCCTATAGTAATAATATTCTTCCAATATTAATCAAACATATGTAGTAATTCAATAAAAACATATACACATACCACATATAAAACAACAATAATATCATATTACATATTTAAAATTTCAGGACATTCACTAAATGTTTCAAAACTCCTCCCCTCTAATGCCAACAAGGGAAAAATACCTGGCAGATATGATGTGTTGTAATCAATCGTAATGTCATAAACTAAATGTTCACAGCAGGTGTCCAAACAACAATAATATTCTGTTGAAATGAATGTGCGCTAAATGATATTAACATATGCGCCCGCCTTCAGTCAAGCCTGTTCAGATTGGGGTATGTATCGATGGTTCATCACATCGCCGGCTGCAGACAGTGAATAAATCTCCCCTCCAACTTTTAACTCATGACTTCTATGTGGTAGAGCCTGATTCAGTGGGCTTATCCTCTATTAGTATGTCACCGCTTCTAGAAGTAGGTCTTCCAGCTTATAAATCCAATCATTTGCCAATAAAACAGAGTGAAGTCCTGTATCAACATACAACCAGCCTGCTTACGCATTTCTCCACATCTGTGGTTTCATCAGAGTCTCTGGTGTTTTAGTATTGATAAACCTAATGCACATTTTTTACCTGGATATTTGCCTATGTGTGAAATTATGCTTCCACTTCCATGGCACAGAGGGTAAATAGCCTGTGGGTTATATTGATTGTATGTATGTTTTAAAGTTCATTATGCTTAATTGAATGCAACATGTTTATAAGGGTGGTTACTTTACCACGCAAACATCTATGTCTTGGACAGCATGTACAAAAATTATTATGAAATGTGTAGCTGATTGACATTGTTATTTTGAGCCAAAACCTTTTGCTGACATCGGTAGTGTGTGGTTAGAGACAGCATGTAATGTCTCAAAGATATACGGAAACATGTTTGTAACTGCATTTTTACATTTTTATAAATGGCACTAAATGCACCTTGATCTATTGGAAACTTCTAACCTTCCTTTCTTTGTATCCAGTTCCCCAAATGTGATTTTGTCAATTGTAATACACTAGCAATCAATCTAGTTTTATAAAGAAGGCAGTAGAAGTAGCAGTATGGCTTACCACTGTATACCAGCCCACTTTGACTACTTTATAGATATAAACATAATTTATTTTACAATAGCTTTTGGTGTTGCAGGACAAGAAGGGGCATTCTCTACCACAGAATCAGTTATAGTTCTACTAACCTTTGCCTGGAAAACATTAAGTTTGTGCTGACCTTCTTGTGCTAATTTTAGCTGGGTTTCTACACAGTACAACTACACATATATTACCAGTACTACCAGTGTCGGACTGGGGCATGAAGGATCCACCGGGGGACTGCAATGCTAGGGCCCACCAGAAGGGGATGTGGCCAGCCATCAAAGAGGCGAGATCAGACTCTAGAGGGGGAGTGGTCAGCCCACAAAGGACAGCTACCGTGTTTCCCCGATAATAAGACACTGTCTTATTTTTTTTTTGGTTCAAAAAAACAGCATAAGGCTTATTTTCGGGGTAGGTCTTATTTTAATTAATATTTAAAGCATTTTCAAGAAACAGGTAAATGTGAACAAAAAATCCTACCATTATTCAAAAATGGTCATGTCATCTTCTTCAACAACATCATTATAAGTGTCCATACCCCGAATTCCGGCCTGGAATTCTTGCGTCTCCATTTCCTGCAGAAGAAGTGGACCCAATCTGTCATGTCCAGCAATATAGCTCTCCGTAAATGAGCATGTCTTGTCCAGGTAGCCTGCTCGTAGTGCATTGGCGACACAGCTGTCAGTAATTTTATCCCATGACTTCTTCACCCAAGTCACGACCTCTTGCAGACGGGGCTTCACAAAGTTTCCACGCTGATTTCTTTCCATTCTATTTTCATTGTAGTCATTGACTTCCATGCGCAAATGGTCCTTGAAAGGCTTGTTTATTGCAATATCAAGGGTCTGAAGATAGGCAGTCATTCCTGCGGGAATCATTACTTGATCTATTCTTCTCTCTGCAAGGAAGATCTTCATGTCTTTAGCGCGGTGAGTGCTGGCTGAATCCTAGACGATCAGACCTCTTTGGTCACCTCGCAAAACACGTGGCAGCATTAAATCCAGCCACTTCCTTATAACTGCTTGTGTGCACCAGGCTTTTTCAGTTTCAAGAACGTAAATGCCTGAAACACGTTCAATCTTATCTTTCTTGCCCTTACTGATGATTAGAGGTGTGGCTTTCTTTCCATCCAGACGAATTGCCAAAACACAGGTAACCTCTGCACTTTCGTAGCCAGTGGTGGGAATGTAGATTGACGTGACACCCCTGTGATTAACTGTCATTTGAGATCCTTGACCCATAAACACTGCAGTTTCATCCATAGCAATCATATTGCAGGTTTGGTATTTTGAAAAGTCGATCCCATCAACAAAGAACTTGAATGCAAGTGCACGTTTATTAACTTCAACATCTTCCAGCTTAAACAGTGTTGTTGATCTTCTTAGAGACAGTTCATATCCCTGAAGAAAACCGTCCAACCAGTGTTGTGATGCTTTGAATCCTTCTGGGACCATTTCAAACTGTGGTGCCATTGCAAGGGCAAATGCTTGAATATCAGCCCTGCGTACAACCAACGCCTTTGCTCTCCTGTCAGCAATCCATTCAACAATGATGTCTTCCAGCTCAGGATATAAGGGTTGCCGACCTGATCCAGACCTGCGCTTCTTAGCTTTTCCCTCATCCACCTGTTGAGTGAGCTTATTGTACTCCGCTCGCCATTTTCGAACCATTCTGAGATCCAACATCTTTTCTTTACAGAAAGCTGAAAGATTCTTGCCTTGTGAGTCCTCCACAATTGCTTTCTTATACTCAACGGTATAGCTCTTCCTTTTTGCACTCATGTCTGGGGGTCAAAACAGACAGGATAAGAAATACCGTAAAATGATGACTGTTATGCCCCCTCAGTGCTGCTTTTTTTCCTTATCATGCCCCCTCAGTGCTGCTTTTTTTCCTTATCATGCCCCCTCAGTGCTGCTTTTTTTCCTTATCATGCCCCCTCAGGGCTGCTTTTTTTCCTTATCATGCCCCCTCAGTCCTGCTTTTTTTCCTTATCATGCCCCCTCATTGCTGCTTTTTTTCCTTATCATGCCCCCTCAGTGCTGCTTTTTTTCCTTATCATGCCCCCTCAGTGCTGCTATTTTTCCTTATCATGCCCCCTCAGTCCTGCTTTTTTTCCTTATCCTGCCCCCTCAGTGCTGCTTTTTTTCCTTATCATGCCCCCTCAGTGCTGCTTTTTTTCCTTATCATGCCCCCTCAGTCTTTTTTTTCATACTTTACTTACCGTTTCTTTCCTTCTTCTCTCTCCTTCTTTTCTGTTCTCTCCTCCGCGGCGCTGCTACCGTACGATGACGCTGGCACGCAGGTGGGAGGGTGCGTGAGCGCTGACTGCAGCTGTGATTGGATGCCACAGCGGCATCCATTTCATGCAGGGAGGCGGAGTTGGGGCCATGTTTTGACGTGCAGGGACCATTACAAATCGAGAGTAAGGTAGGGCTTATTTACGGGGTAGGGCTTATTTTGGAACATTAACAAAAACCGGGGGTAGGGCTTATTATCGGGGTAGGGCTAATTATCGGGGAAACACGGTAGCACCATAATGTAGTATATAAAGAATGCAGTGTGTATATAAAGAGTACACAGTCTTGACCTGCCCTTAGATTGGGCAGAACAGTCACCAAAATTCGGGATTGTCCCACTAGACTCAGAACATCTGTCCTACCTGTTCTTGTCACCACCTGTGGCTGCTGGTTTCTTTAGTTGTGGCTTGTCTGAATCCTGGAATGTTGGGTGCCCTATTTGGAAAAAAAAGGGTACATTTAGAAAATTCCAACCAGCCCTGACGTTAAATCAATAGGACCCACAATTAATACTTAGGACTTCCTCCAGCCCCAACATTAAAGTAATAGTATTCCCGTTTGATAGATAAATCTAATTCCCTCCCTCCAGACAGCTCCAGCAATAGATTGATAGCATTTACGTATAATAAATATTCCTATTTCCCGCAACCGTCACTGCCATTAAATAATTCATATTCACATTTAATAAATAGACCTCATGCTCCTCAAACTCAGCCCCACATTCAATTAATAGCCCCCAAACCAACCCATCTTAAATTAATAGTCAGCACTATAAAATTAAATTGCCTCACCATCACCCCACAAACAAAATAGCACCGATTAGTTAGCCACCACCTACCACACACATTACATTGCCACAAGACCGCTGTGCCATCACACATACATTACTGTGTCCCTTCATCACCATGCTGTGCCTCCTTATGATTACACTATGCCCTGCATGCTGCTTTTGCTCCCCCCCTTCTCCTGGCCCTCCTTCATCACCCTGTGCCATGCTGCTTTTGTTTCCCCCTTCTCCGAGCCCTCCTTCATCACCCTGTGCCATTCTGCTTTGGCCCCCCTTCATCACCCTATGCCATCCTGCTTTTGCCCCCCTTCATCACCCTATGCCATGCTGCTTTGGCCCCCTTCACACTCTGCCATGCTGCTTTGGCCCCCCTTCACACTCTGCCATGCTGCATTGGCCCCCCTTCACACTCTGGCATAATGCTTTGGCCCCCCTTCACACTCTGTCATGCTGCTTTGGCCCCCCCTTTACACTCTGCCATGCTGCTTTGGCCCACCTTCACCAGGGCCATCTTTTCCATTGGGCACGATGGGCAGCTGCCTGGGGGCCCCACGGGCAAGGGGGCCCCATAGGCACGGCTCTTAATGAGAATAAATAATCCTGCAAAAAAAAAAAAACCTGCAAAAAAAACCTTCAAGGGTCACTGAGCAAGTACATCTATCTATCTCTATCTCTATATATCTATATCTATATATGTATCTGTATACATCTATATATCAATATCTATATCTATATCTAGGGGCCCCGGTGCACTGCTTTGCCCGGGGGCCCATAATGTTGTTAAGATGGTCCTGACCTTCACACTCTGCCCTGCTGCTTTGGCCCCCCCCCCCCTTCACTCTCTGCCATGCTGCCTTTGCCCCTTCTCACTCTCTGCCTTTTACTTCCCCTTGCTTCCGTTCTTGCACTTACCTTTTCTATCAACTTCTCTCTTCTCTTCTTCTTTTCCTCTGTCTTCTCTCTTCTTGCCGACTCCTCTCTGCGCCGCTCCTCACTGAACATCGGGCATGATGATGTCATGTCCGACATTCAGTGAGAATGGAGCAAAGAGGAGGGGTGCTGGTGCCGCGATCACGTGAGAATTTTTTTTTTCTATTGTGTTTTTTTTTTTTTTTTTAAGTTACCCGCTCCCCCCACCAACAAAGAGGGATAGCCTGGCTCCCCGGCAGCCCAGTCTGACCCTGAGTACAACTATGTTGTTTTGCTGTGATCTGTAACTGATATTCACTACCAGGTGTGATAATGATCAGGAATAAAGGGTAGCAGGCACAACAAAGAAAGATGTACTTTCTGCAGCTCTTCAGGCTACAACATATTTATTGCTTGAACAGATAAATGGGGAGGTGTGTGGCATTGCTAGGTAAGGCCATGTAACAGCTAAGGTAGGTATGTTGTGTGCAGCTGCAATCAGGGATGTGCATATATATATTTGGTAGAAATGGCCTTGTTGATCTCCACTGAGCATGAAGTACCTGATCAGATGGGTAGGATATCCTGTAGTACATATTTTATCAGCAGCAGTAGCTATTTATATAGTGCCACTAATTCTGCAGCGCTGTACACACACACACACACACACACACACACACACACTAAGGTAAATTTGATAGCAGCCAGTTAACCTACTAGTATGTTTTTGTATATGTGATATGGTTATCCTAAAAGTAAATTAACTACTTATTTTAAGCAAATGTACATACTTTATAAGAACAATTGTATTAATTTTAGTTGTAAAATATTTATTACTCTAATGATATACAACCACTGCAGATGGTTATAAAGTACCTGTGTGCACAACAGCAAATGAATAAGAGCCCTTGTCCCATTCTTGACATGTTTTTTTTTTTAGTTCTAATTTATCTCTTGCTTAGAATAAATAAATAAGTGGTGGAAGGGGGGTGCAGGCGTGACATGTATGATGACAAATGTGGGTTGGTATGGTTTGTGCCTGAGCTGCTTTTGAGTCCAAATCCACCCTACACACAACATCCATCCTTATTTAGATAGACCAGAATGAATAATCTCTTTTTATTTTAAGATTTAGCATAAGAAATGTATGAACATATATCTAATGTACAATAACTAATTACAACAGATTCTGCTTCACTTCTGTCATAAGTTGCTCATATATAGAAGTGGAGTAAACGCTAGTTTCTGCTTTTACTGCACATCTGGCACACAGAACAGGTCATTTATCACGGTCTCTTGGAAAAACAAACCAGCAAACTATCTGTGTTTTGAGTAGTTTTTCATTTTGGAGCTATTGTTAATGTTCGGCTAAAGGTTTGTTGTACATGATTACCGCAAAGAGAAAATAGAAAGGAGGTCACTGAGCACTCTCTATCTTAAAGCAGATATACTTATTAATATTGCATTAAATTGATAAAATAATTGTTCGTTTATTACGGAAAGAATGGCAACCCTCTTGGGCAAATGACTATATTATTATAACTTTCTTTATACCCTCTAGTGCTATTAAGGGCATCTATTAAAATCTATTTATTAAGTATGAGCAGCTGCTAAAATGTAGATTGTGTGATCTCCACAATAACAAGTAAACTAAGAGTATTTAATAATTGGCTGCACTGTCACTAAGTAAGTAAAACAGTCTAGCATGTTTCCCGTTTTTTAACAATATTAATTTTTTATGACTATTTTTCACACCGTGTATCGTTCATGGGCATTCTTTTGATGCAGGTGACAAATCCGCCTGCAAATACACTTCTCTGTCAAACAAGTCCTATTAAAAGAATATGCCTTGAAATTTTTTATTTTTTTCTACTTTGAATAGCACTGGCCTTGAAAAATCAGGACCAGGTTACAGTTAAGGTGTGGTCAATTCTGCCCAATCACAGGAAACTTTCTGGAGCTTCATACAACCCTATTTGCAATATATGCCCTGTTACGTCCCTATGGATGTGCATACCACAGAATTATAAACTACAGATCTGCTTGATGTTTGCTTTCTTCATACCCTTTGGATGACAATTGGACACAGTATTTAATTATTTTATCAAATTCTGAAGTCCAGGTAGCATTTGACCTAATGAATTTTTGTCTTTTTTTCTTATAGAACATATTATTATGTCATCAGCTTTACCTGTATGTAAAATGTGAGCGCAGATACTGGTGTGATACTTGTGATACATATGTTCGATTGATAAGTGACACTTCACAAGCTCACCCATAGTGTATCTACAGTAAGTCCTTTCCAGGTGTAAATATAATTTAATTTACCTTCACCAATTTACAAACTGACTTTGAGGAGAACACCACCTTCATAATTTTGTCCAGAGTTGACACAATAAACTCCTTATTGTACAGTGACTCTAGGAAATGAGCCCATTTGTGATTCACTAATCTGACCTTACGAGTATAGAAAAATAACAAACAATTGTAATAAAGTTCATTGTGTAGTAGGGCACAGGTGCTATAGATTAATGGCTAACCCTCCAACCCCCTTTCCCCCGTTCTCCAAGAAAAAGTTTAGATCCGCCCTCGTTTACTGATGAATGTTATCTCAGTACCCATGTTGAGGTTTTGAAACAATGACTGGCTTCAATTTTAGTGTCATTTAATGTCACTGTATAGTTAACAGTTAAATATAATTATTTGTATATAATAAAATCAATTATTTTCATCAACTTTTTTCAAGTAGTACTTCTGTAAAATAGTGAGAACTTCCCCTTTCTATTTCCTCTTTTTGGTTGATAAATGTAATTTGAGTTGCACACACTAACAAGGGAATATTCTAGATGACTATCTGTCAGGATGAGAGCATAAATCTGATATTATGAAATAGAATATTAAATGTCAGGGCTCAAATAAAATATCGCATTGATACATAGAAGTGAACCTGATTTTCCCCTCAGATAAATTTTGTTTCCTTTTTGAAATATTTGGTCAATTAGACCAGTAGGAGGTAATTAGGTTGAGCAGACCCTTTGTGAGGAGACAAGCTTAAGATATACAGATCCTAGACATCCATTGTTTTGAGCATGTATTCCACTTCCTAAATGACTTCCTTTCAATAGGTATTGTAAACATAAAAGACCCACTAGGTGTAAATTAGAGAGCCCTATGCCTAAGTGAGAATCTTGGAGACGCAGGTAAAACCTGAAGGCTCTTTATGCAGGTATTTAGAAACAGTAACTTAAAAGAAATGCCTTCATATTTCTTATTTTGGGAAATCCATGTGTCTCTCCATACTGAGGGACAAAAACCGCACAAGGGTTTTAAAACATAGATATCAACTATACAGGGAACAGCCATAGTCACATGTATTTCGGGATGAGATCTGATATTGTTGTAATCCCATCATATTTGGTATTTTTAATGTGCAGGAATTTATGACTGGTTTATTGAAGGGGTAGTTATGTCTCTGGGATATATCTGAGAAAAGTTATCAAAGGTAAAAACTTTAGGAATCATTTTGAACAAATCTACGTGACACCGAGGGGATATTTCCACCCCCCCCCCCCCACATTAGCATCTGTCGAAGTCAAATAATTGGATGAAGTAAACCAAATTAATTAACTTTGTTTTACCGTGCGATTGCGATTAATACGCCATGTGTTATGACGCAATCGCATGGGTTCATTTAAATTTAATTTAATTTACATAAACACACACATTTGCATTCGCACTTACATTTGTAAATAATACATATTTATTAAGGTTCCAATCCACATTTATTTATTAGTAAAATGTATTAGATTGTTTATTTATGCATAGATAATACTATAGTAAAAGTATTTATGGTTCAGGTGTTTTAAAAGGTAAAGAGTTTGGTCTCATATTAAAGCTTATTTGACCAGCATTAACCCGGTATGGACAGAGTAGCGATCTCATCTAGCGATTGCAAGATACGAGAAATATGAGATTAATACTCAAAAGTACTTTTTGTGTGGGTCAGTTTGAACTGGTTATTTAGAGTGAAAACACGTGGACAATACTTGGGGGAAGTTGCCCTTCACCCTTTGAAAGGATCAAATGAACTGACCTATAACCAGCAGGGAGCTGGAATATCATTAACCCTGGACCAATGAAGACCTCACTAAGTGTTATCTGTATACTACATATAAGCATGCTGGCCATTGTTCTCTCTCTTTCTGATCTGATGGCATGCGATCATGACTGCATGAAGCACTTTAAGGAAAAAGTAATGTATTCAGTGTTTTTATACTTTCCTGCCTTATTGTAACATCTTTAATGTGGAAAAATGTCTTGCTTTAAATCCTGCTATATTTTGCAATTAAATATCTTTGTGCGTTGGAACCACAACAATCGCATTGGACAATGGTTAATTGTAAGCAATAAAAATGACTTTAATACATCGACACTGCCTTGTGAATGCCATCCCATTTCATTTTGCTTAAAAACCTCTGTTGTGCAGGGACAAATTGTCAGCTTCTTGGGGATCTAATTGAAGGACTGTCCATCTTTTCTGCCTACCCCATACGTAAGTGATGCTTTGTACTTTCATCCATTTCTTTTTATAATTGTTTGCATTTTTTTATTTGTATGTCAAATCTTTATCTAATTGGGTATTTTTTATTATGTGTAAGCATTGTATCTAACAAATCTAACAAATCTAACAATTTAATAGTTCTGTCCTTATTGCTCTAAACAAATCCATTGCCTGTTTAGAAGAGAGATGCTTGGCTGGATTATCTCTTTAGAAACCAGTGTGTGCGCAATTGGGTGATTAAGTCATAGGCTTGCTACGGGCCTTATACGTAACTGGTGGCAGTTACTGAGAAGTGTGAAGCATGCGTCTGTGTTGGGAAAGGGACCAGCAAAATCTGTAGCCTGAATGAGAGGTGAGTGTGAGGTTTAGGCTGGAATTCTGTGTGAGAGGGCGGGGCTTGCCGATCGGGGGCAGGGCTTGTAATTGCAGGCTTAGCAGGGGTGGAGCTTGTACTTGCCGGCCTAGTGCTCTGATCTGGGTGGCAGAACATGATTTTATTACTCAGCTGGGGCAGGATCAGATTGACCATCTAAGACAGCAGCTTGGTTTGTCTGTGCAAGTAAGTGAGGTGTGCAGACCAATCATATAATTTGAACACTGTGTGTTTTCTCCAGCTCTCAGTGCAAACTTGAAAAGGGCTGGATATGATGAAGTTCTAACTCCTATCCAAATGCAGATGATCCCTGTAGGATTGATGGAAAGGGATATACTGGTGAGTGCAGACACAGGCTCAGGAAATACTACTGCTTTCCTTCTCCCAGCTGTTATCAGATATATGGAACAGGTATTCTATGTGGATGAGCTAAAGCATGTCGCATGCAAATGTTATTTTTTAGGCTAAGATTGTATTTACATTGCTGAAATTGTGGAGATGGCTTCTGTATACTGGTGTCCTTTGTGGCAAGTTCAGGAAATATTCTCCCTTTTTAGATGTTATTTTTATTTACATTTTAGTAATTTCAGTAAAAGATGTGAGGGATGACTAGCGCTGTAAGCATCTTTATTACTATATAACTGTATATTGATTCTGACAAGGACTAGTACTGCATTATTCAAACACTTCCACGCATATATAATTGGGGGCACTTATGGGAGGCATAAAGTGAACTGGGGGCACGTATATGTGGCATGATATAAATTGGGGGTACTACTATGTGGCCTAAAATGAACTGGGGGCCCTATTCTGTGGCATAATGTGAATTTAGGGTACTATGTGTGGCATAATATGAACTGGGGGCACTACTGTGTGGTATAATATGGAGTTGTGGTATCACACTCCACTCTATACATCGGGAAGGGTGAAGGTCTTGTCCCTTTTCATTTGTACTGGGCCCACAATTTCTGATGGCAGCCCTGGTTATTGTAGGTGAAAATTCTCCTTTTATTAATCTAAGCAAAGTATAAATATATTTCTTATAGAGTAATCTGATAGTCAGCAATGTCTTAAGGTGACTCTATATCACACATCTCACCGGTTTAGTCCCATTCTGAACCTTGTGTACAATGGGTTCCCCATGGTTATTCCTATCTGTTGTACAGCCTGGCGTTCCTCTATTCTTGGACCCCATCTTGCCAAGCATTCTGCACATGCGCAACCCAGGAACCTTTAAAAACCTCTGCTCCACAGTGATAGGACGATCACCAGCCAGCTCCCTTTATAAGGATCCTTCTCCTTTCTATGGATGTCAGATCATCAGGTCTTCCTACCTGATAGGAATCATCTCCTCTGACTCCTGTCCGTGCTCATACTTACCCTGTTCCGGTCTTCGCGAGTTAGGCCGTTCATTCTTCGGCTGCGTCTTCATCCATCATTGGTCCTGTCCCAGAGTTATAAAGTCTGTGTGGATCTTAGTGTTTCGGCTCTCTGCAGTTCATCGCTTCACAGTATTACCTGTTCAGCTTATACCACAGTCAAGACCTGTGGCTTCACTGCTGAGTATCGCTCATCATCGGTCCTGTTCCAGAGTTATAACATTTGTGTGGATCTCATGGCTTCTGCTCCCCACAGTTCAACGCTTCACAGCAATACCTGTTCTGCTTACTCTGCAGTTAGGTCCTGTGACTATAGTGCTTCGCTCAGTATCTGTCCTGTTCCTGAATTACTACACTACCGTATACCTTAGTCCTTCTGAGTCCTGCAGCTCATTACTTCACAGTGCTTCTGCTCCCCACAGTTCATCGCTTCACAGCAATACCTGTTCAGCTTACTCTGCAGTTAAGTCCTGTGACTATACTTCATTGCACATCATTCATCCTGTTCCTGAATTCCCATACACCTGAGGCTACATTTCATTGCGCCTTACAGTTACTTCGTGGTTCTCTGAATTATCTGCTCTGTGCCCCCTAGAGGACCGCAACCTGCGGTTGAGAGATGCTAAGACTATATTCCCTTGCGGGAATCTCTGTTGAATGCCTCTCCTCTGTGAGACTCTGCACCTCTCTGGGAGTAAGCTGTCACGCAAGCAGAGATCAAGACCATTCCAACTATCTGGCTTTTGTGACACTCTACACAGTAACTATTTTTCAGTATCTTATAATGATAACACACTTAATTTATTCAAGCATGATGCAAATAAAATCCAGCCTGGCAATGAAATATATTTATTATGTATTAAAATTAAACACAAGGTCACTGTCCCACTGTCCAGAAAGTCAGGACTGCACACATTTGCCAACAGTGTATGCAGCAATGCAGGGTTTTTTCTTTAGGAGGGTGACCTAGCGCCTTTCACGTGCAAGGCATGCCTCCAATTATGCACAGCAATGCCCCATAATGTCATGGCTACACCCTCTTTGAAGGCGCGCTGCCGTAACACGGCGGCACATAGGTTTTCATGCTAGTTGACTATAGGGGGACCCCATAAAGTTGCTGTACAGGGGCCCAGAATTCCTCTTGGTGGCCTATTGGCACGTCAATGCCAAATCTCTCCCATGATGCCTCCAAGAGCAGAGCAGGGGCTTATTCTGAGTCCAGTCCATGTGCAGTGAAGCTTAGATTGGGGATTTGCATGCTCAGAAAAGCAGATCAAGGACTCTTTTGAGCATTTGCTGGGCCTGGGCCTAGGAGTCTTGGGCTACATTGCTGGGTCTTGCCCAAATTTTTCTTATGATGCCCTGCAATGTAGAGTACTCTCACTGGTTGTACATGTTTTGTTATATGGCCTAAAGCATTAATACCATAAATGAATTACCTGATATTGATAGTATTTTAACATTAAACATAATACAATTGTGCATAGTTTATAAATTAAAATGGCGAAAAATCGATCTAGGCTATTGTCCCTAAACTTTTAAAATTGTACCGGCCTGATTCATTAAGGAACTTAAGTCTCATTATGTCCCGTATTTTGCATAAAATTGCAGTGTGCATGCCCACGTCTCCAAGGGCTTAATGGTGAAGGGAAAGGGCATATGTACATATGCAATGTACAGTAAGGACTTGCCAAGGACATCCGCCCGATTCAAGCTCTGGGAATCTGTAAGGTACGTGTTTTTTAGCTGTATCACTTGCACCAGCTACAGAGCACAGATGTAATTGCAGATTTATAATGATGAAGGTTATGCATGCATGCCACAACATGTGCTTGCAATTAAGACCAACTGTATGAATGTATTTTCAGTACAGTAGGCCATACTTGTCAACGTTTCTTTTTCAGCTCTGTCTGGGAGATCCCGGAAGGAGAGCGTGGTGGGAGGGCGGAAGGGGGGGGCGGGTCATGGAGAATCGTGTCATTTGGCCCTGCCCCCACGACAAAATAGACAGTTTGTAGCGGGGGCGTGTCCAAAACAATGCAATTTCCCGTTGATTGCATCATTGAGGCTCACTTCACTAGGAAGCGGGCAAGATGCGGGAGAATTGCTTTCTCTCCCGGGAGTCTCCTGGACATTCCCGGGCAAATATGCAGTAGGCATTAAGAACATCCTGCTAGACGTATTTCTTGCTAAGAAAAATAAAATTTCAATGTATTTTTATTAACGATAATATTATTAACAGGTGTTAATGTATTTAATTTATTTTCATGCATTCTGATGAGACTTTATATTGCACATATGCTTTGTGCGTATCCTGCAGTGTGTTGAGTGTGTCTGCATACGGCAAGTGCCATATACGCAGAGGATACTGTAGTGTACTGGAGATAACTGTATTCAACTAGAAACGGTTTTATAGATCCGCTTGCACGTGAACATGGGCGTACGTGCGTGCAATTTCCATTCATCTTTAAAAACACAGTTGTGTTCACTTTGCATTCCTTAAAGAGTCAGGCCCTACATGTTTAATTACACTCATATAGACATGTATAGTATTTTATTGGACAAAAGCATATATAAGAAAGCAACATTCACAGCTGCATACATCTTTGCATGTAGAATACTACTTTATGTCGAAAAATACATTTGCATTTTAGGTTAATTTTATTACAAAATATACAAAACAAATAAAATGACAAAAAAACTGATCTTGTTTTTGTGCATTATATTATATGTTTTATATTGTAAATAGTGATGTCAAGCAAGTGAGAGGAATCTTTTTTATTCAGTATTTATAGGAAAAAAGACAGGAACTGTGAATATCAATTACTTGCCTGTAGATTGCTGCAAAACACATGTTGTAGTTAACGTCTTTAATCTTCAACTACACTTTCAGATAGTTAACATTGCAGGATATATCTAAAGCAGCTGCCAGGAGAATTGTGTTGTACATCCTTTTCAAGGGATATCCACCATCATTACATTATATGTTTTCTGATTGCAGTGTGGGGGATGTGTACATACTTTGTCCTTTTTGTTATACCAAAATAATATTTCCCACTGGGTCAGTTATAGTACCGAGCAGTTATCTGTGCTCCCCACTGGTGCTACTTTAAATGTCGGCATATAGTGTGTAGTGCTGGACAGGGCTAGCATATTTGTAGCGCCCCCTTGCCTTCCACATTTGGCCAATATGTGGTAAATAAAAAAGGAACTCATCCTTATGTAACCCCCAGTCACTGAGTGTAGTGTGGGGTGCAAAGGTTACACAGTGCACCTCCTTCTCAAGCCCTGGCTATCTGAGGGGCATGTGTGCAAGTGACCAGGGGGTCACTGCACATGTAGGTATTTTACTACCTTACTCTTCGTAAGTAGTGGGACACAGGGGATGTCACTCTGCGGTGCAGTGCAAAAAGCGTCAGAATAATTTGGGTGCCAGACCATCACTATCACTGAATTCTCTATTTACACTCCACTTCCTCCAGCACGATAATCATAATGTTTGTAGCAATAAATAAATATATACAGCTCCTTACTCTCTGCAGTACAGTTCTTAATGTTATCTAGATGTTATATTACATAATTCACATGTCTCCCACACCACAGTATTCCATACTTTACTGCAGTTCACCCTTCTCTGCAGGGGCATTCACATTTATGCTAACAGGCAACCAGCTTCTCCTCAATGCAGTGCTGACACACGCTGTGTAACTCTCAACTGCAGCTCCCCCCTCCTCTGTAGGGATGATTTCTCCTTTGGGCTCTGACACTTCACTCTGTGTACTCTCAGCCCTGGCTCTTACACTTCAGCTACATTGCCTCTTGCAGCAACCCTCTTTCCAGGATCTATTCCATGCAAAATGTCTCCCTCTATGTCTTTGGTTTCTCTTTAGTGATATGGGGTTCTCCCCTTCTCTGGGATTGGGGACTCCTCCCCTCTGTATATGCAACCACACTGCTGGTTTTATCACAGTACATACCAGGTTCTCCTGCAGCTGTTGCCATCCATGTCTCTCCTGCTTGCTTATCCTCAAGCGCCCACCCAAGGATAGATAACTCATTGCCTTTAGCCTTTACCATGAGAATACATCAAGATTAGAAACCGTACACATTTTTATTTCATGTTTTACTTTTTGGTTATTCTCTTATATTCTAAAATTAATTTCAATTTATACCTCCTCCTGTCACGATATTGCTCCCCAAACAAATTTTCCCCCACCCCCAAAAGCTTTTCACCCTAGGCTGCAGCCTAGTGATCCTGGTGCTGGATGTTTCATACCAAATGGTCCTGATTATTCCAGGAAGTCTATAGCATGTAAGGACATCAGCTATTTGCTGCAGTCCATGATATTAAGCAAGTGACATGGGTACCTTGCAATACTAACTGATCAATTGTGGCTTTATGTGGGACTGCCAAACATTTTAGCTAAAACTTGGTCCAATTATAATTGACAGTGTTGTTATTTTAGTATCAGAGTAGATTATTATCAGTGTCTTGTAAAGTGATATACACAAGGTGACAAGCAGTGGTTCTTACACCTACAGTGATCACTGGTCAGTGGAATGCATGGAAATAGACAAGAATATGCTTATATAAATACAAATCCCAATGCCCCTCCTGTCATTCTTTTTCTTGTATATGTCACCAGTAACTGATATTATTTTCGCTAATGCACTTAATAAAACCATAAATCTGTCACAGATGGAAGCCCTCTGTGATCTCTTAAAGAAAATAACCAAGAGACCACCACTCTAACAAGCACCATGGATATACAATCAGCTTCTCATATGGAGACTGTTAAACATTTTCTCCAAGGACCCCTTCTTCCTGTTATGTGTTGAATTGTTTTTTGTCCTGAAGATTTTTTTCTACTTTATAATTAAGGAGTTCATTTGAGACAACTGTGGGAAAGTTTTGTTTAATAAGTGATCTGGCTTGCCCAATGAAAGATTTATAATCCGTTAATAAAAAATACATTTGACAAGGTTATATGAAATATGATCTAGAACTCAGTGGAAATATATCAGAAAGTGGTGTGATTTGACTTCTCTAGTCATTACTTACTCTTTCGGCTAACATTCCTGCTTTTGACCCACCCTGGGTGTAAGGTGTCCTTTTACTAATAAGCTGTAATTACTGCTATTGTACATGGTTTCTTTTTACTTCTCCATTGGTTATCACAGATGTAGTTTACTAAACAACTGATGGAGCATTTTTATTATAGGGTGAAAATCCCTATGGATGACAAAAAACGGGATCACCAATGATACACATCAAGGTGTCACAGCAGGCTATAGCATTGCTTTACCCAGCAGTAATACTCATCCGCAATAAGATTTGCTGGATTTCGTCAGAGATATATAGCATGGGAAAGCCTGGTTATCCAGAATTAAGATGGTACAAGTAGTCATTTGAATAAATATTAGTTTTTAAATATTTTCTTTTTTCTTTATGTTTTTAACATATTTTAACAATTTTTATTTTGTACATCTAGTGGAACTGGGTAGACAATAATAAAATATCTGTCTTACCGCCACATATTAATAGACCCCTAAGAGTCCAGGGTCAAAACAAGATGGACAAAATGGACCGGTACAATGGAAACCCTGAAAAACAGAGTCTCTAACTAGCCTGTGGTTGCTAATGTCCAGCTGCTAAAGTGGGTCAGAGACAGCAAAAAAGGATTTTAAACAATAATAATATTTCTTTTACATATTACCACAATCCTAATATCAGGAAGACACCACCCCAAGTAACTGAATAACTAGCCGTGCCAGTGCTGGTGGTAACTTTACCCAACCTTCCAGGAGAATGAGGTATATAGTATGATCTCCAATACAGTGTTTGTCTTCAATCTCCTGCACCTCGAAGACAGGGAACGTAATGGCAAGCTAAAAGTTCTATTCCTCGGGCACCTATCTTTTTGGTTTGAGTGAGGGGGGGAGGCAGAATTATAAACCCATTAAATGTTAACACCCCGGTTTTCCCACCCTGTTGTTATTAGGGATTGGGTAGGGTTTGAGAATTTCAATATCCCTGATGCATAACAGCTGGAGAGTAACAGGTTGCTTAAGCCTAGAATAAAGCTGAATAATACATAAATACAAATGAAAGTAAAATAATTAAACACCAAATTATTTATAAGACCTTCTTTCTATATGTTGTCTTGTGGTTACAATCTAATGTAAAAAATAGGAAAAATAGACAAAAATCCAAAATAAAATAAAATTCTGCTTAAAATCGCCACAAAAAAGAGAGAGAAATCCCCGCCCTCCCAGTCCTATAATGAGCAATTGAACAGCACAAAACCAATTACAGAGTCACACTTACCTGCACCATGCCTGACTTTCAGCATTGTTCAGTAAGTGATTGCCCTGAACGAAAGTCCCTACTAAAGACACCTAGCGCAGTAGGGCAGAATGCTATCATGGCTGGTAGGGTATGCGAAGATGCTGTACATAGGTTTCAGGGACAGGTTTAGAATTCCAGTTATAAAGAGCAGTAGGCAGTCATAGAAACTGTCCAACCATGTATTATCAGATAAAAGATTATCAAGGAAATGATGTCGGATGGTCCATATGCCTCTCATACAAGACATAAAACTATCACCTCTGGGCTTAGTATCCAAGTAGGTGGTGTGGAAATTCCGACAAATTCAGCATCTGTTCTTCTCATCTGTTCTTCTCATCTGTTCTTCTCATAAGGGGTGTCAGTTAACAGCATACTCCATAGTCCAATGTCCAGTTTCAGTCCTTTGACAACAGTCAAAGAGGCACGACAGGGGAGCCCTTAAGGCAGAGTTAGTGAGTTTGAGATTTGATGGGTATTTGTTGCCTGCCTATGTTTTTTGCCATATCGTGCACCTAACTTGAGTCATTCATCTCACTTTTGCAATGGTGCTTAAAAGCAGAGACTGGGTTAAAATTGTTTTTGCATTGTTTTTGCATTACCTGGACAGTTTCATGCTGGTAGGCGCTGTGCAATCAGGACTGTGAAGATACTTACTGGGGAAACGTGACCACCTCTATGGGAAGTTTTGAGTTCCTATTGCGCAGGACAAGGGCTTTACATCTGAAATGGATAGACTTGAATGCAGCCTCCAGGATGAAGCAAGCAATTGATACTCAGCATTACTCCCACCAGTCATCAGGTTGCTGAGGTGTATAAATGCAAAGTGTCTGTGTCATAACACTACGTTGAGGGCTATGCACGTGTCAGGTGAACATAAGGCGATCACTGATACACTCTACATATACAATGGTTAGGTCTGACATGTCAACTTTGGCAGATAGTTGAGAATGTTTAAGCAAGTTGTAGTGAAGTCTTTGGCACAAAGGACATGGAAAGCCTGAAGCATTGCCTGGAAAAAATGGAGACATTTTAAGTCTGTGAGCACAGTGGAGGCTAAGGAGCACCTACAGATACTCCTAGAATTCACGAGCAAGTTTAATAAAGACCGGACATTTAGTACCAGTTGTAGCACAGTGCTGATATGCAGTTCATTTTGCACAAGGCTATGTGACGAAAAAGTATACGACCATGTACACGCCATAATGAGAGGGTGGGTCAGGAAAGAGAGCTGGAAACTAGACTCCCAAGGGTCTGTGATGGTATATAGGATAAAAGAAGGCAACATTGTTTAAAATTGCTATTCTGTTGTTCAGCAGTCATTATGGAACAATGAAATGGTGTCCATCAGAGGGGTGAAATTCACAGGGTTACATAGGATCAATGGATCACACCTGTCTGATCCCTAAGGATCTCTTGTGGTGGATAAAAACAGTGTGCAAGCCTTAGCAATGGGGAGATCCAGCAGTGGCATGCATGTTCACCATTTGAATTTGGCCTCAGACTAATTCCAGCTTCAACTGTTGGATTACGGCATATGACCTGTGACTGAGGAACAAGCTACATTTTCTTTTAATATTTTATTACCTTATCATATTATATTGTAATGTATTATATACTTGGACTGTAATTGGTTTAAGTAAGTGAATAGATGGGATACTGAACATTTGTTAATTCAACAATATAAAGTAATCACAAGCTCCAGAACATATGTTTATATGTACACATATCATCACATAATAAGCTAAATAACATTAAGACACAAAACTGTGTTAAGTCCAGCCTCGCACCCTCCACACAGGATGCAAATATGACTGCATCAATGATTAGTATACTTTATAATAGCTTTTTCTACTATATACTAACCGGTGCTTTTTTGTAAGAAAAAAAGGTGCCGGAACTCACATCATGTAGTCAATCACTGTACACACACCCACACATGCCAGTTGTGTAACGAAACATAACGGTCGCTGCCCACAGTAAGCACTCAGCGCGTGACCACATGACCAATCGAAAGCCAAGCAGTGCCATCACAACCAGGACGGACGAAGTAGGCATGCATCGCACTCGACATTTTAATGATTTTGCCACCGACCTGCTACACTTGACAGGGCGATTCAAGTCCACGTGGACCAAACATCAAATGTTCAAAAGTTACTTTTACAACTTGGAAAATCCGTCGAAAAAAGGTGCCGGGACTCAATTCCGGTGAGTTCTATGACAAAAAAAGCACTGATCCTAACTAAATCGATATGAGCTGTACTAATCAGGTCATAATTTAGGAAGCGGTGACTATAAGGACATGGCAAACTGGGGGACATCATAAATATTGCTGTTTTCTGTACTTAGTATCAGCATGTAGAGGTATGCATTTATTAGGATCATGCTTGCCCACTCTCCCGGAATGTCAGTGAGACTCCCACATTCCATGTAGGTCTCCCACACTCCTGGGAGAGCAGGCAATTATCCTGTATCCTGCCCACCTCCTAATGAAGTTGGCCGGATACAAGCCTCAATGACGTGATTCGCGGTGAAGCGTGTCATTTGTAGAGATTTGCCACAACCCGCCCCCTCCCACCACGCCACCCTCCCAGAAGATAAAAACTCAATGTGGGCAAGTATGATTTGGATTCCGATACCCTTTCGAAAGAAAAACAAAAGACCCATGTGATATGTAGTTTTCTCAGTCCATAAAAGCCACCCTTTAATTTCGTTGGGACATCAAGTACAGTAAGGCTAGGTACACACTGGAACATTTCCGTCCAATAATTTTGCAAATCAGCCGGCATACGACAGTTCGGTCTGAAGTCGGGTTAGTGTGTATAGTGACACAATGGTCGAAAGTCATTCCAAAGTGTCCATTGTAGGCTCATCTGGTTGGTCTTACTGTTTAATATTTTCCGACCAATCACCAACCGATCATGTAGTGTGTATGCACTCATGCTCACGATCTCCATAGAGTTTACAGAGTCGGGCTCTTTTCAGCTGATGCTAGCAATGAATATCCCAGTGAATAAATGTAGAGAGTGCTGTAGAAGAAATAATTAATTTATATTTTCTGAGACAGAATGTTTCGTTTCAGAGTCACAGGAGCTAAAGACATTCATTAGGACAAGTGGATAGCTATAGCAAGGTGGCTTTAATCAGTGTGACAATGTAATAAGAATGAATGATTGATTATTGTGCTGTGATTCTTCAAGGACTAGAGGACCAAATGAAGGACCAAATGAAGAGCACAGATCTGAAGGTAAATCTTGTCAGTGTGTATGTATGAATCGTTAGACTGATCGGACCTCCAGTTGAGATAGCACGTCGTTCAGAAAATTCTTCAGTGTGTACCTAGCCTAAGAAATCCCTATCTGTCAGTTATAATTTTATTTAGTGGTTTAGAGTAAAGGTTAATCCAGGATTTATAAAGGCAAAAACCAGGACTATCCTGGAAATCTGGAACACATGGGAAACTTAGCAGTTATAATGCAGTTTAAAACCCAATACTTAAAGAATAATGAAAATAAATCATGTTGCACTACAAAAAAAAACAAAACAGTTTACAGTATATTGTACAAGTGTAAGAAATTCTATTACACTTCATGAAATGAAAAGACTTGTGGTTTTATCAGGAATAGAGAATGTTCAGTTAGGTAACATAATATGATTTAATACCTTGGCTTAAGTCTATAACCTTCTTTCATTCATATTTATCAAAGAAAGTTTGAATACATAGGGGTAGTGTCATAATGCATAACATAACATAAGCGCTCAATCACTACGGTGGTGGCAGAATGAAATTAGATTAGATGCTACTACCTTGACATACAAGAGTGGTTAAGCTCTGAAGGCATTGAATGCATCTACAGAGCTTAAATAACCAGAAATTAGATGCGTCTACAGAGCTTAAATAACCAGAAATTAGTCTTTATTTGTCTGATGCAAGTTAGATAATGACAGCAAATATCTGGTTAGTTGCTGTGAATTTAGTGCATATTTGAATCTTTGAGCAATGTTGGTAAATAACCTTGTCCCAGCCAAGTAAATGTGCTGATGTAGTCCATAACATAGGCATAGTCAATATCAGAAGTAATATAGTATCAACATACAATGGTATTTGAAGCTATTTCTAAATCAGTATAAGAGGTTAATATAGCACATTTGAAATGTTTGACATTTTACTTTGCTAAAAGTTTTCCTTTACTTTTGTTTATTACACTTTAATAACCCTGAATGTTTTTTCTGTCATCATTAGGTATCCTTACAAACCCTTAAAAATCAATATATTATAACCATTATTTAATAATAGAGCACTAGATAGAAAATAAAACATAAAACATAGCTTCTTGATCTAATTAACGGTCAATGTGTCTGGAAGTAAACATTAGACAAAGCAATTGTCTCCTGCCTTGGTACACCAAAGGAACAAAAGATTTCCATTATTGTCCAACCACTGCCAAAACACAATCATTGTTTGCTGATAACAACACATTTGTAATGTTTCTGCTTTAGAAATGGTTGAATAAATCTAATAATGTTCATGTATAAATGAGCCTTGTGAGCATAACTTCTTATAAAGCAGTATCCAAGAGCTGGTATATATAACTATACTGTTTGAATAAGAGAAATATGCATATTTTTGTACACTGGAGTATATACAAAGCAAAGATATATTTTATCATGTTACAATACACAAGTGATGCTAATATATGGATAAACTTATGTAAATAATATGTACACAATGCAACAAATTGTAAGCAGGATCCTCTTATTTATTTGTCTATTTGTCTTGTTTTATTAATTATTATTATTTTTATTATTGTTATTAATCTTTATTTATAAGACGCCACAAGGTTTCCACAGCGCCGTACAGGTTACAGACAGTGGACCATACAGGGTAAAACATACAGAACAATAAACAAAAAGTACCAGAACTTCAAAGCTCCAAACATAACATATACATTGAAGATGGAGCAGAAGAATAGGTAGAGACAGGAGGGAAGAGTGCACTGCTCTTGAGAGCTCACATCCTAAAGGGAGGACAAACAGACAGGAGGCACAATAAGGAGTCAGAGGGGAACAATCGCAAGAGAAGCGACAGGCGGGGTCGGGAAATAGAGGAAACAGAGGAGAGCAGGCATGGAGAACAGGCTAGGTGGACGGCTGGTATGCTTTGAAGAAGAAGTGAGTTTTAAGTTTAAAGGTGCACAAATTAGGGGAGAGTCGGATGGAACAAGGGAGGTCGTTCCAGTGGAGGGGGGCAACCCGGAAGAAATCTTGGACTCTGGAGTGGGATGAGGTGATCAGAGTGGAAGAGACGCGACGGTCATTGGCTGATCGCAGGGAACAGGATGGGGTGTGGGTAGAGAGGAGGTTGGAGATGTAAGGGACAGTGGAGTGAGAAAGGGCCTTGTAGGTAAGGGTGAGGAGTTTGAAGAGGATTCTGTAGAGGAAGGGTAGCCAATGAAGGGCAAGGCAGAGAGGGGAGGCGGAAGAAGAATGGCGGGAGAAGAAGATGAGTCTCGCAGCAGCATTAAGTATAGACCTGAGGGGGGCAAGGTGGGAGAGGGGGAGACCAGTGAGGAGAAGGTTACAGTAGTCAAGATGGGATATAATGAGTGCGTGGATAATGGTTTTAGTGGCATCCTGAGAAGGGAAGGGCCAGATGCAAGCGATTTTGCAGAGTTGAAGGCGACAGGATTGGGCGAGAGATTGAATGTGGGGGGTAAAGGAGAGGGATAAGTCAAGGGTGACGCCCAGGCAGCGGAGAAGGGGAACAGCTGAGATGGTGGTATTGTTAACAGTGATAGAGAGAACAAGACTGGAAGAAGATTTAGAAGGAGGGAAGACAATGAGCTCAGTTTTAGCGATGTTATTTTTGAGTAAACGTGAAGACATCCAAGAGGACATGGCGGAAAGGCAGTCAGATACATGAGAGAGGAGCAGGGGGAAAAAGTCGGGAGAAGAGATGTAAAGCTGAATGTCATCAGTGTAGAGGTGATATTGGAGACCAAAAGATGTGATGAGAGCACCCAGGGAGGTAGTATAGAGTGAAAAGAGTAGAGGTCCAAGAACCGAACCCTGAGGAACCCCGACAGGGAGGGCAGAAGGGGGGAGGATGAACCAGAAATGGATACAGAGAAGAAGTGGTTGGTGAGATAAGAGGTGAACCAGGCAAGGACAGAGCCAGAAAGACCAAGAGATTGAAAGGATTGCAGCAAGAGGTGGTGGTCAACATGTCAAAGGCCGCTGAGAGGTCCAGGAGGATGAGCAGGGAGAATTGGCCCTTAGATTTAGCCGAGATGAGTTCATTAGTAACTTTGGCAAGGGCGGTTTCAGTGGAGTGGAGGGGACGGAAGCCAGATTGGAGAGGGTCAAGGAGCGAGTTGACCGAGAGGTGTCTAGTAAGGCGGTTGCAGACTACCCTCTCGAGAAGCTTAGAGGCAAAGGGGAAAGTGAGAGGGTTAGCAAGCGGGGTGGGGTCAAGATTGGGTTTTTTGAGAATGGGAGAGATAAGGGCATGTTTGAAGGAAGAGCGGACAATGCCAGTGGAGAGTGACAAATTGAAGTGCTGAGCAAGTCAGGGGCAGGCAATAGGGGAGAGGGTGCGGAGGAGGTAGGAGGGGATAACATCCAACAGAATCTGCAGGCAGCGGAATAGTCAGGTAAAGCCAAAGGTCTAAATCAATCTGTCAGTGCAGTACAAAGTTGAAATTGAAATTTCAAGAAAACAGGAGCAAGACATGTCAATAATCAAGGTCAAGTAGTAATCAGGATAAATCACTCAGGAACTCAGAACATAAAAACTGATACTCTGGTAGGGAATGACAGGCAGAGCAGGTTTAAATACCGTTTGGGAGTTCAACTCTCCACCTCTGTGATGTCAGCGATCACCTGATTGCTTCTCAGTGAACTTACATCAGCTGTGCTTTCTACGCTGTGAAGTGATAGATATTGAGTCCTGAATCTAATACAGGATTCCTGACACCCTTCTTTTTCCAGGTGTTCTTCCACAGGTCAACTAAAATGATAAATACAATTTTTTATGTAGGTGGTAGTGCAGCTTTAGCAAAATTGAGATGTTATCTTCTTAACCTTAAACTACATATATACTACATTTATCAAAAATAACTTCTCTGCATTCTGGGAATCTCTGCTTTAATAAATCCTGCTATTTAGTTTGTGTGTTTTAGCGCATTTCATATAAATATAAAGTTTTTGTTTCATGTCAAGGGCTTACTGCAATGGAGCCTGAGAACACACTACCTATTGTCACCAAGTCACTAGCCACATTTTGTGCTACATAGAACATTCTGTATAAGTATAAAGTATTACACAATTTAATTTTAGGTAAAGTTATCTTCATTCTTATTCCCTTAATTGTTTTGTTAGAACAATCAATCATAAACTAAACTATTCAATAGCAAAAATACCAGTGGTATCAGCAGGCAATGAGATGGTGTTACCCAACATTGATAACTGTTAAATAAATGACAATTAAAGACTGGATGAAGAATTAGCTGAATATAGATTATATGAAGACTGGAGTTCTAATGCAATCTAATGCATAGATGGGATTATCTGTAGAGTTCAGAAGTGGAAATAGTACATAAAATAATAAATCCACAACTTCTTTAGAATGGATGGCAGTTTATATATTAATAACATCATATCCACGATTATATAAGCTATAATTATTTATTTCAATATGATGAATGTTTCCATATTTCATTACACTCCTGAACACATTTGATGCTTTCTTCATACGCCTATTTTTCTTTTATTAAGATGCAGGAAAGTTTGCATGTTAATTGGAGGAACTGGGGTATCGTGGCTTTGCTAAATAAATATGACTTTAGGTGTATAAATGCATCTCAAATTACACTCACATGTGTAAATGAGATTTTGTTTTGTGGGATGTGCCACTTATCGAAATTCAGAGTTTACTTTAAGTGCAAACATTTATAAGGAATAGATAAGGATTAGTGTGCATAGACAGGTAGGAATAGAGTAAAGAAGAATAAACTCGGTCAGAGAGGAAGAAAGACTTACTGTTATCATTTCAGTTAACAACGTGAGGCACTGGAACACGATTTCCAAAAAAACACAGTAACGTAAGTGTCAGTACATTAACTAAACACTGTAGTGTATTCCATGTTCTAAAGGCACGTCTTTTGCAAGTCCTGTCAAGGTGAACAGTACCACCGTTTCATTTGTACTTAGTAACTGCAATATCCAAGGAGAGACTGACCCAGTTCCACAGAGTTCACATAATTCTACAGGGACAGTGAAATTAGACCCAGAGGAACTAAGAACTCTTGTTGAATTTATAATTTAATGTTGCTAGTAATTAATTTTCTTTTACATAAAGGTTATAGAGTGGTTAACTATATAAAAGTGAGAAATATTACTGTTAAGTATGTAGGAAAGAAGCAATAAATATGTGGAAACGATTAACAATAACTATTCTAATGGACATTGAGATTCACTCTAATGGTAGCCATAATGACTTACTGAACTAGACCTAGAATGGTAATCTAATTACCATTGTTTTGATAATGTAATATGACAATTATTGTTAGTTAATTATAAAATTATCTTCCCATCCTTATTACAATCTTTACACTTATTACCCTATAATAAAACTAATCTTGAAAGAGTGGTTCTTATTGAGGATGGGGAATTCTTCTCTCTCTGCATCAGAGTTGGCAACACTTTCTTAATCCAGGAATTAAGAAGTGTCTACCACACTGAACCATGAAAAACAGTCACATATTCAAACTAGGGATGCTCAATCTCAGCTATTTGAAAACCGAGCCCCTAAAAACTTAGGAAACCTGAGTACCGAAGTGGCTTGGCTCGGAATGTTTGCACATCCTCAGAATTGAAATCGGGGCAAAACATCATTGGTGCATCATCGGATCTCGTGAGTGTTGGATTCCATAAGTACCACCCTCCACGGAGATCTGGCGCCATTTCACAGACAGACACAGAAGGGGTAGCAGCGATCTTGGCAGTCTCCACTGCCATTGCTCGGCATCGTTGCATACACAGAAACAAGAGGGGTGGCAGTGTTCTTATCAGTCTCCAGTGCCATTGCTCAGTGTCATTGCTCACACAGAAACAGGAGGGGTGGCAGTGTTCTCATCAGCCTCCAGTGGCATTGCTCTTTGCAATTGCTTACACAGAAACAAGGGTAGCAGACAGTGTTCTTGTCACTCTCCAGTCTCCAGTCTCATTGCTAAGTACCATTGCTCACACAGAAAAAAAAGGGGTGGCAGTGTTCTTGTCACTCTCCAGTCTCTAGTCAAATTGCTGAGAGCCATTGCTCACACAGCAACAGGGGTGGCAGTGTTTTTGTCCCTTTCCAGTCTCCAGTGCCATTGCTTAGTGCCATTGCTAAGACAGAAACAGGGGTATTGGAAAGGGGTAAAGACCAGAAATGTGTAGCAGTGGCACTCATATTGTTAAACTTTTTAAACTCTACATATAAACTTTATTGATACTGTCGAAGTCAGATAATTGGACGTAGTCATTTCAATTAATATCAAACAACTTGATATGTCTTTGTCTGAAAAATATGCGTATAGCACGCTACCACGTAGAGGAAGGTATTCAGCTGCAACACCTGGCAATCATTGTTGGTTTTACATTTACCCATGAACATTTGTAATTAGTACACATTAATAGTAGCAACACATAGTTATTTATGTCGAAATGTAGCAATGTTTACGGTTAATATTATAAGTTATATACATGGTACTGAAATCAAAGGTTCATTTTACAGGAAACATGTCATGTTTAGCATCATTTTAATACCGTATTTATCTGCAGTTGTCCGGTTCATTCGCCGAAGGGATCGCACATTGCATACTCTAGTTTTCGATGATAGGGAATAAATGTTTAAAATTATATTGTCTGTGTAGTGTAAATAGATTAGTTTAAACTGGATTCTTGGCTGGAAAATTGGAGTGCATCTCCTGGAGAGCTGACCCCCACCGTTGGATGTTTTCATTTGAATTGGCCAATGGCCTACATTACACTGGACCCTCCTGAAGCCTGGACCTATAGAGGCAAGCCACATTATCTGCATTGTTATACTGTATTCTCTGACTGTATATAAGCAGGGGCTTTGGACCCAGTGGACAGTCTACTTGACCACAGCCTTCAGAGCTGAATGACTGTACACTGGATCCAGGGTGCCTGCGATAAGTAACGACTGTTCTTATTTTATTCTGATTGTTATTTTGCTACTTTTGGCTATTAAATCACATTGTGCTTTGGAACCACATTACGGCAATTGACAATCGTTATTGGATAGCAACTAGACATGCATAACAATATAAATTCAAAACTTTACAAATTCCACAATACATAAGGTCATGAACTGAACAAAATTACATTTTAAATACTTTATTTTCATATTCCCATAATATATACACACGGATAGACTACATTTTCCTTACCCATAGACACTTAAACCTCTTATTAGAGGCAGGAATAGGCTCAGCATCCTGATCTGATCATGCCCCTACCTTTACTATTATCCAACTACCCAGACCGGTGTCACAACTATGGACTGGGAGACTTCAGAACACTTATTGTAAGACACAATTAGAATCCTCTATTGAGGATTATATAACCACCAATGATACTCTAGATATCTCCAAGATCACCATCTGGGAAGCACACAAATTCTCAGAGCCAAACAGGTGGATGTATTTTCCGGTGGATTGGAGGCTGAAAACTCAATCTACGTGCAGTGTGTGGCTGTTTGGCCTAACCCAGTGGGTTAGGCCAAAATTCATGGTAAAGCCAAAGATAAAACACTGAGTTTTACCTGTTACCCCATCTGTAATAGCCAAGCCTACTCAGCATTTGGCCCGATCCTCTAAAGAGTGACCCAAAACATCAAGCCCCAAGATCTAAAGATTACTGGCCCAATGCTGAGTAGCATTTCGTCCTTTCTAGTATCCCTGACCATCAGGTACCAGCGTAATACTGTGAAAATATAGTGGAAATTCTTGAGGCACCACAACCGTTAGCATGTCCATGGGCAGTAGTGCCACAAAAGGTTGCACTGCAAGTGTTGCCCCTTCTAAGGAAATTAAAAACTATTGGCCCCATCCTTATAAATAAATTTTAATGCCACCGATTCTCATAAATAAATAATAATGTCCCCAATAAATAAATAATTGTATTTCTGTACTTTCGTAAATGAACTTACCGATCCAAAGAAAAATAAATCGCACAAACCATTTATATATTTACCCTTACTCTGGTAATGTTATAATGCATGGGAAAACAAATGTGTAGCATAATATATAGACATGATTGTTGTGGAAATATACTAATGTATTTGGAAAATAACATTTTATTCTTTCCATTTGCATTAAACATAACAAGTATATTAACTGATTGCTGTACCACAACCATGCATAGTCTCAGTATCTTCCAACTGGAAGTCATTCCTTATTTTTTCACTGTCCTTCTTTTCATTGTTCGTAGCTCTTTTGTAAAACTACATTAATAAAAATAATAAAACATATATTGTTTAAAATGTGTATCTTTATATTCAGTACTTATTTAATCATTTGAAGAAGCAGTAAATGCCATAGCTATACCATTAATAAATTAAATAAATTATTAATTAAAGTAAATAATCAATAAATCTGTCTAAAATTGTTTTAAGCAAATAAGAAACAACATATGAATATGATTTCACTCCAAGAATATCTAGACTAGCTAGCTGATGTTTTGATAACTCTGTCAGGTCACTAGACTGTAGAAACAAATGCAAAATTGCCAGTTAACATAACAATCTTTGTAATCTCGCTTTAAATCTGGTCTGTTTACACATTCATACAATTGTTTAGCTGGTTGCAATCAAACAATCTGACAGGCAGACTTCCTTTCAAATACTACAATTACCATGTGGCTTTATTTCTAAAATTTCTTGTAACATTATAGTTATATATATACTTTTAATTTTGCAATGTTTTCCCCAGACATTCGTAGATTTGATTTGGATAGATTGCATGAGTTCATAGTATGTTGAATACTCATAATTAGCATTACATGAAATTTTATGGAGGGTGGAGAGGAGGGAACAACATGTGCCACTAGGTTCTGCATGGTAATAAATAAAGGTATGGGATCTCTTATACAGAAATCCATTATCCAGACATTTATGAAAACCAGAAAGGGAAAGAGTGAATTGTTGCTGCTGTTTGGGTCACACCACACTTGATCCCCAAGGGCCTGATTCATTAAGGATCTTAACTTCAGAAAGTTCTTATTATAGTCTCCTGGACAAAACCATGTTCCAATGCAAGGGGTACAAATAAGTATTCTGTTTTGCACATAAGTTAAATACTAACAGTTTTTTCATGTAGCACACAAATACTTGATAGCTTATTTGTACACTGAAATTTAAAGTTGATATTTTACTTATGTACAAAAACATTTCTGCAGGATCTGCAGATTCTGTTTTGCATTACCTGCATACTGCTGAACTTGGCTTATCTGACCATACTGCCTCCTGAATTATTTACTACCTGTAGTGCTCTGCCCACCATGCTAAGGTTCAGATCAGTGGGTCACGCACGGTTACTACATGCATCCCTCCTTTCAGCAGGCTCTGGTGTATACTGGTAGTAATTTAGACTCTGCACCGCTGCTTTCCCTGGCTGTTTCAGTCCTAGCTAGTGTTGTGTCCCCAATCCCAATCCTGATAAAGGAAAGAACACTCACCTTTCCAGGGTGTTTTGAGCAGTAATTCATCAACATCCCCAGCTGCTCAGAGCAGGGTGGTCTTTTCAGACAGTAAGATCAACTAGTTGAGAGCTCCTGGATGAAAGAGGAATGCAGAGAGTGACAAAAGACAGCAGATAGCACCGTGTCAAGCCTGAAGAAGTCAAAGGGAGCAGAGGAAGTTGAGTAAAAGCCAAAGATGTTGGGATCAAAACAGAAGATGTTAGGATCAAGACAAAAGGCGGAAGACTCGGAACCACTTCATTAAATTGTGCCTTACTGGGCATTCCTGTATTGTTCTTTGATGGATTGTATTGTTCATTGTGCAGTCTTGGTTGCTCCTTGCCTTGACAAGGTTTGCTCCCATCAATACCAGGTAGGTCCCTTAAACACCATCTTTAAATGGTGGTGAATAGGGGCTGTGAGTCGGAGTACCAATCAAAATCCATAACCAAGTGGTCCTCCACCTAACACACCCTTGATTTCAGATATATCGGTAGAGAAATGGAGGAGCCCTGAGATAAAAAAAAAAAAGCTGCACATAGCAGCACCCAGGGCTCCAGCTAGGACCTGGGGCGCTAATAAATCTTTTATGTAGGTGGTAGGGCAGCTTTAAATAACTTTTATATTAAAATAGTTACTAAGATTGATCAGTAATAAGCCTTACCAAGTTGGGGACATGTATGCTAAGAATAGTATAACATCAATTTCATATTTAGTTAGGCTCTAATTTTAAGCTTTAATATTCAAAAATTAAAAAAGAGACAAAAAAAAAACTATTTGTCTGATAAACTGACTGTATCTTTTAACACCACTATCAAATTGCATTTGTATGACGTCCAAAGTAAAGAGATTGCTACTAGTGACTATTAAAAGCATCAATAAATGTATATAGCACATTAAACTGTAGCAATAGTAGTAAATGAATCCAAATCAGGTTCTAAAATAATGCTATAAGCTTTAAGAAATTTCTATTACTGCGAGTCAAGTCTGGCTCAGAGCCTTTTTCTTTTTCTCCTAGCATGAACCAGATGTACGTTATGGTCATTCTCTAATCTTTTGCTTACATGGTAATTTCTTACTTTTAATGTGATTATGTCAGACAAAAATCTATAAAAAAAACTACTACATAACATATTCTATAAAAGCAACATATTATTGTAGCGTTAACTGAACATGGCTCCATTAGCGTAAGAGGTGGAAGAAGCAGAAAAACGCTGATATAAGACCGCATCTAAAGTTAGGAGTAAATACAGCATCATGATGTTTTGGAAATCCAACAGAGTGGCTTTGAGATGTTCAACAGCTGTTGAAATTTGAGCTGCACTGAATGAGTTTTTGATTTTGCTCTGTAATTCATGAAAACATGCGTGATTATTTAAAGCAATCTGCTAAACCAAGAATGGCCCAGAGGAGTTAAATCAGTGCATTAATGACAGAAATATGCCTGTATCTGAGAAGTCAGTTATATGTTATTCATTGTTGATATATGAAATTCATGTTTACTGTGGAAATAAGCACGAGCACTTCAAGAAAATCCACTCAAACGTGGGGAGAACATAAAAATTCCACAGTGCTAGGTAACTGGTTGGATTGAACCCATGACCCCAGCCTGAGGCAGCAATGCAAACCACCATGCTTCTGGTGCAGGTAACAGTCCAATGTGACTCTTCCCAGATAATTTAATATCTTAATATTAGAGGGGTGCAGTCCATTCTCCCTCGGCCCCCGCTCTACTGTTCTGAGCATGCGCAGTGTTTTGTTTTCACTGTGCTTGCACTGAAATGATAGTGGCCTGAATAGAGTGTGCAGAGTGTGACGGCTATGTGCCCTCGCTCATATCCAGGCCCCAAAGTCATGTGGTAGATCTGCCACTGGCTGCAACCTTTCTTGTTGACCAGCAGGAGAAGAGCACAGTCAAACATCGCTGTGTTAGTTTGGCACATCCAGCAGAACTCGGACTTGGTATTACAGTAACTGAAAAAGCATTCGGCTTTCATCCCTTTTCTCACAGCCTGGAATTTGTATTTTTTAGAATGGGAATCTTTATTTATGAACCCACATTCATCTTCAGAGCCTCTCACAAAATATTATAATAGAAAACCATAAAATAATAAATATATTTGTCCTTCTCTATAATCATATATCAGACAAGTTTGGAATCCTCTTTCTTTTTGCTTTAAAATATTTTTTTAAGTCTCCACCAAGCTGTAGGACCTCATAGAAAGAGGGCTATTTATATGTACTATTATATTTACAAAATTCAGAATCTGGCAACAAGATGTGAAAAATGTCTTGGAGGCCCAGTACTTTTGCAAGATATTGGGCCTGATTAATTAAGGAAAGTAAGGAGTAAGTTTTCTCCTAGACAAAACCATATTACAGTGCAAGGGGTGCAAATTAGTTGCACATAAGTTAAATACTGGCTGTTTTTTCATGTAGCACACAAATAATTGAGAGCTTTATTTGTACACTGAAATTGAATGATGATCTAGGACATGCCCTATCCAACTATAAATTTGGCCCCACATTTTAAATTTACCTCCCCCTCCAATATAACATGGTTTTGCCCAGGTGAAAAGTTTTTTGTTTTCCTTTGCTTAATGAATCAGGCCCATTGTATTTAGCAGACCAGATATTATATCTAATGCACAGGAGGGGGCATAATTGTAGTAGATAAAGAGAAAACTGATAATATAGGGAATTTAATCATTCAATTATAAGTTAAAAAAAAATCTTTATTTACACAATTGTATATTTTGAATAATTTTTCTCAATAAAAAGTTAATGCAATAGAAAAAATCAGAATCTTCAAAATCTTTTTGACATTTCATTAAGATACATATTTTGCTCAGTAAGTTATGGTCTATTCCGTGACACCAGTCTTATCCGCTGTCACGCAAAAGTAGGCATAGGTTGATTTTCAGAAAAGTAGACAGGGCTTACAAATGTTGACTGAAACTATGTGCTGTATTTATAAACGGCTGTATGCAGGGGCAAACGCAGGATTTTCCAAATTTTTTCAAAATAATTATATATTATATATCAGTGCCATAATACAAATTTTAATAACGGGGAAAAGAGAGAGAGAGAGAGAGAGCGCGAGAGAGAGAGAGAGAGAGAGAGATACACTCAGTTATTGACTGCAAACAAAAACAGTACCGAGTGCTTAATCCATAAAACAAAAAATATATCAATAGTTGTTCACGGGAAATGAACAGACCAGCACAAGCAAAATCTTATAAAAGTCAAAAATTTTATACAAAAATACAAAAAAGGAAAAAGAGTATTAAATCCCTAAACATTTTTTGTGCAACGATCATTTCAGTTTCAATTGCTTTCATTAGGGGCAATGGTTCACCACTACTACTAACAATTTATACCATTCTCTGGCGCCAAAAATAAGCAGTCTTAATTATGTACTATCTTATAGCAATTATTTAATATCATGGTACACAAAACAGTCTAAATAAATACTAACGGATTTCTATATGAAAATTAATGGTACATCTAACATATATAATCAAAGATATAATAAATACAGACAATTGGCTAAATATCAGCTCCTCATTACTCTGTGCCCATTACAATGTCCCCCTCATCTAACATATATACCATTTGTTGCATGCCCAGTGTCACTGGTACTCACCACTGTTCATATGTAATTTAGTGGCGAGCGCTCTTTTGTCTATTTAAATGTATGCAGCTCCTTAATTTTATCAATATAACAGTGTCTGGTTAGGAGCACAAAGCAAATTTATTCTAACAGCACAGTTATTGATATACTATGAAATCTTTTATCAATTGTATATTTGTAAATTATGTCTTATTTTTGAAATTAACAATTCACTACATCTAAATTATATACCATCGAACACCTTTTTCACAGGATTAATGAAACCTTTTCTCTCGTATCTATGTTGCCCAAAGTGTCTTATTGTTAATTTTGCACTAATTCAATATGTAAGGTCATACATAGCAATTAATACAAGCTTCAATATCACATATTCATATTATTACCAGTTAATTTATAAAACAATATGCACAGCAGAGTAATTAAAATCTGATGTTTGTTATTTAAGTAATATATGAACTTTTGTGTTGGTATATCAGTGATTCCTTGGATGCAAAAATGCAGTTAATGAATATAGGTTTTTTGCAAAGTGCAGCAGAGCGTCGGCACCACAGCAAACAGGATCATGAATCCACTACTAGACCTGGGTCTAGTAGAGGCTAGAAAAAGGCTGTTTAATGAATTGCAATCAGTGAAAATGTTTTAGCTAGCAGTGAAATTAAAGTGTTGTAATGAAAGTGGCTGTTTATATGGACACCACAGCCATCAAAACATAGCAGATGCGGCTGTAGCACCAAGTCTCCCCTGCAACCCCATAGCAGTGGGGCCTCCTACGCTGCATGTAGTGCTTGATATATATTATATCAAGCACCATAATATGCATGTATATGCAGTGGTCTCCCCTGCAACCCCATAGCAGTTGGGCTTTCCTACACTGCATTCAGTGCTAACACTATAATATGCATGTATACACAGTGGTCTCCCCTGCAACCCCATAGTAGTGGGGCTTTCCTACATTGCATGTAGTGTTTGATATATATTATACATTATATCAAGCACCATAATATGCATGTATACACAGTAGTCTCCCCTGCAACCTCATAGTAGTGGGACTTTCCTACACTGCATTTAGTGTTTGATATATATTATATCAAGCACCATAATATGCATGTATACGCAGTGGTATCCCCTGCAACCCCATAGTAGTGGGGCTTTCCTACACTGCATGTAGTGCTTAATATACATTATATCAAGCACTATAATATGCATATATAGGCAGTGTTCGTAGTGGGAATTTAGAAGTGCAGGTATAGAAATTTAAAATGAAACGTTGGGGGCCGTCTAGGTCCCCAGGAGCTTTTGGGGATTTTGATAGTGTAAAATTAATTTTTGATGCATTTTTACAGTATTTAGTATAATGCAAAACATATTAACTAATGCAAGGCTACCTACCCTGTGTCCCCCACAATCCTGTGTTTCTTCGCATCTACCTTATGTCTTCCTTGTGACCCTTCAAGATTCCCTTATCTGTTATCTGTCCACTCTGCCCATGTACCCCTATTGTCATCCAAGGTAACCCCTCTCTCTCCACACCTCCTCTCCTCTGTGCTTCATCCGCTACTCCTCTCACCCCCTTACTTACTCCCTGCTTCTCTCACTATAACACCCACATTTTATAGTTAGGCCTCCCTCCCTACAACCAGCCCTATTACATTAAATAAAATTAATACCTTTCAAACTTAATAAATAGACCTATTTCCCTCCAACCAGCTCTGATGTTAATTTAATAACAAACACATTTAATAAATAGCCCCTGCAACCAGACCCAAAATTAAATAGTTTTCCCACTAAATAAATACATCTATTTCCCTCGCTCCAAACATCCCTGGTAATAAATTAGTAACATTTACATCTAATAAATATACCTATTTCTCTCCACCATCCCTAGTATTAAATAACTCATAATCACATTTAACAAATAGTCATACTCCCACAATACTAACAGAAGGAGGCTTAGGAGTAGGTTTCCTAAACAAAATCTGGACCGGAATTCGGGTTTCAGAAATGAGATAAGGAAGACACTGGGGATTATAATGGACAGTGGCAAGTCCGTTTTTTATGCTACTGGATTGATATTCCTGACTATGGTATAAGGGCCAATGTATCTAGGACTGAATTTTCTAGATGGCTGTCAGAGTCAAAGATTTTTAGTACCTCCTACCTTAAATTGGAACTCCATGTGGTCTGCTGTTATCTTTGCCTTAATTTGGGCACTAGATAAACTTATTGAACCTTATCTCTAACTTTCTGCAACCTGGAGACAGTATTCCCTAAGTTAAATAATTGTATTGCACCGCACCAAGTAGACCATTATTACTCCCTTTATGTATATGATTAGCAGATATGAAGGATAATTGCATAGAAATTAATATGCTGTTAAGATATGTAGAAAAGGACTACCTAGCCGCGACGCTGCTCATTAAAATCCTTATATATAGTAAATATTAATGTTTCCAACAGACCTCATTATAAAAGGAGACCAGTAATCTAATGTCACTTGCAACCAAAAAACTTGAAAAGATTTTGTATCAATAGTGTGTTAAAACACACTACTGTGGACCGCTATCTGACACTATATTGAGTGAAGCCTCATGAAGTCTGAAGATAAGATAAATAAGTCAGGGCTATTTTACTGAACCAATATACCACAACCCAGATAGTATGAAAAACCTTGAACACTGGGAGATCAGCTATGAAATCCATGGTGAAAGGAGTCCTTGGAATTTTAGGGATAGGTAGAGGGTCCAGCAGACCCATGGGGTAGGGGAGGGCTGGCAAATTTCAGCCCAGAGGGCAAGACTTGACTCAACTGTCTATTAGTGTCAGGAACCCCTCCAGCCGGCACAACACAACCCGGAATCTACTCTGCCAATCAGGTGTTCACTGGAGCCCCTGATGGTGGGGACAGACTGGGCCGCAGACTGACAGAGCGTCGTGAAGTGTGTACTGGCTGGGGAGAACCCAGGCAAGCGGAGTGAGGTCCACGCAGAGGTCAAGGGCCGGCAGCAGACAACAGTACCAGTAAACAAGCCGAGGTCAGGGGTCACAAGCGGATAGCAGAAACGGTAAACAGGCCAGAGATCAGGGTCACAGGATACACAAGCAAAGTCCAATTCAGAGCCAAGGGTCATACACGGGAAATCAGTAGAGGTTCAGAAGACAGGAACGGGAAATAATAGCGACGGCCGGGACGCCTGCAGACAGGAGGTGAGAGTCGCGGCTCTCACCTGCTAACAATTAGGAACATTTTAAAGGGAAAAAAATTGCAAGTGGCCCAGTGACCCAGCCCAAGGTAGCCCACTATGGGACCACTATGGGCCCTTGTCCCCCAGCTCAGCTCTGCCCCTGCCCAGCGGTGTTTTTTGCAGTCACTTCACTTGTGCAGTGAACTGGACATGACTGGACAAAGCTTTGAACATCTTTGCGGATGTCTGGCCACCAAAGGAATTGAGATACCAACTGAAGTGTTTTGCTAATTCCAAAGTGGCCTAATTTTTTGTGGTCGTGGGCTCTTTGAAGAACTTCAGGCATTAGTTCTCTGGGTACAAAGGATTTGGAAAGGGAGTCTGGGGTGAGGTCCATTTTTGTGCTTATTGTAAGAATGAATAGATCTCTAGACAAGATTCAAATAAGCCTGGCTGTGGGTATGATAGGATCTGGAGGTAATGTACCAGTTTAAAAAGGCATAAAACTTCTAGACAGGGCATCTGCATTCACATTTTTGGTTCCAGACTGGTGCATAATAATTAGGGATGTGCACCGGCGACTTTTGAGGTCTCGTGTTTTGTGTTTTGGATCCGGATTTTCGTTATTTTTGGGGTTCGGATTTGTCTCGCAAAACACTTGACGAAAGGTCTCGGTTCGGATTTAAGGTTTTGGATTCGGATTTTTTTTGAAAAAAACATAAAAAGTTTAAAAATCAAGTTTTTGGGCTTATTTTCACTCCTAGGCTATTATTAACCTCAATAACATTCAATAACAAGCATTTCCACTAATTTACAGTGTATTCTGAACACCTCACAATATAGTTATTAGTCCAAAACGTTGCAACAAGGTATCTTTCTGGACTGCGTAGAGGAGTGGGTCACCACAATATATATTAAAAACCCTGAACTTTTATGATTCGCACCAATAAATGTACCTGGACTGCGTAGAGGAGTGGGTCACCACAATATATTAAAAACCCTGAACTTTTATGAATCGCACCAATAAATGTACCTGGACTGCGTAGAGGAGTGGGTCACCACAATATATATAATAAGAAAACCATCAACCTTTATGAATCGCACCAATAAATGTACCTGGACTGCGTAGAGGAGTGGGTCACCACAATATATTAAAAACCCTGAACTTTTATGAATCGCACCAATAAATGTACCTGGACTGCGTAGAGGAGTGGGTCACCACAATATATATAATAAGAAAACCATCAACTTCTTTGATTCGCACCAATAAATGTACCTGGACTGCGTAGAGGAGTGGGTCACCACAATATATTAAAAACCCTGAACTTTTATGAATCGCACCAATAAATGTACCTGGACTGCGTAGAGGAGTGGGTCACCACAATATATATTAAAAACCCTGAACTTTTATGATTCGCACCAATAAATGTACCTGGACTGCGTAGAGGAGTGGGTCACCACAATATATTAAAAACCCTGAACTTTCATGAATCGCACCAATAAATGTACCTGGACTGCGTAGAGGAGTGGGTCACCACAATATATATAATAAGAAAACCATCAACTTGTTTGATTCGCACCAATAAATGTACCTGGACTGCGTAGAGGAGTGGGTCACCACAATATATTAAAAACCCTGAACTTTTATGAATCGCACCAATAAATGTACCTGGACTGCCTAGAGGAGTGGGCACTGGGCACCACAATAAAATATATAAAAAACCTTCAACAGGTCTGCATTACACTACACATACGGCTGCTCCTCCATCCTCTCCATCATATACATGTTGGAGTTCCAGCACGTCACAACCTCTTGTTTGAGGTGATGGCAGGGCAGGTTCATGCTTTTTTGATGTGCCTCTAGTCTGCGGTAGGCACTGGCTGAATGCCGAAAGTGTCCAGCAATTTTGCGCGCCACCGCAAGCATCTCCTGCACACCCCTGTCACTCTTGAGGTAATGCTGCACCACCAAATTAATGGTGTGGGCAAAACATGGGACGTGCTGGAAATTGCCCATATTTAATGCCCACACAATGTTACTGGCATTGTCTGACACCACAAATCCCCATGAGAGTCTAAGTGGGGTAAGCCACTGGGAGATAATTTCCCTCATTTTCTCTAATATGTTGTCAGCGTTGTGCCTCTTATTAAAGCCTGTAATACACAATGTTGCCTGCCTTTGCATGAGCAGCCATTTTGTAGATGCTGCTACTGATGCAGCTGTTGCTGTTGCTGCGGAAGGGGATGCATCTACCCAGTGGGCTGTCACAGTCATATAGTCCTTCGTTTGCCCAGAACCACTTGTCCACATGTCCGTGGTTAAGTGGACAGTGGGTACAACCGCATTTTTAAGAGCACTGAGGACACTTGATCGTACTTCTCTGTACATTTTTGGTATCGCCTGCCTAGTGAAGTGGAATCTCGAGGGGATTTGGTACCGGGGACACAATACCTCCATCAACCCTCTAAATCCCACTCCACTGATGGCGGACACCGGGCGCACGTCTAACACCAACATTGCAGTTACAGCCGCAGTTATACGCTTTGCAATAGGGTGACTACTATCGTATTTTGTGGTCATGGCAAACGACTGTTGGACGGTCAATTGTTTTGTGAAAGACTTAGCGGTCTTACGACTTCCCCTCTGGGAAGATGACCGACTAACAGCAGCAACAGCAGCAGTGGCAGTAGTAGGCGTACCGCTGCAGGATTCCTCGGATGAATCCCGTATTGAGGAGGACTCAGTCTGGCTGCTGACTTGGGCTGCAGGACTGAATCTGATGGAGATTGTGGAGGAAGTTGACGAGGAGGGTGTTGCTGGTGTGTATCCAACTGGACCACGGGATTTAGGTGTCCCTGTACCGATGAGGGTCCTAGCCCCAGTTCCTGAACTAACCACTGAACTATGAAGGTTATTCAGGTGACGTATAAGGGAGGATGTTCCTAGGTGGGCAAGATCCTTACCCCTGCTTATTTGAGCTTTACATAAGCTACATATGGCCATACATTGGTTGTCTGGATTTGGATAAAAATAACTCCAGACCGAAGAGGTGCATTTTTTGGTCTTCTGACCAGGCATGACGATGGGCTTTTTCATCCCATGGACATCAGCTGTTTCCCCCCCTGGTGCCTCATTTACAATAACCACATCACCATCCTCATCATCAAGTTCCTCAACAGCGCCAGCTACATCATCAATAGCCTCCTCCCGAGCCACCTCTTCCCGTACAGTGATGGGAAGGTCAGGCTTGACAACCACCAACATCCTTGGACTCGCCTTGTGGATTTGTGATAATTTCTCTTTAGAAGGCAGAGTTGTTTGCTGTTTTGTTGCTGACAGCATAACTCTCTTCAATTTTTTGTAGGGGGGGGGAGGAGGAGGAGGGCTAAGATCCGTGGGTGAAGCTGAACCACTAGTCATGAACACGGGCCAGGGCCTAAGCCGTTCCTTGCCACTCCGTGTCGTAAATGGCATATTGGCAACTTTACGTTTCTCCTCAGATGATTTTAAGTTTCTCTTTTTGCTACCTTTTCTTAACTTGGGCTTTTTGGATTTTACATGCCCGGTACTACGAGATTGGGCATCGGGCTTGGAAGACGACGTTGATGGCATTTCATCGTCTATGTCATGACTAGTGGCAGCAGCTTCAGCATTAGGAGGAAGTGGGTCTTGATCTTTCCCTACTTTATCCTCCAAATTTTTGGTCTCCATTATATGTAGCACAAGATACTGCAGAATGTGTGAACTTGGTAATATTGCAGTACCAATGGACTTATACTGCTGTATTGGTTTTGCAAATTTGGTTATAATTATTATATATTTTTTTTTTTTTTAATTTTTTTTTTTTTTTTACTTTTTTTTTATTTTTAAAAAACTTGGGAATAGTGGGGAAATAACTATGCCCTTAGAAGCACAGAGCACAGGACACAGCACCACTGGACTGAACAGGACACGGCACAGGACCCAGCAGCACTACGGAACTCAGCAGGACAGAGCACAGGACACAGCACCACTGGACTGATACTGCAGAATGTGTGAACTTTGTAATATTGCAGTACCAATGGACTTATACTGCTGGATTGGTTTTGCAAATTTGGTTATAATTATTATATTTTTTATTTTATTTTTTTATTTATTTATTTTTTTTACTTTTTTTTATTTTTTAAAAACTTGGGAATAATGGGGAAATAACTATGCCCTTAGAAGCACAGAGCACAGGACACAGCACCACTGGACTGAACAGGACACGGCACAGGACCCAGCAGCACTACGGAACTCAGCAGGACAGAGCACAGGACACAGCACCACTGGACTGATACTGCAGAATGTGTAAACTTTGTAATATTGCAGTACCACTGGACTTTTACTGCTGAATGTGTGAACTTGGTAATATTGCAGTACCAATGGGCTTATACTGCAGGATTGGTTGTGCAAATTTTGTGGTAATTAAAAAAAATTAAAGTAGTTTTTGGTATTTTTTTAAAAAACTTTTTTTTATTTTTTTAAACACAGGGGAATATTGGGGAAATAACTATGCCCTTAGAAGCACAGAGCACAGGACACAGCACCACTGGACTGAACAGGACACAGCACAGGACCCAGCAGCACCACTGACCTCAGAAGGACAGAGCACAGCACACAGCACCACTGGACTGATACTGCAGAACACAGCACAGCACAGCACAGCACAGAACTAAACAGCACAGCACAGAACTAAACAGCACAGCACGAGATCTACCAGGACAGAGGACCACCTAACACACCCTCCCTCTACCCTGATCAATGCCCGAGTGAAGATGGCGGCGACTAGCGGGGAATTTATAGGATCCGAGTATCGCGAGATCCGACAACGGGATTATGAGTCAGAGCCTCAGTTTCACATTTGAATTTGGCGCCAATACCCGGATCTGTCTCGGATCCGACTCGGATCCGCAACGTTCGTGTGGGCTCGGATTTCATAAATCCGAGTGCGCTCATCCCTAATAATAATAGATGAAAATCTGGAGAAAAACAATGAAAAATGGGCCTGTCTAGAGTTGAGCCTCTTGTCGGATTCTATAAAGACAAGAATATAATGATTGGTAAAAATCTTGACCACATTCTTTGCTCCTTCCAACTAATGGTGTATAAAGTTATCTTATTAAGGCCTTGATAATCAATTTTTTTTGGGGATAAAGAACAAAGCAGCCCCAACTGGAGATTTAGAGGGTCTTTTTAATCCCTTTTGGAGGTTTCAGAAAGATACTCCTCCATTGCTTTATGTTCAGGAGGAGAGAGTGAAAATAAATGGCCCTTAGGTAGCTTGGATCTGGGAATTAGCTCAATTTGTGAATTAGCTCAATTTGGGAATTAGCTGAGCACAGTTGCAGGTTCGATCTTGGGGAAGGACATCTGCAGATTGTTTGCTGAAAACATCAGCATAGGCAATATACTAAACTGGGAGTTTTGCCTCCAACAAATTAACCAAATGAATGGACAAAGAGAGGCAAGACTGACAACAGAAATCACTCCAGGAAGTAATCTGACCATGGGTCCAGTCTATGCATGGGATGTGGACGGTTAGCTATGGGTATCCAAAAATGACTGGATGTCCAGGAGTTTGAACCACTAGAAAAGAAATGATTTCTGTATGCAGGGCTCCGACTATGAACTCTAGAGGGGCAGTTTTGAAATGAATTGATTGATCCCCCTGACAATAGTTTACCATCTAAAGTTGAGAATGAGATGGGAGTTTCTAGGGTCTCTACAGGAGTGGCATGAGCCTGAATAAATAAATGATTGATGCATGAATTATCCGCCACCCCACTGTCAATTAGGCTTGTGGATGATAGTAATCCTTTATTATAGGATTTCATTTTAATATATGTAGGGAGTTGGATAAGTCCCTGGAAAGACCTAGGGACACCTCTCTACCGTTTTCCTGAAGCAGGAAAGACTGGCAGATATAACAGATTCAACAAGAGATACGTGATTACGAGGTACAAATAGAGAAGTTCAGATTCAGGTTACAAGGTTTAGTCAGGAGGCATGAAGAACAGGTTACCCAGGAGGCATGAGGCACTGGTTGATCCACAGGAGATGCAGGCAAAAAGAGTGTCAAGCAAGCTAAGGGTCAGAAGCTGGGAGATCCATATACCAGGGAGTATGCAAGAGCAAGTTCAAACGTAGCCAGGGTCTGGGTCACTTGAAATGGTGCAGAATAACGGAACAATGCAGGAATCAAAAGTTAGGGAGAAGTCAGGATCCATACAAGAATTCCACTGAGATACCAGCAACAGCAAAGACAAACAAACTGGCACTAGACTGTTGGAAAAGGCAGTCTAATAAAGGCCGGACACAGGTGATAATGATCAAGCTCAGATGATGAGGGCATAGCCCTCTGCAGGCAAGGAGAAACTGTCCAGGTACAAGAGCAGCACCTCTAGCAGCACAGAGGTCCTGCAGGCCTAATTTAGAGCAAAGACAGAGTCCTAACAGTTAGGTTTTCTCCTCTGAAGTGAGTTCAAACCGGACTATTTGCATGGGTTCCGGTTTATCAATAGAAGAGGCAGCCGCCTTGGAGGCGGTGGAAATCCTTGTGGTTTCTAGTGGTGGACTGTTTGCACTCCTGAGTTTATTCTTCTAGCCACTGATCGATCTGAATGGCGAGTTTCATGGAGGCATCCCGGGTGCTTGGAATTGTATACTGGACTAAGACAGGCTTCAGTCCAGTATATCACTGAGTCCATCACAGAACTGACTCCTTATAGCAGGCTTGTTCCATTCAGTGTCAGTAGCCCACACTGTCTGTGTTTACAGCACCGTTAAACTGACTACCACTGGATACATTTGGGTGTCATTAATGAACAGGGGATATTAAAAGCCAACTGAGCTGATGTGATCATCAAAGCAAGAGTTGTAGAGGGAGAAGAAAAGAGGGCCAAGAACAAATACTTGTGGATCTCCAACAGGTAAGGGGAGAGATGGAGAAATGCAAATGATCACTAAATGAAGCTAAAGAGACACAGCTTCAAACACCAAAAGGCGTTAACACGTATATATCATAACATAACATGAAAAATATATCAACACTTTGCCTCCCAATTTGGCATTTTGATGCCTCCTCCAATACGCCATATCGCACTGTGAATTATTTCTGAGAGTGGTGACTGGAGTTACTAGGGAGGCAGGATTAGGGAACATTATCTCTACACCCATTCAATTGTGCCACCTAAGACATCTTGGGCTTTCTTTTTTGTGATTAAAGCTTCTTAACAGCACTAAGGGTTAAATCTTTTGCTGAGTGCAGCAACATAGTTGCAAAAAGTAGAAAAACCACAATATTCCTGGATAAATGTAAGGTTCTACTGTAGTGAATTGTGAAGGGAGAGAAATGAGAGAGCCCAGACTTTATTTTCAAATGCAGTTGATATCAGTCTTTTTATATTTAGTATTTTATCCCTCTTTCTTCTTTTTATTTTGTTTTTACTATGATGTTAAGTTCTCATATAGTGTTCTTAACAGGTCATTAACAGCTTCCAGAAAAAGAAGAGCACTTATGATAGGTCTTTCTTACACATACTGTACAGGAGGTCATTTATAAAGCACACTCAAAGCAAACAACAAAACTTCATGATTTTGCACCATTGCATCTGATATGGGGCATATTGGGAACTTAAAGTGGCCCTGGAAAAACAACTGAAAGTGGCCTCATGTAGGTGGGACCAAGTTAGTGCATTGTCAGCCCTTGTAACATAAGTGGTAGATGAAGCCAATGCAACATAAAGTGGGTAGACTCAGCACACCAGTGTGTGGAGTACACAAATCATTTACAGTTAGTGGTGCAGTTTAATCCAGCAGCAGGGAGTTCCTAGGTTTAACATTAATGAGATAGTAGTTGTGTCTTGGAAGCCCATGCAATTGTATGAATCCTGACCACTATCATATAAATAATTTTAACTGGGCAATCATATCTGTCAATCTTCCATTGATTCTAAAGTCTCGCTAGCAGTATAAAAAAAAAATCACATTACTCTTCCCACCTGTAAGCAAAATGTTGGAATTTCCCACCCATGTTGGTTAACTGTGATTACATTAAACACTAGCATCAGCAATTGTAAAAATACATTTTCTGCTTCAATTCAACTAAAACATGCAATGCATGTATTGCAAGACACAGTAGGTATTAAACTGCTTTGAATGATAATTTGGCCAGTATTAGTGATAGATATATAATATAGAGAGCATACTAGTGACCACCATACAATACAGAAAACATGCTAATGACCACCATACAACACAGAGAGCATTCTTGTGACCGCCAAACAATACAGAGAATTCTTATGACCATCAATTAATACAGAGAGCATTTTTGTGACCGCATTACAAAAAGCATTCTTGTGACTGCCATGTAACGCACAGAGCATTTTTGTAACCGCCACACAATATCATCCCCATCATCATTAATTAATCCCTCTTCAAAATCATTAACTCCTTCCATGTCATATAAACCCCCTTCAACATCAGTAATTCCTTTATAATAATTAACTCCCTCATCCCCATTATTAATTAACCTCTTTCAGTCTCATTAAAAGAACCCTGCCTTTTCATTGTTAACTCAATTAAGTCCATTAACCACATCATGCTCATTATCAAACCCAATCATCATATATAATCCCCTTATGCACAAAAGTTACTTTCCTCAATCCCCTTTTCCCCACACTCACTTACCTGTTGCTGATCCAATTCATCTACTCCTTGTTGCTGCTGACACACAGTGTGGGCAGTAGTGCGGAGGAATAGGATCCTTCCCCAGCATGTGAGGAGGGGCACCATAGAGGAGGTATGGGCCTATCATTCAAAAACTATACAGAGTGAAGCAGACCGCCAACTCTAAAGGAGAATTAATAAATAACATTAGGTGGCCACTAGAGGACACCCGCCTACCTGGAAAAGTCAGAGTAAGGGTTATACCCCATCAGCTACTGCATCTCATTGGCCTCCGAGTACACTTCAAGGTGCAAGTCATCTTCCACACTCAGCAGTGTAAATATAACACCAAAATAAAGCTTCCAACTCCTTTTGTACCTTTAGTACTGCCACATTCCATGAAATTTCTACTTTTTTTAAATTACTGCTTAATATTCTTAAATTATTCATGAGAGTGAGGGGACTCATGACTTTATTTAGTACATTTAACATTTGTAATTTGTCCGCCTTTATTAATAGAAATGTACTATTCTATCGGAATGCGGCATAGAGGCACAAAACAGGTCCAGTTAAAAGTGTAGGATACACCAAAACACTGACAACTCTTAGTGAAAGGTTTAACTCATATTGCTGAGTGGAAATGGTTTTGCGACCCTCCATACAGACAGGAACAGCCCTGAAAAGGCTGCATTACTATCCCAATCTGATTTCAATATTCTCACTCCGATTAAATCTAATTTCTGGACTGCTCTGCAAAACAAGGTGTACTGATGTGTCTACTCCATCCTTCACTCCTCCCAGATCCTGCCTAAAGCTGGGTACACACTACAGAAATTTCGACCAACTTTTTATGCAGAGCGATTTTACATGCGATCAATGATCCGATCGCTCGGTCCATGGACTGCATACACACTAGCCTTGGGACGATAAAGGGAAGAGCGGATGTCCCTTTAGCGACTTTTTACAGCCATGTTGTTGTGAGCAATGACTGTAATTTCGTACTCACTGTTGTGGATCGGTCGGAAGTTTATACACACTGCACAGCGGAAACGAGATTGGACCGAAAATATTAAACGGTACGACCAACCAAATGAGGCGATAATCGTCCATTTGGGCAGACTTTCGACCATCGTGTCACTGCACACACTGACCCGACTTTTGAACGAGCGGTCGTATGTCAGCTGTTTGAGCCGATTATTGGATGAAAACAGTGTAGTGTGTACCCAGCTTTAGGCATGTGCAAACTACTCCTTCTATGCAAATATCACCATTAGGCTCCATAAACCGATATTTTATAAAAAATATTTTGCTTGCTGACTTTCATGTCAAAATATTATTTCAGAATAGATTTGTGTCCTTTGTTGACCAGGCAACATTGTAATTACAGTGTAACAAAAGCATGGTAACAGAAAAAAAATATTTATGGATTTCCTTTAAATTATTGGGCACAGTTGCTCTGTGTGAAGTGACCAAATAGAAAAGCAAAGACTTACTAATTAATTAGCTAATTGAAAATGCTTTGCAAGTTGATAAGCTGATAGTAGTGTCAAGCTCTGAGTTCTATCTTATCTCTTTACAACAGTGAACTGACCATACTTATGTGCAAGTCAGCAGTTTGTAAAGCCTCACAGTGACACACAAAAGATGCATGGTACATTGCACAACAGAAGCCACAAATTCCAGGATACAGTCACTCTACATACTCTAGAGGTGTGCCTTACATAAGGGACTGCTAGGTAGATGCACTCACTTGTAGACAGAACATTGTGCTCACATATACTATAGTCATGTCTGCAAACATCAGTAAAATGATTGTAAGTACAAATAAATAATATATTTTGGAGCAAGTTAGAAAAAAAAGAGATTAGTAGAAATGAAATATCCAACTGAAATGAATAGTATGTACATAAAAGAGGTTTAATGTTTAAACTGTATTATGATCCCATTAACTTCAACTTATATCCCCTTTGTCCTTTAAGATGTGCTGATGTAATATGCCAGTTAAAAGCTGTGGATAGAATGTAAGTAAATAAAAATAACATATATGTGTAAATATATATATATATATAATAAAGATTGTCATAAACTGACATACAATGTGATCATTCGCTTCTAAAAACTCTGGGCCTAATTTAAAAGGTCCAAAATCTAGGTGTATAGATTCAAAACTAAGGCAGTTTGAAGTGCACATGTACTGCACATTATTTATGAGGTTATAAGGAGCACTGCTGAATAATTTAGGGGAAATACCAGATAAACAATTTAGGAAGGTAGTTTAATTAATATTTCAAATTACAGATAAATAACCCTTATCTCATATTATTCCAGATCCCATAGTTAGTCTCTCTCATAAGTTTGTAGCCAAAATGATAGGTAATCACACCTATGCAGGACTTTTACATACTCCAAAGTTAACTACCAAAAGTTTCATTATTTTGTCTATGCCTCTGATTCAGATAAAAATCGTACCAGTCCTGTACTTTAGAGAAGTTTTAAAAAGAATATATTGTCAAATATCTCAAATAGAAGGATGTTGCCATCTAGTGGTAAAAACTGAAAATGCTGGGAAATTTAATTTTGTGGTTGAAAGGATGTTGTTCAGTGGTGTGAAATTCTGGAAATATAATCTTTGAGATCTGCTTTTGCTTCAGCATTCCACAGAATGTCATTCCACGCTGTAATTAATTAACATTTTGCAGTGTTTATAGTTCATGAATAGAGCTGGGATAACAATGGTTAATTACTTCTGTTGTATGGTGTAGCTACGGTAAGAGTGGGAAAACTTAAAGGCAAATTCTGCTGCCAAGTATGTTGAGCAAAAGTTTTAATAATTGGGTAAATGTTTAGTTAAAACCAGGCAACTAATTGAAGTTTTTTCCATTCAATAAGTTCTTAGGTTTTATACATTCTCAGGGCTGCCATCAGCTGGGTACGAGAGGTACTAGTGTGCAGGACTTGGACTGACCTGGGAGCTCTCCCTATGAGGCCAGCGGTTTTTATTTTCAAAAGTCTGTTGAGGCCTTCACTTGTTCTGGGTGGGGCTCCAATTTTGAAGATAATGTGGGGGCTGTACGGGACCCAGGGGCCTGGTCTGGGTGGTCCGGCATTATCAGAGCCAGCCCAGTCCCAAAGAGAGCAGTCCCCACAATTTCTGATGGCAGCCCTGCACATAGTGTCCAATTTGGACGTGAGCTACATATTCTGTGAATGTTATTATATTCCCCAGCTGCCTTACTTGTATTTTAAACACAATTGATACAGACGGGCAGCATCTTTGGCCTTTTTCTTAACCACAAGCCAGGTCTATGAGCATGAGATCTTACTGTTACTGGGTTGGACATGCTCCTAGCTGCTGATTGGTCGATGGTACTGCCTATTAACCAATCAGAGTATAGGAAGGTCTCAGCACACTGATTAGTGAATGGATGGAAACTGTCAGATGGCTCTACAGTGTGCCGAGAGATATCGCGATATCGCCGGAGGGATATATTATTTAGTAGGGTCTAAAGATTATAGTGGCAGTGAAGAATAAATTAATTCAAATTAATGTGGCTAAAGATATATTATTTTATGAATAATGGTCTAAATAGATAAGCTATAAGGAATTAAAGAAGTTAAATAAATAGCAAAAGTGTGCTAAAAATATATATTTTTAAATCTAAACAAAACAAAAACATTTATCATTGTTTTAAAAATAAAACACCCCGGTTTTAACATTATCAGCTTAGCAACTGACTGCTCTGGAACTGCTTAATTGGTCCACCTTCCAATAATGTCAATGAAAGGCACTTTGTTAAAGCAGTAAAAGCTGTGGTTCTCTAACCGTCTTACAGTAAAGACAGGGAGAATAGCCATTCATTCTTGTGCCCCAGGAAGTGGCAAATGTTACACCACCTTAGTTACAGCTATGAACCTAGTCCGTCCTCCATGGCCAGAAGCAATGGAGCAATGGCTCAGTCACAGACGCTGAGGCAATGAAGCACCATCATGAAAATGTGCTTATCTCTCACTATAACATAAAGGCATTGGGCGGACAATGCTAGATCACCAGGTAAACTTTTGCTATTTCAGCTTTAAATTTGTTTTTGTCAATTACGAGAAATATTTTTTTTAAAAACTGCATTAACATATTTAAATTTATTTTTATGATAATTAAAATAATAATTATAATCATAACTGTGGTACTACAGTCCTCATTGAAAACTGAGCACAAACTATTAAGCAACCACTTACGTTACAGTTAGCGCATTGTGAGAAGAGCAGCAAAACAGAAGCAAATAGAGAAGATGTTCATGAATGTCTGCTTCATTGATCTACCAGATAATAATGCACCCATTTATTAGTACTTATCTACAATAACAATAGCAAACTATTTCATTTTTATTAAATTATGTGATAAAGTTATTGTAGTTAGAGTACTATCATGTCATATGTTACATTCATTTCTACTCATAGTAGAAAAGGAAAATTAGACATAAAGCCACAAGGTGGAGCTACACTGTCTTCATGATCTGATGCCTTTTCACACACAGCTAAAGAAGTACTGTAGACGCATTGGAGTGCAGGGCTTGTGAAAAGAAACCAGCTAGAGGATGGAAAGCTTTACACAACAGTAGCATCCATTGGGAAATGTTGCATAGTTGCTAAAGCCACTGAGGGAAATCAACTTGAGGCCTTCCCCATGTACAGTGCACACTATGGAATTGCCAGTGAATCACTAATATATTCTTACCTAGCAGATGTGTTATAATAAGAAAATGTGGGCTTATTTTCTCTTTAGGACACTGTAGGGAGGTTTAGTAACATAAAAAATATAACAACTAATATCGGCCTATTATTATTTTTTATTTAAATTATCACCTCTTTTCGTGTTAAATCTGTATTAGGATCCCTTCTACTGGACACACATACCCTATCATGGACATGCCCATCATCAGGGGCTGGTTGGAAACCGTTAGCCCGGGCACAATGTCCACTGGAATGGACCAGTAAGTACAAAAGTGCACCCAATGCAGAATGGCACAAAGCAGGAAGTAACGTCCAAATACGCCTGTAGTCTGGACAAGTCCTGGCTACACGAGACAGATCCGTAAAATCTGGACTGTCTACCATATTTAGGACTCTTGGGAGTCATGAGTGCACTATGCTTACAAAGGCACAATAACCACAAACACTAGACACATGTTGCATATTAAAAACACCTGCCCCACTTAAATGTACATGGGGTGCAAGCATTCAGCTAGTAACATTAATTAAATATATTGATGATTGTTCTACAAAGTTCAAATGTGTATAACCCCTGAGTAGGTGGTACCCATGGTAAATATATAAAACTTATTCTTGACATCTTCAGTGTCTCCACCAATTTCATATTCTCTCTTCAGGGCGTAGGCATGTGTTGGCCCACCAAGGTATGTCCCAGGAAACGCTCACACTAAACACACAATAAGGACACAATTGGTATAGGGGACAAACTAAAATGGTGATTCTATTAACGATGGGAGATAAATTGATATAAAATATAATAGATATAAAATCTAATAAGTGTATGTACAACTAGCAATATGGACACATAACTTGAGTGTCTAAAACCCGACTAAATTAAATAACAATTTAAATGCAATATAAAATCTCACCATAAAGCACAATACTTAAAACAACATAACAGTTCAGCAGCTTTTTGATATTGCAATAACTATGTATAAAGTATATGTGCAGATAAGTAATAATTCTTACACACACATACATTCAGGAACTTCTGCCGAGGATATAAGTCCCTGTATATAAGGTACCATTGTGACCATGAAGTGATGGGGCACAAGAACTCCTAAGCAAGAAGTGAACATCATCGGCCACTTAGAAATATTTGGGCCCAGCTAGTGGTAGTAGTAATCTCATGCACGCTCTCAACTTGACCACAGGATGATAGTTAGGCTATGCAATAATTCATTATACTACCCCTGCACCAAGTAAGTCTACAGGTCCCATGATCCCTTCTCAGGATGTCTTCAAATTGGTTGCTACTTCTGCTGTTGTTGAATACCGCCAGCTTTGCTTTGCATTGTCCTCCTCCTTCCAAGATGTCTGGCCTTTAAGAGACTGCCTTTCTCAGCAATCTGGGCCAGATCATTAATTGTCACTGCTGCTGGTCTCCCTGTGAAAAATCTTGTGATCTGATCCTGACTTACTCACTGGTGTTTGACCCTTAGGAGTATATTTACTAAACTGCGGGTTTGAAAAAGTAGAGATGTTGCATATAGCAACCAATCATATTCTAGCTATCATTTTGTTGAATGTACTTAATAAATGATAGCTAGCAAGCAGCGTGTTGTATCTGGCGTGTTAGAAAGCAAACTCTCCTGAGTTTGCTTACTCGCAGCTTCATACATTTGAGAGTTGTATACAGGGCCGGATTAAGGGAATGGAGGCCCCTGGGCTAAGGGGCCCTCCATTCCCCGCGAGGCCCCCAATGTGAGCCGTCCGCCGCCCCCCACCCCCCGCGAGGACCCCCCCAAGCACTTACCTGTCAGTGCAGTCCTCCGTCCCGGCGCGCTGTAAGCTCCTTACTGAGGAGATCTCGCGAGAGTTCATGAACTCTCGCGAGATATCCTCAGTAAGCAGACTACAGCGCGCCGGGACGGAGGACTGCACTGACAGCACTCAGCAGCATCGATCGGGCCGGGGGCGCCCCCGCCCCCGACCGATCAATAATGCTGCTGAGGAGTTTGAAGGGCCCCCTGGATGCCCGAGGCCCCTGGGCTATAGCCCAGTTAGACCTCGGGTTAATCCGGCCCTGGTTGTATAGCTGCAAGGGCAAACAGTCGGGAGTTTGATTTCTGGCGATTTTGCACATAGCGATTTTGACAGAAGCACAACTCCGGCGATTTTGCATGAAATCTCAGCTTCATACATCTGTGAGTTTCAACTCTCCCAAGAAAATCGCTGATTTTGCAAGATCTGTCCTTGATACATTTACCCCCAGGCAGGGGCGGATTGGGAATTTAAAGTGGCCCTGGAAAATATTATGAAAGTGGCCTCATATGGTAGGTGTAGCGAAATGATCAGTAGACGGGGTCAAATCAACAGAAGTTGGACCACCGTTATTAGTGCCACCAATACCAGGATGTGAGAGTAACCAGCGCACAAGGTGTAGCTACCGCTTGAGACAGTGTTAGGCCATCCTTCAGCCACTTTCCCTTCAAACACACTGACAACGCTGCACTCACCATTGTTAGCTGCATGTGGCTTCCCCATAAAGGAAACCGGAGGGAAGGACAATACTTCCCGTCTTTCCCTATAGTCCTGGTGGGCGAAACAGTCCCACTACAAACAGTTTGCAGACAGTCCCTCCTAACTGTTCTTGCAACTTTCACTACTTGCTGGCGACTTAAGTTCAGCTGCTGTCTGACCGGATTCTGGAATGTTGGGGCCCTATTTTGAAAAGGGTTAGATCAGGGGTGTCCAATCTTTTAGCTTCCCTGGGCCACATTAGAAGGCGACGAGTTGGTTTGGGCCGCACATAAGATAATGACGATAGCTGATCATCCAATCCCAAAAACCATAGAAAACATAGTATATATATATATATATATATATATATATATATATATATATATAGAAAAAAAAGTGATATATATATCACTTTTTTTTCAAATCCCCCTATACTTACCTTTCAATCACCCTGTTCAAAAAAATCCTCTAGTTATTATACTATAATCACTTTTTGTGTTGTTTCGATGCAATATCAATAAAGTGCATTTAAGCCAGGCATTGTATATCAGGGTGCCCTGACCAGGCCTGCGGTACCTGACATATACATCACTGTGACCCCAAATTGTGACCTGTTTTGATAATTACACCACTATGTTAGTTAAGGGATAACCACTTATAATAGGCCAAAGAGAATAATATATAATGCCCCATTAGTATTACAAGTAGAAGTATGTAGCAGGGAGATAAGGTCCATGATGCTCCAGGACCAGGTGACTTATTTACTGGTCAGCGTCCCCTGAAATAATAAAAAAAAAAATCCCCCTTAACTTGCCTTTTAATCGGCTTGTTCTCTTGTCCTCTTCTCTTCTTTTCTCCAATTCTGTGCTGCTGATTGTTCTTCTCGCGCGGGTGACTCCTCTGTGCTGCGCTCCGCAATGGATGTTGGGTGTGATGACATCACGCCCGACATTCTCTGCGAGCACCACACGGAGGAGGAGACAAGGGAGGGAGCTGGAGTACCAACTGACGTGACTGCAAGGTAAGTATTTTCTTTTATTTATTTTTTGGAAGGTTTTTATTTCCATTAACAGTGCTGCCCCCTTGCCACAACCAAAACTCCTTCTGGGCCACATTTACAGGCGTGCCGGGCCGCACTGGGTTAGATACTATTCACCTCTTGAAAAGCTGAGCAACTAATAAACACTTGACTCCCCCCAAACCAGGTACCCAGTTTTCCACCTCTAAGATAGATTACTAATTAATAGATGACTTTACACTATTGAGTTGAACAAGCACTTGCCCTGTTACAGCCTTGAAGGACAGTGTAACTTAGATATACAGCAGTTATATTGAGTGGATAGATTAAGCCGTCCTGCACTGGGAGCTGCAGCGGCTGCATGCACAAAAGCAGTGCCATAAGGCTCCTGACTGCAAGTAGAGCTGTCAGTGCTGGAGGAGGGATTCCCCATGTTTACTATATGGGGCCATGCAAATAATGGGGTGGTTGTTCATGAGTGCATAAACAGTATAATGGAACAGAATATTGAAATATTATTCATTTAAAGAAAAAAAAGGATCTGTTTGTAGACTTTTCCTTGCTGAATTAAACAAGAAACGTTACACCTACTACTTTGTTAAAAAGTGTGCAACATTTTTGCGGCCTCTGGTGGTAGTAGTTGCGAAGTTAGTAGTAGTGAATGAAGTTGCAGATTGGTGTGTAGCTGAATATAGGATAGGTGCACTCAAGCACTATATTGCATGCATGGGCCAGATGTTTATATGAAATTCACAGGCTGGAAATGGTACATTTTGGTTTACTGAATGTTAGTTTTCCCTGAAAAATGAGTTATTCTTTACCGTTGCTGAAGTTGGAGAGTCAACATATACCTACAAAGGTATGCCTGTTTTACTATCCAGACATGGGACATGCATTTATAAACAATATGTGTGCAAATACCCATTGGCACAAGGTTAATACTGAACAGATAGTAGTTATCAGTCTTTTTTTTTTCTTTTTAATACTTTCCACCATCGAAATCTAAACTTTCCACTAGCGTAAAAATAGGCATAGAGTAATTTTACAGGGGCAGTCCCCCCATGTTCCAGGCTGACATACAGGTGCATCTGCATATAAAACAATGAATATGCTGCACTTTTGTTAATTTTGCAGTTAGTAAATTTTAACTAAACTGTGCTGTTTTAATCTATGACTAAGTTCCTACTTTATTTAACAAGGAAAATTGTTTTGCAGCTCTGCATAATGTTAAATGCAACTATTCAGGGTCTGCTCAGTCATTTACCATTACATTTAAATACAATAGGCACCTGTCACTTTAAAGCTGTGCTTTTTCTATACTGTAAACATACAGTTGCATCTTCCTATGTGTGCTAGGTAGGTGTATTGTATTTTGTGCTGTGTATTTCAACGCTTGTGCTGAATTGTAAACCATAAATGACCCCCTCCCTCTTTTTACTTTAATGATATTAGATCCAGCATACAATCTTAGAAAACAAGCATTAGTTCAAAATATTCAGTGTATAAAAGCATGTATGTGCTTACACAGACTCAGGGTAAAATGTAATACCAGCCCATTCTCCACGGAATATAAACTGTGCACAACACACTGCTATCTGTGCAGACACCTGGCCTGTCCTGTACAACTCTTCACAGACTTAGCTGTTCCCTGTGACCAATCATCCACAGCAATCTGCAGTGTGCAGGGAAAGAGGAGGAAACAAGGTGTCTGGTAACTCCAACTTTGCAGATCCTGATATTCCCTGGCGGTGCAGGCAAAGTTTATGTGTGACAGTGTTTGTTTTTCTCCCCCTCTCTCTTCGGTTTTGATTTTCTGACCTCACTGCTCAAACACTGATATGAGAGTCTGCAGTGCTTTGGACAGTGGAGAAACAGCTCATATACTGACAGCCCATGCTGAATGAGTTTAGGGCGGTGAGAAGCAGGAAGGGGAGGGACTAAAGCAGAAAGGAGTGTAATGCCACGGCTGGCTAGTGAGACAGAGTCAACCCCGATAAGCTCGGTCCACTCCGTGCATTACTTAAGAAAAAGAAAAAATGTGTTTTAAAATGCCTTAAGCGGCCCCTTAACCTGTCGGCCTCCCGGGAAAACTCCCGGTGAGGCCAATGGCCAATCCGCCCCTGCCCCCAGGACTTAACTAGTAAGTAGTGACTCTGATTTTATTTCCTATTTTTTTTCTGAAACTCATTTGTGCAAACATATTGTATATCTTCTTATTCATTTTTGTAACTAAGCCTTTGAACCATTTTTCAGATTAAATAAATTTATTCTAGTGTGTTCTCCGTGATTCTTTGTGAATTTATGAAGCCCAGGGTGGCTCATGCTACATGTGTATGTGATTTAAGTGTTAAACATTAATAAACGGTTCTGGTGAACATAAGGACACCATAATAAATCCTTTGTGGTGGCAGAAAAGGTGTATTCATTGATATGTAATTAAGGTGATGCCAGTCACAGCTAGCTGTTCAGATTGCTGTATCTGGGACAGGCTGGGCGTTCGTGACACCTGTGTCTAAAATAAAGACACAGGCAATCCGCCTGGACAGATGCTTTTCACTGGAGTTGTTCCAGCTAGCTTAGATTTAAAATAGTGGAGAAAACATATTTCTTATTCCTGCGATAAGCAGCTGTAAACCAACGGGCATGGTGTATGGTGTTACAACCCCTTAATTTAATCCATACCTGAACTGCACTTTTTAGCCATGTTATTAGCAAGGAAGTATCAGTGATGGAACTTTAACATTTCCTTGGAAAAGTACTTAAGGGGTTAAATTCCACCTCCACAATGAACACTCAGGAGTTGAGTGAATTAAGCTACCATTGTTATTTCTGTTTGCTCCCTATTGTCCACTAGTGAGCTCTACAGACAACCAGGAGCCAGACCCAGCAGGGGTCAGCTGAGGGAAGAGACCTGGAGAGGTAGGGGAGGGGGCTGGACTGTGTGAGAAGCCCACCAATCGAGACCTTTTGCAACTTCCCTGGGCAAGCATTTTCCAAGGTGGGATTATGAGGTGATAAAAGAGGCTACCCTGGGAGCTGGACAGGTATGTGACTGACTTTAGCCAAGAGGTGATGCTCTGCCAGAGATGTGCTGTGGAATCTCACTGGTTTTATTTGAACTGATTTCCTACTTGTTGGACCTGCTATTGTTAAGGGGACTGTGCTGTACCTATCCCATTGGATTTATTTAAACTGATTTCCTCACTCGTTGGACCTGCCATTGTTAAGGGGACTGTGCTGTACCTATCCCATTGGATTTATTTGAACTGATTTCCTCACTTGTTGGACCTGCTATCAGTAAGGGGCAGTGCTGAACTAATTTCCTCACTTGTTGGACCTGCTATCAGTAAGGGGCAGTGCTGTATTTAATTCTGTTCTGCAGAATAAATCACCCTTTAATTTTCCCTCTAATACCGTGTCTGAGTGATTTGGGAACCACATATCTTCACAGCAGCTATAAGAAATAGATCAGGGTAAGAATGATAAACAGAGACCCCTAAAGTCTTCGGAAGCAAATCCAGTAAGAGGATTATTGTTCATGATCGAACTGTGAGTGAGGAATCTGCAAGAATATGCAAAAGCCTGCATTATTTGTTTCTGATCCTGATAGTGCTTGGAATATGTTTACAGAAAACTCCATAGGGTGGATGCATATTCTTTATTTGGCTAACGTTAAAGAGATCAGAAACATGATATCATAATGGTTAGTAGCAGGCGTTAGGTTATACAAGAGGGAATAGAAGCCCTATTGAGACTGCAGTCTAATTAATCCAGAACACAACAATTACAACACCTGTCGACAAATATTTTGTATATTTTAGGTTCTTTTGTTGTGTTGTGTGATTGTGGGGAATAAGCTTGTAAGAGTAGAGTTTTGATCATTTCTTAATTTATAATATGTGATTTTGTTTCTTATATGTAAAATTATTTTTCCCAGTGTGTAAATTAGAAGGACAGCTGTATCTAGAGATGAAAATAGTCATATCACTGTAAACAACAGAGAAGGACATTTTTTTCTTAACCCCATTCCCAGAAGACAATGAGAAAGCAAAGCTCAGACATCAGTAATTTATGAGACGATGCATGCATCTGATAAATTACTTAAACTGCAGGAGCATTTATTTTGTTTTGTTTTCTATTCGACTTATAAAATGCAAATAACTTAATTGCACTGAGCTAGTAAATCCCAGGAGATACAATTACTGTACTGGCTTGGTTATTAAGTTACATAACACTGTACAGATTTAACAAATTCTCCCCTTCTATCCTGGAAATGAAACATGGACATCATTACATTCAGAAACAAGAGAGAATCCTGACATTATCATGACCTTTTTCGATTACTGATTTGTTACAGCAGTTTCTCTTTTTCTGGCTGGTTTTGACCACAGGTAAATTGCAGAACGTTCTAGTGTATTGTTGCCACTATAATGATCTCTGCATTACTTTGAATTATTAGAATAAAATATAACAATTATTGCAGCTTGCAGAATATTACAGTTTATTATTTTTGCCAGTATTCAGATCTCCAACAAGCACTATTATTAGGAATCAGGAAAGATGTGTTTAATTGTATTATTTATGAAAAGTTTTTGTGGTAAACTTATTTCTTTTCGTGCACTCTATTTTGGTAGTAGCTATTTGTGCTGATTATCATGGGGCATGAAACATAATAGGCATCCTAGTAGTCACCAGGGACCCCTGCAAAATAGAGATGTTTACTATCCCCTGTGTTCTGGTTTTGGATCTGGATTAACTTTGTGTTTTGGTTTTGGTTTTGGCAAAACCGCCCGTGCGTGTTTTGGTTTTGGATCCCTATTTTTCTAAAATCCTTATTTATTTTTCTAAAATAACATTTTGCTTTTTTCCCCCTAGATTATTATTAACCTCAATAACACTCATTTCAAGTCATTTGCCGTCAATTTTGACCACCTCACAGTTCACAATATTATTTTCATACACTTTCAAACAAAGACTGCAGCGACCTGCCTGGATGCTAAGCGGCAAAGCATTGACACAAACACACGGCAGTTCATAGCACATCTAGGAAACATTGCCACACAACAGTGGCAGAAAAGAAAAATGCTGCAAGATCGAATTGTCCTTGGATCATGAAATCAGTTATGGTTCATTTGATCACTCCACCCGTTCCTTTGATAACTGTGGTAATTCTACAGCTAATATATGGGGACTAGCGCTGACCTCCCCGGGATGAGTGTTTTTATCAGACCCACACCAATCCAGGGTGCTAGACAATGCACTAAAAATAGCCATTGTAATTCACAGCAAAAAGGAAGTTCATCACTGAGCATCGAATCAGCCCCAATTTCCAAAAAAATATAATATAGTTAGGTACCTTTGATGTAAAGTGCACATTACAAACAATTTGTGCAATACTGATGAAACAGCAGCAAATTGGAAGGTAATACATATACATGTCTATTTAGACATCCATGCTTACATTACTGTGCATTTACAAACGCTACAAATGGCTAGACAACTGTTGTCAGGATTTGAGTAAAAATAATTCCACACATAAGAGGTGGCTTTTTTAGTCTTATGTCCAGGCATGACAATGGCCTTCTTCTTATGACGTGCAAGAACTGCTTCCACTGGGGCAGGACTCACACAAACAACATCATCCTCATCAACATCCTCATTAGCACCCTTGTCAGCTACACAAATATCCCCCTCATCCTGTTGCAATTCCAAAGTGGCATCCTCAATTTGTGTATCACTGGCTACTCTTGGGCTGTCCATGCACACATCTGCAAAAATGCTGAAAGGGTCCTTCTTTATGGGTACCCTATCAGAGAGGTCAGGATTATACATAGCACTCGTGGATAGACTCTTTACACGTAAAAGCATTTGGACACAACTTTTGGAGTCCAAGTGACAAGGTCTTGCTGACCTTACAAGAAGATGCCTCAGTGACAGTTGCAGAACTTGCACTCATAGAGAAAGGTGAAGGCCTCATTCTTTCCTTGCCACTGCATGTGTAGAATGACTTGTTGGCAATTTTATTTTTTTCTGCAGATAACTTTGCCTGGATTACAGGTCTTTTTTTCTTCACTAAGTTAAAAGGTGTTTTTTAACATTTTTGCTTCCCTGACTTAAAAATACTATGCACTTTAACATAGGCTTTAGCAGATGACGTAGAGGGATTATTATCATCATGACTGGTGCTCCTGGTTTTCTGTGTACTGCTGTGAATCAATTAGCAATGGAGCAATGGACCTCTCTCTTTGTGTGTTACCTATATAACACCATACAATTTGACTGCAGATTTAGAAGACCAAGACTGCCAGCCCTATTATTTCTATTTCAGCAATGACAATTAGCAATGGAGCTCTCCTGTTTGCATGTTACCTATATAAACACCATAAAATTTGACTGCAGATTTAGACCAAGACTACCAGCCCTATTATTTGTATTGCAACAATGACTATTAGCGATGGAACAATGGAGCTCTTCTCTTTGTGTGTTACCTATATAACACAGTACAATGTGACTGCCGATTTAGAAGACCAAGCCTGCCAGCCCTATTATTTCTTTTTCAGCAATAACAATTGGCAATGGATCATTGGAACTCTCCTCTTTGTGTGTTACCTATATAACACAGAACAATGTGACTGCAGATTTAGAAGACCAAGCCTGCCAGCCCTATATTTCTATTTCAGCAATGACAATTAGCAATGGAGCTCTCCTGAATGTCACTGGAGACTTTGAAGAACACTGCTAACCCTCCTCTTTCTTCTCTACCTATGATGCTGCCCAACTGCACTAGAGACTGTCAAGAACAGTGCTACCCCTTCTGTGTCCCTTTGTGAAATGGAGCTGGATCGCCGTCAAGGTCGGTACTTATAGAATCCAAAACTCACGAGATCCGACTACATAACAATGATGTTTAGCTTTGAGGGTGCGCGAAAGTACCAAGCCGGCTCGGCTCGGTACTTGGATCTGCTAAATTCTGGTGTGTTCGGTTCTCGGGGAACCGAGCCTTAGCCTCGCTACTGCAAAGGAGCTTGGCTGTCACCCACAGGCTAGACCAATTAGGCAGCAGCTGACTAAAATGGCAGAGGCTGAATAAGAGTCAGGAGCTGCATATAGTGTGTAGGAAGTTAAACAGATTACTAAATGGATAAACTAGACTTTTAAGATAGAAAACGATACACATAGATTACATGTTCTTCAGGCAGATCAAATTTGTCTCAATGTCTGGAAGGCAACAGAATGATAATAAAGTATGCATGTAAGTTTAAAGATACCTCCAACTAAAAAATGTAATACAAATTATAACTACTCACATAACTAACATAAAAAAAATATTATACACAACAGCAAGCAAATAATATGTGTGTAGAAAAAAATACATTAAAAAGCTTCATGGCTTGATTCTACCACAAAGTGTTGGCAAATTGAGACCTGTACATCAAGTAGCAGGTAACCTCCTCTTGCCAGAATTGAGTGCAAAAGATGGGATATTGTTTGTAGTTTAGGAGTATGGCTATTTGTGACTTTGACATCAGAATGTTTCTCTGGATCACAAACCTCCAAATCAACAACATAATACAAATTTCATTGAGTTATAAAGTAATCTAAAATTTGCCTAATTTTGAACTTTTCTTGATTATCCACAAGAATATATTCAAGATGAAGGAAGTGTAAGTTTAAAAACTGGTATATTTACTTGCTAAAAAATTTGATTCTGACCTTTGAAAAGTTCTTTATAACTTCAGAGGCATATCAACAGGCAGGTCACGTGATGGAAAACATTACTTTATGAATAGACCTGCCAAGGCAGAAACATATAAATATTTTCAAAAAGAAAAAATTATCTATAGTCATTCAGATGACTGTGATCCCTCTGGAGAAGAGGAGAATTCAGCAGATAATTTGCAATTGGATCTAGATGGCTATAAAGCCTTGGAAATAGCACAAAGGTGTCCAATGTGTTTAATACAAATCAATTTGTTTATTGAGATTTGTAATGATGCTAAGAGGTCAGTAGAGCATGAATCTGTACATCAGCATCTGTGGAGGGTGCAAAATGTTGCATCTTCCCGGAAGAGTCAGACTGATTTGATCCTTTCCAGGTAAATGAGAGATGGACACACTCATTCTCCTTTAAATGTGCCCAAATGCAAAAATAAGACTTCTCTGTACAGGACAAGATATTTAAATTAAAATGAAAGCACAATTATGTTTTTATGGGTAACCTGGAGACATTTTGATTTTCACTGGGAGGGCTTTTTTTTTTTTACCATCCAGGAGCATTTGATACGGATAAGCGCAACAATTTGTGCTCCAATACCAATGATGTAAGAATATTCAAGCACAGAAAAGAGACACATGTAATATTGTAAAGTGAAACAATGTCCTTTAGATCTCATGATTAATTGAAGATATAAATAAGCTCCCTTCCGCTAATTTTGTGGGGTTTGCATGTTCTTGCACTCTGAGGAAAACCTCACAAAATAATGTCTACCACTACACTCCTGTGATACATTTTCCTTCTAACTCCTAAAACACTGCATAGCCAAGCCTCATTTATGGCTTAAATAAATCATGAGAGTCAAGGGACATCAATATTGTCTTTATTGCGTGTGTCACTATCTGGAGTTGAGGGGATCCTGTAGCCACTTGCAATAGTCCTGCCACTGCCTGCACCAACTATCATCTCAGAGCAAGTGCAATGAAGTCAAAGTAGCCCTGCATCATCCCTAAAACACCATGCAAAATGTTGCTATTGGGCCCAAAGTTGTAGTGTTCCTACCCCTGCCATTTGTTAGGATTCTGTCATTAATTCTGTATTAGGCCTGCTGTACTTCTGTGCTACCAGAGGTGCTGCTGTTGTAACTGGACTGTTCTCTTTGCCTGCAAGGGATCCTCATCATCTGAGCTTTATCATGCTCAAAAGTGTTTGGTCCTTAAGAGACTGCCTTTCCCAGCAATCTGTGCCAGTTTGTTTGTCTTTGCTGTTGCTGATTCCTTAGTGTATTTCTGTGTTCTGATAATGACTGAATCCCTGGTAATTGACTCCTGCTTGTTTCTACGTTCTGCACATCCTCTTGTGACCCAGGTCCCAGCTTTGTTGTAACCTTGCTCCTGCCTAACCCCTGGTACTTTGTGGATTTTGCAGCTTCTGACCCCTGGATTGTTTGATCATCCTTTTGCCTGATTCTCCAGCGGACTCCGGTCTTACCTGCTCTAGTGGTTAAATCAGTGCACCCGTTCTGCTGGGACTCTGCATCTCCAGCTTCAGAGCCAGCCCTGGTAATCCACAGCTACAGTGTGCTGCATTCACCCATTGTGTCTAGGAATCTGCATTTACCAATATACCTGCTGCCTCTATGAACTAAGTTTGCCAATAACCATTCACTACATCTGTTGCTTTCTGTGTCATCTGTGTATACCTGCTATTTTTGCTGTTGGAACCTGCTGCTTCTATGAACTGAGTTGCTGTTTACAAATTGACTGCACCAATTGATTTCCCGTCTATAAAGACATTTTGTTTCAATAGCACAACTCTCCATGGTTCTGCTATTGGGAACCCTAACACTCTGGAATATTATTTACCAAAAATATGATGGGACAAAAATGCTTGCATGCAAGTGCAATAAAAGGTGCATAGGTTTACCTGCCCCACATTCACCACAATCCACCAAACTTCTGTCATGAGAAGATGCCACAATTCACACCCCATCAGTCAAAGAATTCCTAGCCATAAATAAAGATTAAGCATTGAAGCAAACAGACAGGAGAACTTTAATAAGCATTGCTATATATATGAATATATATACAGTCATGGGCAAAAGTGTTGAGAATGACACAAGTATTGGTTTTCACAAAGTTTGCTGCTTCATTGTTTTTAGACCTTTTTGTCAGATGTTGCTATGGTATACTGAAGTAAAATTACAAGCATTTCATAAGTGTCAAATGCTTTTATTGACAATTACATTAAGTTTATGCAAAGAGTCAATATTTGCAGTGCTGACCCTTGTTTTTGAAGACCTCTACAATTCACCTTGGCATGCTGTCAATCAACTTCTGGGCCACATACTGATGGCTGCCCATTCTTGCCTAATCAATGCTTGGAGTTTGTCAGAATTTGTGGATTTTTGTTTGTCCACCCGACTCTTGAGGATTGACCACAAGTTCTCAATGGGATTAAGGTCTGGGGAGTTTCCTGGTCATGGACCCAAAATTTCGATGTTTTGATCCCCGAGCCATTTAGTTATCACTTTTGCCTTATGGCAAGGTGCTCCATCTTGCTGGAAAAGGCATTGTTTGTCACCAAACTGTTCTTGGATAGTTGGGAGAAGTTGCTCTTGGAGGATGTTTTGGTACCATTCTTTATTTTGGCTGTGTTCTTAGGCAAAATTGTGAGTGAGCGCACTCCTTTGGCTGAGAAGCAACCCTATAGATGAATGGTCTCAGGATGCTTTACTGTAGGTATGACATAGGACTGATGGTAGCGCTCACCTTTCCTTCTCCGGACTAGAATTTTCCCAGATGCCCCAAACAATCTTAAAGGGGATTCATCAGAGAAAATGACTTTACCCCAGTCCTCAGCAGTCCAATTCCTGTACCTTTTGCAGAATATCAGACTGTCCCTGATGTTTTTCTGGAAAGAAGTGGTTTCATTGCTGGCTTTCTTGACACCAGGCTATCCTCCAAAAGTCTTCACCTCACTGTGTGTGCAGATGCACTCACACCTGCCTGATGCCATTCCTGAGCAAGCTCTGCACGGGTGATGCCAGATCCTGCAGCTGAATCAGCTTTAGGAGATGGTCTTGGTGCTTGCTGGATGTTCTTGGGCGCCGTGAAGCCTTCTTCACAACTATTGAACCTCTCTCCTTGAAGTTCTTGATGATCCGATAAATGGTTGATTTAGGTGCAATCTTACTAGCAGCAATATCCTTGCTTGTGAAGCCCATTCTGTGCAAAGCAGTGACGACTGCACATGTTTCCTTGCAGGTTACCATGGTTAACAGAGGAAGAACAATGATTTCAAGCACCACCCTACTTTTAAAGTTTCCAGTCTGTTATTCTATCTCAGTCAGCATAACAGAGTGATCTCCAGCCTTGTCCTCGTCAACACTCTCACTTGTGGTAATGAGAGAATCACTGACCTGATCTCAGCTGGTCCTTTTGTGGCAGAGCTGAAATGCAGTGGAAATGTTTTTGGGATAAAGTTCATTGTCATGGCAAAGAGGCAATTTGACATCAATTGCAATTTATCTGGTCACTCTTCTTGACATTCTTAAGTTAATGCAAATTGCCATCATGAAAACTGAGGCAGCAGACTTTGTGAATAATAATATTTGTGTCATTCTCAAAACTTTTGGCCATGACTGCACATACTGATTACCCACAACATTAAAACCACTGATGAGTGAAGTGAATAACATTGAACATTTTGTTACACCTGGCATTAATCATTTTGTTTCATGGCACCTTTAAGGGCTAGGATATATTAGGTAGCAAGTGAAGAGTCAGTTCTTGAAGTTGATGTGTTGGAAGCAGGAAAAATGGGCAAGTGTAAGGATTTGAGTGACTTTGACAAGGGCCAAATTGTGATGGCTAGACGACATCTCCAAAATGGCAGGTGGAGTGTTCCCGTTATGCATTGGTTAGTACCTACCAAAAGTGGTGCAAGGAAGGACAACCGGCGACAGGGTCATAGATGGCCAAGGCTCATTGATGTGCATTGGGAGCGCATCTGGACTATGCCACTGAAGAACTACTGTAACACAAATTTCTGAAAAGTTAAGGCTATGATAGAAAGGTGTCTGAACACACAGTGCATCGCAGCTTGCAGCGTATAGGGCTGTGTAGTTGAAGACCAGAGTGCCCAGGCTGACACCTATTCACCGCTGAAAGCGCCTACAATGGCCACATGAACGCCAGAGCTAGACAATGGAGCAATGGAAGAAGGTGGCCTGGTCTGATGATTCATGTTTTATTTTAACTCATGCGGACGGCTGGGTGTGCTTGCGTTGTTTTCCTGGTGAAGAGATGGCATCAGGATGCACTATGGGAAGAAGACAAGCCAGCGGAGGCAGTGTGATGATCTGGGCAATGATTTCTGGGAAACCTTGGGCCCTGGCAGTCATGTGGACATTACTTTGAAATGTACCACCTACCTAAACATTGTTGTAGACGAAATACACCCCTTCATGGCAATGGTATTCCCTGATTGCAGTGGCCTCTTTCAGCAGGATAATGCACCCTGCCACACTACAAAAATTGTTCAGGAATGGTTTGAGGAACAACGAGTTCAAGCTGTTGACTTGACCTCCAAATCCCCCAGATTTCAATTCGATCGAGCATCTGTGGGATGTGCTGGACAACAAGTCTGAGACATGGAGGCTCCACCTCGCAATTTACAGGACTTGAAAGATCTGCTGCTAACATCTTGGTGCCCCAGATAACACAGGACACCTTCAGAACTGTTTTGGCGGCACAAGGGGGACCTACCAAAATCATGCATGTAGTTTTAATGTTGTGACTGATTGGTGTGTATATATATATATATATATATATATATATATATATATACATATATATCGATATAGATATATATATATATATATATATATATATATATATATATATATATATATATATATATATATCTATATAAAACAAAGACTGAGCTAATAACTATACATGAAATAATTTTAGGTGTGCAAGTGTATGACTCTTGGGTGTGGGAGGAGTTGTGAGTCCTGTGATTGAGAGTCCAGTATGGAATGTCTGTGTTGCCCTAGTGGGTGTTGACTGAAGCCCCGTGATTTTAAGAAAACTTAAGTTCTGGTGGAGAGTTCACTCTTTCTATCAAGTGCGGCTCATGCACTTTGATGACTGGGTATGCTATGTTTAGCAACTGATTTTGGATGTTAGATGCCTGAACTCTCAGAGAGATGTGTCGATCATTCAGTGTTTTAGGTGCCCCCTAAACCTTGGTGCCCTAGATAACCACCTTATGTCTCCATGTGGTACTCCAGTGCACAATGTATATAACTTGTATTGGATCAGTACCTTGGAATAGTATATTTTTCACAGCACACATATATGGCACTGGAGTAGTAGCCTGGAATAGTATATTGTGCATTGTACATATCTTGCACTGGAAATTATCTTGCACAGTGTAAATCTCTGTCAGTGCAGCCACGGTCCTCTTAGTCTGGTCTTGTGAAACTACCACATCTCACGAGACTGAATAAATAACTGTCCATCCCCGCACTAACAGACAGCTAACAGCAAGCGTTACCAGGCTGCCTGTCATGTAAAAGACTGCTGTGACTGAGGTAAGGGAATCTGATGGGGGATGGTTGTTGGGGAAAAACTAATGAAAATAGCTGTGGGGAGTGAGGGTGGCTGCAGGGGGAGGTAAGGAAACTGGTTGCAGGATGGTAATGAAAATGGTTGCAGAGGGGGTTGAGGTAATGAAAATGGCAGCAGGGGGTTAATGAAAATGGAGACCCTGGAGGGGAGGTGAAATGTGAGTGCCAATAGGGGAGGGGCCAATGGCGGAACTACCATTTGTGCGGCAGCTGGGGTGCACCAGGGCCCATGGAGATAATGGGGCCCACAGCATGATAGATGCAGAGGGTTGTAACTAGTGAGGGCCCCGGTTCCCTCCTCAAATAATCTAAAATTTGGTCCCTGCCTCACACAATGACAGCATTTTGACACATCATGAAGGTCCTCATCCCATCCACTTCACTTGGAAGTGGGCAGGGTGTGGGAGAAAGACCTGCTATCCCTGGAGTCCAAGAGACCTACATGGAGTTCGGGAGTCTACCAGGCATCCCGGGAGAGTGGGCAAGTACATATATAATGTATAATGTACTATATAATGTCCATGAAATTATTTTCTAAAAGTTGGCAAGTATGAGTTAAGAATTATTAGATACACCCCTTCTTTTCCAATTTCAGCCAATGAGGAGGGAATGTTTCATTTAAAGCAACAGGAAGTGTGGGCACTAGGAAAAGTAAAAGCATTAAATAAGTGGCATAATATCTCTTATTCAGTGTTTTCAATGCCCCCAAAATGTCACTCTAGGTCAATGCCTGAGTCTGCTTAATCTTTGTGGGTCAAGATTATGGCATCTGTGTTAGTGAGAAGAGCAGAGCGAACTGAAGCAATTCTCGCTGAGTGTCAGGTAGGCACGAGTACACCTAGTTAAGCACCAACATGCAAATATTAGATTTTAGTGTGCAAGCATTAATTATAAGACTTTTTAAATGGTATGCTAGGGTGTAGAGGGCACATTAGTGGTTTTCGGTGTTTAACGGAAGGCCACAGAGCATTTTTCTATCAGCAGTAGGAATTGGATTTTGCACATCTTTCGAGATAGTAGAGACCTGGCTTTAGTCTATACTTGTGAACACTTTAAATAGGAAAGCACATTTCTAAGCGCATTTATGACCATTGTAATAAAAATGTTTAAACACACAACTGTGACACATGTAATAAAAACAGCCCAATGTCTCCTCACTGTCATGATTATTATTTAAGACATAAATTAGGCTGTATTAAGGAGTATTTTATGCGAAAAAACAAAAAAGTTTAAATTAATGAAGGTGGTGTTCCTAAAGTGGTAGTATGATGGATTTTGAAGTGATATTTGCAGTCTTCTCCTCATAGACTTAATACATGTGGACTATTTTGGCACAGATATGTAGATTTGATCATAATATGATTTTATTATATTGTATCAGAAATGCTCCATTTTAATGAATATTTACTTATGTTGAGAGATGTATGAAGCCCCTTCAATTCTGTTAACCTCAATTCAGACACATTTTTAATATTCGAATATTGCGGCAATATTATTTTGCTTGTTTTTTGAAATCCTGTTTACAAATCTTGATTCGCTTTGATTCACTGGTCCCTAGCTCCAATTCATTAAATCAATCATATACAAGTACAGTCTGGGAGCACAGTAAGTGAAAGTTAGGGAGGGTAGTTAAAAGTTAAAATTGTGGGCTTTTTTTGTGTTCAATTAATAATAATACTTACAACTTATAATCAATTATTTTAAATATCACTTACAAGTTCTTATTGCATCATGCTATAGCAATGGCAGTCTACTCAATTACTAATACTGACATGTTGGGCTCTATGACAAGAATTCTTTGCATCTAACTTTACTATCAGAAGTTCAACTCATTATTTATATATACTTAGGAGCTCAGATGTGTGGATACTTTTTATTATTTGTTTGGGTGAATAGAAATTGTGTTAAATGTTCAGTTAGTACATTACAGTTGGTACAATATGGGGTCAATTTATCAAAGGCACAAAAGCACTAAATTCTTTGAAGACGGAAGTTTTCACAAGAATCAGAGCTTCTGCCTATTTATCAAAGCTCCCCTCATATATGATCGCTGGCAGTAGCCTTCAGTGAGGGTTAGTGGTTAGTTATTCGTTCAGTTATTTAGTCCGTAGGTCAGTCATTAATTCAATCAGAAAGTTACTGGAAATGTACTGAGACACTGTAGAGAACAAGAGATAATAGTAAATAGAAATAGGTAAGACGTTTACTGAGAAGCAAATTGAGGAAAGGAAGTTGGCAAATCAAAGAATACATAGAAAGGACAAAGTGATTAAAATAGAGAAAAATACAAGAAACAGATTTATAGGTATGTAGTGTAAAACTGAGTAAGATTATGAATTACAAAAAGGAAATTAAAGTGATTCTAATAAATTTTCAAAGAGAAGGAGTTGAAGTAAATATGTTATTAGACAGAGAAAATAGGAGGGGATTGTCAGGAATATGCTAGAGGCAAGACAGGCATATATGCTTTCTCTAGACAGAGAAAGCAAAACAACAGGTAGAGTAAATTAAAGAGGGAGAGTGCTAGAGGGAGAATGAAGAATTGCTAAAATAAAAGCAAATAGTAGTAAGCGCAGTGTAGTTTAGAGAAGAGGGTAGAACAGGGAGTAAAGGACTACAGGAGAGGCATCCTCCACAGGCAGTCCAGAGTATAGACACGAGGTAACGACAGCAAGTCGGCACATTCTGGAGTTATTCTAGCTAGATCAACAGGAAGCCAACCAACAACTCTAATGTGCAATAAGTGATAATACCAATAGTAATTTCAGAAAAGTGGGTGAGCGCTCATCAAAATATGCAGCTCCTATAGTAAAAATATTGTAAAACAGTGGAAGGGCGCAATGATAATGAAAGGACTAACAGACAACAGGAAATGTTTATAGCTCTTTTGGATGGAAGTGAAAAAACCATGTTGGAACTCCGCGAGGAAAGAGGATAAAAATAGAGAAAAAGTAAATCTTACCCTAGTAATCCCTATTCGTAGTATGAATCCTCAGGATGTGGCGATACATACAGTCCAGGTGTAGAGATGAAGCTTCAGTCCGCTTTAGAGAAGATCTCTGTGCCAGCTTGATAACTCGTGTTGTTGCGTTTGACACGCGGAAGTAATGAGCTGGCCCGCAAGTGTACGGTGGCTGGTAAGGTTCAAAAATAATAACCACCAACGCGTTTCATCCGAAGTTAGGACTTTTCCAAGGATATGTTGGAAGGGAGTTAGAGGGTTCTTATAGATCATCCCTCTTCCTGATAGGTTGAATACTTTATTACTCAGAATGTGCTGAATTTAAGAATGTAAGAACAATATAAGACAAATATAAGAAAAATATAAGAAAAATAAAAATAAAGTAAAGTAAAATTGGAGAAAAGAAAAAGAAAAAGAAAAGATAATAAACATAAATATAAATGAAAAATAAAAAATAATAAAAGTAAAAATAAAAAACAAATAAAGATAAAAATAATAATAATAAAAAATAAAATAAATAAAAATAAAAATAAAAAATAAAAATAATTATAAATATAAATAAAAATAAAATAAAAATAATAAAAAAAATAATAAAAAATAAAAATAAAAAATAAAAAGTAAATAATAAATAAAAAAATAAAAATAAAAAATAATAAATAATAACAATAAAAATAAAATTAAAAAAATAAATATAAAATACTCAGGTTAAAAGAGTCTACAAGTTAAAAAAGTTAAAAAAGTCTACAAGTTAAAAACAATACTAAACGCTCAAAAATGAGCCCAAGTCAAAACCACTATTGAGGACATAAGGCATGAGGGTTTTCATCATATATTTGGTTTCCAAACATGAGATATTCTCCAGATAGTTGCCACCTCTCCAGAATTTTTGACATGTTGTATTCCCAAAAATTTAAGTTGTTTTGGATTGCATTTGGAGTTGTTGATAAAATGATTAGAAACACTATGAGTCTTGAGTCCTTTTTTGATGTTGTAAAAATGCTCAGCTATTCTTGTTTTAAGGCTGCGTTTCGTTCTGCCATCAACATCTAATGGGAAAGTATTCTGCATCAAACAAGCCATTAGTTGTTACACGGAAGGAGTTGTTTACATGTTGGAGTGCACTTGTGGCCTCCAATATGTTGGCAGAACGAAACGCAGCCTTAAAACAAGAATAGCTGAGCATTTTTACAACATCAAAAAAGGACTCAAGAGTGTTTCTAATCATTTTATCAACAACTCCAAATGCAATCCAAAACAACTTAAATTTTTGGGAATACAACATGTCAAAAAATTCTGGAGAGGTGGCAACTATCTGGAGAATATCTCACGCTTGGAAACCAAATGGATTTATATGATGAAAACCCTCATGCCTTATGGCCTCAATAGTGATTTTGACTTGGGCTTATTTTTGAGCATTTAGTATTGTTTTTAACTTGTAGACTTTTTAACTTTTTTAACTTGTAGACTCTTTTAACCTGAGTATTTTATTTTATTTTTATTATTTATTGTTTTTTATTTTTATTTTTTTATTTATTATTTACTTTTTATTTTTTATTATTTTTATTTTATTTTTATTTTTATTTATAATTATTTTTATTTTTTATTTTTATTTTTATTTTTTTTATTTTTTATTATTATTTTTATCTTTATTTGTTCTTTATTTTTATTTTTATTTTTATTATTTTTTTATTTTTCATTTATATTTATTTTTATTATCTTTTCTTTTTCTTTTCTCTAATTTTCCTTTACTTTATTTTTATTTTTATTTTTCTTATATTTTTCTTATATTTGTCTTATATTGTTCTTACATTCTTAAATTCAGCACATTCTGAGTAATAAAGTATTCAACCTATCAGGAAGAGGAATGATCTATAAGAACCCTCTAACTCCCTTCCAACATATCCTTGAAAAAGTCCTAACTTCGGATAAAACGCGTTGGTTATTATTATTTTTGAACCTTACCAGCCACCGTACACTTGCGGGCCAGCTCATTACTTACGCGACAATACGAGTTATCAAGCTGGCACGGAGATCTTCTCTAAAGCAGACTGAAGCTTCATCTCTACACCTGGACTGTATATATCGCCACATCCTGAGGATTCATACTACGAATAGGGATTACTAGGGTAAGATTTACTTTTTCTCTATTTTTATCCTCTTTCCTCGCGGAGTTCCGACACGGTCTTTTCACTTCCACCCAAAAGAGCTATAAACATTTCCTGTTGTCTGTTAGTCCTTTCATTATCATTGCGCCTTTCCACTATTTTACGATAATACCAATAAACTTAATTACAAAAGTCTTATTTACAACACATGTTTGTCCTGTCAGATGAAATATTTTAGAACATTGTGTAGATGTCTAGAGACATTTAGGTCTGAGGGAACTAGAGAAAGAGATTAAAACAGAACTGTTACTGAAAAAGATACACCATAAGCTGTTTTTATACTGAGAATGCTCACTTTCATGATCTGAAACCAAAGAGTAAATAATGACACTAAACTGGATTAAAATGAACATTTAAATATTTATGGGGAACAGGTTTCGGAAACACATAGGATAAATGTATATTATAGTGACTGCATTTGATTCTTTATATTTATGGCAATTTGATAGTAACTATAGAAGTTAAAGAGGGTGAACTCCTCAGTACATCTCTTAAAATAAGTTAGCAGATTTAAGTAGCCACTGGAGATTTTAACTATTAATTGTGTTTTTATTGCATTTATACCTTAATAATTCCCTGTGACTTTCCCTATCATCCACCTTCCCAATTTCTCTCCTTTGTTCCCATAATAAAAGTTATTCCCTTAAAAGTGTCCCATTTATTGGGTCGTATTCTGGTTGGGGTCACATCTCTCTCCCTGTTGGGGTCAGCAGCATTCCTTCTCTGAAGGTAAATTAAAAGTGACATCTGCAAACCACAACAGCACTACAATCGTGTATCACAAACCTAACTATACATATGCCTCAAAAAACACTATCTAAGACAAAGGTGGCAGCATCCAGGGGCTGGCTGGGCTCCGGGGCATCTGCCACCAGCCCGGTCATAGTGGTCTACCTTGGCCTGGGTCAATGCATTTTATTTCCTTTAAAATGTTTTAGGCTGCTGTGCAGAGTGTCACCTCTAGGCTAAAATTTGCCAACCAGCTCCTGGTGGCATCATGCAGTGAAGAAGCTTCTCATTAACAAGGACTCTGAACCTCACTAGAACAGAATGGAAATATTGATGGAACAAAGTGCAGGAAAGTACTGCAAGTTAACAATGTTAAAAAAATGGAAGCTAGGGAGAAAATTTATACCAAGCAGAGGGCCAAAGCAAAACTGGAGTGGCTCAATAATTTAGGTTAATTTCATTGTGTGGCCCAGTTAAATTCCAAAGCTCAGTCACATCAAGACCCTGCATTTAATTTAAACATTGTGTCCTACAAGCATTGTCTAAGAAACTTAGGCAATGATAAATTTACCCCTTGATTTTCAGTATATTAAATATTTGTTGGGACAGTATAGTTGCACAATACTGGGGTGATGGTTTCAATTCCAACCAATGCCCTAGCTGTGTGGAGTTTGTTGTCTCTGTGTTTATTTGGTTTCCTTCAGATACTCCGATTTCACCAGTTAAGGCAATTAGCTTTCAACACAAATGAACTCTAGTGTGTGTATGTGTGGAAGGGAATTTAGACTGTAAGATTCAATGGGGCAGGGACTTGTGTGAATGATTCCACTGAATAGCAGTTGGGCATGTCCAAGATGGCTGCCTCACCGTGTGCAGCAGAGTGAAGTGATTTGAGTCCAGATGGGAGAAAGGTGCTACATAAATAAATAAATAATACCAGCTATTTTTACTGCTCAAAATAATCCACACCAGACAAATTGTTTTCTTATATAATGTAAACCTTATGTTAAAATCAAACATACATTTACAGATTATGTCCTACATTTACAATAAAATGTTACAAAGCGCATTTTGCAGTTCAAATGTTTCAAGATATGTTAATAAGTAGCCCAATAATTACTAATCTTGCAATGACTACTTCATAGACAAAAGTATAAAAAATAGATATTATATAAGGTCTATAAAATAATACCTGAACTCAATGAAATTGCTTTGATCTGAAAAAAAAGGAAATGAAAATAAAACTACAGCAATAGAATTTACTATTTGCTGGTAAAGTTCTGAAAGACATCTGCCACTTCAAGCCATGTTCGGAAGCAGGACAGTCCCCTTCCTCTTATCTGTTTTCTTCCTTTGTCCGTAATCACTTCGCCATTTTGTTTCACAATTACCAGTTTCGGTATAGCTGTTATCTTGTACTTGTTTTTCAGTTCACTGTAAAGCAGAGAAAGATATTGACCTTATTAAACATAACATTGAAGACTGTCCAAGGTGCTAAGAGTAAGGTGCCCATTAATAGGATTGTTTTGCCAGTATTAACCTTTTTAGCTTCCCTAACTTTCAGTCTGTTACTAATTTAGGGACTAGTACCTCCCACTTGTGTCACATGACTCTTTGTGAAAGTGTTCAATGACGGAATGTAGATCAGTCAGTGAAGACAAAATCAATTATATAGGAGCATCATACAAGGACAGAACTTCTTACATATCTTCCGTGGGTGAATTAAATGTACAATAGTCAAATTATTATAGAAACCCTATTTATCTAAACCTGATTTTAGTCTAGCAAAATGGATATGCTTGATATGCTTGTTTCCATATTATGCAGAACATTTTCAAAACTGCTCCACAAAATAAATTACCTCATTTGGATAGAAAAGTTTGCATAGACTGTAAGTTTGCGAGCAGGGCCCCATTACCTCGCTGTATGTATTACCCAGTATTGTTTTATTACTGTTTGTTTCCAATTGTAAAGCGCTACGGAATCTGCTGGCGCTATATAAATAAATGATGATGATGATGATGTTTCACCAGCAGAATTTGTATCTTCTTAGTTCTACCTTAACCACAACATACATCCTCAATGTTAATTTAAAAAAATACATTGGGGAATAGTGAAACAAAACCAGAACTTGAAGTTTGTATCGCCAGAGTTTTGCCTCACTAAGAAACAGCCTGTTCCACCATTCAAATGTATTTCGAATTTTGCTGTAATTTCACTCATCTCTAATACTATGTAACAAGAAAAAGGCATTGTAAAGTAAAATATGGATTGCTTGACCACATTGGTTAAAAACAATCACAATGATGTATGCTAAAAGGTAGACTGTAACAGATAGCTTCTCTAAGAGCCGTCTATAAATATGATATGACAATGTACGAGGATGAAGGATGATGGACATATATTTTGCTTGTTGCTGTTTTCGGTTGTTGTGGCTGTTTTGTGAATAAGCAAGATATTACTATCATAGGAATCAAAAATGCCTCATACCTATGCCTTCAGTGTTCATATGTAACTCCCATTTTCTGAGTATATTTTACTTAAAAGTGGAATTAAATTGAATGAACATAATTGTTTATGTCAACAGCTTTCACAGTTACAAGTTAAAATAAATGAAGTCAATTTGACTTTAGCTAACAACTATACATTTTTTTCCAAAAATATCACTTGAGACAAGTAATTGATATGATATTTGAAACTGAATTCCTAGTCAAGATCAGAACAGTGACCAAAATGTTGATGCCTAATGGTTTTTGATAACCAATGACTTTTATAAGGTTACAATTTTTATTTCACAAATGAAAACAGACAGATTAGCATATCTATGTTTTTCACCTAGATTTAGAATCTATTTTAGACTCTCATTTCCAAATTTCTTGGTTATTGCATACATCAAACTTTTAATCATTATCTTCTTTACTTCATCTATATTCTGACCAGCTGGAAAATGACTGCCTGTTACTATGGGGTAACAAGGTTACACCATAACCTGTTTGGAATGCAGGTAACTTTAAGCCACTGATTCACTAATACCATGTCCTGATTCACCCCACAATAATTATAAATTTAGACTCTAGGTTCCGTAACACAACACAACTCTTTTCATTTCCACAGTTATTCATTTGGCACAAATATTTGTGTATTTCTTTTAACTACAAGCAGACAGCAAGCACAAAAGGTGTTTCCAATAATTGGCAAAATACACATACAACTTTATGTACATAAACAAACAAAATTTCCCTAAACTATATGTTCCTTACTTCCCATATAATGGTTTCCTACTTTTCAGTTGTTTTTTAAAATAACTTTGTTCCTTCCTATTAATTATAACCATTAATTAATTATGACATTCGCTTGACTTAATTATTTCTAGTATTCTAAAAATAAAATGTTAATATTGTAAGAGGTAATGTATCCTGTACTGATGTTTTTTTAAGGGTTATATGGGGTTGATTCAATTTCCCCCGTATTACCTCTAGAAGACTCACAAAGGCGCTCTGCGGAGATACAACATCACTGACTTTTCTTCGCACCCCACAGAGGTGCGCAGGAAAATCTGTGATGTTGTAGCTGGAAATGAGCACAGCCAAACTGCTGTGATGTACGGCGACTCAGCCCCGAAGAATTTACCTTGGACTGTGTGACCATGGAACACCATGGGGACTTTAAATATTCTTGTAATATACAGTACTGGTTGGATTATCATCCATGTGTTGCATACTTCTCATACCCTGTGTAGCTTAGTCAGCTTTCCATACGCAGTTCTGCAGATTGCATTTTCTCTAGCTGATTACTTTCAACTCTCTCAGGTACACAATGCAGTATTTAATGTGAATATTAGTTCATATTTCATAATCATTTGTGAAAAACAATAATGTGATCAAATATTTAAAGAGATCTCTATTTAGCTATGTGCAGTCTCTGCAAGTAAAACTGAGAGGAAGAGCTGGCATGAAAGGTAACATGAGGGCAGTTTTACATACTCAATATTTCCAAGACTGAACTAATTGTCTTCCCCCCTTCAGGGCTCTCCCACCTCTCCCCCTCTCTATTTCTATTAATAATATTACCTTCCTTTCTGTCCCTCAAGTCCAATGCCTTGGGGTCATCCTCAAAACCTCACTCTACTTCAAACCTCACATTCTGTACCCCTCAAAACCCTGCTACTTCCACTTCTGGAATATATCCAAGATTCAGTCCTTTCTCACCACGGGAGCCACCAAATCTCTTATTCACTCTCTTGTAATCTCTCACCTTGACTACTGTAACCTCCTTCACTGTGGCCTTCCTGGCTCTCCCCTTGCACATCTTAAGTCTATCCTCAATGCTGCTGCCCGCCTCATTTTTGTCTCACGCTGCTCTATCTCTTCTGTCCCCCTCCACCATTGGCTCCCCATGGTCTACAGAATTAAATTTATGTGGAGGGGAGGGGACTCTACAATGACCACGGCCTCACTACTTCATTGATCACCTCTTCATACTCCCGCCTCTAGGACTTTGCGTGGGCTGCTCCCCAGCTGTGGAATGATCTCTCAGGCTCCATCATGTTAGCCTCTACTCTCAAAGACTTCAAGCTTGCCCTTAAGACTCATTTCTTTATTCAAGTCTATCAGCCCTCCTCCTAACTCCCTTGTCCCAGCTTTCACCTCCAGTCGTTACCGCCCTATTTGTGTCTTCTCCTTTACTTTAGGATGTAAACTCTTACAAGCAGACCCTCTTTCCTTGTGTTCTTCTTCTACTATTCCATCACTCTCTGTACCTCTTGGCCTGCTTCCCTAGCCCTGTTTCCTTAAGCTTTGGCCTACTTCATGCTAGTCATTACCATCACTCTCACTCACTGTTCCACAAATAATTTGATCTGCATTACCATGTTACCTGTATTTTTTATTCATTCAGTATGTCTGGTCTTTGTATTTTGTTCCTGTATCATGTTATGCTTTCTGAATCACTGCTTTCAGTATATGTCAAGTATGGCGCTGCAGACCCTTTGTGTCGCTTTCTTTATAAATAAACGATAATAATAATAATTTATGTTCCACTGAGACATACAGTGGGAGCAGTTTGGCAAGAATCAGTCTGACAGCATTATAACAATTGGTAAATATAAATATAGTATCCTATAAAGGGAGTTGAAAAATACTGCACCTTCTATGCATTGCTGCCAATATTGGAAATAAATTCCAGTTACACTTTTTTACTGAGAAGTTTCATCATTTATGTAGTTTATACTATACTAAACCTTAATGTACTACAATCATAACACATTGACTACACTTTTAAATGTTCAGTTTCAATAAATATTCAAAGATAAAGCCCAGAGAGTAAGAACAGCTAGTAAGCATTGAAATTAACATGCAGAATAAGAAGAGATGTATTGTGTAGCTGGTCAGAATTGAAAAATAGGGATTAATTCTTAAAACTTGGAACAGTTGGCAAACGTGTTATATGTGGTAAAGAAGAAACGTATGCACATGGTGAAATGATTACAATTATTTCTAAACATACTTTTGAAAATGTAATATGAAGCAAAAACATAAAATAAATAACAATTTATGGGACATATCAATAGAAAATGTGTTTTTTATTCACCAAAAAATCAGGAAGTGTACCCATGACTCAAGTTATCAATTTCTACTGATGCAGTGACTCATAATTTCAGCAAAAAGGCTGAAGATATAAAGCGAGCTCACAGGATTTAGGAATTGACCTAATATACTAATTACAGCACGGTGGCTAAGTGGTTAGCACTTCTGCCTCACAGTGCTGGGGTCATGAGTTCAATTCCCAACCATGGCCTTATCTGTGTGGAGTTTGTATGTTCTTCCCGTGTTTGCGTGGGTTTCCTCCAGGTGCTGCGGTTTCCTCTCACACTCCAAAAACATACTGGTAGGTTAATTGGCTGCTAACAAATTGACCCTAGTCTCTCTGTCTGTGTGTGTGTGTGTATGTTAGGGGATTTAGACTGCAAGCTCCAATGGGGCAGGGACTGATGTGAATGAGTTCTCTGTACAGCGCTGCGGAATCAGTGGCGCTATATAAATAAATGGTGATGATGATGATAATGAATTACTCTATTATAATCCTACTTCATAAATAATCAGATAATTAATGCATATTGAATAATGGGTGCATATGGCTACATTTACCACTGGACACACACACACACACACACACACACACACAGACACACACACACACACACACACACACACAGCATTATAATAACAGCCATAAGTAAATAAAAAGTAACATTTACTGGGCCTCGTTTATGAAGCTCACAGGATGCGCACAGCAAAATTCCTTGGTTTTATATTGCTTGCATTCTTTCCTCTCTCAGAACCCCCTCCACAAACTAGAAGTGTGTTTCAGTGTGCAGATAGGTGAGAGAATCTCCAGAGGTACACTATATTAAAAGTTAAGCATCACATTTATTGCCAAACACCTTCCACTGTAGTACCACTTCGTTCACTAAAATAAACTCTTCCATTTATCTCTTAAGATACTGCTTGGTTTACATACTTGCCTACTTTTTAAATCTGTACTCCTGGACATCGGAGTACGGATTATGTGACAGAGGGTAGGAGGGGGCATGATGATGTCAATATGTCTCCATAGCTCCCCCCCCCCTACCATAAAATACATAAATTCAAGTTATTGAATAGCGGTTGGGGGGGGGGCTTAATGACGCGATTAAGCCCCGCCCCACTATTCAATGCTGTGAATTTCGGAAATACCGGGAGAGTAGGCAAGTATGATTTAGACTCATTTTTAGTTTAAATTAATAGTGATATTAGAGAACATAAGGGCTGTCTTTATTACACATGGCAATTTTGTGTGTGAAGATTTTATTACATTGCTTATTACCACATTCAAGTGTGCCCAGAATTGGCCCTCTCCCACCCCTTTGTCTCATTGCCATAACGTCTAATCCTTTCTGCACTGCTCCACAAAACTAGACACACCTGTGTACCTACTCTGTATTTTGTTAGGAACTTCCTCACTCCATTCAACCCTTCCCCTCTGCCTATGAAAACTTCTACTCCTGCGCAACTCTATGCACCCAGTGGAAATCTAAGTGCACCTTGGTGGAAATAAAGTTGCATCTGTGCAAACCGAGGCACATGGCTGGACCAAAGCTGATTTTACATAGTGCATGATTTGTACTTTGTGAATACCCTTCACAGAATATACACTGAGAATATTCATCTTTATACATCACTAACTAAAAAATATATCAGTCCACTAAAAAACTCCACCTTTCATAATATTTTGAAATGATTCTGTTACATTTATACTAAAAACATCAACATACCTAATTTTTGTCAATGATATAAAAACACTTGGCTTGCAGTCCTGAACCTCTGTACAGATGACAAAGCTACTTGCTGACTCTGTATATCTACACTGCAGCAAATGTATTTTGAAAACAGCTATTTAATTTTTTATGCTCATATTCATGAGCATTCCTAATGTGATAACACCACAATCATCATCATCATCTATTTATATAGCGCCACTAATTTTGCAACGTTGCACAGAGAACTCATTCACATCAGTCTCTGCCCCATTGGAGCTTACAATCTAAATCCCCTAACATAGACACATACAGACTGAGAGAGACTAAGGGCAATTTAATAGTAGCCAATTAACCTACCAGTATGTTCTGGAGTGTGGGAGGCAACCCACCGAAACACAGGGGGACATATAAACTCCTCACAGATAAGGCCATGGTCGGGAATCGAACTCATGACCCCAGTGCTGTGAGGCAGAAGTGCTAACCACTAAGCCACCATCCTATTGATCCAAAGTAGGTCACAGTTTACAGAAGTGTTTACATGTATTACTATCACATTTTATTATATATTAAGCAAACCAGTGCTGGACAGCAATATTGCTATGATGTTGGTAGATGAAAGTGTACACCTAGGGATATAGCAAAGCTATGCAATGTCCTGCAGGCTGTTATTTTTATTTCCCCACAAGGTCACTAAGAGTACAGCATAGACCAGCTATCCGGTTCAGATTTATGGACAGACAGGGAAAGCTTCCTTCTTATCTCTATGAAGGAGAAGGCTGCTACATGTGCATGATTTAATAATGTGAAACTGCCAAGAAGTTGCCCTTGAATAATTAATCATCAATTAAATAAACACATGTAATCCCTGATCCAGCAACTCTGTCATGTTAAAGTACAGTCTGCTAAGGAGAATCTCAACAATGGCATCCACAGGTGGGACACACCAGTATGTTTTACATAGGAAATGTTATTTATTTATTCCCATCTGACATCTCAAACCATTAAATAAGTGCAAAGCAAATCTATTTCTATCAGCCTTTGCCCTCTTTTGGATCTAATACTTCTGTATTGATAAACTCCTTCTTTGTCTATGTATGCATCAAAATATACATGTGTAACAACATACTTAGTTATTCTTAAGGTTTTTTTTTTATCCCATAACATGAATTAATTCAATAATGTAAATTAATGGAACCAAATACAAAAACAAGAGTAGTACAAAAGTAACAATGATTTGGAATCAGATCATCTGGAAAATAAAACATATAACTAAAAACAATCCTAAAGTGGAGTATTAGGCAACTTACTGTTTGTATGCATCATGCCAGGGTAAAGCCAGCCAGTCTCCATGCATGTCATGCATATATTCCACCATGTCGTCTGCACTTTTATCTGAAGAGATGAATACAATTTCAAACTGTGCAGGCGGGTCTGACTCGTCTACCAGCTCAGTGTAAAAGTCACACAGTACAGGGGTGAAGTCTCTGCAGGGAGAACACCAACCAGCTGAAAAATACAAGCCAACTATTTTATTCTGCAAAGTCTCCTCGGGGTCCACTTTCTCCCCCTCCTTGTTAACCAGGACATGTCCAGAAAATATATCCATTCTAATTAGATGTATAGAAACAGAATGGAGTGCAGAATGGTCCTTTTGTACTTGTTATTTATGAGTAGTGATTCCTAAAGTTCAGAGCAAGAACTGACAGTGATTTATAAATACTCATGTCTTCTAATTCCCTATAATCCTATTACCACATAGCTCTCTGTACCACAATGCTTTCTGCCATCTGTTCTTCAAGTGGTATAAAGCTGGTCACTGTATAGCAAAAGTATAAAATAGACATTAGTTATCTCTTGTACAACATTGCGGTATTTGTTTGTACATACTAACAAGTCCTCTTAAAGAAAGCTTTGCTAGAATACAATGAACTAGAAAGGCTGATGTTACTATTACTATAACAAGCTAGCAGTAATTTAAACTAAGAATTGATAAAAAAAAAAAAAAGAAGCAATTTTGTGAACTGATCTTACAGTCTGATACTTAGCTTCTGGTAGCAGAAAGTGAAGTTCTGAATATTCACAAGAACGAAGAAGTTTCATTTATAGTCATTGGTGGTTGTGAATGATAAACCTCTTCTTGTCTTTTAATCTGTATGATTGTCTTTGGGAGCTGACATACTACCAGGCTCCTCCTTAGCTTGGAAAGGATATTTTAATCACAGGTATCCCTCAACCTTGCAGACTGCTGCCACCTATTGGAAGCTGTTATGTATATTATATGCAGTATTTGTAAATTATGTTTATACAGAGAATATGAATATTTTGTTGAAAGATAAATTTGAAACCCCCTTATTAATATCCTGCGCTTGTTATTGTCTGAAGCTGCAAAGCAGGCAAGCAATGGCCTTGTTTTTTCAGTTTCTAACTGGTGTCCTATGATCAGAAGGGATTTAAATTGACATTTATTAAGCAGATCAAACATTTCAAAAACATAAACCAAATAAAATAAAAATACTAAATATAAATAAAATAAATAAATAAATGAAAAATAGACATCTAGCAATGGCAAAACCCAATAAATCACACATAAACTTCTGTATTTTTATATTTATACAGTTTTAATGGGCAAGTACAAAATTAATATATCTTAAGCCTAAACATATGCCAACAAAATGCAAGGGGTATAGGTGGGAGTAAGATTAAGTAATCAAGCATGTTTTCTCCCACTCTCATGTAATGAGATTGTGCTGCTTTCTCCCAGAAAAGAGCCACTTGGCTGGGGTAGGTATCAGAGACACACCACGACCGACCAAATCACTTACTTCAGAGAGGATATGAGGAGCAAAGCTGAAGTCGATGAGGTGGAGAATAGTGAGGCATGAAGCTGAAGTCTATAAATAGGCATTCAAAACAAAAATCTTTGAAGTACCAGCAGAGAAATGAAATACTACCTTTGCTGGTGCAAAGCTTTGTATGAGTGAGGGTCATATAAAAACTGCATCAAGTAAGGTCTCTTTGTAAGGTCTCTTAGTCCTATTTAACTTGGCCTTTAACAAAGTGCTCATTGCAGTAAGTGAAAAAGAATGTTCAGTTGTTAATATAGACAGCGCTCTGCCATCTGTCATCTGTAGTTGGTATTGCTCTTCTGTCTCCCCCCTCTACCAATCCCTTCACTGGCTCCCCTTCCCCTACAGAATCCTGTTCAAGCTCCTCACTCTTACATACAAGGCCCTCGCCAACTCCACTGCACCCTACATCTCCACCCTCCTCTCTATTCATGCTCCATCCCGCCCTCTCTGTTCTGCCAATGACCGTCGCCTCTCTTCCCCCCTGATCACCTCCTCCCACGCGCGTATCCAAGACTTCGCCCGTGCTGCCCCCCTCCACTGGAACAAGCTCCCTCCCTCCATCAGAACTTCCCCTAATCTGTCCAGTTTCAAACGGGCTCTAAAAACCCACCTCTTTTTCAAAGCCTTCCAGTCTCCCACTTAACTTCCTACCTTTTTCTGCCTCTTCCCCCTCCCCTGACTCTGCCCCCGTTCCCCCTTCTCTCCCTCTCATCCCTGTGTCCCTCTGTCTGTCTACCCCTCCCCTTAGATTGTACGCTCCCTTGAGCAGGGCCATCTCTCCTCCTGTGTCCTTCACTTCTAACTCTGCTCTCCAGCTTTTTCTTAAAGCCTTCCAGTCTCCCACTTCCTACCTTTTCTTCTGCCTCTTCCTCCCCCCTTATCCTTATCCTCCGTTCATCCATCTCTCCCCCGTGTCTCTCTGTCTGTCTACCCCACCCCTTAGATTGTACGCTCCTTTGAGCAGGGTATTCTCTCCTTCTGTCTTCACCACTGTTAACTCTGCTCTCCAGCTACTTATCCCTCCTCCTTGAGGACCCTCTTTCCCGCGTCCCCTCTCGCTCCCTCCTCTCCCCTCTAGGGGTCTCCCTGTCATCCGTGCCTTCCCTCTTGGACTCCATCGTTGGCGGACCTTCCCCTCTCCCCTCCTCCGCCCCTCTAGCGGTGGTTTGAGCTCACTGAGTTACTGTGATTATTGTTTACTGTACTGTGCTGTCTCACCTCGTATTGTAATCTCGTTTGTCCCTGTACGGCGCTACGGACACCTAGTGGCGCCCTATAAATAAAAATTAATAATAAAAAATTAATAATTGCTGTCAATCCCCACACTCAGATATCATTGTGGTTGCAGCATGTTGACATCTAACATTTAGTAGAGGAAAAAATGAAATATAAAAGCATCACAACATAAAAAGTGACTGTAGAAATGAACTAACAACAGTTCTGATGGCATGCATGTGTCAAAGTACTATAGTAGCAATTGCCTGGTATGTAAACTTATGAAGTAAAAAAAAGCAATTATTCCTGTGTAAGGGAATGTTTATCTGTGAATGTATATGAACAATTCTATGGGCTAGAAGATAAGTTCAATATATATGTGATGTGCCTCGTTGCACTAACCCTAAATTTGTTTAGATACCTTTTCAGTTATGAATTTCTAAAAAAAAAGTTTCTTTTGATGTATATTATTTCTTATAAAGACATACTGTACATTAGAGCTTGCACTTATTGATGACTTCAGAGAGTCCTTAGAGCTCCTTGCACTTGAGGGGAACTCGGCCATACACCTAGGTATGGTGTATGGTCTATCTTTGTATGTTGACTCCAGACCTTTTTTTTTACAACAGGACATAGGACATAAGCCACAGTAGGATGCAGTGCTAATGATCTATCAGAATTATAAAGCTTTGAAGTCCATTAGCTTTAAATGAAATTAACCACTGGTTTACTGGTTGGCACATATTCAGACAATTCATTTCTGAAAAGGGGAGAGGAGAGAGTAGCATTCATATTTTATTTTTAACTACTGATTATGTCCATCCTATGACAGGCACCCAAAAGTAACTCAAAAGTCTGTTTATCTTTGTATCAACTGAATAATGAAATATATATTTAAAAGATTACCAGTGCATTGGGCCCATGATCAAAAATATAGTCACAGTTTATCTAAAGAGGTTATCTATTCCAATCAATGTGTTTTAATGATCAAATAACTAAAGTACCATAATTATGGGGTAGCGCAAATGCCTATGGAAAGCTTGGAAGATTTCTTCTATTTCAATATGAGTAAAAGGGTAAATTGAATTGCTGGTTAGCAATATTGTGGTATAGCCTCATCTCTGCATTGTCACACCAGGTAAAAGGAAAAGTAATTTCAGCTCCCTCCTTTTAACCCACCCTGCATAAGTAGTAAATAAGTGGTTTCTGAACAATACTGTTTGAAGTGAGGAAAGCCCTTAGGAATTTCTTCAATGGCCAAAGAAGAACACATCAGTGCCAAAGGGTTATTAAAACCCTGGTCATTTAAGGCATCAATTTGCAGAAGCAGACTCATTTACAGTGCTGCAATTATTCTGGACTCAAAGTCAGAGCCGTCTTTCCCATTGGGCACGCTGGGCAGGTGCCCGGGGGCCCTGCAGCCCAGGGGGGCCCTCCGGAGGCAGGAAAAAAAAAGAAAACCCTGAAAAAAAGAAGAAAATACTTACCGTGCTGTCAGCTGGCGATCCGGCTCCCTCCCTGGTCTCCCCCTCCGTTGCGCTGGCAGTGCATGTCGGGCGTGACGTCATCGCGCCCGCCCGACATCCATTGCGGAGCGCGACGGAGGAGGAGACCAGGGAGGGAGCCGGATCGCCAGCTGACAGCACGGTAAGTATTTTCTTCTTTTTTTCAGGGTTTTCTTTTTCCTGCCTCCGACGGGCCCCCCTGGGCTGCAGGGCCCATATATATAATCATTATTTTTTATTTTTGTATATATAGAGGCCCCCGGTGCACTGCTGTGCCCGGGGGCCCAAGAGGTTCTTAAGAGGGCCCTGCTCAAAGTACAAGCAAGTATATGACAGATCAGCATTTGTCACACCTATTCTAAGAAAACAGCAACAGGGGAACACTATACAAAAACATTCAAAGACAGTGGCAACATTTGCATCTTGACAAGAAATTTAGCACTAACCATAGTCAGTTTAGCCTGTTACATCAAGTAAAATAACAAACATACTTACAGTTTGCAGTGTAAAATGGAAATTATTAACCTCAACTTGAAGCCACAATGTATTAAATTATCAGGGGTATACAAAATAAAAGAAAACGTAAAATGAATTGTGATCATGCTCTGATGCATACCCTAGACACTCATATACTTATCTTTGCTAATTAGTGTTATAGAGGTATAACTACTCATATATATCACACTACACACATATCACATGCACATCAGACTATATATGTTCTAGTGATTTAAAAAGGCACGCAATCCTCTATAATTCGTTTAACATTGTGAATAAGCCTCTTAGAGGTAAATTTATTAAAGTGCCATTTTTATTGGTCGTTTTGAAACTGCTGCAGATCACCACTCATCACTTTTACATTACATTTGTTCAGAGAGTGCAAATTTAAACCATCGATGATGGTTGGCAATGTGTTTGGACTTTTTAAATTCCCAAATCTTCATCAATTTAAAAGAAGGTGCCAGCAGTGTCATAAAATACACCAGTCTTTAAACAATGCCTTTTTCTCATTGGGTGATTTACAATGGCCATGAAAACTTGACCTCAAAGGCCCTATAAAACGCCTCACCACTTGCTCATTTTCTTTAAATGGGGACTTAGGATGGGTTTGATGGTATGTCTCCTTTATCAATGGTTTAATCAATATTATTGTTGTTTGGGTTCAAAAGAATCTTAAAAAGAGGACAATAATATTTCTTTAGGTATTAATATGTTTATTTTGCATCCACATACCCTGCACCTGTGTATTATTCTATAACTCTAGTTAGGCAATGCCTCAATAGAGTTGATAATCTATTTTCATCTACACATACCATGAAAAGGGTGGTAGAGGCCACAATAGCCTCCTGGCAAATGAACCATGCCCTGCAATAAGGTAAGAAAAACAGATATGTTGTGTAATTTTTTCATTAAAGTTTGACTAAGAAGTAAACTTCTTTAAGTAAAACCACTTACATGTGAAATAGGTTTCAATTAGTCTCTGTCTGAACTGCTTCCCCTCTCTATGGTGAGGTGGTCTCACCAACAGGGCCGGACTGGGACTAAAAATCAGCCCTGGCATTTAAAGCTCACAGGCCCACGTGTTGTGGGCTCCATGCACTATATTGTTGCACACTGATGCTGGCGCAGTACAACATGATGTAGTATGAGTGTGTGTGTTTGGGGGGGGTATTTATTTCTCCTAATGACCCTCAACATTACATTGCTAGCATCCCAATTACATCAATAAATACCATGACAATACATTATTAGTACCCAAATTACAGCAATAAATAACCCCCCACACACACTCATACTACATCAATCACCCCCACATTACAGCAACCGGCATCACCCCCCACATTACAGCAACCGGCATCACCCCCCACATTACAGCAACCAGCATCACCCCCCACATTACAGCGTCCAGCATCACCCCCCACATTACAGCATCCAGCATCACCCCCCACATTACAGCATCCGGCATCACCCCCACTTTACAGCAACCGGCATCACCCCCCACATTACAGCATCCAGCATCACCCCTCACATTACAGCAACCGGCATCACCCCCCACATTACAGCAACCGGCATCACCCCCCACATTACAGCAACCGGCATCACCCCCCACATTACAGCAACCGGCATCACCCCCCCACATTACAGCAACCAGCATCACCCCCACATTACAGCAACCGGCATCATCCCCCCAAATTACAGCAACCAGCATCACCCCCACATTACAGCAACCGGCATCACCACCCACATTATAGCAACCAGCATCACCCCCCACATTACAGCAACCGGCATCACCCCCCACATTACAGCAACCAGCATCACCCCCCCACATTACAGCAACCGGCATCACCCCCCACATTACAGCAACCGGCATCACCCCCACATTACAGCAACCGGCATCACCCCCTACATTACAGCAACCGGCATCAACCCCACATTACAGCAACCGGCATCACCCCTCACATTACAGCAACCGCCATCACCCCCCACATTACAGCATCCAGCATCACCCCCCACATTACAGCAACCGGCATCACCCCCCCACATTACAGCAACCGGCATCACCCCCCATATTACAGCAACCGGCATCACCCCCCACATTACAGCAACCGGCATCACCCCCCACATTACAGCAACCAGCATCACCCCCACATTACAGCAACCGGCATCATCCCCCCAAATTACAGCAACCAGCATCACCCCCACATTACAGCAACCGGCATCACCACCCACATTATAGCAATACCCTCTCCTAATTATTAGCAATACTAAGCACCAAACACACTACAACATTGCCACCACCACGCCACACCATAGTACAGCAATACCACCAATTATACAAACGCCACTGTAGGAAACAATGTTTTGCTTTTTTCAAATCTCCCACAAAATAGCAACAACGAACAGAGTACTTACACACACATATAGGTAACAGGTACCCTTTTCCCTCAATTAAATAGTAATGGCAGAATTTTCATGAATCATACCACATGAAATAAAACTAACATATATCTAAAAAAAACATAACTATTGAATGATCAGTTGAACCCACACGGCCGCATTAAAAGTATTTCCATCTACAGCAAAATGTCAGAGAAAAATATTTTTGTTTTACTACAGTAATTGGATATGTGTCTTTTCTATTCATTTTAAATAACACAGTATATAAATTAAGGGGGATAGAGGAGGTGGGTGAGAAATACTTGGATGTTATCCATCAGTTTGATTAGATAGGAAACATTTAGATTATTTACCTGGAGCCCTGCCTGTGAGCCCCTTGACTCACAGGCAGGGCTGACAAGAGGAATTTTGGGCCCTGATACAGCAACTTCTTTGGGCTCCCATCATATTCAACAATCAAAGACTTGCCTTTGGCAGAAGTTCATATGATGCCACACCGTAGTGTGCCCAGTTCATATTATGCCACATCGTAGTGCCCCAAGGTCATATTATGCCACATAGTATTACCCTCAATTCATATTTGGTCATGCAGAAGTGCTCACAAATCATATTATGGCATAGTAGTGCCCCCAAAACATATACCATACAGTAGTGCCCACAAATCATATTATGTCACAACAGTGCCTCCAAATCATATTATGCCACAATAGTGACCCCAAATAACATTATGCCATAGTAGTGCCCCCAAATCATTAGTAAAGCTCAGACAAAAACTCATTCACAAATAAAAATTGGTACAGCATATCAGATACTGAGTGTGAGTCCCAAGAGCAGCTTAATACATCATTTACAATGCAAACAAAAATAGATATATTGACACAATTACAGATAAAATTTATAACAAGCAATGTTTTTTCCTCTTAATTAAAAATCTCTGTACAGATAAATATGCAAAAAACATTACAGTGCAATAATGAGCAATACATAGTGTTAAACATTATTGGATACGCTGTAGTGTCCCCAGTTCAAGAAAGGATGGTTAAAAATATATTGCACACGAGAAAATATATGAACTTACCTGATTATGGCATCCTGTGTTCTGTTCTCCTACTGGGCGCGCTGGGCAAGGAGGGATCAGTAGCTGTCAGCTCACACAGGCAGTCAAGAGCAGGAATAGAGGGCAGTGGTCGAAGCAGAAATTTAGGAGTGGGGGTATAGAAAATATAAGTGAATGGAGTATGAAGGCTTGATTTTTTATTTTTTTTAACACTTGTCCCCTCTGTGCATTTCCATTCTTCATTATTACTTGTGTTTTATGATAGCTGCATCCCTGACATTCGAATTCTTAAGATGTCTCTCCCTTTACACTTTCTTTTAGATATGCCCCTGCACCATCTTCTCCTTTGTCCCTCTCTCCTTTCTCTGCTGGCTCTCACACATCTTCCTGTACCACCTACTCCCCTGGCTCTCTCACACGTCTTCCTGCACCCTCTACCCCCTGGCTCTCTCACTCCTCTTCCTGCACCCCCTACCACCCTGGCTCTCTCACCCCCTCTCCCACCGCCCCCTTCCCCCTGGCTTTCTCATCCCCTCTCCCAGCACCCCCTTCCCCTTTGGCTCTCTCACCCCCTCTCCCAGCGCCCCCTTCCCCTTTGGCTCTCTCACCCCCTTTCCCAGCACCCCATGGCTCTCACCCCCTCTCCCAGCACACCCTGGCTCTTACCCCCTTTCCCAGCACCCCATGGCTCTCACCCCCTCTCCCAGCACCCCCTGGCTCTCACCCCCTCTCCCAGCACCCGCTGGCTATCTCACCCCCTCTCCCAGCACCCCCTGGCTATCTCACCCCCTTTCCCAGCACCCCATGGCTCTTCCACACTCTTGACCCCCCGCGCGACCCCCCCAAAAATCACGGTACCCCCGCGACCCTCCCCCGAAAATCATGGCACCACACCCCCCCCCGCAAAAATCGCGGCACCACCCCCCCTCTCTTCAGTAAAAAAACAAAACAGGAAACTCACCAGTGTAATTTTCCCGTTAGTTGTAGTAAAAAGGTTGAGATATTGTTTTTAACATTGGTTTCATAATCCAAGTTATAACGGGGCAGGGACCTGAGGAGCGCGCAGCAGAGGTGGCTGGTTCCAGCCATCAAGAAGACGGGAGGAGTCGGGCCGGCCCATCCAGCCATCGGCCCTTCTGGCATTTGCCAGAAGTGCCAGATGGCCAGTCCGGCCCTGCTCACCAATATGTGTGCAATCTATATCTCCCAAGACATTATGTAGCCCCAAGAGCCAGTGGAAATGCCACTGTAACTCCTGACTGGGGAAGCAGATATATTTGTGTAACATATTTTGAGCACTTAACACTTGAGAACGTGTCTTGAAAATGTCAGCTGTGATAGGAATGATTAGAATGAACCTGTGACCATAAAGTATAAAGCACATAATAATTTGTGAAAGCCAGATACTGTATAAATTGTTTCTCACCTACTTATAAAGACACAGGAAGTTTGTTAGGTTAAGTGTAAACATTTACACAACCTCCTGATCTGAGAGGGAGTCCAGTGTCAAGCATGATCTAAATACGCATACTCTGTTGGGCCTTTGTGAACCGAGCTGCGGGTGCTCCTCCTGCCTTCTCCTCTCCTCTAATACACGTAACTCCATGTGTTCAACCAAACCATCCAACACATTTTCTGTGATCACCATCTTGCCACAGGCTCAGTTGCAAAGATGTTTTGGGCTCTTCTTTATAGGCATCATAGGCCAGTATAGGCAAATGAGCTTCTCACAAACACCTCTTTTTGTGGGGGTTTTTCCAGTGGTTTGTCAAACATAAATATCTTGCCTTGTATTCTTGTATGGTAAAAATTGGGACTTTAGTAAATGTCTCCTTAAACTTAACTTATACCAGTAACAGTATAATAAAGTAAAATTTCAGTCATTATCAAAGGCACAGATGGATGAAACTATTGAAGAATGTTTTGCCTTGGGGCAATAGACAAACAAAAAGGCCTTGCTGGTCATGTTTTAAGATCAGGGTGGCTTGTTAATGAGAATATTTGTGATTTTATCTTTCTTGTCCTGATCCAAGAGCCATAAATGTAACTCAAGTTCTAGTTCAAAAACCAGGAGGAATATCCTGAAAAAATAAAGGAGTAACTGGCTTAATGTCCAGCCTTTTCTCTGAGTGATCGGGGCCTAACTCTTTTTTTCAGGTTCATCACTACCAAGAACAATAAACAATACCGGACCTCAGCAGTGAAAATATTAACCTATGATGTTATTGCAAACTTTTATCTCTAAGTAAATAAAATAATTTATTTAATTGGTCCTTAGTTCACTGACAAAAATGTGTATGAACAATTTCATAATACCTATATAATAATGTTCTATTCACCTTCCTTGCTTCACAGCTCGTCCGTGGTGTGAATCAAGATTTTCACATACTTAAACCTATTTAAAGCTATTCTGCAATATGGAATTAAGCAAAGAAATCCATATTGCACTACATCATATAACATATGAAACAATGTAACCTATGTCCACTAATAAGAAAAAAATTCCACAAAATTAATTGACAATAGATTTTATCCATTGGAGTCCATCCATGGGCACACGCTGTTTCCATCTTCACCCTAGTAGCAATGGCATATGTCAAGCAAACAGAGCACTACAAGCTTTAGTGAAATTGATTCCTCTATTCTCATTAGGGTGATACCATTCAAAACAAAACCCACTGTCACAAGAAATTCAGGTATTATTTTTAACTTTTGTTTATATAGCACCAACATATTATGCATCACATTAAAGAGAATGTTTAATCATTTGCATTCACATCAATCCCATCAGTGGACCTTACAGTCTAAATGTTCTACCACACAAACACATGTCAATTATGTCCAAGCCAGTGCAAAGAGAATTTTTAGACTGTGGGGGAGAACCTAGATAAAACCTACATTAAAATGTGAGGAACATACAAACTCCACTGTGGCAGAGTAAGAAACTGCCACATCTTAGGAAAAGGTTAACCTCCTGGGAGTTAGGAGGAAGTCCCACCCATTTCTCATAGGGGAGGCGTTTGGGCCTATTAAAGGGGTGAAATTCAATTTAGTCATAGCTAGTGTATGGGGAGGGTGGATACCTCTGGTTTTGGTGTTCATGAGTGATGCTGTGGATCCTCAGAATAAAGCTCCTGTTTGACTCCGACTCAAGATTTTGGCTGGTGACCTAATATTAACGCACTACAAGTTGGGTCCTGCCTTGAAGATTTCAGCATGAAGTCAGCAATGCGGCAGTTCTTGGCACATCTTAAGGAGCTGCAAGAACCGGGAGTAGAGCAGCCGATCCAGTAGAACCAAATAGAGTGGATGACAAAAGAAACAGAGGTACTCATGCTCTTCCGGGAGTTGAGGACTGCTCACAAGGAGAAGATCAGGAGGATGAGAGATGCAGTAAAAACTATTGATCTATTCGAGTTGCCTCTCTGCTAATGGGGGAGGCTCAGGTGGCTTATGCTCTTGTACTGCTTTTATGGAAAAGTGAAAGCAGTCACCTGTGACTGGTTTGCCTTTAATCCAGGGGCCCTGTGAACCAAATTTTACTCCAGAGCAAAGAGGCTCATTAAAGGTCATGGTGGCTGTTTCCAGACATGTTCTCAGATACACCGGGGAGGACTAATTTGGTTCTGCATGAAATTGGGACTCCACCTAGTGTGGTCATCTGTCAAAGGCCAAACAGACTCTCAAGGGGAAACGAGGACACACATGATAAAGGAAGTCCTTGACTTGCTATGCTTAGGTATCATTTAAAAGTCCACTAATTAATAATGTAGTATGCGCAGATCAGTTATATAACAGTTGCTATCTGTTTCCATTGGTTAATGCTCTATAGGGGCTGTGTTATTTAAAGACACCTGTGGTAATCCTAGATTGCCAGTATTTTGAGTCTCTTCTACTGTGTGGACTTGTTGCTCCTGGCTCCCAGTGTTCTCAATCATATCTGTTCCTCTGCTGCATACCGTTATACTGTTACTGATCCAGTATCTCTGCTGCCCAGCATCGCTCGATTGAAGTATATACCTTGCCGCAGTACCTCGTATTTTCCAGTGCCATTTACAGTGATCTCTGCCACCGCTATATTGTTCCGGTACCAGTGTCTGAGCCGCCCAGTGGTTCGGAATCCAAGTAATACCTACCCACAGACTGAAATACTTACCTTCTTCTTGTTCTCAGTTCACAATCTCTGCCTCATTCCCAGATTCTCCACTAGGTCTCACCTTATACCAGCTAGGAGGACCACAACCTGCGGCACGGAAGCAGCCAAGCCCATATCTCCTTGCGGAGGTCACTGCACTGGGAGTGACCACAATCGGTGTTGTTAGACTTCGCACTTGGCAAGTAGGTAGTGCTAAACTAGGCAGGTACAAGGGTACCATGACCTCTTGAACTGTGTCAATCTGCTTTGACTTTATAGGCAAAGGACACTTACTACAGCCTACGATTTCGGGGAGGAAAGTGGTGGTGGAGGGGCATTTGGCCTTAGTCACACACAGCTACGTCCAAATCAAGCTCTGGGCATCGCAAAGTTACTTGTTTTTCTGCCATTTCTCTTGCTCCAGCTACAGGGCTAGTCCCGATGACAGTCTTGTATGCATGCTATAACATATGTTTAGAAACAGGAGCAACTTTTAAAATGTATTTTATGTTCAGTTGACATTAAGAACATCCTAGTAAATGTGTCCCGGGGGGGGGGGATAAAGGAATATATTATAGCTGGTGACATTAATTCACTATTTATTTTGTGTGCGTTCTTTTGCATATTTATAATCCACATAGGCATTGGACTTGGCATGCAGTGTCCTGTGTAGTAGAGCAGAGCAGATCTACACCCGAATTCATCAGTGCACGACTCTTCAGATCCATTCCTTATTGAATTTGGGAGTATGCAGAGCTGATTTACATGCTTTTTAAACAAACGCACATTGAGCTCAGAATGCGTGCCTTGATGAATCAGGCCCGATGTGTCTATGGCAGTACAGTATCCATATTCAAAACCCAAGAAATATTCCAAAAACCAAGCACACAATTAATAATGGTATATAAAGATGATACCTTAGTAATGCAGTTAAAAATGTCCAGGGTCCAATATATGTCTCATACAAGTTAATGGCATCACATGATTCTTTGAGATAAGAAGGTAAATGACATATGGATGGTTAGAGGAATACATCTCTGTAAGAATTTACTGGTAAGGGAATGAATGTCTGACATAACTTGTCTTTCCATGAGAATTTTTCATGCTCTTGTAAATTTTAGGGAGATAGTAAATTAACAGAATTATCTGATTTTTAACACATAAAAGATATGTAATACTATCCAATTCCCTCCAAAATTGTATTACATTCAAATTGAATTCTTTAAGAAAAATATACCAGGAGTTTGATGATAATTTTTGTCATTAATCAGAGAAGACATTTATTACAGATAATCAGCTTGCTGAAGCATTTCAGACATATTGTAGACAGGAAAGGTCTTGCGGGGAATGCCCAATAGCAGGAGGTTACAGCAGTCAATAAACAGATTATGAGAGATGGATGAGGGCATTAATAATGTCCAGAGTGAAAAGGAGTGTATACTGGCAATGTTTTACAGTAGGAGGTGACATGACAGAGCAAGGAGCTAAATGACGGTGAAGTAAAGCTGAGGGCAGTTTCAAGGATGATGCCAAAGCAGCAGGCTTGGAGAATTTGGAAGATGCCAATGCCGAACTTCCTGTCAGTGGAACATACATGCGTTCCACTGTGAAACTAAATGACTGAAGAATCCAGCCTTTTATTACTGCGCGTGGCTGCTGCATCCAGCTTATCTGCTTGATTGTCTCAAGATAGCTTGTCCAGCAGCGGAGAGGATAAAGGTGCAATGCTCTGGGGCAGGTAGCGGGCGGCTGCCCCAGAGCGCCCCCTTGGGCTTGCGCCCTGGGCGACGGCACCACCCGCACCACCCTCGTTATGGCTCTGTTCTTGATTTAAGGATGTCCATCTAAGATGTTTTCATTATTATTCCTACTGTTTGAGTGTGATTAATTTGTTTATATTGGAGTAATTTATTAATTATTTGTATTTCAGACTACATATTTTTAGGTTATGAAAAAGGATTATTTGCATAAATTATATTATTAGAGTTTTTAAGAGTATATTGAATTTATGAGAGATTATCCAATTGCTGCTGGACTATAAATGGAGGACAGACAACACTATAAACACATTGCCATGAAAAAGACCTGAGGTTTGAAATGCATCAGCAGCAGTCGGTTTTCCCCCAAAAAGACTCAGGACATCTACCTTTCAAGCTTCATTTCCAGCATCCTTGGGGCCTTATAGGATTTTGCTGAGGGTTTATATCTGATGCCTCTGGTATGCAGATAGATTCTATTGGTTTTATGTGGCAGTGTGTTACCTGTTCATGTTTTTATTCTTTTTTGGAAGAAGAAATTTGTTTATAAATAAAAATGAGATAATACACTATATGCTCCTCCTTCCTTCCCCCCCCCCCCTATATCTCTAAGGATTGATAAAGGATCAGTGGAAGATTTACCATATTTCCAATGGGATTGATATTTACATGCCTGTCTGACACTGGGCAGCCACCTCATGGGCGTGTTAGAAGAGCTGCTGAGCTGCTAATTATAATTAAAAGGTTGACAGTTACATCCAACTCATTGTTAACTTAATAACGTGAAGATTAAAACCCAGTAACATACTTTCTATAGTTGTTTCTTAGATATTTGTAGCAGGATTTAGAAACAGACTGGATGTGGGGAACAAAGAAAAGATTGAAGAAATAGAGATATCAAGTAGGTAACTTACGTTGGCTGGTAGAAATATTATCATCTCTGTTTTTGAAAGATTGAACTTGAGGTGGCAAGAGGTCATTCAAGATGAAATGGCAGAAAGACAGTAATGTGTGGCAACACAGATGGTGAGAGATACAGAGAGGATAGATAAATTTAGGTATCATCGCATAGAGAAGATACTGAAATCCAACGAAGCTTATTAGTTTTACAAGGACTAAGACTGAGCCTTATGGAATTCTAACTGATAAGGGAATTGGGGAGGAGGTAAATCCAGAGAAACAAACACTGAAAAAGCAATTGGATATGTAGAATGAGAACCAGGATAGGACAGTGCCCTGAAAGCCTAAGGACTGTAGTGTTTGTATGAGAAGAGAGTGCTCAACAGTGTCAAATGCAGCAAAGAGATCCAGGCAAATTAGAAGTGAGCAGAGGCCTTTAGATTTAGCGGTGATCAAATTGCAATGATTAGTGGAGTCTCTGTGAAGATAAGACTGACTGAAGAAGGTCCAATGGGTTGTTAGAAATGATAAAGCGTATGAGGCGAGTGTAGGCAATTCTTTCAAGAAGGTTGGAGGGGCATTGGAGCTGAGAGATGAGTTGCTAATTTGAGAGATAGTTTGGATCAGCTTTCCTAGGGAATTAAGTACATTATTATAGTGAACTATTATTTTTTCTAATATTAATGTTATATTACATAACAAAGCATTTATTTCTCAATATTTTCCATTAGATCAAATTTATGTAACCCAGCATTCATAAAGGGTGAAATAGATTTAATTACATTTATACTTCAAAGTATTGCTATAGCTCATTTTTTTGTCTTCTTCCATTAAAATAAATTAGCATTAGTTTGATATAATGTTTTTTCAAAATGATGATAAGACTCTCTTTTATTTTTAGAGTAATATTCTACTTCTTGAGGCAACATATGAACCATGGATGAAAATATGTCAAAACATATTACTTAGACAAACTGTGCAAACTGTGCAAGGAGCACATTTGTTTACAGTTCTGAAATATTGAACAGTCTCTAAGTTCACATTGAAAGTCATTCATTGCCACAGCTTTCCATCACTGCCACCACTAATATGCTATATATGATAATATAACTAAGGAGCTGTAGATCAGCCCCAATCTGATACCAAGCTAATTAGGTTAACCATAAAATTTAGTAAAATAAATCCAAGAGTTCTTAGGGTTGGTCCAATATTATATATTTTTTTTTAAATCAAATAAATCTTACACATATTACAAACAGGGAAAAGAACAGTACATCTGCAGAGAACAAGGCCACCATAAATAGCATACAATACATAGCAAGCCGTGGTACACATCATGATGGGGATCTAGCTCCCACATACTCCAGAATAAAAGGAGATATTCTCCATCTGTGCCAGATTTTTTTATATTGGTCGACCAAATTACGGTATGCTTCATGTACATGAACCTTTCATGGCCGAGAGTGTTATTGACCAGGCCAACCCACTTACAACCTGACATTTAGGAGCCATTCACTTCCTGGCAATAAGGACCTTGGCCATCATAAACAACATAGACAGTAGCTGTCTAATGAGTTTGTGCATCCTGCTCACCAAATATAGACCAAAGAGGCACATCATAGAACTAATGGGGAGCACATTTATTCCTAATTGTACAGCACAGTCCATAACCCCACCCTAGAAATGAGACACCATAGGACAGTCCCAAAGCAGGTGCCAAAAGGTACCCTGTTGACTCTCACACTTTGGACTAGTATTCTAGTATTCCTTTAGCTGGTGGATTGATAGCAATTTTATATAAATATACACATTTTTATCAATTTGGTAGTCTTAGCCAAAATATTTGCTTTATGCCTTTAATAAGATTAGTTGAGGTTCAAAATTCACTCTAACACCTTAAGGCGTGAGTGACCTTGAGTTATAGATCAACTTGGTTTCTGTTTTACTGATTATTGATTATGCATGTAAAAACCCGTTCTCTTCTTCTCTTTTTGAATGACTATGCATTGTAGGCTTTATAAATCACAGTTAAGTGACGTCTTGAAGTGGTATGACAGGTTGTGTAATTAAAATTAGTTTTGAATGTTAGTGAAATGGTCCCCTATTCTGATATTCTGAGTTTCCTTATTGCTCTCCACAGTGGTCAAAGTAAAAATTTAGAAGTGTCAATATGAAAAATGTTAGTTAATGGAATTTGATAGTTTTATAATGAAGGCAGTAATAGAAGTGGTAGTATGGGATACCACCGCCTCGACCACTGGCTCTCCCTGTATATGGTAGACCAAATGGGCATTGTATTAAGTAAATTATTTTGTTGCTGTTGCAATGTGATGAATTCCATTATTTTAAAGACTTCTGGTGGGTTTTGTGTTTGTGTGCAGAAGAGTCTTGCAGATTTTACTCTTTTCACAGTATTCAGCTTTCCTTTGCTGTAGCAACCAATTTTGCGGTGGAGGTTGTAAGTTGAGATATTTGGTTACTATTTCTTTATTCTGGTGCTTTTCTGAAGATTATGCTTAGATGTTCCGGGAGAATATGAGATAAGAAATTACCCTTTCTTAAGGATGTACCTGTGTTTATTGAGAACTTCTTGATTTTGTGCGATTAATTTGAATATTGTGTTTTGAAATATACCTTATGCTGTAGCTATTTGTCTGAATGGCATTTCATGTATACTAGTAAGGTTTCTCTAGCTAGTTTTTGTATTTTATCAAAGCCCCACTAACCTCAATAGGCTATATGATTTCTCATTGTTTTATGTAGTGTGCCATCTTGGAGCAGTTGCATCTTATTATTTTGAATTGCTCTGTTGATATATTGAAGAACTAGATAGTGTGGTGCATCTACTGACATATAGACTTTTATGGAATGTTTTTGGCTCAATTTTGTGGTCTGAGTGGTTTATTTCCTGATCTAGAAATTCATCTCTATTTTTTACTGTGGTGGGTTGTGATTTGTAAATTGATTATCAGAGATAATGAGGATATCTTCATTGTCTCTCCAAATGAACAGACTGTCATTTATATATAGATGCCAAAGGACCCTAAAATTATCTTGACTTCAAATGTATTCATCCCATTTTCTTATAAAATAACTCAGGATGAATCTGGTTCCCATGGCCATACCTTTTTTGTTTCAAATAGTACATGCTCTCAAACCAGAAATAGTTGTATTCCAAAATAAACATAATGCTGTAGGTGATGAATCCCTTTGTTGTGGGTTGATGTGTGTCTTGAGAAGTTTTTAGTGTCTTGGCCATGGTCATAATCTATTACTGTGATTTTACATTTCTGAAAGTTTTCCAGAGGTTGTCTTCCCAATGAATATCTCTTAACATGTTCAGAATGTGGGTATTGTCTTTTATGTATGAGGGTTGGTCCTTAACAAATTTCAGGAGAAATTGCAATTTGTCTTTTCTGAGCATTCTGAAATCTAAACCTACTCTTAAGAATGTAAGTTGTTTATAGAAAACAGAGGTAAGGTATTTGTCTAATTGCATGTGGTGCAGTCACCATCAGCTGGTTTTATCACAATGTCTTTGTACAATTTTGAAGCTTGTCTCTCTTCTTTATTAATATGGAGGCATCTGTAATGCTGGATATTTTTTATTGTTTAAATTTTATCTTTTTTTTCCCTTATTAGGTTCTATGTGAATCCACGTTAGACATTATTCACCATTACCCTGATGATTTGAGAGTGAACATTGAATATGGGAATGGCCACATATTACTGGTCACTGAGGCAGATATAACTCACCTGTAGTGAAGTATCCAGCCAGCAGGTTAGATATAGAGGGTATTGCGATGATCACTGAGAGGCAGGTTTTACCACGGATGTGGCGGCGAAGTATCCAGCCAGCAGGTGAGATATAGCAGGTGCTGCAATGCTCAGTGAGAGGCAGGTTTACCACAGATGTGGCGGTGAAGTATCCGGCCAGCAGGTGAGATATAGCAGGTGCTGCAATGCTCAGTGAGAGGCAGGTATACCACGAACGTGGCAGTGATGAGGTCTGGAGATGCTGAGATGCTGAGAGGAACAGGAACAACAGGAGAGCAGATCACGGCTACCACAGCGAAGTAAGGATCAAAGAACAGACAATTAGGAGGTGGTTATAGGTGCCTTAAATAGGGGAAGGCTGACAGGTAGCCAATACGGAGTGAGGAAAGGTTTTAAAGTTCCTTCTGGTCTGCACATACGCAGAAGTACTCTCAAGATGGTGGGCGGCCGCAGCGCTGCACGGGCGCCGGCAGAGAGTTGAGTGGCCTGGATCTTGGTCCAGAGGAACCAGAGATCCGGCGAGTGACAGCTATCTTATATTATAGATATGTAATGACACTTAGGTTAAATTTGCTATGGAAAAGATGCAAGTAAATGCTCATATCAGGTAGCTAGGATTGGTCATACTGTAATTTCTCCAAAATTTTACTTATTGTTCATCTTTTCTTGTCTGATACAGAATAAGTAAAATTTATAAAAAATATTTCCTATGTTTAAACAATTCTGCACTTGGTATCCTGTTATTTTTGTATGATGGTGGCAATCATTTAAAGACAGCCAGACATCCACATCTCACATAGTAGTGACAATGACCAGATGAAGCTCTACATTTTGGTACCAACAACCATTATTAGGATCAATGGTTTACAAATCCCCAAGGATACCAATGCTACATTTAATGGCAAACATAGCATCAAACTGACGTTTTACACATTGCCACACAAATTAAATAAAAGGAAGAAAGTAAATTATTAACTCAAACATAATAATAAAAGTATTACTCACTTAAATCCATATGTGTAAACAATTTCACCACACTTAATCCCTATAAATCTGGTTAAAGTTTATGTCTCAGCTTTAACATATTTGCAATACGTCAGTTAATTATTAGCTATTTTGGTAAAAATTTTATCCAATTGCACTGAATTGTGTAATTTTTTTAGCATGGCTGCAACTTTCTTTTGGTAGTAATGTTGAACAAAAATATTACTATAGTACAGTCATTTTAAATTAAGAAGTTTTAAAGAGCAAAACAATATGGTGTAGTTCAGGTCTGGCATTTGGGCAGGTCAGGCAGGGCATTTACCCTAAAGACTAATAATTAGATAGCACTAAGAGTTCAATCTCTAACTTAATGAAAATATATGAAGTACTACAAATCCATGCCTGTGAGATAAACAATGTCATTTAACAACATTTAAAATATAAGAATATCAAATTTAACCAAGCTACAAAGGTGTTTATGCAATTGTTTTATTATTATTAGTGTTACTTATTATGAGCAGCTATAGTGACTTGATTTATTTGTATAGGGCATTCACCTTGCAGGAAAAGGTTCTATAAAGATAAAAAATCTTTGTTCTGTTACCAGTCCATTTAGAGAAAAGCACGAAGTCAATGCACTGTTAGGGCATGCCAAGCTCAAGTGCACGAAGTAGGGCCCTATTCAAGATTTTGCTATCTGTAAGTTACATATTTTTCTGTCGTATCACGTGCAGCAGTTACAGAACAGGTGCAAGTGCTGATAGTGATGACAGTCGCGTATGTATGCTAGAACATGTGTTTGCTATCAAGAGCAACTTTAAAAATCCATTTCATGTACAGTAGATATTAATAAATGAGGATAATTTTTTTATTTATTTTTTTAATGTTTTTCATTAATGACTATACTAATAACAGGTAACATTAATTGAATTCTTTTTTTTCTATGTGTTCTGCTGGGACTTTATATCTCACATATGTATTGGACGTATCCTGCAGCATCTTGTCTGCCAGAGCAGAGCATACCTAGACCCCTTTTCAACAAAAAACATTTCTTCAGATCTGCTCCTTGTTGAATACCTGAGAAATAATGGGCATAAATGTTTGATACATGGGCATTACGACATAAGAAACTGCTCACCTGATATGCCCTACTCGTGAGAGGCTGCATGGATCTAGACAGGCATAGAGATAGGATACCCCTTATCATGGTCAGACAATGCTATATATGCCTTTTAGATTAAAATCTAGTGAAGTGCAGTAAGATGTATTTTGCCTGTGTCTCCTGCTATGTGAAGGAGGAGAGAATGAAAAGAGCAAGATGACAGTTTAACAACCTGAGACTATTATTGTCAGTTTGGAAAGTGGTGTATATTTTATAGCTCTGTCTTTGCAGAAATACATCCATAAATGTACTTTACCACTAATATCTTTGCTTCTGTGAGTGCTTAAATTATGATTTTTGGGAGTTTTTTGGGTTACTATGGTAATGCTCTCATACTTTGGTAAAATAAATAGAATAATATTCTTTGTGTTTTCTTCTTGTAATTTATGTTAGTTGTGTAAAATGAATTTTAATTGTATGCAGTGTTTTTGTGGGTAATGGGAAGCTGTTAATGCTGAATAGGAAAATAAATATTGCGGCTGTAGACGAGGGAATGGTATAGTCACAGTTTATACATGAACAAACTTTTAACATATACCATATTTTTTGTGAGGGACACAACCTTCAATTGTACCCTGGGAAGTCCTTGTATAAAACTCTATTCTTTCTCGATGGTCATGTATGCCATCTCTTGATTCCACCATTATCTTTCTCTATCTGGTTCAGTATATGAACCTCTATCAGAAGTCATGGGCAGCAAACATTGGAACTTGCAATAAAGCTCTCTTTAGCTGGCTGAATGCTTGTTCGCAAGCCAGAGACCAAGTCACCTGTCAGGCATACTTCTTGGATGTCAATCTTTTTTGGATAGAGGGTGGAGGCAAGTTTATGATGGCTTAGAATATGGCTAGCTTGGATCATATAATTTTTTGAGGTTAATGGTCATTCCTGCTTCATCGATGCGCTTGAGTACATGGGCAACATTCTCGATGTGCTTTTCCCATGTCTCTGTAAAGATGGCTATATAATTGAAGTATCCTGAGAAAAATCTTGGCACCATTCAAGGACGTGATCCACCATTCTTTGGAAGGAGGCTGGGGAATTCTTCATCCTGAAGAGCATGACAGTAAATTCAAACAGCCCAAAAAGAGTGATGGATGCAGATTGCTCTTGCACTACCCTGGCAAAGGGTATTGGCCTAGGATCCAGGGTAAACATATGGCACTCTGCTTCCAGTTTATCCAATAGCTTATCCATGCGGAGCATGGGATATGCATTGATCACCATCACCTGTTAAGATAGTCCAGGTTCTGCGCTAGTCCATGCAGAACCTGGTGGTCCAGTCCTTCTTGAGCACTGGCTGCACAAGGGCTGGTTGAAGGAATAATCCTCCCAATGCAAGCATCTCTTCAACCTCCCTCTTGACCATGCTGAGCACAACAGTGCTTACCTAGTGTGAAATGAGGTGCAATTTTTGGGCTCATGAGATTGAAACCTAGAGACACTTGTGATCCATCTCCTCATTCTGTATACTGTCTATGTCTCGCTGCTTTTCAGTTTATTGTCATTTGTTGTTCCTATGCATTGTTTAACATATGTTATTATAGACTGTGTGTTTTTATGTTAATTGTTCTATAAGTTAGTCATCACTGATATCTCTGTGTGAATGCTAATCATAGGCACTAGATCAACTTGCACAATCTGCAGAGTTTCCATGATGACACGATGTGGGAGAAGAAACCGGCATATCACCTCAGTGTCTGGCACCCCCAAGAGTATTACACGTGACCTGTGCCATTGTTGTTGCTGCTGTGAGTGGTGGAGATGACAACATTATCATCTTTGGACAATAGTTGAGAAGCAATGTGTCAGAAAAAGGAGAACCAAAATGGAATCAAAACAGTACTAAAAAATAAGGCTGACATTATTAAAATAAATTGCTTACATTTAGCTAAGACTTTAGAAACCAAAAAATTGTTATTTCATCACAAAAACACATATGATGCATTTGCATAATAAAGATTGTAGAAGGTTTGCATGGCACAACAGAGAATAATGTAATTAAATACATTTTACTTTATTAGTTTGTGCACAGTTTTAATTTTAAAAGTGTCTATAGTAGTTAATTAACCATACACAATTACATAAGCCTAACTGAACAAAATTGCAATGTAACAATTTAATGTTGGTCTGAATTCAAATAGCAAAAAGTCACACAAACAAGTAGCCGCTAAATCCTCTAATAAAGTCATAAGCAATAAAACAAGTGCTATAAGCTGGAGAAGTAAATCTGCAATCATTCTATCAGAAGCGGCTAGCTAATGGTTAGTCGTTCCTGACAGGCATATATGCATCTCCATGCTGGTCTGCCTCAGCCGCATTTGCGTGAACATTCCCTTATCATACCTGGTACATGTTATACTGCCAGTCCCCTGCCCATTTCCATCTCTCCAATCATATGGAAGCAAAAGTATCAGATGTACACAGGTCTGAATGTGTGCATACTCATTGTGTTCAACATATATATTCAACTGAGCATCAAGCACATTATGTACCCTCAGCTTAATTCCCTCCTGACATTTTTTTATTCCCTATACTTTTTTAACTCTCTCTTTCATTGTGTCCTAACTGTAACTACTGACTGCGAGTTATATAATAAAAAGGGGTAGCTTGACGGGAGTCTGCAGCCTCATCTCCCTCTGTTCATATCGGTGGTAGTGTTTGAACTTTGAATGCACTTTGAGGAAGATTTTTAAATGACGGCAAAGCTAATTGTATTATATCTAGGCTATTTTCTGGTGTATTTTCTTCCTCTTCATTTATTCTACCCTTTCTGGTGAATTGTGGATAAACTGGAGATGATGGCGTCAGACCTTGGCAGAACACATTCTTTATTATTTTAAAGAAAGCATGACATGATTTCTATCCCTTAGACTCAAGGAATCCTGCAGAGATCATCTTATATCTCATTATCAAATGTTCCATGGTCTGGAAACTCATTAAATGGATCCTCTTTAGTATAGACATGCTTCTCCTTAGTCTACTTAAAACAGTTATAACCATACTGTTGGAACATAAAACTGACTGGTGTCTCAGGGTTCAAAAATTTAGTTTCCTTACTTTTACTAGCATCCTTTTGTAACTCAATTCATGCAGGAATTTCACATTTATGGAATGGCTTATTGAGGAAGTCCTATGGGTTTATTAAGTTCAGTTCCTAAGATACAACAGACTGTCAGTATGAATTTGTTTCACACACATCACTGTTTTCTGCTTTTCAACTCAATCCTTAGGCTAACCAGTCTCTATACCTTCTTTAAATGTCCATCATTTGCGTCAAACTGGAAGTAGTGGTACACAACCTCAGTACTCACACACAATCCACAATGCTATGAAGACTTAACCTGAAATATACCTCAAGTTCACATAGATATTCTTTGGCACTATCTTAACTTTTTATATAGTATATGTGGTGGCCGAGTATGATGGGCTTTCCTTCCCTTTCCTTGTCCTCCAGACACGATTCAGGTTCTTTTTTATTCGGACATCCGGTGGTCAGGAGATAAATACTTCAATGAGAGGGACAAGGATTGGTCAAATAACTTGGGTTTATTAATTATGCGGTAAAGATAATTTTGGTAAGCCACCGCGCCACTGACCCCTTCAACTCAATGGCAATGACAAAACACTCATTTGATCAACATAGAGCACAATAGCATTTAACATATAATATACAATAAATAAATTTTCAGGTAAATCACATAACATTAACATCATTTAAAACATTTGGTGCACCAATATTATCCCTGGTAACATTACTATATTTTACACTCAGCCCTGGGTTGAACAGTGCACAGGAATTTAGTAGAAGTGGTGCACGTGGTTGGGGCCCATAAATTACTTTTTCACGCCAAATAAACTGATGATCTTTTGTATTACACAGTCTCTTTTTTGTGTATTCACAGACCTCTCTATTTTTTCTCCTCTCACACTGTTCTCAGTACATATCTCAGTCTGTTTAGTGTGATTTCACAGATCTCTATACTGCTTATTTGTTTTCAGTACTTTCCTTTTTACTCACACCTTTCTTTGGCTCACTTCTTATCTTCTTACACTTACTTCACTTTTAATCTGCTTATAGATCACTTTGTCCGATTTTCATTCTGTCCCTATTTTTCTCTCTCAGTCTATGCAGACACAGGGATCTCTCTCCCTCAGAAGTCTAGAACTTTCCTCTACCCACTGCCTTCTGGGAGTTCACAATTATTACCAAAGTTAGTGGACTTGTTGCTATGCCACAAACTCCTCATTCCTGTCACCCCTGGCAACCACCAACCACTCCCAACTGTCACTTCTCCCTAAAGAAAATATATATATTTTTTTTTAAAATTTTTTTAAACACTTTTAACAATTAACAAATTAAATTAACAAATTAAAAACATATAGATACACCCCAGGGTACTCAGATTTTGGGGCACCACATATACACAATAACTACTAAGTAGTACTAAAGCAACTAGATTAAAAAACAAACACATCAATAGCATATGTACTCATTTTTACCAAATTAGTAATGAAAATTTAGGACAATAAAAGAATATAAAAAGGAGACAAAGGCTGTCTTTATCCAAAAACTCCCAAAAAAGATTACAAATGGTCTCTTACTTATGGAGTACATTTGGTTTTCAGCTTGAGATGGTCATTATTTCCATATCCATCCACTCCAATTATTTGCACCCAACGTATGACAGTATTGTGAAAGAATTATGTCACTGAGACTTATTAAATGTACAAATAATCAATCAGAAGCACCTTTATTGAAATCAAGCAATTGGATTCAAACTGACATTTTCCTCTAATAGTAAGAGGGTATTTCTTCCTAGCAACAAAACATTGCAGCTTATATAGCTAGATGTTAAAAGAAAATTAGATGTTTATATACAAATACAGTTAAGAAAATATCTGTCATTTGTCTATAGTATAAATTTACTACATAGTGAGCACCAGAGCCGTAACTAGGGTGGTGCGGGCGGTGCCGTCGCCCAGGGCGCAAGCCCAAGGGGGCGCTGCAGCCGCCCGCTACCTGCCCCTGTAGGAGAGAGAGAGAGAGAGAGACAAGATTTTCTTCAGCCTTTGTGTTTCGAAGTTAATTCACCTCCGCCGACCGGCTGTCATGTGACTCCTCCAGGAGTTATTTGTCGAAGTGAACCTCATCTTGCAGCTGTGACACCTTCAGCCTTTAACTTCCGCAGTGGAACGCATGTGCGTTCCAAATGCCGAACTTCCTGTCAGTGGAACGATGCGTTCCACTGCGGAAGTTAAAGCCTGAAGGTGTCACAGCTGCAAGATGAGGTTCACTTCGACAAATAACTCACATGACAGCCGGTCGGCAGAAGTGCTCTCTGTTACGGAGATGAAGGTTGTCAGCAATCTGGTAAGAATAAGCAGGCCAAACAGGTCACTCGGTGCAAGCACTAGAGGAGGGCGGATCTATGCTGTCAAATGCAGTCACCATCTGACCAAATTTTCCAGCTATCTTGGTCAATATCTGAATGATGTATTGACAGTTTTTTGGATCTTACTATGTATACTGCAATTTGTGGCCAATCAGGTCTAAAATTAGCTAATTGTCCAGCTAAATTGCAGCCTGTATTGACACCTTAAAGCCAGAACTGCATTTGTGTTATAGCAATTATAACAAGTCCCTGTAACAAATAAAGAATGCAACAGCGCTTACAGTCATCCTATTTATCCCCCACTAACTAACTTTTTTTTCTTATTAAATTCAGGAAGACTCTTATTAAGTAGCTACTTCATTAAGTGCCCCTATCCTGCCCATGTTAATGAGTGCTCATTAATGACAACATCCTCAACAATGCTATTTAAAATAGGTAGAGAGATATTAATGTATTATATGTGTGCGATTCAGAGGGAGCATAGTTAAGACATTAGATTTAAGTGACTTTAACAAGACATTAAAGTGAGCTCAAGAGTGCATAAGGAATCAAAACACTGTTGGGGATTTCGTGCATAGCAACGTCAAACATGTATCCAGAATAAGCCAGATCTCCATCCAACCGAGTATATGATGGAACAAGCTATACAAAGTACAGGTAGTGGCAGCAATTAATACAAGTTTACATGTTATCTGACATTTCCCCAGTGAAGAGATTTAAATCAGTGATACTGACAGCATATAATAGCTGGAGGTGAATGAGGCGGTGGTCGCCTGTGAGACCCCTTGTACCTCACCTTACAGAGGAGCTCCTTCTTCTCCTCCATGCTTTTGTGCTCATGTTTGGGGTCCGCAGACATGTAACAGAATTCTTTCAGTAAAGTACTAGCCACACCCCCACATTAGGTTGGCCACACCCACTTGGCAAATGTCACTCCCACTTAGATGGGGGCGCCGGTGCCCTATCTCGCCCAGGGCACTTAAATGTCTAGTTACGGCACTGGTGAGCACATTCTAGAATAAAACATCTTACAACCTTCTATCTGCCACATACATGTTTCCTCATATAAAACTTAATCAATATTCTTCCTCAATAGTGTAGTTAAATTAGACAGTACACATATTCTTATTTTATATGAAATTATATTTTGAAAAATCCCATAAAAAATGTGAGGGAATAGAAATTGGACTAAGATGATCCCTTTTAAACAGTTTACTTTAAAACTATCTCATCTAAGGTAAGTGAAATGTGGCTGGCCGAGAAGTGCTTCAAAACATATGTGATTGACACAATATTGACTGTTTATGATTAATATTGTATCAATTAAGCAATACAATATACTTATATTTTAGTAAGGTAAATGAATGTGTCCAATTCGGTTTTCTTCAGAATTCAGCTGGCAGGGGTCAAAAGTTGACATGGCCTGGACAGATGTTTTCTTAAGCTGGGTACACACTACAGAAAATTATGCAGATGCAATTTCTGTAACATTTTACCCATGATTGATGAGCATGCAGATTTATGTGTATACAATATCACAATTTACCTTCAGCTGCTGAAAAGATTGTGACACTGCACACACTACAGAGATCTTGTCGCAGAGCTTGAGTTTGGAATAGACCTCAAACCCCTGCTCTAGATAGACTTATCCCCATAGAGGTGCAGAGTCTAACGGTAGAGAGGTATTCACCAGGGATGCCTGTAAGAGAATATGGACTAAGCTGCTCTCTAGCTGCAGGTTGAGGTCCTCTAAGGGGGATTAGAGCAGTGGGAGAAGGAATTGTGGAGTGCAGCAGGACTGCTGGACGATAAATGCAGAGGTTCAGGTGAACGGCAGTGAACCGAAGTGTTGAGGTCTTTAGAAAGCGAAATAGCAGAGAACAGTACTGATTATGAGGCACAAGGTTCCTGCAACAATACCGCAGGTTTTGATCGTGGAACAGGTAACACAGTATACCAACTGAGAAGTGGTAAACTGCAGAGAACTGATGCACTGAGATCCCTGGAAAGCAAGTAGCTTAAAGGACTGGACCGATGATGAGGCACAAGGTTCATGCAATACTACCACAGGTCTTGATCGTGGAACAGATAACACAGGATAAAAACTGACAGTTCCTGAAAAAGTAAGCTAAATATACACTAATACACACAATATATTATTAAAGACTTAATATTGTATGGCCCAAAACCAAAGATATTTTCAGTTTCACAATGTATTTCTGACTTACAAGTCTGTTTACCAGAACATCAGAAACACCCATAATCCATCTAGAAAATTAGAGACCCCCTCTCCCAAGGTAGCCCTCTGTAGTCCATTTTAAAAACTGAGTCTATGAAAATTGCAGTTTGCACTAGAAGACAATAGCATCTGGTTGTTCAGCACAAAATCAAGACATCAGTGAACACTTCCGTCATACATGTGGATGGCATTAGAGCATTGATCTGCTTATTGAAGCGCTTAGCAAACAGATGGTGATGTAATGATGACCGAACAAAAATGAATCATAGTTTGACCTTTCAACCTAATCAAATCTCTGTCACATTTTGTGTATTCACTATACAATGGATAGCCAGTTTGATTAAAACAAATTGACCTAGTAAATACTACCGAAGATAGACCTGGTGTCACAGATTTGGGTATTTGCTTACTGGTTTTTGCACTACTCACCAAAGAGGCGCGGAGTCTAACGTGTTCCTGGTCTTCACCAGGGACCCCCGCAAGGGAGTGGGGTCTTAGCTGCGGGGAGCACGCAGGTCGCAGTCCTCAGAGGGAGTAACCAGTGAAGCAGTAGATGAAAGCGGTGTCGTACAGGCCGGGTCCAAACCGAGAAATCAGGAGATGCCACAGGGGAAGTCCAAAGCCGTAGTCAGGGTAGCCGGGTCGGGGTCAGAAGCACAGGAGGAAGTATTCAATCGAACCGAGGTCAAGTTCACAGGGAGCACAGAACAGCAGTAGTCAGTAACAAGTCGGGTAATACACAGGAAGCGCTGGAGAACGGTACACAGGAACGCTGGAGCTAGAATAAGACCTAATACTCTGGCACTCACCATGTGCCAGAGTGAGGCTTTTATACAGCTGTAGTCCAATCATTGGCAGTGGTGACGCTAAACACCACCGCCGTGTCGAAGTCAGCAAATTGGATAAAGTCATTTCAATTAAAGTCGAGCAAACTTGGTTGTCTTTGTCTGAAAGGATGCGTGCGGTACGCTACGGCGTAAAAGGGCACGCTACGGCATGAAAGGGCGTACGCATCCACTACACGTGGCAGCAACAGTAATTGGTCTTTTACCATACATTCGCACAAACACGCATACTTATAAAATAGTACACATTAATGGTAGGTGCAACACATAGTCAGTTATGTCGAAATATAGTAGTATTTATATGTTATATTAAAGTTACATGCATATTAATGAAATATACGGAACAGGTTGAAGGAATCATATCATGAGTGGTATCATAATAAACCTCTTTACATTTCCTACTGTTTGGTTCACTCTGCGAAGGAATCGCAGAGTGCATACACAAGTTATGAATGATAGGGAATTATGAACTACTTAAGACTAAGGAATCTTGGCGGGAAGATCCGAGCATACCCCCTGGAGAGATGACCCCCTCCTTTGGATTGCTTAGGATGAACTAGCCAATGATTGACAACCCCTTGGACCTTCCTGAGACCTGGACCAATAAATGCAAGCTATACCATCTTCATTGTATTACTGTATTTCTGTGTGTATATAAGCAGCAGCTTCACATCTACTGTTCAGACATCTTGTCCCCAGACTTCAGGATTGAATGACTGCACACTGGATCCAGAGCACCTGCGATAAGTAACGTCTGTATTTATTATCACTTCGCTTGAGCATATTATTCTACTATTTGCGAATAAATCTTTGTGCGTTGGAAACACAAATCGAGGTTCGACAATCGTTATTGGTTAGCGACAATACGCACATAACAATTTGGGGGCTCGTGAGCTTTGGAGGTTTCGTTGCCGATGATACGCAAGACCAACGGATTTCGGTTCCGCAACAAAGGGTGGAGACGCGTCATATACGGGTAAGAACGCAATGTGTTCAAAACCTGAATTTTACTCTGTGTTGTGAAACCGAATGTCCGTTTTGCATTGTCTAGGGCACGCTAACTAGAACCTAGGGACAAAAGAGAAAACTGTTTCTTTTTACTGTCATTGTGCGTTTTAACTGTATTGCATTGCTTAGCGTATATGTGTATTTCCTGCTGTGCGTACGCGAACTTCTGGTAGATTTGCCACATGGTTAAACAATCGGTTTGATAGTTATACATGCATAGTATAAATCACTTGTGAAAACCTCTGGGACATTATTACTATTGTTGGGAATTCTTTTATTTTCTGCGCAGAAAAGGTGTATGTCGTGTGATTTGTTGACTTTAAATACACTAAGGTTTTATCTATTGTAAAATAGAGTGTCAGTTGCTGTTTGACGAGGCAGGTGCCCAACTGGTGTACGGTATACAAGGCAGGTATACCGGGGGGCGGAAACTGAATAAGTTTTCGCGACGTGCACCCAAGGGTAATCGTATCGCTTACAGACTAGCTTTAAGCGTTGCGATTGCACCGCACGGCAAGGAAAGCCGTGATTGCGACTTGGGGGTAACGGGGAGGAATTACGTTAGTAAGGCTGGTAATTGACTTTACCGGATGCTGCCAAGCGTAATAAACTCAACAGATTTTGTTGGAGAGTCAGGGGTGATCAGGAAGCTGATAACCCTTTAGTCCGCATTGATATTTCTGTATTAGGGGTCCTTGTTCAATACAAGAGGAAGCGAGTGGACGCGGCTTGTAGCAAATACGTCCACAGGCCGGTAAAATATCTCTAGCGGTAGTGTTGAAAATTAGTGGCTGAGTATTGTGTTATTTCTGGAACCCTATTTTGTGGCAGGATATTGTGATATTTCTGGGACCCTATTTATCAATATGGGTGCTAAGCAAACGCTAGAGAAGGCCAAGGTACTGCCTAAGGAAGGTCCTATTGGTTCAGCGAGATTTCTCATGTGTAAGAAATATGGTGCATACGCAACTGCGTATTGCGACACGTGGGTCAAGATGACCAAAGATTGTGATAGGCCTTTCCCAACAATAGGGAGTTTTAATGCAGAGGTACTAAATACTGTAAAAGAAAAAGTATGGTTGATTAACTCAACGAAAGTGAGGAATAAACATAATGATTGTTTAAAATTGTGGCAAATGGAAGGTAACACGTTTCAGAGCAGCGAATGCAAAGCGGAAGTAGGTGTGGCGAAAAGCGCGCGCAAAGAGGACGTAACCGTTGAGAAGCGTGGCGAACTCAGCGCAAGCGCGCCCCCGCCACCTTATGTGGCGGGAGGGGTAAGTACAGCTGTTATTAAAACTGAAAAAAGAGAAATTGCTAAGTTGTATCCTGTTTTAAGCCAGTTTAAAACAAGTGTATCAGAAAATGAAGATGAACCCACTGTGATTTCGGGCATTGCCCATGCTGTTAGTGTACTAGAGGCTCAGCGTAAGTATGAGAAAATGGCTGAGATAGGTGAGAGTAGCATGATCACTAGGAGTGAAAGCGTCCTAAATCTTGAAACAACAGATCCGGTAGTGACTTCTGAAACCAGTGAACCAGTGGGTGCGTACCCAGTCCGCACAATATCAGGTCCCAATGGGAAACTGGATAAGGATGGTGTAGTTCCTTTAAGAAATGTTACAATGCATTGTCCCTGGACTAGATCAGAATTACGTTCCATTATGACTGAATTCCCAGATCCTAGAAAAGAGTTGGCTAAGTGTCAGAAATTTGTTAAAGACTTAGGAAATGCTCACGAACCAACCAATAAGGATTGGCGTGTAGTGTTGAGAGCTTGTCTTCCTCCCAATATTGACATACAAAAATTTGTTAAAGATTGTTCGTTGGAAGAAGATGACACCCTGACTGATGAGATTAACCAAGGGAATATAGAAAAAATTGTCAAACATTTAGCCATATATTTTCCAGTAGTGGTAAATTGAAGTAAGATTTTCACCATAAAACAAAAAGACAGTGAAACTGCAGCGGATTATTTTGGTAGAGCTCTTGCATCAATGACACAGTTTACGGGGGTATCAGACATAAGGGAGAACCCACATCATAGGGAAGGAGCGGTAACAGTACTGATGGATGGTTTAAAGGAAAATCTAAAAACAAGATTACAAACCTCAACCCCTGGTTGGAGAGGCAGCACGGTAGATTCTCTTAGAGAAGTTGCTGTGGAACATGACAAAAATATTTTTAGGAAAAGGGAAGAAAAGAGTGACAAGTTGATGACGGTGAGTATACAGGCATTAGAGGGAATGCATACACGACCACCAACATATAACCCACATAACGGGAAATGCAGAATGTTGAGATGTTACAATTGCAAAGAAGAAGGACATATGAGAAAAGATTGTACAAAGGGAAGGTATAATCCTAATGAAGGGTCACACAGATATCCTCCAAGGAGGGATTCACATAGACTAGAAGACTCACGCCTGCCCGCGCATGTCGCAGCAGTAAATGCTGCACGGGAAAGCAATAGTCAGCGCTAGGGGTCAGGTCATACCTGTAGTCTACAGCCAGTGAGGTTAACTGAGAGTCAGATGGAAGAACCAACAATGATAGTTGACATAGCTGGTAGGAAACAAACATTTCTTGTAGATACAGGGGCGGCCAGATCTGTGATAACCTCTCCTTTTAATCTACAGGTGACCAGTAAAACCATTCCAGCTATGGGAGTAACGGGAAGAGTGTTACATTATCCTCTAACTAAACCCGCTGAAGTTACTATCGGGCCTCTGCATACTAAGCATTCGTTCCTCTTGGCTGCAGCGGCTCCTACTAACTTGCTAGGGAGAGACTTGTTATGTAAAATGGGATGTGTTATATACTGCACTTCAGATGGTGTGTTCCTAGATATACCCGAGAAGGTCGCTCATGAGGTACAGGACATATTGGACACCCCTCAAAGGTTAATGTTACACTCTACTGTTATAGAACACAGTCCATCTCAAGTAAAGGGGATGTTGCTGGAAATACCAGGTTCCCTATGGACCAGAGATGGACAGGACACTGGACTGATGGCAAACGTAGCCCCTGTCATGGTCAATCTAAAAAGTGGTAGGATAGCTCCAAAAATCCCACAGTATCCATTAAATCCGGAGGTGGAACTAGGGGTATATCCTGTTATTGAGAGGCTGTTACAAAAAGGGATTTTAATTCGTACAGCCAGTACAGCAAATAGTCCCATTTTCCCTGTGAAGAAGAATGGGGGGAGGGGCTATAGATTAGTCCAGGACTTAAGGGGAATTAATAAAGTTGTTGAGAGCCAATTCCCCGTAGTGCCGAATACAGCTGTCATCCTCATGCAGATTCCACCGTCTGCCAGTCATTTTACTGTCATTGATCTATGTTCTGCTTTCTTCTCAGTCCCTCTTCACCCTGACTGCCAATACCTTTTTGCATTCTCCTACAGGGGAGTGCAATACACATGGACCAGACTACCCCAGGGGTTCATTGACAGCCCCAGTATTTTCTCCCAAGCCTTACATGACTGTTTGCAATCCCTTCAACCCCACAATGGGTCTGTTCTAATTTAATATGTGGACGATTTGTTGTTGTGCTCTGATTCTTTTATGTCATGTTTACATGATACTAAATTGTTGTTGCTTCATCTTTCACAAACAGGGCACAAGGTGGCAAAGGATAAATTACAGCCATGTCAGACTAAGGTCAAATACTTAGGACACTGCCTCACTAAGGGGCTAAGACACTTGACAACCGACAGGATTGAGGCCATACAACACATGACTCTGCCGCAGAGCCAGAAGCAGATTCGTACTTTCCTGGGGATGTGTGGATACTGTAGATCCTGGATCCCAGGTTTTTCTATTCTGGCATTACCATTGCAGGAGCTAGTCTCTTCCTCAAAACCAGAACGTGTTGTACACACAGAAGAGTCAGAGCAAGCGTTTTTTAATCTTAAAGACAGTCTGACTAGAGCACCTGCATTGGGAATACCTGATTATGAAAAGCCTTTTCAGCTATTTTGTACAGAAGCTGATGGTTGTGCAGCAGATGTCCTCGCACAGAAACATGGTGACGCTAGCAAACCGGTAGCATACTACAGTGCACAATTAGACAATGTGGCAAGATCACTCCTAACATGTCTCAGAAGTGTAGCAGCAACGGCTCTTCTGGTAAGTAAGAGCGAGGACGTAGTATTAGGACATAATTCAACTATCTATACACCCCATGCTGTATCAGCTATGTTAAATTCAGCCCAAACCAGACATGTTTCTTCAGCTAGATTCACAAAGTGGGAACTAGCCCTGATGGCACCCTCAAACATCACCATCAAATGATGTAGCACCTTAAATCCAGCTACATACCTTCCGTATGTGTCTCTAGAGACACAAAGGGTGGGAGGTGAGGAGACCCTGGTTGATGATGAGTTAGGCAAGAATACTGACACGCATGACTGTAGGGAACACCAGAATCAGACCTTTACTGCAAGGCCCGACATACGTGACACCCCCTTAGAAAATGTAGATTTTACGTTTTATACAGACGGAAGTTGTCATAGACAGACAGAGACGGGAGAGCTATGTACTGGTTACGCTGTTGTAGACGATCACAATGTGGTAGAAGCTGAACCCCTTGGCCCACCTCACTCAGCCCAGGTGGCGGAACTAGTAGCACTAAGGAGAGCGTCTGAATTGGCAGAGGGTAAATCAGCCAATATATATACTGACTCTAGGTACGCCTTCGGGGTAGTGCACGATTTTGGGGCCCTTTGGCGTCTTAGAAACTTTACGACAGCAGCAGGTACACCAGTGGCACACTCACAACACATAAAAGGACTTCTGACAGCGATACAGTTACCTAGAACAGTAGCCGTTATAAAGTGCAAAGCCCATACCTTTGAAGAAGACCCAGTGTTATTGGGCAACAACAGGGCAGACAAAGCTGCTAAATGGGCAGCAGGGCAACCTATGACTGTATCGACCGAGAATATGATGGTTTTTCAGACATTAGACATGCAGAAATTAATTGAAATGCAAGATTTGTGTTCCCTGCAGGAAAGGGCGGTCTGGAAGGCGAAGGGATGTGGTCAAGAGTCCTCAGGACTCTGGAGGGATGGACAAGGTAAGCCGGTAGCTCCCCGAACATACTATCCAAGCCTGGCTGAAGCAGCACACGGTCTGACTCACCTGGGTAAAGAAGGTATGTGCAAACTGGTGAGAGCATACTGGTGTGCTCCTGGGTTATCCTCTCAGGCTGGTAAGAAAGCAATGTCATGTCTTACTTGTTTGAGGAAAAATGTTGGGAAAACTATTCCAACTGAGCCATCCCACATCCCTCCTACAGACGGACCTTTTCAGGTAATACAAATTGACTATATCCAATTACCACCGTGCAGAAATCTAAAGTATGTGTTAGTGTGTATTGATGTGTTTTCCGGTTGGGTAGAAGAATATCCGGCAGCCACTAATACTGCTGTGTTCACTGCAAAGAAAATTGTACAAGACTTTGTGTGTAGGTTCGGTATCCCTAGAATCATTGAAAGTGATAGGGGTACCCATTTTACTGGTGATATCTTCCAAAATATGTGTAAACTCATGGTAATCGGTAGCAGACTTCACATCCCTTACCGACCACAAGCCAGTGGTAAGGTGGAGAGAGTAAACGGTACTATAAAGAACAAGCTTGGTAAGATAATGGCTGAAACTGGGTTGGCATGGCCAGAGGCTTTGCCATTGGTCCTCCATAGCATTCGGACCACTCCTAGACCTCCTCTTAATCTGTCCCCCTTTGAGATACTGTTCGGAAGACAGCCTCATTTGATCGTGAGTCCACAAGACGACTTGAAGTGTAATAATGAAGTGACTGTACAATATCTTATAAGAATGAGTAGACAGCTAAAGCAACAACAACAAAAACTAAAAATGCTGTCACCTGGTATGCCAGAAACGAACAGTCATGATGTTGAACCTGGAGACTATGTTATGATCCGCAATTTCTTACGTTCAGATTGTTTAACAGACCGTTAGGAAGGCCCGTACTAACTGCTGCTGACCAGTACTACATCACTGAAGGTTGCAGAGAGAGACACTTGGGTCCATTTCACCCACTGTAGGAGAGTCCATAATCCGGAGAAAGTGCAAGATAAAACTAAGACCGACGGCATAGATCTGTCACTTGTGAGTCTGTTCCGGGAGACCTAAAGCCTGCAGTTGAGACACCTGAACCAGAGACGTTGCCCCAGAACTATCTTTCCAGCGATGGAGTGGCGGTTTTTGTTTTTCTTTTGTTCCAGGATTTTCCTTGTTTTTACTCTTTCTAGGACATTCTATTTTTGTGAAGGAGGATGGAGGACGGAGGAGAGTTCTGGTAGTGATACGGATGAGATGGAGGCAGAGGAAAAGTTATTAGGATACTCAGAGCAGCCCATTATCAAACTTGGTCCGGGGGTTATGAAAAGGTCTGCTAGCTCAGGAACTCGGAGGCAGTGTGAGGGGCTATTGTCTGATGAGTATTGTATCTGCAAGTTCTGCAACTCCCTAGTTGAAGAGAGATGCATCCAACGATGCCAGTCATCCAATACTCTGAATATAGGCGGGCATCCTTTGGAGGATTATCACTCCCTGGTGGGTAAGGTGCTAAACCAGACCGAGTGTTGGGTGTGCTCTCACGTGCCACAAGGGCAGCATAATATAGGACTAGTGCCATTCCCTCTAAACATATCCGAAATACTCGAATTGAGGGGTGGGAGGCCCATAGACGGGAGGTACAATAACACTAGGTCCCCTAGTCTGACGCTTCAACAATACTCAATAGGCAGATCTTTGCTGTGCCTAAATATATCTCATGCAAAGCGCTTGAAGAATTGGGAGGCTGACCTATCAGATCAGACAATGGCTCACCACACTCATTTTAGAGGGAGACTCACAAGGTCACTACTAGGCAGGAATGTTGATGGAAGTCACAAATTAGGGCGTATAACCAAACATAAGAAGGTATCCATTGGAAAAGTCTCTACAGATAAATGTAAAAATGTCATTAATGCCGACACGTGTCTAGAGCAAATGGAGACACTAGGCATGGGTAGTTTTATCAAAACTCTGTGTGATATAATTCATGGGCATACTGTTCCTTATGTTCTCCCTGATGATGTGTATTTTGTTTGTGGAAGGAAAGCTTATTCCTGGGTGACTCCGAGTTCCAAGGGCTTGTGTTTCTTAGCTAAACTGGTTCCTGAAATCATGACTATTACTCATGAAGAAATGGTTGGTATTCACAAGACTACATCACCACCATACATACACACACATTATGAACACCGTGGCAAGAGAAATAGGATTCCTGGTGAGGAACCCATAGCTGCAAAATTGATTAGTGAAACTGCTGGTTTCCAAGTTATGGTTGCTCTAGATCTCACCAGGACCCCTCGGGGAACATTAAACTTTAAATATATCCAAGACCTAGCTAAATTAATAGATAATATCACCGAGATGTATGATGACACTTTCAGGTATACTGGAAGGGAGATACAAGCGTACAAGAAGGAGTTGGTGCAACATAGGCTGGTACTAAATTATCTCACTACTATTACTGGTGGGTACTGTGTAACACTGGCCACCCAGTTCGGTGTCAAATGTTGCACGTACATCACTAATAATACGAAATTTTGCAGCTGAAATGGGAATTTCGAAAGAGTCACAATTCTTCATTATATGAGGTCGGGGAGAAGGTGGCGGGTTGGTTCTCGTGGTTGAACCCTGTGAAATGGTTCTCCGGTCTGGGGGAGTGGGTACAGGAAATGGTTGCTAGTGTAGGTAAGCTCCTTCTCCTTATACTGGGTGTCATCTTAGCAATTGGTTTAGTTGTCAAATGTGTTCCTACTGTGTTGAAGTGTGGAAAACAGTCTCATAGGAGTAACACTGAGAAAGAGACTGAAAGGGTGGTGCCAGATACCGAGATCATGGTCTGTGAAGAAGCATTGTATAATACTGAACTTAAAACGGTGATTGGGTGATAGTTTATTACACTATCAAAGGGTGGAGCTGTCGAAGTCAGCAAATTGGATAAAGTCATTTCAATTAAAGTCGAGCAAACTTGGTTGTCTTTGTCTGAAAGGATGCGTACGGTATGCTACGGCGTAAAAGGGCACGCTACGGCGTGAAAGGGCGTACGCATCCACTACACGTTGTAGCAACAGTAATTGGTCTTTTACCATACATTTGCACAAACACGCATACTTATAAAATAGTACACATTAATGGTAGGTGCAACACATAGTCAGTTAAGTCGAAATATAGTAGTATTTATATGTTATATTAAAGTTACATGCATATTAATCAAATATACGGAACAGGTTGAAGGAATCATATCATGAGTGGTATCATAATAAACCACTTTACATTTCCTACTGTTTGGTTCACTCTGCGAAGGAATCGCAGAGTGCATACACAAGTTATGAATGATAGGGAATTATGAACTACTTAAGACTAAGGAATCTTGGCGGGAAGAGCCGAGCATACCCCCTGGAGAGATGACCCCCTCCTTTGGATTCCTTAGGATAAACTAGCCAATGATTGACAACCCCTTGGACCTTCCGGAAACCTGGACCAATAGATGCAAGCTATACCATCTTCATTGTATTACTGTATTTATGTGTGTATATAAGCAGCAGCTTCACATCTAGTGTTCAGACATCTTGTCCCCAGACTTCAGGATTAAATGACTGCACACTGGATCCAGAGCGCCTGCGATAAGTAACGGCTGTATTTATTATCACTTTGTTTGAGCATATTATTCTACTATTTGCGAATAAATCTTTGTGCGTTGGAAACACAAATCGAGGTTCGACAATCGTTATTGGTTAGCGACAATACGCACATAACAGCTGGAATTACTGGGAAGCGTGACCGCCGACCCGGAAGTACGCCCGGTTGCCTGGCAACCGGGCGCTCGGCAACAGAAGCAGACGTCCGTCTCTGTGTGGCAGACATAGCACAGGGACGGCGTCTGACAGTACCTCCTCCCCTACTTTGTTGGATAGATCTTTGTTTGAGGAACTGTTTTAATAGCCGTGGGGCTTGGAGATCTTCTTGGAGATCTTCTTTTTGCACCCAGGATCTCTCTTCTGGCCCAAACCCTTTCCAATGTACTAAGAATTGGTGTCGTCCATGGAGGATACGGGAATCCAGGATGCGACTCACTTCAAATTCTTCACCTTCCGTGGTACGTACAGGAGCTGGACGATGAGGCGACTGATGAAACTTATTGAGTACAAGTGGTTTGAGAAGAGAGACATGAAAGACATTGTGGATCTTCAGGGAAGGAGGTAACCGGAGTCTGTAGGTTACTGCATTGATCACATGTGTTATGGAAAAGGGGCCAATATAACGGGGAGCCAATTTTTGAGAAGGTACTCTTAATTTGAGGTTACGTGTGGATAACCATACTTTGTCGTGAACCTGTAAAAGAGGGACCAGTCTCCGATGGCGGTCTGCTGCTTGCTTATAGCGTTGAGAAGTCTCTTGAAGTATAGTTTTAGTATTATACCAAATCTGGGAAAGGTTCCGCATGAAATCCTCTACTGCGGGAACTGACGAGGAACCTTGGCTGGAGAAATCTGGGAGGGTGGGTTGGGATCCATAAACAATAAAAAATGGAGAGGCACCAGTAGACTCGTGATGATGGACATTGTGAGAAAACTCTGCCCAAGGTAAGAGATTAGCCCATTCTGCTTGGCTGTCTGAAGAAAAACATCATAAGAAGACTTTGAGATCTTGGTTAACCCGCTCCGTTTGGCCATTGGTTTGCGGATGATAACCGGATGAGAACTTGAGGTCAGAACCAAGTATTTTACAAAAGGCCCTCCAGAATTTGGAAACAAATTGCACTCCACGGTCTGAGATGATTTCACGAGGGCATCCATGGAGTCTAAATATTTCTTTAATGAAGATAGGAGCCAACTGAGAAGCAAATTGTAGAGCGGACAATAGTACAAAGTGGGCCATTTTAGAGAATCTTTCCACAACAACCCAAATAGTGGTGCATCCATTGCTGGAGGGAAGATCAGTGATGAAATCCATGGATATGCTTTGCCAAGGAAAATCTGGAATGGGAAGTGGTTGAAGGAGCCCAGAAGGGGCCAACCTGGGGTTCTTACAACGGGCACATGTATCACAGGAAGCCACAAAACTTCATACATCCGAATGTAGAGCCGGCCACCAATATCTCCGAATTCGTAAGTTTTCTTAACACCGGCGTGTCCTGCCAATTTGGAGGAATGTGCCCACCGGAGAGCTTTGATTCGTAAATTAGGTTCCAAGAAGGAACAGCCCCTAGGGGGTGTTTTGGCCGTGGTTTTGGTAAGGGCGATAACCCTGGTCGGAGTAAGAATGGGTATAGGTTCCAGAGGAGTACAGAGATCCGTGTTGTCAAAAGATCGAGATAGAGCATCTGCTCGGATGTTCTTGGATCCTGGATGGTAAGTCAGGATGATGTTAAAGCGTGCGAAGAACGATGCCCATCGAGCTTGACGTGGATTGAGGCATCGAGCCTCGCTGATATAGAGCAGGTTCTTATTATCGGTAAGAACTGTTACTGGATGACGTGAGCCTTCAAGTAGGTGTCGCCCCTCCTCTAGGGCAGCTTTGATTGCTAGTAACTCTTTGTCACCAATTCCATAATTCTTCTCGTGAGATAAAAAATTTTTGGAAAAGAACCCGCAAGGCAGATGAGAACCGTTTTTGGATTTTTGGAAGAGTACTGCCCCAACACCTATAGCAGAAGCGTCAACCTCCAGAAAAAAGGGTTCAGATTGATCCGGTTGAGAAAGGGCTGGAGCAGATGAAAAGGCCTGTTTCAGGAGATTAAATGCCTTCAGGGCGTCCGAAGACCAATTTCTGGGGTTGGCTGATTTTCGTGTCAGCGCGGTTATTGGCGCAATAATGGAAGAGAACCCTTTAACAAACTGTCTGTAATAGTTGGTGAACCCAATAAATCTTTGGATGGCCTTAGTGCCTTGGGGAAGAGGCCAGTTGGTAATGGCAGATACCTTTTGTGGGTCCATGTTTTATTCTGATCCAGAAACAATGTACCCAAGGAAAGAGATTTGTTCAACTTCAAAAATACACTTCTCTAATTTGCAGAAGAGTTGGTTAGCTTGTAATCGAAGTAAGACTTCCTTAACGTGGTGTCGATGGGAGATAACATCTTGGGAAAAGATTAGGATGTCGTCCAAGTAGACAACGACGAAGTGATATAAACAGTCTTGGAAGATCTCATTAACGAAGGATTGGAAGACTGCGGGGGCGTTACTAAGCCCGAACGGCATAACTAGATATTCGAAAAATGTCCGTCCCGCGTGTTAAACGCTGTCTTCCACTCGTCTCCTTGACGGATCCGTACTAAATTATATGCCCCTCTGAGATCTAGTTTGGTAAAGATGCGGGCTCCACTAATTTTGTCGAAAAAGTCCATAATAAGGGGTAATGGATAACGGTTCTTAATAGTAATCTTGTTTAGTTGCCGATAGTCAATGCAAGGACGTAAGGATCCGTCTTTCTTTTTGACAAAGAAGAATCCTGCTCCGGCCGGAGAAGATGATTTTCTAATGAACCCTCGGACTAGGTTCTCGGATATGTATTGTGACATTGCCTGGGTCTCTGGTAAAGACAGGAGATAAGTCCTACCACGAGGAATCTGTTTTCCCTGAATTAAATCAATCGGACAGTCCCACGGGCGATGGGGTGGAAGAATCTCTGATTTTTACTTGGAGAAGACGTCCTTAAAGGTTTGATAGACCGAAGGTAATGTGCAGGTTTTAGAATTCGTCTGAGTATGACAAACTTGAAAACGTGGTGAGGAGATACACTGATTATGACACTGCGGGCCCCAGGAAATAACCTCAGCACAAACCCAAGCAAATTGAGGAGAGTGGGTCCGGAGCCAAGGAAGACCCAGTATTAGTGGGTTAATTGACTGTGGTAACACTAGAAATTGGATCCACTCTTGATGTAAAGCTCTTACCAACAGTTGAACCGCACTCGTGATGCTGGAGATGACACCGTTGCTGACACGGTTACCATCCACGGCAGTGAGGGTAAGCGGTTGGGGCAGATCTTGGATGGTCAATTGGAGAAGTGAAGCAAGAACTCCGAGATAAAATTTCCTGCAGCACCAGAATCCACGAAGGCAGAGGTTCGCTGGGGTCCTTTAATGGTCAAAAGCTGGACAGGCATGAGAAACTCGAGATTGGAGGTGGAGTAGAGAGTGGAAACGATGACTCCTAAGGCAGCCTCCCTCTTACCGTCTAGGAGGAGGCGTTTCCCGGTCTCTTGGGACAGAGACTTAAAACATGACCAGACTCCCCACAATATAGACATAATCTCTGCTTGAACCGTCTCTCGCGTTCTTCAGACGTTAGCCTGGAGTGGCCAAGCTGCATAGGTTCTTCTGTGGAAGATATGGGATTTTGAAATTGGGGAGCCAAATGGGGAGTCCGTCTTGTAGAGGATCTTTCTGAAATTCTCTCTCTGAAACGAAGATCGATCCTGATACATAATGAAATAAGGGAGTCTAACTCCGAGGGGAGTTCTCTGGTAACCAGCTCGTCCTTGATTCGGTCGGTAAGACCCTGCCAAAAGGAAGCAATGAGGGCCTCATTATTCCATCGAAGCTCAGAGGAGAGGGTCCGAAATTGTACGGCATACTGACCGACAGACATAGAACCTTGTCGCAGGGTTAAGAGGATAGAAGCAGCAGATGAGACTCGACCCGGTTCATCGAAAACCTTCCGGAACATGTCAATAAAAGCCGCGGAATCCTCCAGCAAAGGGTCATTGTGCTCCCATAATGGGGAGGCCCAGGCCAAAGCTTGCCCACTAAGTAGCAAAATTATGAAGGCTACCTTGGTACGTTCAGAGGAGAATGCTGAAGAGTTATACTCAAAGTGAATGGCACACTGGTTAAGGAACCCTCTACATCTTTTTGGATCTCCGTCAAACTTATCTGGAGAAGGTATTCTCAATCCAGTAGTAGCAGCTAGAGGAGGAGCAGGAGCCACGGGAGCCACCGCAGAGCGAGAGGGAGCCTCGGATGGTTCCGTAGGAGGAGTTTGTTCCGCCCGTAGAGAGTCCAGGCGAGATAGAATTCCCTGAACACACTGGAGTAAACGAGCCTGGTCTGCCTCCTGCTGTTCCACTCGGCGACCCAGGTGGATAATGAGATCCCGAGTTGTAGGTTTACCTTTTCCATCTGACATCATGGCCAGAGTATACTGTCACAGATTTGGGTATTTGCTTACTGGTTTTTGCACTACTCACCAAAGAGGCGCGGAGTCTAACATGTTCCTGGTCTTCACCAGGGAGCCCCGCAAGGGAGTGTGGTCTTAGCTGCGGGGAGCACGCAGGTCGCAGTCCTCAGAGGGAGTAACCAGTGAAGCAGTAGATGAAAGCGGTGTCGTACAGGCCGGGTCCAAACCGAGAAATCAGGAGATGCCACAGGGGAAGTTCAAAGCCGTAGTCAGGGTAGCCGGGTCGGGGTCAGAAGCACAGGAGGAAGTATTCAATCAAGCCGAGGTCAAGTTCACAGGGAGCACAGAACAGGAGTAGTCAGTAACAAGCCGGGTAATACACAGGAAGCGCTGGAGAACGGTACACAGGAACGCTGGAGCTAGGATGAGTTCTAATACTCTGGCACTCACCATGTGCCAGAGTAAGGCTTTTATACAGCTGTAGTCGAATCAGTGGTGACGCTAAACACCACCGCCGGAATTACTGGCTAGGCAACGGAACGCGTGACCGCCGACCCGGAAGTACGCCCGGTTGCCTGGCAACCGGGCGCTCGGCAACAGAAGCAGACGTCCGTCTCTGTGTGGCAGACATAGCACAGGGACGGCGTCTGACACCTGGACATATTTATTAAATGGTAATGTTCACCAAGGTGTACATCACAGTTACAATGAACAAATAAACGTTTTATTTTTATTACATTAAATTGGGATAGCTACCGCTGGCAATAGGACCATCTATTGACACAATGCAGTAGCAGGATCAGTAATATTCCTTACACCAGGTCTCAGGACTTCATTGTAGACCCACTATCCGCAAACACTGGGATATTTTAAAGAAAGACCCCTTATTAAATAATATACTTATGGCCAAACCAGTAGTTATCTTCAGGAAAAATAAGAATCTTAAAGCTCACCTAGCCCCGAGTATGCTCACAGAAGATAAAAAAAAACAGTCACCAGCCCTTTTCTGGCTATGAAAGAGTTTAATAAATGCAACCACTGCAGTATTTGCGGATTTGCCAACCCGCTGAAAAGAACTTTCAGTAATCATAATAATAGTAAGGAATATCAGATAAAACAACTTATGAACTGTCTCACAACTATGGTTGTATATTTATTAGAATGCTCCTGCGGTTTAAAATATGTGGGAAAATCACGAAAGAATACAAACAGCTATTCCACGCCAACTACACCCCCCTATTTGACTCAATAAAAAGAGACCTGGCCAGATGGGACTCGCTTTTTGTCTCCTGGTTTGGTAGGATTAGTGTGATAAAGATGAACGTTCTGCCTAGAGTCTTGCATCTTTTCCAGACCTTACCCATTCCAATCCCAGGTACCTTTCTAACGAATCTGCAATCTTCATGCGGTACATTTATCTGGCAAGGGAAAAAATCGAGACTCAAAAGGTCCTGCCTAGCCAAGCCCACCCAGTCAGGGCGATATGGACTTCCGCTCTTTGAGCGCTACTATCATGCAGTTAACCTCAGTCACATCATTTCCTGGCAGTCTGCTCCGGGGATCAAGAGATGGGTCGATCTAGAGAACGCACATACACCAGATCACAATCTGAATTCGCTCCCCTGGCTCCTTAGAGCTCAAAGGCCGGCCTCAGTGTACTCGCACCCCTCCATACAGTTCACACTCAATCTATGGGACAAGCTCCATAGAAAGTGGGAGCTCACCTTATTTCCTTCTCCTCTTACTCCACTGTGGCATCACCCGGATTTTCCAGCAGGAAATATGCGGTGGTTCTCGCGCCCCTGGCAAAAGGCTGGTATCACTCAGTTTTCTCACATTATGGGAGATTTTGCTCCCCGCACTTTCCCGGATCTAAGAGAAAAAAAGGGCCTTCCTTCGTCCTTACATTTTGCTTACACTCAAATCCGAAGCTTTATTCAATCACTCTGTAGATCTTCCAAGCTACGTACCCTTACTCCTTTTGAGAGGAGCTGTGTGTATAGGCCAGGAGATTCAGGACTAATATCCCTGATATATCATAATTTCCTGGAACCAAAATCTGACACTGCGGAATCGTTTGGGGTGGCATGGCTTCGGGACACTGGTAGAGCTCTGGATCAGAAGGGATGGTCCCGGCTACGGGTGAGAATCTCCAAAATCTCCATTAATACTTCAATACGAGAAAACACATTTAAAGTATACACAAGATGGTATCTAGTGCCTTCAAAGCTCCACATAATATATCCGGGTACTTCTGACTCATGCTGGAGAGGGTGTGGGGAGGTGGGCTCATTCTACCACATCTGGTGGACATGCCCTAGAGTTTCAAATTTGTGGTCCCAGGTGGCTGACCTAATGACAAGAATTTTAGAGGTTGAGGTTTCACCTGACCCAATGGTTATGCTGTTATGCTCCCGGGTCGAAGGCCTAACCAAACAGGCAGATAGACTTGTTCAACACATTTGTGCAGCTACTCGCCTACAGATAGCGAAGGAATGGAAGTCCCTTCATCCACCCAGCCTCCAAAGTGTAATCTCTCGTGTGTGGTACATGGCTTCCATGGAATACATCACCAGCCTTCTCCACAACAAAATTATAAATTTCAAAAAGGGATGGAATTTCTGGTATTCTTTTCATCAAGCAAATATGCCCGCTACTTAAAAGGTTGTTTCTTCAGAAGCTCTTACCAGGTCCTTACCCCCCCCCCCCCCCCCCCACCACCCCTCCCCCCTTTCCCCTCTTTTTCCCCCTTACTTCTCTCTCTAAAAAATAAAAAAATAAAGCAGCATCGATTTATAGTTCCAAGGCAGCTGAATCTTCCATAATCTTTGATTGGGTCAGCCTATTTCCTCTCTATGGGTTAATTTACTGCTTCCTTTTATGTTTAGGAATTTGTTTAACAATATGTCATTTGCCTGACTTTCTTCCCGTTTCTCAATTGTCATGTTCTGGCCCTTAAGTTCAAATGTTTTTCTTCCCTGTTATTATCTGCTATATGGAACTTCTGTTTTTTTTTTTGCATAAATAAAGAGTTTAAAAAAAAAAAAAAATATGTGGGAAAAAAAAAACGACCTTTAAAATTGAGAATTCAAGAACATATAAGGAATATTAAGAATAAGCTAGAAAGCCATTGAGTACCTTGTGATTTCCTACAAATACATAATTGGGGAACTGAATTTCAGAGCCATTGAACATGTCATCTGGGGGTCAACAGGGTATTTATGTTATACTTTATTGTAATTTTATTATGTATACACCTAGAAACAAGGTTTCACTTATTATATCGACAATCCTGTCATACATCCAGTACAGTCACTTTCCCTTACCCAATATGGCCACCCCTTTATCATTTATTGAAACTTGCCTACACTTAAAATATCTACCTAACACAAATTATTAAAATGTCAAAACCTAACTCGCCTCTTACACTAGAGATCTGATGTTAGGACACCCACACCACTGCCTTCTGTACTGAACATTCCACTTATATCAACACGGTCACAAATAGTAATACACGCCTTGACCCTTGACAGTGCTAGGGCGCATTCGCATGATGACGTCACTTGGTATCTACGACGCCGGTGCAAGATGGCGCCACACACGGTATTTAATCTCAAAGCACTATCAAACTGTAACTGATAAGAGCTAAATTAAAGAAACGATAGCTGAGGAATGAAGGGCTTCACCTTTTTTTCTCTCACTGTGCTATGATGGCAACATTACTCGCCACTTCTGGGATTGCTGTTGATATTCCCTGGCCACTGCCATATACATTAGGGTCTTATAGTGTGATTGTGATACTAGATACATATTCATATATATATATATATATATATATATAAAAATATATATATATACACATATATATATATATACATATACACTATCTATAAATATATTGATATATATGTATATATATACACATATATATATATATATATATATATATATATATATATATATATACACATATATATATATATATATATATATATATATATATATATGAATGAATGAATGAATGAACATAGGAGGAGAAGCGCCAAACATAGTGTGATACCAAAATATTATGACATATAAATTTAAAGTGGCCGCGTACCAAAAGACAAATAAATCAGGCTTATCTGGTTTTGTAATTCAATTAGAATCCAGATCCTTCTCGATAGATGTATAGCAGGTCCACACTAAAACTCGAGGAAATACAGCAACATAGTGTAATACGCCCAAATAGCAGTAATTAAAAGGTTTATTACAAATCCAAAAAGCATACAAATGCCCGTACATCAAATAAAATATTAGATAGCTTATCTGAACAGTTACTCCGGTGCCAGTGCTCCCATATCAGAATTCTGAAGACATAGGACAAAGTTTCAAACAGCGATCCAGAGAACTTGACAGACACCTCCTTCACCTTATATATATATATATATATTGTAAAAAAGGGAGCCATTTTTCTGACAAGAGGCAGAGAAAGTATACAAACAGAATAAAACATTGGCACAGTTATGCACCTAGGTTGAGATTAAACCAGGTAAAAATGTATGTGTAGTTTAAAGTTTGTTAACTTACATGATTTCCTCTCAGCAAACAGACAGGGTGTGTCTGGGCAAACAGAGCCACTGATGGGTGTTTTCTTTTAAAGAGAAGGTGGGTGTGTCACCTGTCCATCAAGCTAAGGCTGGGGGAGGAGTAACATGTATAAAAGCTTGTTTGTGCCATTTGTTCAGGGAGATCAACGCTGGGTAAGCTGGCTGGTCTTGAGAAAGCTGAGCTATGTATAGCTAGCGTTTAGGGTCTCCAAGTATTGTTGTGAAATCTGTACGGTGTCAAAACATTTACCATCCTGACAATAAAACTACATAAAAAGGAAGAAGTTGTTCGCGTGTGCTTCAGCAGTAGCGGGCTCTTGCCACAAGTGGTGTCAGAAGTGGGATACTCCGGGAAGCAAGTTTCCGCTACCCAACCCGCGCAGACGTCAACATGGAGGAATTACTGAGAACCCTCGTGAATGTGGCCGCTGCGCAGCAACAGCAGCAAGCTCAGATGCTACGAGTTGCCGAGGCACATGTGGAAAACACAAGGCTCTTAAGAGAAGAGTTAAGCCAGATGAGACATGACAGAAATGAACCACTTGGTCCTGTTCTCCAGAAAATGTCGCTAGGTGATGACATAGAAGCATATCTGGTGTCCTTTGAGAGACTTGCAAAAAGGGAAAAATGGCCTCCTAAAGATTGGGCTGAGAGGCTGGCGCCATATCTGACTGGTGAAGCTCAGCGAGCTTATATGGATCTAGATAAGGAACGGGCCTCTGACTATCTGTGCCTAAAGTCTGAGATATTGGCTCGCATTGGAGTTTCCGGGTCAGGCCGAGCCCAGCGCTATCACCAATGGTGCTATGTTAAAGAAAAAGTGGTCAGAGCGCAAGTGGCTGAGCTTTCTAAAATCTTAAAGAAATGGCTGCAGCCTGAGGAGAATTCGCCTTCTCGGATAATTGAAGTTCTGGCGATAGATCACTGCATCCGGGGGCTTTGCAAAGGTGGGTTCTGCAATCAGACCCAAAAACTTATGAAGAGCTTGCCACCGTGGTGGAAAGGTTTTGTGCGCTACAGCAAATGACTAAAGAACCTGCATTTGTGCCAAAGCCGCTGCCACGCCAAAAGCCAGGTTTGACAATCTTTGCTACAGGGCCCAATGGCAAAACTGCTACGGACAGAGGGCCAGGTGCAAATCTGTCTAATCTGAAGTGTTGTGAATATGGTGAGCCAGGCCACTTTAAGGCAGAGTGTCCTAAACTACCGGAACCCATGGACTGTTCCGTGGCACATATTGGGCCTGCATTTCCAAGCTGTTTTACCATGAGTCCCACATCAGGAAGTCCTTGTTTGTTTCAGGTGACTGTGCTAATCAACCAAAACCTTGTTCTGGCCTTGGTTGACTCGGGAAGTGAACTCTCATTGGTTTCCAGCTCTGCCTTACCCAAAACCATAACTTCTCGGTTGCCCAAGGTGAAGGTTCTTTGCGTACATGGCACAACAGAGGAGTATGAAAGAACAATACTACCAGTCACACTCAAAGACAAAACTGTTATGGTGGTAGCTGCCATAGCACCTAAATTCCCATATCCACTCATTTTGGGGCGAGACTTCCCACTGTTTAATGATGTCCTCGGTGAGCGGATCCGGCCGGACATGCCAGCAATTGATGCAACGGTCGGAAGCCCGGTCTTAAAGGAACCGCCTAAGAATCCACAACATCTGGGCATCGATCTTTGGGAACCGCCAAACCGGAATGCCATCCTGGGAGTTACAGCAGGAGTTCCACAAAAGCATCCACCTGCGGGGAAACATGGACAGTCCAAACTAGCATTGGTCGGTGATGTCGCAGATGAGCCCACCTCGCCTGTCAGTGAGGAAACGGACTAGTCCGCAATACCAATTTTGTTTCCTTTGTAGGACTTTGCTCGAGACCAAATTAATGATGCCACTTTGGATCATGCCTTCAAAAGTGTGACTGAGGTAAATGGGGTAGCAAAAGCCGCCCAGCCTGCAGAAGGTATACCATATTTTATTGTTAAAAATAATTTTCTGTATAGAGTTGCTACTGTACAGGGGGAAAAAGTAGAACAATTAATGGTTCCTCAGGTCCATGTAACCCTAGTGTTAAAAGCAGAACATACACATGTCTGTGGGGGACACCTAGGGGAGGATAAAACACGGGAACGAGTTCTGCTTAGGTTTTACTGGCCCAGTGTACACATGGCAGTGAAAAAGTATTGCCGGTCATGTCCCATTTGTCAGAGAATCTGTCCCAAACCCATGTACAGGGCACCTCTCATTCCAATTCCAATAGTACAAGTTCCCTTTGAACGGATAGCTATGGACCTTGTGGGGCCACTGGAAAAATCAGCACGTGGGCACCAATATATACTAGTGGTGCTTGACTATGCAACCAGGTATCCAGAGGCAATTCCCCAACGAATCATAAAGTCCAGCACCATAGCTAAGGAACTTGTATTGATGTTTACACGCTTGAGAATACCCAAAGAAATTCTCACAGATCAGGGTACTCCATTCATGTCTAAACTGATGAAGGACATGTGCCAGTTGCTAGGGGTTTGTTACACTTACCCGCTCGCCGCGCCGCACTTCCGGGTAGTCCCGGCGGCGATCACATGACTTGGAGGCGGGGAATTCAAATGTTATTTCTTCCTGCTCTGACACACTACCTGTGTCAGAGCAACGAGTTATCTGCGCCTGGCTTACTCCCGGGTGAAACTCCCCTATGTATTCTGTGTTTCCTGGATTTGGATTACTCTGTGTACCGACCTGGCAAGTTTCCTGACTACTCCATTGTTTATTCCCTGGCACCTCCGTTTGGATTACTCTGTGTACCGACCTGGCAAGTTTCCTGACTACTCTATTGACTACTCCCTGGTACCTCCGCTTGGATTATTCCATGCACCAACCCGGCCTGTTTCCTGACCACTCTACCGTATATCCCTGGTACAGCGTAGCGGAGACTCTCCTGCCTAACAACCCGGATTACCTCGCTTATATCACGGTCAGTGTATTACCGCTTACATCGTGTATGCTACTGTTACCTTGCTGTCCATCTCATAGATCCTTGTCCTTACGTTGGTAGGCTAACCTGGGGGCCGCGACCTGCGGTTCTCTGGCAGCAAAACCCATCCTGCCTTGCGGCGGTTCTTGGAGAAGACCGGGAGGGCCGTTAGACTGCGCGCCCTGGGAAGGCCGGCACTAATACCAGCTAAGGTACTCATCAGATTGTAACAGTTTGCTCTGACCCACCTTTCTATCTGATGGACGGATCGGGAAATCCCTCCGCCAGGGAGTTATTGGAGCATCTTGCTGTTCGGGTAGAAGAGCAAGAGAAGAATCAGGCACAAATACTACAGTTTCTCCAAAACATGTCTGCACGTCTAGACACGTTGCAAAATACTCTCTCAGCCCAGGCGGCCGTACCAGCTCTTCCACCCTCTCATCCACCACAACCCATCTCCTCCCAAGCTAGTGCTGCTGTTCCTGCTACTTCGCAGCTTCGCATTCCCAATCCCCCCAAATTTGATGGGGATCCCAAGGCATGCCGAGGATTTTTAAATCAGTGTGCCATACAGTTCGAGCTTCAGCCCGGGAACTTCCCCACGGAGAAAACGAAAGTGGCCTATATCATTTCCCTGCTATCCGGCCAAGCCCTCGCTTGGGCATCTCCCCTATGGGAGCGTAATGACCCCAGTCTCCATAATTGTGCTACCTTTCTGGAGACCTTCAGATGAATTTTTGATGAGCCAGGACGCGTCTGTTAGGAACTTACCTTGTTCCCGTTCCGCTGCGCTGTCAGCGTGGTCTGACAGCGGTGTCCGATCCGTGCAGCGCTTCTTCTGTTGGCGCTGCCGCACTTCCGGGTTCTCCCTGCTGCCGATCATGTGACTCCTGGGCGGGGAATTCAAACTCCTATATCTCCCCTGCTCTGACACGCTGCCTGTGTCAGAGAAATGTGTTTCCTGTTCCTGGCTACAGTTCCTGTGTCCTGACTCCTGTGAACCTGCTCCCTGTGTATCCCTCTATTCCTCCTACACCTGTGTACCTACTTGGCTGTGACCTGACTATTCTTTGGCTTATCCCTGGCACTACGAACTGGACTATCTCCTGTGTACCGACTCGGCTGTGTTACCAACTATTCTCTGGATCTCCCTCTGGCACCGTATACCTGATACCTTCTGTGAACCGACTCGGCTGTGTTACCAACTATTCTCTGGATCTCCCTCTGGCACCGTATACCTGATACCTTCTGTGTACCGACTCGGCTGTGTTACCAACTATTCTCTGGATTTCCCTCTGGTACCGTATATCTGATATCACCAGTGTACTGACCCGATCGTGTCTCTGGACCCATATCCTGCCACGCACCCATTGGCTCCGTGCATCTACCGGTTACTGTTCCAGACCTACAACGCCTGGAATTAACGGTTAGTGCCTGTACTTGCACCGCTTTGTCTATTTTCTTGTCTGCCTGCCATCACTTAGAACTTTCTCCCTTACGTCAGTAGGCTAATCTGGGGGCCGCGACCTGCGGTTCTTCGGCAGCAAAGTCCACACTACCTTGCGGTGGTTCTTGGTGAAGACCGGAATGCCGTTAGACTCCGCGCCCTAGGTAAGCCTGTGCTAATACTGACTAAGGCATCATAATCGTAACAGCGTCTCTAGCGCAGCTTCTGGCATTCTTCGTCTTCGGCAAGGGTCCCTTACCTTGGGCCAGTATGCCCTTCAGTTTCGTACCATGGCGGCCGAACTACGCTGGAATAATGAGGCATTGGTGGCCACCTTTTGGCAAGGGCTGTCCGACCGCATCAAAGATGAGCTGGCGGGTCACGAGCTCCCAACTACCTTGGATGACCTAGTTTCTCTGTGCAACCAGATTGATATACGCTTCCGTGAGCGCACTCAGGAGAGGGAGAGTTCCCGTTGTGCCGCTTTTCGTTTGGCTCCCTGCTTCCAGAGCGCGGTGGCACTGGAGGAGGAACCGATGCAACTGGGAAGGGCACGTCTTTCTCAGGAGGAGAGAGAAAGGCGTTTTAAGAATCATCTGTGCCTGTACTGCGGAGAACCCGGCCACCTGCTAAACAAGTGTGTCAAGCGCCCGGGAAACGATCAAGCCTAACTGACATTGGAGAGGTCGAGTTAGGTATACGTATTTCTTCTCCAGTGGATTCCAGTTTTTCTGTCCAAACGCTTCTAACTTTTGCTGGTAACCAACATTCCCTTCCTGCACTTATTGACTCAGAAGCAGCCGGAAACTTTATTAGAGCTGATGTGGTTGGGACATTATCTTTACCTACGCTTCCACTGGATCCCCCGATTGCTATTACGGCTATTGACGGAAGCCGTATCACAGGTGGATCTATTAAGATGCGTACAGTCAAGCTATCCCTTCGCATTGGAGCACTCCATACGGAGAATATTTCCTTGCTAGTCTTACCTGAGGTCATCAATCCTTTGATACTCGGTCTTCCTTGGCTCAGACGTCATTCTCCTACCTTGAATTGGCACAAGCCTGAGATTCTTGCCTGGGGTTCAGCTTGTCACTCCCGCTGTCTCCCCAAGATTGTGAGACCCCTTCCTGAGAGTCCTCCATCTCTCTCCACAACTTCGATCATCCCTCCTCATTATCATTCCTTTTCAGATGTATTTTGTGAGGATGAGACCTCCAAGCTACCACCTCACAGACCGTGGGATTGCGGTATTGAACTACTGCCGAATAAATTGCCACCTAAAGGAAGGGTTTTTCCGCTATCATTACCTGAGTCTAACACCATGCCCCTTTACATCACTGAAAACCTTAAACGGGGCTTCATCCGGAAGTCCTCCTCCACGGCGGGGGCCGGCTTCTTCTTCATTAAAAAGAAGGACGGAGGTTTACGTCCCTGTATAGATTACCGTGGGCTTAACGCCATCACCATTAAGAACAAATATCCTCTGCCCTTAATCTCTGAACTTTTTGACAGAATTAAAGGAGCTACCATCTTTTCCAAGCTTGATCTTAGAGGTGCCTACAATTTAATTTGCATCAAGCAGGGGGATGAGTGGAAAACCGCTTTTAATACCCATGATGGACATTTCGAATATTTAGTCATGCCCTTTGGGCTCTGCAATGCTCCCGCAGTGTTCCAAAATTTCATTAATGAGATTTTTCAGGATTTCTTATACCAGTTCGTAGTGATTTACCTAGATGATATATTGATTTTCTCTCCTGACATTATTTCACATCGTGGTCATGTTTCCTTGGTGCTAGAATGTCTGCGTTTACATCATCTTTTCGGTAATTTGGCTAAATGTGTCTTTGAGAAGGATCATCTTCCCTTACTGGGTCATGTGGTTTCTGGTTCTGGGCTATGCATGGATCCAGAGAAGTTGAAGGCAGTTTCTGAATGGCCTCAGCCGATGGGACTCAAGGCGATCCAACGTTTCATCGGGTTCGCTAACTACTATCGACATTTTATTAAAGGCTTTTCTTTGGTGATTGCACCTATTACCGCTTTAACCAAGAAGTCTGTCAAGTCGGGGGTCTGGCCACCTGAGGCAGTAAGGGCCTTTTCCTCCTTGAAGAGAGCCTTCACCTCTGCTCCTATTTTACGTCAACCAGACCCTACCTTCCCCTTCTTCCTCGAGGTTGACGCGTCTTCTGTTGGAGTTGGGGCTATCTTGTCTCAGAAAGACTTGTCTGGAAGATATGCTCCGTGTGGATTCTTTTCCCATAAGCTGTCTGCCGCGGAGAAGAATTATGGTATCGGGGACAGAGAACTTCTGGCCATCAAATTAGCCCTGGAAGCATGGAGACATCACTTGGAGGGAGCTATGTTTTCAGTAACTTTATTTACAGATCACAAGAACCTTCTGTATTTGCAATCTGCTTCCTGCCTGAATCCCCGTCAGGCCAGATGGTCCTTGTTCTTCTCCCGCTTCGATATGATCATCACTTTCAGACCTGGGTCCAAGAATAAAAAGGTGGACGCTCTTTCCCGTTCCTTTGACCCCATGGACACAGAGGAAGAGGTCCCGAGACCTATTCTGGATCCAGAATGTATCCTAGCTACCACTCCTACTCTTCCAGTGATTCCTCGTGGGAAGACCTTTGTCTTGCCTCATCTGCGGACCAAGCTTCTCAAGTGGGCTCATGCCTCTCGATTCTCTGGCCATGCTGGTATCAAGAAAACGTTGGAATTTATTTCTCGTACCTACTGGTGGCCTTCCATGCACTCCGACATCCAGGATTTTGTTGCAGCATGCTCCACTTGTGCTCAGAACAAGGTTCCCTGACAAGCCCCATATGGATTTCTTCAGCCATTACCTATTCCGGATCGTCCATGGAGTCATCTCTCCATGGATTTCATCACAGATTTACCTTCCTCCAAAGGTTTTCCGTAGTATGGGTTGTCGCGGATCACTTTTCTCGAGCTGCTCACTTTATACCTTTAAAGGATCTCCCTTCCGCGCCTGTTCTGGCACAAATGTTCATAGAGGAGATCTTCCGCCTTCATGGCTGTCCTGACGTAATTGTGTCAGATCGCGGAACTCAGTTCGTTGCAAGATTTTGGAGAGCTTTTTCTCGGGTCTGCGGGATCAAGTTGAACTTTTCCTCTGCCTACCATCCCCTGACGAATGGTCTGACTGAAAGGACCAACCAAGAACTTGAGAAATTCCTGAGATGCTTTGTTTCTGCGAAGAATGACAACTGGGTTGATTTGTTACCGTGGGCGGGGTCTGCCCATAATAATCACTCCCATGATTCTACTTCGATGTCCCACTTTTTCGCTCTCCATGGATTCCATCCTAAGATTCCTCCATTTAATGATCAACCCTCATCCGGAGTCCCTGCAGTGGATATACTTTTTCAAGATGCTTCTTCCAGGTGAGATATGATTAAACGCAGACTGCTTCACACCTCTGCCATAAGTAGGAGAGCTTTTGATAAGAAGAGGAGACCATCTCCCTTACTTTCTCCTGGTGACAAGGTATGGCTTTCTACGCGGAATCTTCGTCTGCTAGTTCCTTCAAGAAAATTTGCGCCTCGATTTATTGTTCCTTTTGAGATCTCTGAAGTGATCAATCCGGTGGCTTTCAGGCTTAAATTACCTCCTACTTTAAGGATTCCAAATGTCTTTCACATCTCTCTTCTCAAGCCACTCGTTGTTAACAGATTCTCCTCCTCTAGAAAACCACCTACTGCCATTTCTACGCAAGATCAGGAATTTGAGGTCAAAGAGATTCTAAACTCTCGCATTTCCAGAGGTTCCTTACAGTTCCTGGTTGATTGGAGAGGGTACGGACCGGAGGAGCGTTCCTGGATCCCCGCAGGAGATCTTCACGCTCCCATTTTACTGAGAAGATTCCATGCCAAGTTCCCTCAAAAACCCTGTAGGGCACCCCTAAAGGGGGGGGGTACTGTTACACTTACCCGCTCGCCGCGCCGCACTTCCGGGTAGTCCCGCCGGCGATCACATGACTTGGAGGCGGGGAATTCAAATGTTATTTCTTCCTGCTCTGACACACTACCTGTGTCAGAGCAACGAGTTATCTGCGCCTGGCTTAATCCCGGGTTAACCTCCCCTGTGTTTCCTGGATTTGGATTACTCTGTGTACCGACCTGGCAAGTTTCCTGACTACTCCATTGTTTATTCCATGGCACCTCCATTTGGATTACTCTGTGTACCGACCTGGCAAGTTTCCTGACTACTCTATTGTTTATTCCCTGGCACCTCCGTTTGGATTACTCTGTGTACCGACCTGGCAAGTTTCCTGACTACTCTATTGACTACTCCCTGGTACCTCCGCTTGGATTATTCCATGCACCGACCCGGCCTGTTTCCTGACCACTCTACCATATATCCCTGGTACAAGCGTAGCAGAGACTCTCCTGCCTAACAACCCGGATTACCTCGCTTATATCACGGTCAGTGTATTACCGCTTACATCGTGTATGCTACTGTTACCTTGCTGTCCATCTCATCGATCCTTGTCGTTACGTTGGTAGGCTAACCTGGGGGCTGCGACCTGCGTTCTCTGGCAGCAAAACCCATCCTGCCTTGCGGCGGTTCTTGGAGAAGACCGGGAGGGCCGTTAGACTCCGCGCCCTGGGAAGGCCGGGACTAATACCAGCTAAGGTAATCATCAGATTGTAACAGGGTTACGGCGCTTCACACCTCTGTATACCATCCACAAACAGATGGATTGGTGGAACGCTTTAACCGCACATTAAAGCACATGCTCAGGAAAGCAGTGGCTCAAGATATAAAAGATTGGGACACTCTTATTCCCTATTTGATGTTTGCCATCCGTGAGGTACCTCAAGCTTCAACAGGGTTTAGTCCCTTTGAGTTATTGTTTGGGAGACAGCCCAGGGGTATCTTGGATATGTTAAAAGAAGGGTGGGAGCAGCAAGGTCCCAGGGAGCTAAATCTGGTACAATTTGTGTCACAAATGTATGAGAGGCTAGGAAAGATAGGGCCCATTGTGCAGCAACATAAAGAGGCTCAGGAACGACAGAGGAAAAGTTATGATAAAAGTGCTGTTGTTCGATCCTTTAAGCCTGGGGACAAGGTCCTAGTCTTGGTTCCCACCCAGGAAAGCAAACTTTTCGCCCATTGGCAGGGTCCATATGAAGTTCTAGAGGCTGTCGGTCCTGTCAATTACAGAGTCCGCCAGTTAGGTAGGAGAAGGGAGGAGCAAATATATCATGTGAACCGCCTTAAACCTTAGCATGATGAGGAAACCTCTCCTCAGGTAGTGAGTACTGCCATTGAAAAGTCTGAAGTGCCCATAGAGCCAGCTTTGTCTATTCAGCAGAGACAACAGACTGAAGAAATGATTCGCCGGAACAGGGATGTCTTCTCTTCCATTCCTGGGCGCACTACCTTAATCGAACATGACATTGTCACTGTGCCAGGAGTCATTGTAAAGCAGAAGCTTTATCGTATTCCAGAAGCCTGATGGGTGGATGTGAGGAAGGAGGTCGAGAAGATGCTCCAGTTAGATGTAATTGAAGAGTCCACTAGTGAATGGAATAGTCCCATTGTGCTTGTCCCGAAACCCAATAGGACAATTAGGTTCTGCAATGACTTTAGGTACCTAAACAGTATGTCGCAGTTTGATGCCTATCCGATGCCACATTTGGATGAACTAGTGGAAAATCTTGCTGGTACCAATTATTTAACAACCCTTGATCTAACAAAGGGTTATTGGCAAGTTCCCCTGACTTCCACGGCCAAGCCAAAGACTGCATTTTCCACCCCTGATGGTCTCTATCAATATAAAGTCCTACCCTTTGGGTTGCATGGGGCACCTGCCACCTTCCAAAGGGCCATGAATAAATTGCTACGACCTCACACAGCTTATGCAGACGCTTACCTGGACGATATAGTGATTTATACCCCAGACTAGGGATCACATTTAGCCAAAGTTGAGGCGGTCTTAGCTTCATTAAGGTCAGCAGGATTAACAGCTAACCCAGAGAAATGTGCCATAGCCATGAGAGAAGCCAAATATTTGGGGTACATTGTTGATCGAGGGCATGTAAAACCCCAGCTAGACAAAGTGGAGGCAGTCAAAATTTAGGCTTAGTAGGTTACTACAGGCGGTTTGTAAGCCACTTCGCCACTAGAGCTGATCCACTTACAGACATGTTAAAAAAAAGTTGTCCAGATAGATTAATCTGGTCTGATTCTGCAGAAACCGCCTGGTCTGATCTTCGGTTAGCTCTTTGTTCCTCTCCAGTTCTACAAACACCAGATTTTACCCGGAGGTTCTTCCTCCAAACTGATGCTTCTGGTGTTGGCTTAGGTGCAGTCTTGTCACAGGAGAAGAATGGAGTAGAAAACCCTGTCCTGTACATAAGTCGGAAGTTGCTTCCAAGGGAACAAAAATATGCCACTGTGGAGAAAGAATGTCTCGCCATAAAATGGGCTACAGAAGCTCTGCGCTATTATCTCCTAGGCAGAGAGTTCACCTTAATAACAGACTATGCACCATTAAGATGGATGCAGAACAACCGCGAGGTAAATGCCAAGGTAACCCGCTGGTTCTTGGCACTGCAACCTTTTAAGTTCTCAGTAGAACATAGACCTGGGATTCTGCACAAGAATGCAGATGCATTGTCACGAAAATATGCGCTCCTCGCGAAGTACGCGTCTCCATACTTGGAGACGCTAGGGGGAGGGATGTGTAACAAAGGGAGGCATTTTTCTGACAAGAGGCAGAGAAAATATACAAACAGAATAAAACATTGGCACAGTTATGCACCTAGGTTGAGATTAAACCAGGTAAAAATGTATGTGTAGTTTAAAGTTTGTTAACTCACATGATTTCCTCTAAGCAAACAGACAGGGTATGTCTGGGCAAACAGAGCCACTGATGGGTGTTTTCTTTTAAAGAGAAGGTGGGTGTGTCACCTGTCCATCAAGCTAAGGCTGGGGGAGGAGTAACATGTATAAAAGCTTGTTTGTGCCATTTGTTCAGGGAGATCAATGCTGGGTAAGCTGGCTGGTCTTGAGAGAGCTGAGCTATGTCTAGCTAGCGTTTAGGGTCTCCAAGTATTGTTGTGAAATCTGTACGGTGTCAAAACATTTACCATCCTGACAATAAAACTACATAAAAAGGAATAAGTTGTTCGCGTGTGCTTCAGCAGTAGCGGGCTCTTGCCACAATCTATATATATATATATATATATACAGGGGAGAGTAAGGGTGACTCTTAGGCGACAAAATATTATTGTAAATATAATTGTATGTAGGATGCCACCGCAAAACTTGAGTTGAGGCCAAGAATATAGAGAATAAACAACAAATTGAGACCATGTGGATCAAGTTTCAAGGAAGGAAACTGAAGAGATGCTGGTCATGTGTTCCATTTTATAAATATACCAGATCCTTTTTCTAAGGGCTGCCATGGTGAATGAACTCTGGTTCTTTCTCACCATTAGACAGAGGCTGCACTTAATACGTGTCTTGTAAGCTTAATACGGTGTTTTCAGAGGTAGGGATAGTGGAAGGAATATGAATTTTGGTTGAAAAGGGAGGTCAATGGTGGGGTAAAAGTAACAATAAGTACACGAATCTCCGACTGGGCAAGACCACCAGATATGTAGGAATGAACGCACTTCTTGACAGTCTCTCCAACAAAGGGAAGAAGTTCTAGGAAAGAATTTATGAAACTAGGCCAGGATCAAGTCAATGGTAAGGAATCTGTATGCATTTTCTTTAACTAACTTTAATGGATGACTTAGATACACTTTCCCATATATCTGACCAGTCTTCATCATCTAGAACCTCATACAGGTCTCTCTCCCAGGTCTCTTCATGGCGAAATTTATGAGAATCACTCAAAGTAAACATTGAGTTATATAGATTGGAAATGAGACTCTTGGATAAGAAGTTACTAAAGTAATATTGCTCAAATAAGGAGAGAAGTCTCGCAGAGATTCTGATAGAAGAGGTGAAAAATAAGTCACTTAATTGAGTGCATCGACCTCTTTGCATTTGTGGGTCTATTTTTTTATGTGGATTTTTGCACCATAACATTCAGTAAATTAGCCATGTATATTTTATTATTTTTCATTCTTTTTGTTCTCTGTTTTTGTTCTTTTGAATATGGACATACTTTGCAGCTTGGTGATGCTGAGAGAATTCTTTTTACTGATACTGATGCTCTAGCGTTTGATAGGAAGACCCCAGACAAATTATATAAGGACTTATTGCGATTACAGAAAAGGGAAGTAGGTCAATGCTGTCTCAATACTTTAAGTAAAAACTCATCTCTGGGGGATTTAGAATTCGTAACTTACCATATTTAAATGGTGCAATATCCTGAATAAATGTTCCTTTGATTTGATGTTACTAGCTATTGAACAAGTTGGCAGTGATCTTACTGACATTAGCAAAGAAATATCTGGCATTGACACCAGTGACTTGAAAATGAAGGAATCTGATGTAGCTGCTGATTTGTTTAACAAATTGGATAATGACTTAGAGAAATACAAACAAGATCTCCATCTTAAAAAGAATAAATATTGCATGGTCAAGCAATACTATAAAGACATGTATAATCTAAAGGGCTGGTACAGTCTGACTTTACTACATCTAGAATACCATTTTCACAACAATTTAAACGCAATTCTGTGGCCCCATTATGTGACCTGGAAAGCAGACAGCAAATTTCTGCTAGTGACTCAGAACTGTTGAGAAACTGATTCTATGTAGTGAATCCCAATTTGGCAATACCTGAGGTGGTCGCTCAAGGCGGCAACTATAAAACCCCACAGACCCAGAATTTAGAAAGAGGAAGGAATCAGAGACCTCATTAAATATAGTGATCTTTAATTTATCACTGCATGTTCTTTCAAATGCAGAGATTTCCTTTTAGAATAGAGGCTTGTCCTTTGTTCCAACCATTAAACAAAATTAATTTGATTGGATGATTGAAATGTATAAGTTTGGGCGCCTCTAAAAGACTTCGTAATTTCTGCTATTCTGAACAAACTAATATTTCCTCAGCATCACTAAGAGGAACACAATTGCCAAAAAAAAGGCACCGCTTGTTACTTTTATTAGATTGTTACAAAGAGATACAGACACCTATGTCAAAAGACAAAAGATTTCTTTTCACAATTTGTCCTTTGAAGAAATGGCAGCCATTAAAACCTTGAGTGCTGATAGAAACCTTGTTATCCGCACTGCTGATAAGAGTGGTGGGATCACCCTACAGGATCTTGATAGCCATTTTAATGAAGTTTTGTGGCAACTCTCGGATGTATTTTGTTACCGGAAGCTTACTTTTGATCCGATTCAACAATTTAAAAAAGATAATAATGAGGTCATTAATTTGGGACTAATCCCAGGTAATATTGAACAAGAAACAGTTTATTTCCTTACCCGGACACACCTGAAGGTACTGATTCTGTATACCTTGCCAAAGGTCCGTAAGAGCCTAATGAATCTCCCAGAGAGGCCTATAATCTTGGCAAAGGGTTCGCTGTGCCAACAGATATCCCAATTTGTCAATATATATCTTCAGCCTATTGTCCAGAGTTCAAGCAGTTTCATATCTGATACCACTGATTTTTTAATACGCCTGTCCTCTCTTTGTTCATTTGAAAACGGATGACAATTGGTGACATTGGATGTCACCACTTTGAATACTAATATCCCACTCGACTTGGCCTGTAAAGGTGCTATTGAGTCCATATGAATTTATGATGAAATAGATTGAAATCATCTTACAAAAGAATTAATTCCAGAATAACTTTTATTTATAGCTGAGGAGAGCAGCTATGGGTTGTAACATGGCACTATTGTATGAAAACATCTATATGACCGAGTACGAGAATTGTTATATCCTGTCGGACTCAATTTATTCTTGCTGTCACAAACGCCCAGCCTCTCCTAGATACAGCAATCTGAACAGCTGCCAGTGACTGGTGTCACCTTAGTCACTTAGCAATGAATACATCTTTTCTGCCTCAACAAAGGATTTATTATGGTGTCCTTACATTCATCAAAACCACTTATTAATGTTTCACACTTAAATCACGTACACATGTAGCATGAGCCTCCCTGGGCTTTGTAAATTCACAAAGAATTATGGGAAATATGCTAGATTAAATGTATTTTAATCCGTAAAATGTTTCCAAGGCTTAGTTACAAAAAGTTAATGACAAGACATACAATAAGTTCCACAAATAACTTTCAGAAATAAAATAGGAAATAAAACCAGAGTCACTACTTACTAGTTAAGACTTGGTGGGGGGTATTCAATTGACCGCAAGTTTATTTTTTTTCCCGCAGTGTGAAAAAAAAAAATCACCTCACGGGTTTTTAACTGCTGTAGTGACCGTTTTTAGTTAACGCAGCGTTAAAACTCGTGCAATTCAATTAAAAAAGAGAGAACGCTGCCCCCGCACATTAATCATTGGTGTTTGCAAATTTTTAGGGGAGTGTTTAACACGGTCATGTATAACACAAAGAAAGGATTGGCATACATTTTCATACATTAGATTGCATTACACAACCATTCTAGTTGATAATATCTACATTACAGTACTTTCTTTAGCATATTTTTTATTTCACTATTTTTACTATAGAATCATCTATACCATGTCAAAACATATTAGCACATATATATTTGTACCAAAAACATACATAAACATATTGAATTAGTGATTTTTATTTTATTTTCTTTTATTTTTTTTTTGTTCATTATTTTTTCCCAATAAAATCAACTTTTTATTGTTATGCATTACTGATAAACATAGTTTATCTTTTGTTTTCAATATTACATGATTTCAAATAGTTTTCTGAGGTTTTTTTTATTTTTAGCACACCCTATACTTTCAATAGACCTTCTACTGGAGCGCAAGAGGACTGTTTCATGTAAAAAACCTGAGCGTTAAAAATGGAATTGAATCGTGGGTAAAGTTAACACGCTCGAAAATGATAAAAAAAAAAACAGCGCTAAAATGACTTAACGCTGTGTTAAAAAATATATTGCAGTCAATTGAATTCCCCCCGATGTATGTGAGGGAACACAATTGAGAAAATGGGACATTTCAGTCTTGATAGACCCCCTCACGAAAATGCACAATGTAATGTCTAAACCAGAAGATTTTAAACCCCTCTTACAGACTCTTCACCCCCACCTTAGGAATTACATTTTCTATTAAGTCAGATTGATTCCCAAAATGTCACAGAGCTTTCCGAACTAAATTATCTATCACTAAGATTCATGTTTGGGCACCTCAGAGAATCTCTCACCTCTGCCCTGCTTGAGTGACTAGATGGTTTACAACATTGGAGCTTCAAACTTTTCCAAGATCCTTATCTATACCGGGCCTGGCTAGTTTCAAAAGATTATTGACACTTGCATATGTTCAGACTCATGCCATCTAGCAAAGTACACGTTGAGATTACATTACAAGGTTACATACAATATACATTATCATACACGAATTCAACAGAAAATAACAATCAGTCATTAGATATACTACATAATCGTCACACTTGCTATATCAGATTTTTTTGTTTGTTATATTGATGATCTCTGCCTGATTTGGAGTGGCAGTGTAGAAAAACTCATTTAATTTGTACAAAGACTTCCAGGAACCATCAGATTCACGTGCAATGCCAGCAGTGACACTATACACTTTCTTGATGTTAAAATTCAAGTACAAGGCAATAACTTGGTGACCACGCTGTTTACTAAAGATACGGATAAGAATTCTTTATTACATGTGACCAGTTTCCACCCTGCTCCTTTCAAGAGAGGTTTGCCATTTTTCACAGTTTTTGGGAGTTATTCGAATCACATCTGATCTGGATAAGATAGGTGATGCACTGTCTGTCATGACACAATAGTTTATTGAATGTGGCTACGGTCCAACAGAAGTTTAGCAGGCTCTTGAACGGGTGGCTAAAATTAGCCGAGATACATTGCTGACGTCTCATATGAAAGCTGGTGAATCTGATGATAAAATAATCAACTTTTATGCTACTTATACCACTGCCTCGAAACATATACGGAATATGGTACTTAGACATTGTCACCTTGTGGCCACTGACCCTATTCTATCTTCAAAGGTGTCCTATACTCCAAGATTTGTTTGTCGGAAAGGCAAAAATCTGCGTGATATGCTTGTAAAGACTGACATTGTTACATAGCCTAAATACAATTCCTCAAGTAGGCTGAGAAACAAACCGGGTATTTATCATTGCCTAGGGTGTACCAATTGTCAATACTTGCTGGTGAAGTGTATAATCTGAAATTTAAAATTACATGCAAAAGTAGATTTGGGATTTATATTCTGAAATGTCTGTGCAATCTGCTTTATATTGAAAAAACAGCCCGCATAAAGGAGAGATTGGCCCAACATTGGTCATCCATTAAAAAAGCAACTACAAAGTCATCTACAATGGAAGAGATTAATCACTTGCCTGTGGCTAAACATTTTTCTGAGAGAGGACACTCTATTCATGATTTAAAACTCTACCCTGTGGATCATGTCCCTCCTCTTAGAAGAGGGGGCAACAGGGATAATCTATTGTTGCAACTTAAATTCAGATGGATCTATAAACTATAAACATTGTCTTCCCTTGGATTAAATGAGGATTTTAAGTTAAATTGTTTTCTATGATGATATTTTTCTCATTTCTTTTCTAGTAGTTTGTACTTTTTGGTTTATTTTATTTATTTTTTATTATTCATTCTTTTTTGTTTTATTAGTTCTATTTTGCTTCTTTCATAATTATACTTTTTTTTTATTTTTTATTTAGCATTTTTTGCATGATTGTCATTATTTGTTCTTTTGACTGGGTTTCATATTTTTTATTTTTTCATTTCATGTAATTTTTTTTTATGTATTTCTTACTATTTCTGAATACGCATTATGATTGCAATTACTGTTTGCATTATGGGACATGCTGTCTCCTGATATTTACTTCTGCACAGTTGTTAAATATTTCTGGAATGGGGATGTCTGTTTAAATGGTTGCTATGTTGAACACAAAAGGGCAGTAAGCTGATCATGTTTATATTGTTTGTCTTACTATATGATTAGTATTATGTTGATTTTGTGTTTGATGTGTTTGTAATTTGTTTTATGACAATTATATTAAAATATAATACTGTTTATAATAAGTTTTATTCACTGTATTAGCATATGTGTATGTAATTTGGACAGCTGATTCTTGGTACATCATGATATAAAAGTACAGTAGTAGTGTCTAACCATTGCCCCTAATGAAAGTAAAGGGAACTGAAACTATTGTTGAGCAGTAATTGTTTTGTAAGGTATCTTTTTGCTTTATATTTTTTTTATTTTTGCTGTATTCCTCTATTTCTCTACTAAAATTATTTTGTATTCTGGTTTGCTGGTCTGTTCATTTTATTTTAACAATTGAGGATATGCAATTTACTATATGGACTATGCACAGCACTTTTCTGTTACTTTTTTAGTAGTTAATTGAGTGCATCCATATATATATATATATATATATATATATATATATATATATATATATATATATATATATATAAACAAAAACAGACATAGATCCTCTGCACTCACCATGTACAGACTGGGGTGCAAGAGGGGGTTGCCCACATTGTATAGACAAGAAAACAGGGATACTCTGCACTCTCCAAACACATAATTACTGCTGTACCAAGCACCGTTCTATAGTAAAAACAGGGAATGTTAGTTCCACATATTGCAATATATGTTAATATGGTGAGTGCAGAGGAGCTATGTCTGTTTTTGTTTATACAATGTAAGTCCCATGACTCTTGCACCCCATTTTCTACATTCTTTACATTTATTAATTCCATTACTTAATTATTACTTACATATATATATATATATATTAGAACAGGCATGCTACTGCTGAAACGCACGTGAACAGCTTCAGGCTTTTACTTAGTTCTAATGGATGGTAAAGGTTTTTTACATCAAACAAATTTCACACAGTTTCTTAAGACCCTGCTAGAGAATAAACACCCAGCTTCCCCAGCATAGTGAAATAGTAAAACAACCAGGCTTTTATACATGACACTCCTCCCAAGGCCCTAGCTTGAGAGACAGGTGACACACCCACCTTCCCTTTAAGAGGGAATTCCCATCAGTTGCTCTGTTTGCTCTAATGTTCGGCACAACCTTGGCAGTCTGCTGTGAATAAAGACATTTCAAACCATGAAGTTAAACCAAACTTTAAACTACTATTTGTCACTCATATGTCTTCAACTGATTTATCTTTAATCTAGGTGATTACTGCACAAATGTTTTACTCTGCTTGCATGCTTTCTCTGCATACTGCCAGCTGATGTTAGTGTTGTGTGTCTGTGTGTTGACTAGGGGGCTTGTGGCAGTGTAATGTGTGTGATGGTACAGGAGGCTTGTGGCAATGTAGTGTGTGTGATTGCTGTTATGAGCGTTTTGTCGCTATCCAATAACGATTGTCGAATCTCGATTTGTGTTTCCAACGCACAAATATTTATTCTCAAAAAGTAGCAGAATAATTCAAGCGAAATAATAATAAATACAGCCGTTACTTATCGCAGGCGCTCTGGATCCAGTGAACAGTCATTCAGTCCTGAAGTCTGTGGTCAAGTGACTGAACACTACATGAGAGATACTGCTTATAAGCAAACAGAGATACAGTGAAACAATGCAGGTGGTATAGCTTGCTTCTATTGGTCCAGGCATCAGGAGGGTCCAGGGGGTTACACATCATAGGCTGATTCAATCTAAGGAATCCAAAGGTGGGGGTCTCTCCAGGAGATGAGCTCTGTTCTTCCCGCCAAACTGCTCTGTTCTTCCCGCCAAACTCCAATTACAATCAGTCCATTAGCATTTGAAAGTTAATATTATATTAAAGGTTTATTCCCTAACATCAATAACTAGAGTATGCAATGTGCGATCTCTTCGCCGAATGCACCGAACAGCTGCTGATGTAAAGGGGATTAATATGATATTAGACATGACACATTTCTTTTAACCTGACCCATATGTATCACTAATATGCATATAACTTATAATATTACACATAAACACTACTATATTTCGACATAAATAACTATGTGTTGCAACTACGATTAATGTGTACTATTTACAAATGTGTGTGTTGGTGCGAATGTATACTAAAGTGTAAAAACTGTTATTTCCACGTGTTGCGGCTGGATACGCCCTTCCACGCCGTAGCGTGCTCTACGCATAATTTCAGACAAAGACGATCAAGTTTGCTTGATATCAATTGAAATGACTTTATCCAATTTGCTGACTTCGACATTGCACAGGGGGCTTGTGGCTTGTGGCAATGTAATGTGTGAGGTAGGTAGTGGCTAATTAATGGGTGTTATTTTGTTTGTGGGATGATGGTGGGGCAATTTAATTTAATAGTGGGGTTGGTGCAGACTTATCAATGTAGGGTGGGATGATTAATTTAATGTTGGGGAAGTTTGGGCGCTATTAATTAAATGTGTGGCAGAGTTTTGGAAAAAGGATTGCTATTTCTTAAAAGTGAATGCAAGTTATATAATGTATTGTAGTAAATAGATTTATGTAATAAATGTGATTACTATTAATTTAATGTTGGGGTTGTTTGGGGGAAATAGGTCTTTTTATTAAAGGTGAATAAAATTATTTTACAGTCGGTTACAAGAAAGGGGCACTAATAATAAAACTTGAGTTGTTTTGATTTAATGTCGGACTGCATAGAGGCAGGGAGGCCTACTGTGTTCACTCATTGCTGGTATTCCTATATCTCATGTACCTATTCTATTTCCAAACAGGGAACCAACATTCCAGGATCCAGACAAGCACAACTGAGCTTAGGACACGAGCAGCAGCAACAAGAATTGAAAGCAGGAAGAACAGGTAGGAGAGAGCAGGACAGTCTGCCAACTGTCCTGATTCTGGTGGGGCAGTCCTGAGTTTGGGGACTGACCCACTCAGTCAGGACTGTGTCCCGACTACAGGAACAATTGGGAGGTATGTCACACTGCTCTGCTCATGAAGGGCGGCTGCATGCTCCTAACAGTAGTGCACGCAGCATTGCTCCTGTATTTAAAGGGAGATTGGAAGAGTTGGAGAGCTAATTAGCACTGTCTTAAATTATAGCCACGCCCCCATGCATGCTGGTCATGCCCACTGGTGGTGCGCCCTAGAAACCCCCCTCCTCAAATCCTGCATCTGCCCCTGCTCCCCCTAGCATCACCAAGTAGGGGGACGTGTACTTCGCGAGAGAGCTTATTTTTGTGACAATGCATCTGCATTTTTATGCAGAATCCCGGTTCTATGTTCCACTGAGAAGTTGAAACTTTATCGTGCAAAGAACCAGCAGGTTACTTTGGCATTTACCTTCTGGTTATTTTGCATCCAATGCAAATGTGCATGGTCTGTTATAAAGTTGAATTCTCTGCAGAGGAGTTAATAGCACAAAGCTTCTGTCGCCCATTTTATGGCAAGACATTCCTTCTCCACGGTAGCATATTTTTGTTCCCTTGAAAGTAACTTCTGACATAGGTATAGAATAGGGTTTTCTACTTTATCCTTCTCCTGTGAGAATTCTGCACCTAGGCCAACACCAGAGGCATCAGTTTGAAGGAAGAACCTCTGCTTAGTAATATGCTTAAATTCAGCGAGTCGCTAGGTCTGATCTGAGGTCTGGAGAATCGTCACCCCTAAAAACTGGCACATGTCCTTCATCAGCTTGGACATGAACGGGGTTGCCCTGGTCTGTGAAAGTTTCTTTAGGTATTCCCAAGCGTGTGAAAATCAATACAAGCTCTTTAGCTATAGTGCTGGACTTTATGTTCCATAGGGGAACTGCCTCTGGCATTTGGTTGCATAGTCAAGCACCACTAGTATATATTGGTGCCCACGTGCAGATTTCGCCAGCAGCCCCACAAGCTCCATGGCTATCCGTTCAAAGGAATTTGTACTATTGGTATTGGGATGAGAGGTGCCCTGTACATGGGTTTACGACAGGTACTCCGACAAATGGGACAGAACCGACAATATCTCTTCACAGCCATGTGTACACCAGGCCAGTTAACCCTGAGGAGAACTCTTTCCTGTGTTTAATCCTCCCCCAGGTGTCCCTTACAGACATGTTTGTGAGCTGCTTTTAACACTGGGGTACATGGACCTGAGCAACCATTAACTGTCTATCCCCCCCCCCCTACAATAGCAACTCTATACAGAAACTTATTATTACCAATAAAATATGGTATAATTTCTGCAGGTTTTGCAAGTTACGCTACCCCATCCCACTTCCTGACACCACTAAAGTTAAAGGTTTTTTGACCAGTGCTTGAAGTGTGCCGGTATGAGACAGTACCAGCACCTCTACACTGGAACTGTCATGCAGTTCCAGAGTTATTTTTTATTGGTGGGAGGATGCTGCCGGTCATGGTGGGGGGGATTTGCCACAGGTTGCAAGTCATGGGGGGGTTGGGGATAGCTGTTACTGGGAGACTCCTCAGTGGGGACGGAACCTCATCAGTCTTTTCTGGGGTTTAAGTAAAGAATGGTGTGATGCTGGTTGAGCAGCGTGATGCTGAGAGGTCCTGTGTGATGCTGGAGGGACATTGTGGGGTTCACAGTGTGATGCTGAGGAGGGGCAGTGTGATGCTGGGGGGCAGTGTGATGCTAGTAGAGATGTTCACTGACCCCCGTGTTTTGGTTTTGCATCTAGATAAACTTTGTGTTTTGATTTTGGCAATTCCGCCCTCGCGTGTATTGGTTTTGGTTTTGGATCCCGATTCTTTTCTAAAATCCCTATTTTTTTGCTAAAATCACATAATTTGGCTCTTTTTTTATCCCTACATTATTATTAACCTCAATAACCTTAATTTCCAATCATTTCCAGTCAATTTTTGTCAAGTGACAATAACACTGCTACCCCTCCTGCTTCTGTATAAGCAATGGCACTGGAGAGTGACAAGAACACTGCTACCCCTGTTTCTGTGTAAGCAATGGCACTGAGCAATGTCACTAGAGAGTGACAAGAACACTGCTACCCCTGTTTCTGTGTGAGCAATGGGGCTGGATTTCCTGGGGAGGGAAGTACTTATTCGTTATGCCTCGATTCAGATACGAGGACGTGCAAATGTAACGAGCTGGCTTGCAAGCCTAAGTTCGGATCTGCTCCATTTTCAGAAAACCGAGCCTGAGCATCTCTAGATGCTAGGGGTGCAGCAGGGTGGTATTGGGGAAGTATGAGGAGAGAGGTGGTGTTGGGGCACTGATGGCAGAGGAGTAGTGTTGGTGCAGTGTGGGCAGCAGGGTAGTATTGGGGCAGTGTGGGGAGAGGAGTGGTATTGGGGAAATGTGGGAGAGGGGTACTATTGAGGCAGTGTGGGTAGAGGGGTTTAATTGGAGCAGTGTGGGCAGCAGGGTTATATTGGGGCAATGTGAGAAAAGGGTGGTATTGGGGCAGTGTGGGGAGAGGGGGTGGTATTGGGGCAATGTGGGAGGGTGGTATTGGGGCAGTGTGGGGAGAGGGGTTGTATTGGAGCAGTGTGGACAGCAAGGTTGTATTGGAACAGTGTGGGGAGAGAAGTGGTATTGAGGCAGTTTGCAGCAAGAGTGGTATTGCTATAGTATGGGACGGAAATAGCCGATTACTGTAATCTTGGAGCGGGTTTATTGTAATAGGGGCTTGATTGTGGGGGAGTGTATCACTGTAATATAGGGGTATGTAGGGGTATTGCTGATTGCTGTATTGTGTGTTTATTTATTCTAAATTATATATATATTATTGATGTAACAGGAATGCTAATAATGTCCTTTTTAGGAGACATAGGCTCTCTTCTCTCTCCCATTTTGTAAAGTGAATGCTATGTGGATTTAATGTTGGAGCCGGTTAGGATGTATATTATTTGCTCGGCTTTCCAGGAGATGAGTAGTAACTATGCATTTTTCAAACAAGGCTCAACATTCTAGTATCCAGCCAAGCAGCGGCTTAGCTTAAATACCAACAGGTAATGTAAACTGCAAGAATAAGTAGTAAAGGGAATATTTTGAATGTGGTGGGACTGTCTTGCATACTAGGGCTAATAAATGCCATACTACCAAAATACCGCAAGTCCCCAGCCCTTTGCTTCAAATTTCCATACCACCACTTCTAAATTTCCACTTTGAGTACTGTTTTTGCCACTAAACAGATTCCACACAGTTTCTTGAGCCCTCTAAAGACCAGTCAGCGTTGGTCTCCCTGAATAGTGAAACAAACAGACTTTTATCATGACACTCCTCCCATAGCCCTAGCTTGATGGGCAGGTGACACACCCACCTTTCCTTTAAGAGGGAACTTCCATCAGTTGCACTGTTTGCTCTGACTTCAGGCACACCCTTGGTAGTCTACTGTGGGATAACACCGTTCAAACCATGTAAGCTCTCCACAGGCGCTGGAGACGGACACCTTCTCTCCACAATCCACGTCCTGTTGCCTAGCAGCAGAACTCTATCTCTACTCACCTGTCTGCAGCCAGCATGTCTAAACCGCCTAAATCTCCCTAACCCAATCAGGAGGCACCTTAGAGTACTTAAAGCAGCCTCTGGCACATGTCTAGTGCCAGAGTATTGGTTCTAACCAGCTCCAGCATTTAGTTTATATTCCTGTTTCTGACCTCCTGTGTATTTGACTCCTTGGCTTGTTTGACCTCTCTTCCGGATATCCCTTGTACTTCGCTGCCTGCACTGGTATTGACCTTTGGACCGTTCCTGACTACTCTTGCCTACTCTCCGTGGTACCTCGCTTCCTTGGTTTCGACTCGGCCTGTCTGACTACCCTTTAATCGCTGCACTGGTGACTTCCTGGGAGAACCGCGACCTGCACATCGCACGCAGCAAAGCCCAAACCTCCTTGCAGTGGTCCCTGGTGAACACCGGTGGTGTGTTAGACTCCGCACCTCTCAGGTTAGTAGCGCTAATACCAGTCAGTGATATTCGTTGTGTAAAAGTGTGACAAAGTTAAACCAAACTTTAAACTATTGTTTGTCACACATAAGTCTTCAACCAATTTATCTTTAATGTAGATGCATTATTGCACAAATCTCTGATTGCATGATTTCTCTGCATATTGCCAGCTAAATGCCTCTCTTTGTTACAATATATATTGTTTTAACTACCTCGCAGTATAACATACTCTGCCTGCATTTTACATGTACTGTACTCTAGCTGCAATAATCCTGCCATCTACTTCTAATCCTACAATATCACTGCAAATCCCTACAATGGATACCTTATTATCCTTACACTGCAATACCACAGATGCGTTTTCTCTCTCTTTTCTAGCTTTTGCTCTCTCTCTTCTAACTCTTGCTCTCTCTCTTCTAACTCTTGCTCTTTCTCTTCTAGCTCTTGCTCTCTCTCTCTCTTCTAGCTCTCTCTCTCTCTCTTCTAGCTCTTGCTCTCTCTCTCTTCTAGCTCTTGCTCTCTCTCTCTTCTAGCTCTTGCTCTCTCTCTTCTAGCTCTTGCTCTCTCTCTCTTTTTCTCTTCTAGCTCTCGCTCTCTCTCTCTTCTAGCTCTCGCTCTCTTTCTCTTCTAGCTCTTGCTCTCTCTCTTCTAACTCTCGCTCTCTCTCTTCTAGCTCTCGCTCTCTCTTTTGCGCTCTCTCCTCTCTCTTGCTCGCTCTCACTCTCTTCTCTCTCTTGCTCATTCTTGCTCTCTTCTCTCTGGCGCACTCTCGCTCTCTTTTCGCTCTGGCGCGCTCTCGCTCTCTTTTCTCTCTGGCGCGCTCTCACTCTCTTTTCTCTCTGGCGCGCTCTCGCTCTCTTTTCTCTCTGGCGCGCTCTTGCTCTCTTTTCTCTCTGGCGCTCTCTCGCTCTCTTCTCTCTCTCTTGCTCTCTTCTCTCTCTCTTCTCTCTGGCGCGCTCTCTTCTCTCTGGCGCGCTCTCGCTCTCTTCTCTCTGGCGCGCTCTCGCTCTCTTTTCTCTCTGGCGCGCTCTCTTTTCTCTCTGGCGCGCTCTCTTTTCTCTCTGGCGCGCTCTCTTTTCTCTCTGGTGCTCTCTCGCTCTCTTTTCTCTCTGGCGCTCTCTCGCTCTCCTTTCTCTCTGGCACTCTCTTCTCTCTCTCTTGCTCTCTTCTCTCTCTCTTGCTCTCGCTCTCTTCTCTCTCTCTAAATCACCCTTGTACATAATCGCTCTCCCTCTCTCACACTCTCTTTCTGTCTTTTGTGTGCAACTTTCCCGTCCTTTCTCTTTATCCACATGCTCTCTCTCATGCACACAACCATACATACATATATACACACAAAAGAATCCCTGGAATTTAAATACACAGAAGAGGATTAATGAAATACAAAGGAAATTTAGCAACAGGATAGGGTAACACATTATAAGATTTGAACTGGAAACTCACTTCAGATGTGGCTTAGTAATACATATAATAACATCATTCTTGTTGAAACTATAATGCATTATCTGTATTGTATGTAAGCATTTTATGTTCTGTATATATGATCTCAAAGTTATCTTTGTAAAGTAAAATATATTGTACCTTGCGTCTGTTTAGATAACTGAAAGGATGAATGAATGGTTTGCTTATATTGATAATGCAGTATAATAAAGTTGATGATAGATTGGTATTTATTTAGCAATTAAACATAGTGGTAGGCTATTTGATGTGGGTGTGTAGTACTTGGGTGGTATAGAACCTGGTCAAACAAAAGAACCACGTAAATCCTTCTTACAGATGTCTAGTAGGGATGCATGAGCATCACAATTGGGATTCTTTATTTATGGTTGGTGTCGTACAAGCTGAATGTTTAAAAAAAGGTTGTGTAAAATAATGCCTCTTAAGTACATCTGAGATCACATGGCTGCGTGTTATTCAACGTGACTAAAATAGTGAAAAAGTCGCAAATTGCATAATAACTCATTAATTAGATTAGTTGTTAAAAATATCAAAGGCATTGTATCATTATTATGGAGGAACACACAATATCCTACAACTTTATTATACCCTGGTACTTACATTTGTGCAAATGCCACTAAATTGAAAATTGATTTCCAAAAGGTTTTCAATGGTGAGAGGCAAAACAAATTTAGAATCTTGGTTTTGCTTGTAATGATTTCAAAATTATTTAGTGGATTCTTAACGATGACTTAAGAAAAAACTATGATCCATGCATCCTACTTAGAGCAAATCCTTTGTGTAAATCTAATACTAGAATATAAAAATCAGAAGGAATATTTGGGATATTATTTGTTTGTCAGCATAAATGGAGTAAATGACTTGTCCATTTTTTTAAATAATATAGTTAAACAACTAAAGTAACTTTATTTTTAAGTGAGTGTTTGATATTTTTTAGTAAATATGGTTAGTGATTGAAAGTAGATACATGGTTATGCTTGTTAGTCAACTCGGCACTAGGTAAATGAATAAAATTAATTAGAATGATTAAAATTTTAACTAAAAAAAATATTTGATTTTTCTATTTGTCAGAAGAGGGAGAGTGTATGAGTTAATAGGGCACCTGATGTGAACTTCATTTTGAAGACAATATGTCACTTGTCTATCGAGCTAGGACTTTAAACCTATCTTTTCCATTTTTCCTTTGTGACCGGTGCCAGATAGTGGCCGGTGTCTAGGGAGCTGGTCTCTGTTAATATAGCATTAGGGTCACAAGAAAGTGTGTAGAACTTTGTTGTCAATTACTTTGCCATTCTGACAATAAAGCAAAGTATACACACATCAGTCAGTTACACACATCAATCAATTACCTACCCTCCAGTTATCCTATATAATATGATTTCCACTGAATCCTCTTCAGCTTTCTACCTATCTACCAATTGTGTCTTCCAGTCACTACCTTTCTACTTAATTACACACTAGCATTATACCCCACAGTTAATCTTTTGAGTGGTCCATCCTCTCCTTTCCCTTCCTCTACCCCAGACATTATCTAAATGTGCCTTCTACCTACCTCTTTTTCTTTTACCTCCCAACATATCCTACCTTCTCCATCACCTCTTTTCCCTCACCCCTAGTCTCCAATATTGCTACCTTCTTCGTATCATCACCATTTGCCCACCTCGGATACACACTCTGCTATCCCTCCTATACCATTCCACCTTATACCTTGTCCCATGTCCTCTTTGCTCCCCACTTCCTCCCCTCTCCGTTTCTACAACCTCCCCACCCCTAAACTCCTTAGCCCCACCATTCCTTTCCTACCCTCAGCCACATACTCTCTTGCCTACATATAGACTTTACCCCCTCACTCCTACACCTACCATCATTGATTCCTCTAAATCGCCCTGACAATCGCCCTTACCCACTATCTCACCTTCTGTCCTAGCTGCGGAAACTGCTTCCCCAACCCTGGGCCCTGTCCTATTCCTACCATCCACCTGCTGTCCACCTCCTGCCACTTTCCTCCACTTACCTCCAACCCTGCAAATTTATCCCCATCCGCTTAAGTTCCTCCACTTTACCTGCACACTCTGGAATGCCAGATCTGCCTGTAACAAGCTTGTTCTCATTCATGACCTTTTCCCCTATTTGCTCTCACTGAAACCTTCTGACACTGTCTCTGTTTTTGCTCTCTCTTTTGGCAGTCTATCCTGTTCACACACTGCATGCGCTGATGGCCTCCAAGGTGGTGGTATAGGCATCCTTATATCTCTTAAATTCAAAATTTCGTCCTTTGAGACTCACACCACACTTCTTGTCTGACCCCACCTCTCATATCTTCAATGAATTTACCACCTGGCTATCATTTCCTTTTCTCTAACCTACCCACCCTCATCCTTGGGGACTTCAACTTCCCAGTTGATACCCACAATGGACATTTTACCTCCAAAATCCTCTCCATCACCTCTGCCTGTGGATGAGTTCTACCACACACTGTGATGGGCATTCCCTTGACCTTGTATTCTTTCACCTATGATACATCACCAACTTCTCTAATTCATCTTTTCCACTTTCTGACCATAATCTCCTTTCCTTCCACCTCTCCTCCTCCTGCACCCAAATAACTGTAGATACTATACAACCTGCTTGATCATGGGTCCTGCTTCCCTGCCACCCTTGAACCATCCTTCTCCCATCTCCTCTTTGTTCTGCCCTAACCAACAATCTTCTTTTACTCCATTTCTGCAGCCCTTCACCTTCACCTCCATCATTTTAAGCCCCTGCCTTGGAACTCCAAGCTCACACGCTACCTTCAGAGATGCTCCTGTTCCGCTTAGTGCCTCTGGAAAAAGTCTCATCTGACCTTATCCATTTCAAACTCATCCTGTCTGTTAGGAACCCCCTAACCGATACAGCACAACCCGGAGTCTACTCCGCCAGTCGGGTGTTCACTGGAGCCCCTGGTGGTGGGGACAGACTTGGCTGCAGACTGACAGAGGGTTGTGAAGTGTGTACCGGCTTGGGAGAATCCAGGCAAGCGAAGTGAAGTCCAGGCAAGGGTCAAGGGCCGGCAGCAGGCAGCAAATCCAAGTAACAAGCCGAGGTCTAGGGTCATGATCTAGGTAGCAGGGTCAAAAGTACAAGCCAAAAGGGTCAGGGTCGCAGGAAACAACAGGCAGGGTCCAAATCCAGGCAAAGAGTCATACACAGGCAATCCAGCAGAGTATCCTCAGTACAGGGACAAAAGGGTAGAGCAGGTCAGCAAACTGGTAACAGGAAGCTATAACCGGCAGGGAGGCTAAGCCCTCCCTGCCTTAAATAGTACAAGCAGCCAATCAGAGCCTGGCTCTGAAGTTACACAGCCCCCTGCATAAAACTAATTTATTTCATTAATTAGCCCGCAGGCTGGTGGGGCCAATTTGCGCACGCGCCTGGCTTTCATTCATTGCCGGGACGCCGCGCTGCAGAGGAAGCGTCTGGCCGTTGCCAAGGCAACGGACGGAAGTGACGTCCCGGTCGTCAAGGTGACGCCCGGGACTTCGGGGAGACCAGGAGGCGAGTCGCGGCGGCGGTGAGTGCCGCGGCGGCTCGTAACACTGTCATCCTATTGCGCTTCCCTTTCTCAAGCCAAACAGTCTTACTTGAAATCCCTTCTCTTCTCCCAGTAAAAAATCCCTGTCAACTTTTTACTACCATTCTTTTCTCTGCTCTAAGCCACCACCCCCTCCACCCACTCTCACAGCCCATGATTTTCATATTATTTCAGGGGGAAATTAACTCCATCCACTATGATTACTATTCCTTACAGCTCTCCCTTCCCCCACCAAAGCCAATTTTAAAGTCCCCTGTCATTCTGTCCATGTTCTCTACTGTCATGCACTCTGAGGACCTCTTACTCCTTCACTCCTCATTAAGCCATTCTCTCAACCCTGGTCCATCCCTCCTCCACCATCCTCTCTCCTTTAACACTTGCAGTCAACTAGCTCAGTTTTTTAACCTATCCTTGCTTTCAAACACACGTTCATAATTCCCATCTTCAAGAAACCATTTCACAACCCTGCCTCTCTCTCCAGCTACTGCCACGTATCCCTACTCTTATTCTTTTCTAAACCTCTTGAAAAGCTAGTCTACAACTGTTTAACAAACTTTTTCACCATTCACTCCCTCGTTGATCCCTTGCAATTAGGCTTTTAACCTCTCTACTCTACTTTACTCCACCGAGACTGCCACATGAATGTGAATAATAATCAATTTTTGGCTAAGTCAAAGGACCACTTCTTACTGGTCTTGTGGCTTGACCTCTCTGCTGCTTTGGGCACCGTTAACCATCCTCTCCTCCCTGACAGCCTTCACTTTCTTGACTTAAATGGCACTGTCCTTTCATCCCCAAGGTTCTGTTCTTGACTCATTACTTTTCTCTACTTACATCTCTCTTGGTTAACTCATCCACTCCCTTGACCTCAAATATCACCTCTATGCCAGTGACACTCTAATCTACCTTTCCTCCCCTGGCTCTCTTCCTATCTACTTACCCTTGTGTCCAGCTGCCTCTCTACCATCTCTACATGAAAGACTGGATTCTACCTAAAGATCAACATGTCCAAAACTAAGCTGATTATCTTTCCACGAACTAGCATCACATTGCTTCATGCTCTTTGTATTGTTTCTTTTGCTCTAGTTGTGTCTTCTTATATAGTTGCATTCTCAATTGTCTGTATTGATTTTTTACTAATTCTATTGTTTCCCTTGTCCCTTACCTATATGTATTTTTTGTTTGATTGTTTGACACTGCAGATTCTGTGGCACCATATAAAGATGATGCTGATCTATTCCAGTATGCTACCAAAAGAAGCACTAAATATCCAGGAATCATTTTATATGGTCCTGGGCTTCCGATCACTATATTCATAGTGTTCATATTAAACGTTATATGTGCCACGATGGTGGACGCGCCTTTACATTTTGGTGGAAGTGGAAAAGTGGTGACATCATACTGACATCCCCTCCAGTGAGTGGGTCATGCCAGGGCAGAAGGGATCATATCCAACTCTGTCTTGTGCTTCTAACATTAGATGACTAGTATAAGTGATACAGATCCTTCCTGCATAGGTCTAGTTCCCTCCAAATATATATGTTTAAAAAATGATCCAACACTTTCCCCATACATACAAAGTTATCTCACCCATTCCCTGTGATATTTATACATTTATTCATGAATGTCACTTAGAATGCATATGGCCATAAATATACAGGAGATAATAAGGTGTCAAAACAGCAATTTTTTACCTGCCTCCTCCCAGACCTATTATTCCTACCATAGGGATTTGTACACACATTAATTGTTCAGTACATTCAACATGTAATTACCTGAACATGTGAATACAGCATTCTATATTTTTCTTATTGCAAACAGCAGATGGTGTATCAAAGTATAAACACACTATTAAAGTATCAATCGTTAAGAACATACACTTTGACAGCACATTATATGCAACACTTTATTAATCTTCCAGAAACAAAGTAAACTTAAAACTATTGTAGTCAATCACCAATCATCTGTGAACATACAATGCTAACAAACAGCATTCAAATACATGACTTTATTCAATGGGTTTCAAGGCTGTGTGACAGGTAACTCATTTAATGGTTATACTAAATTCCAGAGAGCCAGTAATCAGATTTTAAGACTAATATTGCACTGGATAAAACAATCCCATGTGCAGTTACCTATGTCTACATCATGATGGATGCATGTCAATATAGAACTCCTTGATCCATATAGGAGTCCTTTTCTTCCAGGTCACATTTACCATAAACAAGAAGTTTCCCTTTACAAGGCAGCGCCACTTTAAATTTAAACGCCGAAGACGCCGAACTCGCGGGTGTTGAAGAACCCGGAGCTTAATACATTTACCCCCAGATGTACTATGTGGACATAAGCTTAGGAATGTAAGAGGTCACATATGCCCCTTGACCTTTTGGATTGTAGGTTTTCTGTTTGATGAAATATCTGTCGAAAGCATTTATAATTGATTTCTTTACTTGTATGGTGCATTATTTCAAAGTATGTGAAGTAATTAGTGATGTCTGTTAAGAGGGGTGGGATTTTCTGAATATAATCTATGTGTCTTGTATAGGAAACTCCAGTCTTATTCTATTGTTGAACTAAGACTCAATGCATTGCATTAAGGAAGAATAAAGAGAACTTTGCATTTTTTACACTTACTATTTTTGAATCATTTCTGCTCTAACATTTTTGGAGGTGTCCACTGAGATTTATCTGTAAATAGCGATCAGCCAACACATCTGGAGGAGGGAGACGAACTATATATTCAACTGCGGCCACAAAGGTAATATATTTTTTATTTTTCTGACTATATACTTCTGTCTCCTACTCTCTGGGTTTGCTGAAAAGGTATTTATAGTTATCTATGTAAGTGTGAAATTGCAAACATATTTTTTTGAATTGTTTATATGTTTATATGTTTGTATAGATGTATAAGTATAGATTTGGAACCAATTAGAATTTCCATTTGCTTTTTATTGCTCAGAGACTGTTTTACCTTGTTAACCATAGTATGAAAGGTTTCATGTATGTGAGTGTGAAAGGGCTTTCGTCACAAGGCTAGAGTCCGGTCAGTTACCAAATTCAAGTATTACTTCTGGTTAACGCTTGAAGGAGGTAAAGATAGCTACTAGTCACATACTGTAAAATACAAAAAAAGTACACTATAAGGCTTAAGATAGCAGTGCGTGTAACGTGTGTGTGTGTGTGTGTGATAAGACCAGGATGTATCTGAGGAGATAAAGTGTGGTTTCCCTAATAACGGTTGTAGCCGGTAAACGGGGTGATACATATTAATAGTGGTTGTAGCCCTAATACCATAACGCAGATTGATTGGAGTATAAAAGCATAAGCTGCGTGATGGGGCAATATGCAGCCACACATGAAAAGCCTAATAATAGGTTGAATATTTCCCCTGGTAACCATTACGTTCTATAAATATAGAAAAAAGTCTGTTCAATATGTGCATAAATGGTTAACAAGGTGTCCTGAATTTACAGCAAAAGGAAATTTTGATTTAAACGTCTTAGGAGAGATAGGAAAGGGTGTTTCTAAAGGTAAAGAAGTGCAAGCCTTGCAATTATGGTTAAATGAGGCTACAATTCCGCCTCCGTATATTGATCAATATATGCCAGTCAAAACTCCTAGTGCACCAGGAGAGCAAGATGACCCAATATCTGATTTGTTACCTATTGTAATGGGGCACAAAGAAGGTTGTATCCACAAGTACCTCTCCATGTGGATCATCTAATAGATGAGGACAGTAAAGAAGAAGTAAGGGGAGCAGTAGGAGGTCTAGTTACAGAGGTTAAAAAGCCCCTTATGGGTAAAAATTATGCAAATATATCTGCAAATAACATTTCCAGTATTCCAATATGGCCTGGAAAATCCTCTGAGATCCACATGCTTACTTTAAGAACTATAACTACAGACCAAGGTGTACAGTGGGTAGCTCATGTCCCTTGGACACGAACTGAGTTGAATTAAATTGTTACAGAATGTAAAGATTATAGGACTAAACCTTCAGAGGTAATGATTAAATTGCAGAAATTATACAAAAAACATAGTCCCACATTTTCAGATATACTGCAATTGTTTCATGCTCTGTTAACCTCAGATGAACTTACTACTTTAAATATTCAGTGTAAGTGGAATGAGGCTAATGTGATATTGATACACAGTGGGAACTTGCAATGGCAAAATTTAAAGAAATGTTTCCCCTGAAAGTGGATTGGTCCAAAGTTTTTTTGATTAAACAGGGTGCAACTGAGGGGGTAAGAAAATATAATGCTAGATTCAGAAGAGAAGTTGTAAATTATTCAGGTGATTCTGATGTGCTTGCAAAAGCTGATTTTAAAAGTATTTTGACTAGTGCTTTTGTGGAGGGGTTAAAAAATAATTAAAAAGTTAGAATTTAAATTCATGACCCTCTCTGGGCTATAAAAGATATAGATGCTTTAGCTACAATTGCTGCACATCATGAGGATAATATGGTAATTAAAAAAGTTCAAGCAGAAACAAAATTGATGAATTTGCAAATGGAGGCAGCTAATGCTACAATTCACGGAGTAAGACCCAAAGCAAGGGTGAATAAATATCCTGCCAGGAGTTACAGATCACAAGTGATTTGCTATAATTTCCAGGAGAGGGGGCATTTTGCCAAGTATTGCAGGAAGCCTAGAAAGCAAAGAGATAATCGGGGGAGGCCAGATCAAGTAATCACTTCTCAAGATAATAATGATTGACGGTCTCCAGCAGCTCCTGTGCACATATGTGCAGTATTAAGAACAGATGTAAAGGACCCCACTGTAAACATGACAGTTAATGGTAATAAGCATGAGTTTCTGATTGATACGGGAGCTTCAAGATCAGTGTTAAAAATGAAATTTTATTACAAATTACTGACAGAATTGTAAATGCTGTAGGAGTCGCTGGTCAAGTCATTTCTTTAAAAGAAACAGAGCCAGTTAAAGTCACTTTAGGTCCTATCACAGATAAACATTCTTTTTTATTGGCAGCAAATACTCCCAATTTATTGGGCAGAGATTTGTTGTGTAAATTAGGGTGTTAAATATTTTGTACTCCTGATGGAGTGTTTTTAGACATTCCTGAGAGAAATAGACATGAAGTGCAGATAGCTCTTGACAGCTCTTCAGTATGTGGATGATTTGTTGCTATGTTCTGATTCTTTTGAAGCACCGCTTTCAGACACTGGTGAATTGTTAGCTCATTTGGCATATTCAGGACACAAGGTGTCAAAAGGTAAAATGCAGATGTGCAGTCCACAGTTCCTATACATAGGACACTGTTTAGCTAAAGGGAATAGACATTTATCCCCAGATCGCATACAAGCTATTCATGATTTAACTTTGCCATTAAATAAAAGGAAGTTACGTGGGTTTCTTGGTTGTTGTGGATTTTGTCGCCATTTCATATCAAACTATTCAAGTTTAACTGCCCCTTTGTATGAACTTACGACTGATGGTGTAAAAGAACCTCTCATTCATACTGATATTACCAAAAGTTGTTTTGAGCAGCTTAAACAAGAACTCTTGATGGCCCCTGCATTTGGTATACCGAATTAAGAGTTATCATTCATTTTGTTTTGCCATGAACATTTAGGTCATGCTGCTGGTGTTTTAACACAGCCCCATGGGAATATCCCCAGACCTGTTGCATACTACAGTAAGCAACTTGATCCCGTGGCTAGAGGGTTTCCAAATTGTTTAAAATCTGTAGCAGCTACTGCTTTGTTAGTAGACAAATGTGCTGATATAGTTTTGGGAAATCCAGTAACAGTACAAGTCCCACATGCAGTAGCTGCACTTTTAAATTGTCAGATGACTAGACATGTTAGAAATGCCAGACTAACGCAATGGGAATTGATTCTTCTTATGGCTCCAAATATTACAATCGTCAGATGCAATGTTTTTAACCCTGCTACTCTATTGCCTATTGCTTCTGATATTGAATTTTATCAGATTCAAAGGGAGGGGAATATAGGGTAGAGGTATATTTGAATAAAGATGGTAATGATTTGGCATTAAGTGAATCAGATGAGGAGAATACAAATAAAAGTGGACGTTAGAATTTTACACATTTTGCTCTAGAACCACATGATTGCGTTGTATGCATACAGCAAACTACTGCATCACAACCAGATTTAAAAGGAATACCATTGCAAAATCCTGATTTCATGTTATATGTAGATGGGAGTTGTCATAGGGAAAATGACACAGGAGCATTACAGTCAGGATTTGCAATAGTGGATGACATATTCTGAAAGTTTATCATCTCCACATTCTGCTCAGATTGCCAATTTAAAAGCATTAATTAAAGCTTGTCAATTGTCAGAGGGTAAAACAGTAAATATTTACACTGGTAGTAAATATGGGTTCGATGTCGTTCATGATCATGCTGAAATATGGCAAAGAAATTTCATCACAGCTAATGTTACATCAGTTGCTCATCATGAAATTGTAAATTAATTATTGCATGCTATTCAGTTACCAAAACAGGTAGAAGTTATTAAATGCCAAGCGCATATGACAGGACATGATGAGGTCACAAAAGGAAATGACTTAGCTGCTAAGAAAGCAGCAGAAAGAGACATTGCACGGATTGTTGAAAATACTGAAATTCTGAATGTTGTAATACCTGATCAAACTGAACTAACTGAGATGCAAAAAGGTTGTGTTTAACAGGAAAAGGCCTGATGGGAAATGGCAGGATGTCAAATTGGTAAAGATGGACTGTGGCGTGGGAAGGGAGGTAAGCCTGTAGCTCCCAAAGCACTCTTGCCAGCATTGGCACAAATGAGTCATGGATTAACCCATGCAGGTAAGACTGCTATGAAGAATATAGTCCAAATGTATTGGTATGCACCTGGATTTTCAGCCATAGCTGCTTCATGTATTATCTGTCTCCAGAGCAATTATTATTATTATTATCCTTTATTTGTTAGGCGCCACAAGGTTTCCGCGGCGCCGTACACCATACAAACAGTACACTATACAGGGTAAGACAGCACAAAACAATAAACAAAAATACCAGTACTTCAGAAACTCCAGGCAAGTTCAGCAATAAACATGGAGCAGAAGAACAGGTGAGGAGACAGGAGGGAAGACGGCCCTGCTCATTTGAGCTTACATCCTAAGGGAGGGAAAACAGAAAGACACAAGGGGAGCCAGAAGAGGCAGAGGGGAGAGCGAGTGGAGGTGAAGGGGTTAAGTGGATGGTTGGTAGGCTTTAAGGAAGAGGTGGGTTTTCAGTGCACGTTTGAAGGAGCACAGAGTAGGAGAGAGGCGGATGGAACGAGGGAGGTCATTCCAGTGAAGGGGGCGGCACGGGAAAAGTCTTGGATTCTGGAGTGGGAAGAGGTGATAAGAGTGGAGGAGAGTCGGCGATCATTGGCTGAGCGCAGGGAGCAAGCAGGAGTGTGAATGGAGAGGAGGTTAGAGATATAGGGGGCAGTAGAGTGGGAGAGAGCCTTGTAAGTGGTGGTGAGGAGTTTGAAAAGGATTCTGTAGGGGAAGGGGAGCCAGTGTAAGGCAAGGCAGAGAGGGGAGGCAGATGAGGAGCGGCGTGAGAGAAAGATGAGTCTAGCGGCCGCGTTGAGTACAGAGCGGAGGGGGGAGAGATGGGAGTAGGGGAGGCCAGTGAGGAGGAGTTTGCAGTAATCCAGGCGGGAGATGATGAGTGCGTGTATGATGGTCTTGGTGGCATCCTGAGAGAAAGGAACGGATGCGGGCAATGTTGCGTAGTTGGAAGCGACAGGCTTGGGCAAGTGAGTGAATGTGGGGGGCGAAAGAGAGAGAGGAGTCAAGGGTGACCCCCAGGCAGCGGAGTTGGGTGCAATGCAGGGAAGGCAGTAAAAACAATACCTAATCACCTGCCACCAACTGATGGCCCGTTTCAAATAATTCATATTGATTTTATCCACCTTCCCAAGTGTAGGATGTTAGAATATGTATTAGTATGTGTTGATCAATTTTCTAGCTGGGTTGAAGGTTACGCAGTTGCAAAAGCCACCGCTAATGTTACAGCTAAAAAGATTGTACAAGAATTTGTATGTAGATATGGCATACCACAGGTAATTTCTTCTGATTGAGGTCCTCATTTTATTGGATTTGTTTTTAAGCAAATATGTGAATTGCTAGGTATAAAACAACAGTTTCATGTACCGTACCATCCACAAAGTAGTGGGAAAGTTGAGAGATACAATGGAATTATTAAAAATAAACTCTCTAAGATATTCAAGGAAACAGGAATGCAATATCCTGAAGCATTACCAATAGTTTTCAAATTAACCCCTCGAGGTCTTCTCAATTTATCACCATATGAAATTCTGTTTGGAAAAATTCCTAATTTAACTCAGAACTACAATACCAGTCAAAGCCAAGTTAATGATGTGACTGTTAACTACATTCTATAGTTTACTAAACAGTTGAGACACATTCGAGCTGCTGTGATAGGCACACAAGCAATTCCGATTAACGGAGCCTGTCATAATTTGAATCCAGGAGATTGGGTGATGATAAGAAGTTTCTTAAGATCCGGTTCGTTGACTGATCGGTGGGAGGGTCCATATCTCGTGCTATTGAGACCATAATAATGTCTCAGCCCTTACAAAGGAAAGATGGTCTCCTCTTGATGGAGTCAGGGGGTGAAAATCTTGTGAAGAGGAGAAGACAAGAGACGGAAAGAAACTGGTATTCAGAGTTGACTGGTCCTCAACCAAATTTGAAATTATGGTCATTGCTATTTGTTTTAACATTAATCATGTTTGCAATTGGTATTTTTCTTGAAACGTATGTTTACAGCCCTGTAAATGGACAACAGAACAATAATGTAATGTTTTCAGAAAGGAGAGGTAAACAAGATACATCACATGACCATAGCAAAGATTTATCTCCAACACAAGCATGTAATTGTAAAAATTGTAAAAAAAAGCGCTACGGAATATGTTGGCGCTATATAAATAAATGATGATGATGATATTGTGAGCGTCATTTAGAAAAACAATGCGTACAATGGTGCTTAGATGATCCAAACTTTTTTAGTGATAAACATCCAATAGATGTCTTTTATCAATTTATAGGGAAAAAATTTAATACCACTGAGTGTTGGGTTTGTACTCAAGTACCTCTAGACATCATAATGTTGATCTTATACTATTTCCCATAAATGAAAGTAAATTAGATGAGAAGAAAAATGGTAACACAACAAAAGGAGAGTATAGTACTACAATGCCACCACATATAAAGTTGATAAAGTATTATAATGTGATACATGAAAATGTAATATGTTATAATAAAACTGCTAATCATACAGGTCAACAGAAAGGAGTGAATTATAATGTACCGAAAATATATTTAGGAGCAATAAAAAAATGTTTGAGGATTGTACAGTTTAACAACTTAAATTTAATTGAACTAATATTTGTAACATTGAGTGGAAATGTAACTAGGTGGACGATACATTCTGTTAATCAGACCACTTGTGAATTGGGCTATGAGGCAGCTCATAGTTTAATGTCTGATATACCATATACACTCCTGAGAATTTGTATTTCATATGTGGAAGGCGAGCATATAAATGGCTACCTCCAAATTCTGAAGGTATATGTTATATTGGAGAATTAATTCCTAGTACAATTATCATGGAACATCAGGATCTGATTGACATGATCACTCAGAACATAAACCGCAGGATGAGATCTGTAAAAACTGCAAGTACTAAATATAAACATCTTTTTAAAATAGAACATTCAAAGTAAGGGTAGGTTTTGAAAATTATTTCACTCATGGACATATAGGATATTTAAACAATATTGAAGCAATTGAACAATTAGCTGATCTGTTGGTTAACATCACAGAAATTTATGATGACACTTTTAGATATGTTTCAAAAGAGCTTCAAGCTTATAAAACTGAATTAATCCAACATAGATTAATATTAGATTATTTAACTGCACAAAGTAGTGAATATTGTCACACATTAGAAACTGTTTATGGTGTCCATTATTGTACGTATATTTCGAATGTCACAAACAACCCAGAGGAAGAAATAGATAAATATATGTTATATATTTCACAACTAAAAAATGAGTTCAGAATGAGTCATAATAATATAAATACTGAAAATGATGACTGGTGGGAAAGTTCCTGGTAGAATCCTTCTACTTGGTTTACAGGTATATTTTCGGGAATATCGGGATGGTGGAAAGGATTATTCTGGACATTAGGAAAATATGTTATTATCGTTTTAATAATATGTACATTAATTTATCTCCTTTTAAAATGTGTTCCAGGTATGTTAGGAAAGCTGTGCAAGGTTGGGACAAATGCTTTACAAATAAATGTTGTCTCAGAATCACAAGGGAATGTCTCAATTGCATTGAAAAATATGAAGGAAAATAGGATATTTGTACCACAACTTAAATGAACATTTCTCTCTTGATAGTTTTTATAATGAGGATATTAATATCCCTCAGTTTTGTTTAGATTTTTTTGTAGTTGAAAAGTTTTTTTAGTTAAAGGTTATAGTGTGTGAATAGCATTCACAAAGAGGGGAATGTCATGGAATAAATTATGGTACAAATATAAGTTGGATAAAATATTGTTAATGTATTATGTTTTTAAAATGAAGTAGGTATACTGCCTGCGTTCCTATGTATTCTGTGCAAGGGTTAAATTCTTTCTGTGTGTTTCACAATAAATAGGGGTCTCATTGATCCACAGGATGTTCAAATTGATGCCAGATGTACTCTGATGATATAAGCTTAGGAATGTAAGAGGTCACATATGCCCCTTGACCTTTTGAATATAGGTTTTCTGTTTGACAAAATATCTGTCAAAAACATTATATCCAAATGGTGTTTGACACCAGACTCACCTGAGCCTCACTACTCTGTAATATTAGGGATCCCAGCTCTTTCCGTGATCCAATGCTCAGTCTGTGGATTACATTTTCACCCCTTTGCCCATGTCACACTATGACATTGCCTCTGCCTGTTCTCACTAACATAAGCACAGGAGTAAACAAGTCACTGCTTCTTACAAAATCAGCACATTCATCCATTGCTACTATCAACATTCTGATGACCTGAGTGGCAACAGATTATTCTATCGCCATCCAAATAAAAACTCTATTTTAAATATTAATTTAAATATTCCCTATAACCAATTGGGTATATGTAAATTATATGGGTGCCACTCTATCAATGCTGCCCAAACAGTCGATTCCACACAATTCTATAAGTGTCACTCACCGGACTGTGAGTGCTTCTTCCCGGACATTTAGGAACCGTGGCCGTCCTCCATCCTGAGGGACTGCGCATGCGCAGCCCTTTCCATACCTCCAGTGTATGTTCCTTTAACTAAATTGGCAGATCAGGCAACCTCCCTATATTAAGCACCTGTGGTCAACACCACGTTGCCTGATCTTGGAGTCTCATTCCCCATGAGTCTCTGAAGGTGTTCCTGTGTTTCCTCGTTTATTCAGCCCAGCTGATCCCTGTGGTTTCCAAACCACTTCTACCTCTGTGGTTTCCAAACCACTTCTACTACTGTGGTTCCCATACCACTTCTACCATCTACTGTATCATCGTGACTGTGAGCTGATTCCTATCCGCTGCCTCCGTGCACTACAGTCTTCTAACCACTTCAACTCTACCATGTATCATTGGGACTGTTAGCTGATGCCTATCCGCTGCCTCCGTGCACTACAGTCTTTCATTCACATCCACTCACCTGTTCATGATTGTGACTGCCAGCTGATTCCTATCCGCTGCCTCCGTGCACTACAGGCTTCAACCTGCAACTCGTCTGTGTTTCATCATCGTGACTGTTTGGCTGATTCCTATCCGCTGCCTCCGTGCACTACAGTCTTCAACCTGCAACTCGTCTGTGTTTCATCATCGTGACTGCTAGCTGATTCCTATCCGCTGCCTCCGTGCACTACAGTCTTCAACCTGCAACCCGTCTGTGTTTCATCGTGACTGTTTGGCTGATTCCTATCCGCTGCCTCTGTGCGCTTCAGTCTTCAGCCCTTGTCAACTCTTCCGTGTTTCCTTGAGTCTGCTGCCACTATTGCTACCCGCTACTCTCCGTGACCAACTGTTCCAGTTCAACTCTGCTCCGGTGTCCCATCGTTACTGCACCTACTGGTTGCTATTGGCTACCTCCGTGTTCCCGCAGAGACCCGCTGCTGTTACTTCTCAGCGCTACTCATCCATCTACTACTGATCCGCTCTCCACGCCTTCCTGTGTTCCCTGCTGGTCTACCTACCTGTGCGCTGCACCTGCTAGACCACCGCTTCACCCATCCAGGGACTTTGGATCCTGCCGGCCTCCTGCCCTTCAGGTATCTCTGCACTCCTGTCTGACTGCCTTCTCCTGAACCACGGTATGCATACTTCCCATTGACTGTGCTGTGTATTGCATACCTTGCTGGACTGTGTTGGTTCTCCTCTGGAGTGTACTATCCGCTGAGTCTATTGCCATCATTGACTGTGTTATCTCATGCTGGATTACTTCAAGAGACTTTCTATATTGACAGTGTTGTTCAGTCATTTATACAGTTATATTGTGCATATTACTGTGGATCAAAGTCAAGGTGCCCGTGTATATATTGTGCATATTACTGTGGATCAAAGTCAAGGTGCCCGTGTATATATTGTGTTGCAGTCTCTCCCCGTGCACCTCCTCACATATATATTCAGTGGTACAACTTGCTAGTAGCAGACCACTGACTCCTGTTTACAGTTTCACCCGTTCCAGTATCCTCTCACATAGCAGTGGTACAACTTGCTAACGCAGACCACTGACTCCCCGGATACCTCCACTTGGATTCCATTCCTTCACTCAGACAGCGGTACAACTTGCTATCCGCAGACCGCTGACTCTCATCACCTCCTCGTTTCTGTTGGACATTCCTCCTCACTATAGCAGTGGTACAACTTGCTACCGCAGACCACTGACTACCTTCACGTGTCCTTTGTCCATACAGTTCCTCGTGTATTACTACTTCCATATTGCCAGTGCTGCTAGTCATAGACTTTCCTGAGCATCTCATCATCTGCTATTTCCTGTTCCGTGATCACCCTGCTACCAGAGTACCATATTACCACCTATACTGCTCTGGTAAGCCTATCACCTGGTGATCCCTGGGTAAAGACTCCTAGTGCCCGTGACAGTAAGATCAGGCCATGACAGACCCAGATACGGAACCTACCGCTAAAGAGATGCTGCAGCATCTGGTCAGCCGTGTGGAGCAACAGGATGCTCGCCAACAGCTGTTACTTCAATGTTACCAATCTTTAACCTCCCAAGGAACATCTGGACAGACTGTTACAGCTAATGTTGAAGCTCCTGTGCTTTCCTCCGTTTCCCCAGTGCCATCCCAGGTGTCTACAGTTCCTACGCTTCACCTGCCTACTCCGTCAAAATATGACGGGGACCCCAAAACTTGTAGAGGTTTCCTTAACCAATGTTCAGTCCATTTTGAACTTCAACCTCAAAATTTTTCTACCCATCGTTCCAGAGTGGCCTATCTTATCTCATTGTTTTCTGGACAAGCCCTGGCTTGGGCCTCCCCTCTGTGGGAGAGAAACGATCCAATTCTACAAGATAGTGCCAAATTCATTTCCACGTTCCGAAGTGTGTTCGATGAACCAGGTCGTGTGACCTCCGCTGCTTCCAGCATTCTTCGTTTGCGACAAGGCTCCCATACAGTAGGACAGTATGTCATTCAATTTAGGATCTTAGCCTCTGAACTTCAGTGGAACTCTGAAGCATTAGTTGCCGCCTTCTGGCAGGGGCTTTCCGATAAAATTAAGGATGTACTGACTACCCAAGAACTTCCTTCGTCACTAGAAGATTTGATCTCTCTTTGCCATCGTGTAGATATGAGATTTCGTGAAAGAGAGTCTGAGAAAACAACGGCTGTCAAAGCACCTCTTCGTTCTAACCCTCAATTTCGTCCAGCTCCATCCTCTGCGATTCCCATGGAGATAGGACGTTCCAAATTATCTTCAGAGGAGAGGAAACGAAGAGTAAAGAATAGACTCTGTATCTATTGTGCTGATTCCACGCATATGCTCAGCTCCTGCCCTAAGAGATCGGGAAATGCCAGGCCCTAACTAGTTCTGGAGAGGTGAAGTTAGGGTCCCTGGAGTCCTCTCCATTGTCTATGAAATCTAAAGTCTGCGCTTTCGATGTTACGATTTCCTTTGCTACCAAATCCTTTGAGTCACAGGCATTGATTGATTCCGGAGCAGCAGGAAATTTCATTTCTAAATCACTAGTGAATCAATGGTCCCTACCAGTGATCACTTTAAAAACACCCATTACTGTGACGGCTATAGATGGATCACGCCTCATCAATGGTCTCATCACCCAGAGTACGTCTCCAGTAACCCTTCAGATTGGTGTACTACACCATGAAGAAATTTCGTTTTTAATTCTTCCAGTTACAACAAGTCCGATTGTCTTAGGCCTTCCATGGCTTCAGTGTCACTCTCCCCAGATTGACTGGCGCACCCCTCAAGTTACGTCTTGGGGGTCTGAATGTCACCATCGTTGCCTCTCTCAAGTTATTCCTCTTAAAGTACAGCAATCTTCCATCTCATCTTCCTCCCCGGGACTCCCTCCTCAGTATGCTTCATATGCCGATGTGTTTGATAAAGCTCAGTCTGAACGTCTTCCTCCTCATCGTTCTTGGGATTGTCCGATCGACCTTCTACCTGGCAAGACTCCTCCCAGGGGTCGGGTCTATCCTCTCTCGTTACCTGAAACTCAAGCCACATCTGAGTACATACAGGAGAATCTCCAGCGTGGGTTCATTCGACCTTCCACCTCTCCCGCTGGAGCTGGGTTCTTCTTCGTCAAAAAGAAGGATGGATCATTACGCCCTTGTATAGATTTTCATGGACTCAACGCCATTACTATCAAGAATCGGTATCCCATTCCGCTGATCACTGAGCTATTTGATCGCATCAAGGGAGCTCGGATATTTACTAAGTTGGATCTTCGTGGTGCCTACAATTTAATTAGAATCCGTTCCGGTGACGAATGGAAGACCGCGTTTAACACCAGAGATGGGCATTACGAATATTTAGTAATGCCCTTCGGGCTGTGTAATGCCCCCGCGGTTTTCCAGGGTTTCATCAATGAGATCTTTCGGGACTTATTATATGTATGTGTCGTTGTCTACTTGGACGACATATTGATCTTCTCACAGGACCTGCCTTCTCATCACCAACATGTGGCAGAGGTCCTCTCCAGACTACGGAAAAACTCGTTGTTCTGTAAATTGGAGAAATGTTCATTCGACTTACCCCAGATTCCATTCTTGGGGTATATAGTTTCCGGAGTTGGCCTGAAGATGGATCCAGACAAAGTAAATGCTGTACTACATTGGCCTCAGCCAACTACTCTTCGTGCCATCCAGCGTTTTTTAGGTTTTGCCAATTACTATAGACGCTTCATTCAAGACTTTTCATCCATTGCATCTCCCATTGTGGCCCTAACTCGGAAAGGGGCTAATACTAAGCAATGGTCATCTGAGGCTCTCCAAGCCTTTCAAATCCTCAAAGAGTCCTTCTCGTCTGCTCCCATTCTGCTACAGCCTGATGTGACACTCCCCTTCTTCCTAGAAGTAGATGCCTCTAATGTGGGCTTAGGAGCTATTCTCTCCCAACGCTCGGAGCAACAAAAATTACATCCTTGTGCCTTCTACTCTCGGGGTCTTCTGCCCGCAGAGAAAAATTATACTATCGGGGACAAGGAGTTGCTGGCCATCAAAGCTGCATTAGAGGAATGGAGATACTTGTTGGAAGGAGCTCGCCACCCGGTGACGATCTTCACGGATCATAAGAACTTGTCATATTTGCAATCTGCTCAATGCTTGAACCCTCGTCAAGCAAGATGGTCTCTTTTCTTTTCCCGTTTTGAATTAATTATAACCTTCAAACCAGCCGCTAAGAACAAGAAAGCTGATGCTCTATCTCGAGCTTTTGTGACGTCCTCTGATGTAGAAGAGGTTCCCAACCATGCTATTCTAGACCCCAAATGTATTTCTCTGGCTGTTTCATCCACCAAAATGCTACCATTTGGGAAGACCCTTGTGCCTCCTACTCTGAGGAGGAAAATCCTTTCGTGGTTCCATGCCTCTCGTTTTTCTGGACACGCCGGTGAACACAAGACCTTTGAGATTCTCTCTCGTAGTTACTGGTGGCCTTCAATGAGGAGAGACGTCAAAGAGTTTATTGCTTCCTGTGATTTATGTTCTCAGTTTAAATCCTCCCGCAGAACTCCAGCAGGGTTGCTGCGACCACTACCCATTCCGTCCAAGCCTTGGACCCATATTAGTATGGATTTCGTTACTGATTTGCCACCAAGTAAGAATCACAATACTATTTGGGTAGTGGTAGACAGATTTTCGAAGATGGCCCATTTCGTCCCTCTGTCCGGTTTACCTTCCTCGTCTACTCTGGCTGAACATTTCATTAAAGAAATCTTCCGCATCCATGGATGTCCGTCTGAGATTGTGTTGGATAGAGGAGTACAATTCGTTTCCAGATTCTGGCGGGCCCTTTGTAAAACCTTGGGCATACGATTAGCACTCTCATCTTCTTACCATCCGCAATCTAACGGACAAACGGAACGAGTCAATCAAGATCTTGAGACCTTTATTAGGATGTTCTCTTCAGCCAACCAAGACAACTGGGTAGAATTGCTCCCTTGGGCTGAATTCGCCCATAACAACATGTACCATGAGTCATCATCCAAAACTCCATTCTTTGTGGTCTACGGTCACCATCCGTCTTTTCCGGAATTTCCTGTCCTCCTGCCCACCCAAGTTCCTGCTGTGGAGACTGCTTGTCAGACCTTCAAAAATATCTGGTCTCAGGTCAAAACCTGTTTAAAGAAGACATCTAACAAATATAAGTCTTTCGCAGATAAGAAGAGGCGGGCTATTCCACCACTAAAAATTGGAGATCGTGTCTGGTTATCTACCAAAAATATTCGTTTGAAGGTTCCATCTATGAAATTCGCCCCTCGTTTTATTGGTCCATATAGGATCATTCAAGTTATCAATCCAGTATGTGTTAAACTTCTTCTTCCTAAGAATCTTCGGATCTCCAATGCCTTCCATGTGTCCTTGCTCAAACCTCTCATCATCAACCGTTTCTCGACTCCTCCCTCAGCACCGCAGCCAGTTCAAGTTCATCAGGAGGAGGATTTCGAGATTACTGAGGTATTGGATGCAAAAATTTCGCGAGGAGTCCTCCGTTTCCTCGTTCATTGGAAGGGCTTTGGTCCTGAAGAGCGTTCATGGATCAAAGCTGAAGATCTTAATGCTCCTGCCCTTCTGAAGAAGTTTTATTCCAAAAATCCGGACAAGCCCGGTTCCAGGCGTTCTGTGCCCACCTTTAAAAGGGGGGGTACTGTCACTCACCGGACTGTGAGTGCTTCTTCCCGGACATTTAGGAACCGTGGCCGTCCTCCATCCTGAGGGACTGCGCATGCGCAGCCCTTTCCATACCTCCAGTGTATGTTCCTTTAACTAAATTGGCAGATCAGGCAACCTCCCTATATTAAGCACCTGTGGTCAACACCACGTTGCCTGATCTTGGAGTCTCATTCCCCATGAGTCTCTGAAGGTGTTCCTGTGTTTCCTCGTTTATTCAGCCCAGCTGATCCCTGTGGTTTCCAAACCACTTCTACCTCTGTGGTTTCCAAACCACTTCTACTACTGTGGTTCCCATACCACTTCTACCATCTACTGTATCATCGTGACTGTGAGCTGATTCCTATCCGCTGCCTCCGTGCACTACAGTCTTCTAACCACTTCAACTCTACCATGTATCATTGGGACTGTTAGCTGATGCCTATCCGCTGCCTCCGTGCACTACAGTCTTTCATTCACATCCACTCACCTGTTCATGATTGTGACTGCCAGCTGATTCCTATCCGCTGCCTCCGTGCACTACAGGCTTCAACCTGCAACTCGTCTGTGTTTCATCATCGTGACTGTTTGGCTGATTCCTATCCGCTGCCTCCGTGCACTACAGTCTTCAACCTGCAACTCGTCTGTGTTTCATCATCGTGACTGCTAGCTGATTCCTATCCGCTGCCTCCGTGCACTACAGTCTTCAACCTGCAACCCGTCTGTGTTTCATCGTGACTGTTTGGCTGATTCCTATCCGCTGCCTCTGTGCGCTTCAGTCTTCAGCCCTTGTCAACTCTCCCGTGTTTCCTTGAGTCTGCTGCCACTATTGCTACCCGCTACTCTCCGTGACCAACTGTTCCAGTTCAACTCTGCTCCGGTGTCCCATCGTTACTGCACCTACTGGTTGCTATTGGCTACCTCCGTGTTCCCGCAGAGACCCGCTGCTGTTACTTCTCAGCGCTACTCATCCATCTACTACTGATCCGCTCTCCACGCCTTCCTGTGTTCCCTGCTGGTCTACCTACCTGTGCGCTGCACCTGCTAGACCACCGCTTCACCCATCCAGGGACTTTGGATCCTGCCGGCCTCCTGCCCTTCAGGTATCTCTGCACTCCTGTCTGACTGCCTTCTCCTGAACCACGGTATGCATACTTCCCATTGACTGTGCTGTGTATTGCATACCTTGCTGGACTGTGTTGGTTCTCCTCTGGAGTGTACTATCCGCTGAGTCTATTGCCATCATTGACTGTGTTATCTCATGCTGGATTACTTCAAGAGACTTTCTATATTGACAGTGTTGTTCAGTCATTTATACAGTTATATTGTGCATATTACTGTGGATCAAAGTCAAGGTGCCCGTGTATATATTGTGCATATTACTGTGGATCAAAGTCAAGGTGCCCGTGTATATATTGTGTTGCAGTCTCTCCCCGTGCACCTCCTCACATATATATTCAGTGGTACAACTTGCTAGTAGCAGACCACTGACTCCTGTTTACAGTTTCACCCGTTCCAGTATCCTCTCACATAGCAGTGGTACAACTTGCTAACGCAGACCACTGACTCCCCGGATACCTCCACTTGGATTCCATTCCTTCACTCAGACAGCGGTACAACTTGCTATCCGCAGACCGCTGACTCTCATCACCTCCTCGTTTCTGTTGGACATTCCTCCTCACTATAGCAGTGGTACAACTTGCTACCGCAGACCACTGACTACCTTCACGTGTCCTTTGTCCATACAGTTCCTCGTGTATTACTACTTCCATATTGCCAGTGCTGCTAGTCATAGACTTTCCTGAGCATCTCATCATCTGCTATTTCCTGTTCCGTGATCACCCTGCTACCAGAGTACCATATTACCACCTATACTGCTCTGGTAAGCCTATCACCTGGTGATCCCTGGGTAAAGACTCCTAGTGCCCGTGACAGTAAGATCAGGCCATGACAGACCCAGATACGGAACCTACCGCTAAAGAGATGCTGCAGCATCTGGTCAGCCGTGTGGAGCAACAGGATGCTCGCCAACAGCTGTTACTTCAATGTTACCAATCTTTAACCTCCCAAGGAACATCTGGACAGACTGTTACAGCTAATGTTGAAGCTCCTGTGCTTTCCTCCGTTTCCCCAGTGCCATCCCAGGTGTCTACAGTTCCTACGCTTCACCTGCCTACTCCGTCAAAATATGACGGGGACCCCAAAACTTGTAGAGGTTTCCTTAACCAATGTTCAGTCCATTTTGAACTTCAACCTCAAAATTTTTCTACCCATCGTTCCAGAGTGGCCTATCTTATCTCATTGTTTTCTGGACAAGCCCTGGCTTGGGCCTCCCCTCTGTGGGAGAGAAACGATCCAATTCTACAAGATAGTGCCAAATTCATTTCCACGTTCCGAAGTGTGTTCGATGAACCAGGTCGTGTGACCTCCGCTGCTTCCAGCATTCTTCGTTTGCGACAAGGCTCCCATACAGTAGGACAGTATGTCATTCAATTTAGGATCTTAGCCTCTGAACTTCAGTGGAACTCTGAAGCATTAGTTGCCGCCTTCTGGCAGGGGCTTTCCGATAAAATTAAGGATGTACTGACTACCCAAGAACTTCCTTCGTCACTAGAAGTTTGATCTCTCTTTGCCATCGTGTAGATATGAGATTTCGTGAAAGAGAGTCTGAGAAAACAACGGCTGTCAAAGCACCTCTTCGTTCTAACCCTCAATTTCGTCCAGCTCCATCCTCTGCGATTCCCATGGAGATAGGACGTTCCAAATTATCTTCAGAGGAGAGGAAACGAAGAGTAAAGAATAGACTCTGTATCTATTGTGCTGATTCCACGCATATGCTCAGCTCTTGCCCTAAGAGATCGGGAAATGCCAGGCCCTAACTAGTTCTGGAGAGGTGAAGTTAGGGTCCCTGGAGTCCTCTCCATTGTCTATGAAATCTAAAGTCTGCGCTTTCGATGTTACGATTTCCTTTGCTACCAAATCCTTTGAGTCACAGGCATTGATTGATTCCGGAGCAGCAGGAAATTTCATTTCTAAATCACTAGTGAATCAATGGTCCCTACCAGTGATCACTTTAAAAACACCCATTACTGTGACGGCTATAGATGGATCACGCCTCATCAATGGTCTCATCACCCAGAGTACGTCTCCAGTAACCCTTCAGATTGGTGTACTACACCATGAAGAAATTTCGTTTTTAATTCTTCCAGTTACAACAAGTCCGATTGTCTTAGGCCTTCCATGGCTTCAGTGTCACTCTCCCCAGATTGACTGGCGCACCCCTCAAGTTACGTCTTGGGGGTCTGAATGTCACCATCGTTGCCTCTCTCAAGTTATTCCTCTTAAAGTACAGCAATCTTCCATCTCATCTTCCTCCCCGGGACTCCCTCCTCAGTATGCTTCATATGCCGATGTGTTTGATAAAGCTCAGTCTGAACGTCTTCCTCCTCATCGTTCTTGGGATTGTCCGATCGACCTTCTACCTGGCAAGACTCCTCCCAGGGGTCGGGTCTATCCTCTCTCGTTACCTGAAACTCAAGCCACATCTGAGTACATACAGGAGAATCTCCAGCGTGGGTTCATTCGACCTTCCACCTCTCCCGCTGGAGCTGGGTTCTTCTTCGTCAAAAAGAAGGATGGATCATTACGCCCTTGTATAGATTTTCATGGACTCAACGCCATTACTATCAAGAATCGGTATCCCATTCCGCTGATCACTGAGCTATTTGATCGCATCAAGGGAGCTCGGATATTTACTAAGTTGGATCTTCGTGGTGCCTACAATTTAATTAGAATCCGTTCCGGTGACGAATGGAAGACCGCGTTTAACACCAGAGATGGGCATTACGAATATTTAGTAATGCCCTTCGGGCTGTGTAATGCCCCCGCGGTTTTCCAGGGTTTCATCAATGAGATCTTTCGGGACTTATTATATGTATGTGTCGTTGTCTACTTGGACGACATATTGATCTTCTCACAGGACCTGCCTTCTCATCACCAACATGTGGCAGAGGTCCTCTCCAGACTACGGAAAAACTCGTTGTTCTGTAAATTGGAGAAATGTTCATTCGACTTACCCCAGATTCCATTCTTGGGGTATATAGTTTCCGGAGTTGGCCTGAAGATGGATCCAGACAAAGTAAATGCTGTACTACATTGGCCTCAGCCAACTACTCTTCGTGCCATCCAGCGTTTTTTAGGTTTTGCCAATTACTATAGACGCTTCATTCAAGACTTTTCATCCATTGCATCTCCCATTGTGGCCCTAACTTGGAAAGGGGCTAATACTAAGCAATGGTCATCTGAGGCTCTCCAAGCCTTTCAAATCCTCAAAGAGTCCTTCTCGTCTGCTCCCATTCTGCGACAGCCTGATGTGACACTCCCCTTCTTCCTAGAAGTAGATGCCTCTAATGTGGGCTTAGGAGCTATTCTCTCCCAACGCTCGGAGCAACAAAAATTACATCCTTGTGCCTTCTACTCTCGGGGTCTTCTGCCCGCAGAGAAAAATTATACTATCGGGGACAAGGAGTTGCTGGCCATCAAAGCTGCATTAGAGGAATGGAGATACTTGTTGGAAGGAGCTCGCCACCCGGTGACGATCTTCACGGATCATAAGAACTTGTCATATTTGCAATCTGCTCAATGCTTGAACCCTCGTCAAGCAAGATGGTCTCTTTTCTTTTCCCGTTTTGAATTAATTATAACCTTCAAACCAGCCGCTAAGAACAAGAAAGCTGATGCTCTATCTCGAGCTTTTGTGACGTCCTCTGATGTAGAAGAGGTTCCCAACCATGCTATTCTAGACCCCAAATGTATTTCTCTGGCTGTTTCATCCACCAAAATGCTACCATTTGGGAAGACCCTTGTGCCTCCTACTCTGAGGAGGAAAATCCTTTCGTGGTTCCATGCCTCTCGTTTTTCTGGACACGCCGGTGAACACAAGACCTTTGAGATTCTCTCTCGTAGTTACTGGTGGCCTTCAATGAGGAGAGACGTCAAAGAGTTTATTGCTTCCTGTGATTTATGTTCTCAGTTTAAATCCTCCCGCAGAACTCCAGCAGGGTTGCTGCGACCACTACCCATTCCGTCCAAGCCTTGGACCCATATTAGTATGGATTTCGTTACTGATTTGCCACCAAGTAAGAATCACAATACTATTTGGGTAGTGGTAGACAGATTTTCGAAGATGGCCCATTTCGTCCCTCTGTCCGGTTTACCTTCCTCGTCTACTCTGGCTGAACATTTCATTAAAGAAATCTTCCGCATCCATGGATGTCCGTCTGAGATTGTGTCTGATAGAGGAGTACAATTCGTTTCCAGATTCTGGCGGGCCCTTTGTAAAACCTTGGGCATACGATTAGCACTCTCATCTTCTTACCATCCGCAATCTAACGGACAAACGTAACGAGTCAATCAAGATCTTGAGACCTTTATTAGGATGTTCTCTTCAGCCAACCAAGACAACTGGGTAGAATTGCTCCCTTGGGCTGAATTCGCCCATAACAACATGTACCATGAGTCATCATCCAAAACTCCATTCTTTGTGGTCTACGGTCACCATCCGTCTTTTCCGGAATTTCCTGTCCTCCCGCCCACCCAAGTTCCTGCTGTGGAGACTGCTTGTCAGACCTTCAAAAATATCTGGTCTCAGGTCAAAACCTGTTTAAAGAAGACATCTAACAAATATAAGTCTTTCGCAGATAAGAAGAGGCGGGCTATTCCACCACTAAAAATTGGAGATCGTGTCTGGTTATCTACCAAAAATATTCGTTTGAAGGTTCCATCTATGAAATTCGCCCCTCGTTTTATTGGTCCATATAGGATCATTCAAGTTATCAATCCAGTATGTGTTAAACTTCTTCTTCCTAAGAATCTTCGGATCTCCAATGCCTTCCATGTGTCCTTGCTCAAACCTCTCATCATCAACCGTTTCTCGACTCCTCCCTCAGCACCGCAGCCAGTTCAAGTTCATCAGGAGGAGGATTTCGAGATTACTGAGGTATTGGATGCAAAAATTTCGCGAGGAGTCCTCCGTTTCCTCGTTCATTGGAAGGGCTTTGGTCCTGAAGAGCGTTCATGGATTAAAGCTGAAGATCTTAATGCTCCTGCCCTTCTGAAGAAGTTTTATTCCAAAAATCCGGACAAGCCCGGTTCCAGGCGTTCTGTGCCCACCTTTAAAAGGGGGGGTACTGTCACTCACCGGACTGTGAGTGCTTCTTCCCGGACATTTAGGAACCGTGGCCGTCCTCCATCCTGAGGGACTGCGCATGCGCAGCCCTTTCCATACCTCCAGTGTATGTTCCTTTAACTAAATTGGCAGATCAGGCAACCTCCCTATATTAAGCACCTGTGGTCAACACCACGTTGCCTGATCTTGGAGTCTCATTCCCCATGAGTCTCTGAAGGTGTTCCTGTGTTTCCTCGTTTATTCAGCCCAGCTGATCCCTGTGGTTTCCAAACCACTTCTACCTCTGTGGTTTCCAAACCACTTCTACTACTGTGGTTCCCATACCACTTCTACCATCTACTGTATCATCGTGACTGTGAGCTGATTCCTATCCGCTGCCTCCGTGCACTACAGTCTTCTAACCACTTCAACTCTACCATGTATCATTGGGACTGTTAGCTGATGCCTATCCGCTGCCTCCGTGCACTACAGTCTTTCATTCACATCCACTCACCTGTTCATGATTGTGACTGCCAGCTGATTCCTATCCGCTGCCTCCGTGCACTACAGGCTTCAACCTGCAACTCGTCTGTGTTTCATCATCGTGACTGTTTGGCTGATTCCTATCCGCTGCCTCCGTGCACTACAGTCTTCAACCTGCAACTCGTCTGTGTTTCATCATCGTGACTGCTAGCTGATTCCTATCCGCTGCCTCCGTGCACTACAGTCTTCAACCTGCAACCCGTCTGTGTTTCATCGTGACTGTTTGGCTGATTCCTATCCGCTGCCTCTGTGCGCTTCAGTCTTCAGCCCTTGTCAACTCTCCCGTGTTTCCTTGAGTCTGCTGCCACTATTGCTACCCGCTACTCTCCGTGACCAACTGTTCCAGTTCAACTCTGCTCCGGTGTCCCATCGTTACTGCACCTACTGGTTGCTATTGGCTACCTCCGTGTTCCCGCAGAGACCCGCTGCTGTTACTTCTCAGCGCTACTCATCCATCTACTACTGATCCGCTCTCCACGCCTTCCTGTGTTCCCTGCTGGTCTACCTACCTGTGCGCTGCACCTGCTAGACCACCGCTTCACCCATCCAGGGACTTTGGATCCTGCCGGCCTCCTGCCCTTCAGGTATCTCTGCACTCCTGTCTGACTGCCTTCTCCTGAACCACGGTATGCATACTTCCCATTGACTGTGCTGTGTATTGCATACCTTGCTGGACTGTGTTGGTTCTCCTCTGGAGTGTACTATCCGCTGAGTCTATTGCCATCATTGACTGTGTTATCTCATGCTGGATTACTTCAAGAGACTTTCTATATTGACAGTGTTGTTCAGTCATTTATACAGTTATATTGTGCATATTACTGTGGATCAAAGTCAAGGTGCCCGTGTATATATTGTGCATATTACTGTGGATCAAAGTCAAGGTGCCCGTGTATATATTGTGTTGCAGTCTCTCCCCGTGCACCTCCTCACATATATATTCAGTGGTACAACTTGCTAGTAGCAGACCACTGACTCCTGTTTACAGTTTCACCCGTTCCAGTATCCTCTCACATAGCAGTGGTACAACTTGCTAACGCAGACCACTGACTCCCCGGATACCTCCACTTGGATTCCATTCCTTCACTCAGACAGCGGTACAACTTGCTATCCGCAGACCGCTGACTCTCATCACCTCCTCGTTTCTGTTGGACATTCCTCCTCACTATAGCAGTGGTACAACTTGCTACCGCAGACCACTGACTACCTTCACGTGTCCTTTGTCCATACAGTTCCTCGTGTATTACTACTTCCATATTGCCAGTGCTGCTAGTCATAGACTTTCCTGAGCATCTCATCATCTGCTATTTCCTGTTCCGTGATCACCCTGCTACCAGAGTACCATATTACCACCTATACTGCTCTGGTAAGCCTATCACCTGGTGATCCCTGGGTAAAGACTCCTAGTGCCCGTGACAGTAAGATCAGGCCATGACAGACCCAGATACGGAACCTACCGCTAAAGAGATGCTGCAGCATCTGGTCAGCCGTGTGGAGCAACAGGATGCTCGCCAACAGCTGTTACTTCAATGTTACCAATCTTTAACCTCCCAAGGAACATCTGGACAGACTGTTACAGCTAATGTTGAAGCTCCTGTGCTTTCCTCCGTTTCCCCAGTGCCATCCCAGGTGTCTACAGTTCCTACGCTTCACCTGCCTACTCCGTCAAAATATGACGGGGACCCCAAAACTTGTAGAGGTTTCCTTAACCAATGTTCAGTCCATTTTGAACTTCAACCTCAAAATTTTTCTACCCATCGTTCCAGAGTGGCCTATCTTATCTCATTGTTTTCTGGACAAGCCCTGGCTTGGGCCTCCCCTCTGTGGGAGAGAAACGATCCAATTCTACAAGATAGTGCCAAATTCATTTCCACGTTCCGAAGTGTGTTCGATGAACCAGGTCGTGTGACCTCCGCTGCTTCCAGCATTCTTCGTTTGCGACAAGGCTCCCATACAGTAGGACAGTATGTCATTCAATTTAGGATCTTAGCCTCTGAACTTCAGTGGAACTCTGAAGCATTAGTTGCCGCCTTCTGGCAGGGGCTTTCCGATAAAATTAAGGATGTACTGACTACCCAAGAACTTCCTTCGTCACTAGAAGATTTGATCTCTCTTTGCCATCGTGTAGATATGAGATTTCGTGAAAGAGAGTCTGAGAAAACAACGGCTGTCAAAGCACCTCTTCGTTCTAACCCTCAATTTCGTCCAGCTCCATCCTCTGCGATTCCCATGGAGATAGGACGTTCCAAATTATCTTCAGAGGAGAGGAAACGAAGAGTAAAGAATAGACTCTGTATCTATTGTGCTGATTCCACGCATATGCTCAGCTCTTGCCCTAAGAGATCGGGAAATGCCAGGCCCTAACTAGTTCTGGAGAGGTGAAGTTAGGGTCCCTGGAGTCCTCTCCATTGTCTATGAAATCTAAAGTCTGCGCTTTCGATGTTACGATTTCCTTTGCTACCAAATCCTTTGAGTCACAGGCATTGATTGATTCCGGAGCAGCAGGAAATTTCATTTCTAAATCACTAGTGAATCAATGGTCCCTACCAGTGATCACTTTAAAAACACCCATTACTGTGACGGCTATAGATGGATCACGCCTCATCAATGGTCTCATCACCCAGAGTACGTCTCCAGTAACCCTTCAGATTGGTGTACTACACCATGAAGAAATTTCGTTTTTAATTCTTCCAGTTACGACAAGTCCGATTGTCTTAGGCCTTCCATGGCTTCAGTGTCACTCTCCCCAGATTGACTGGCGCACCCCTCAAGTTACGTCTTGGGGGTCTGAATGTCACCATCGTTGCCTCTCTCAAGTTATTCCTCTTAAAGTACAGCAATCTTCCATCTCATCTTCCTCCCCGGGACTCCCTCCTCAGTATGCTTCATATGCCGATGTGTTTGATAAAGCTCAGTCTGAACGTCTTCCTCCTCATCGTTCTTGGGATTGTCCGATCGACCTTCTACCTGGCAAGACTCCTCCCAGGGGTCGGGTCTATCCTCTCTCGTTACCTGAAACTCAAGCCACATCTGAGTACATACAGGAGAATCTCCAGCGTGGGTTCATTCGACCTTCCACCTCTCCCGCTGGAGCTGGGTTCTTCTTCGTCAAAAAGAAGGATGGATCATTACGCCCTTGTATAGATTTTCATGGACTCAACGCCATTACTATCAAGAATCGGTATCCCATTCCGCTGATCACTGAGCTATTTGATCGCATCAAGGGAGCTCGGATATTTACTAAGTTGGATCTTCGTGGTGCCTACAATTTAATTAGAATCCGTTCCGGTGACGAATGGAAGACCGCGTTTAACACCAGAGATGGGCATTACGAATATTTAGTAATGCCCTTCGGGCTGTGTAATGCCCCCGCGGTTTTCCAGGGTTTCATCAATGAGATCTTTCGGGACTTATTATATGTATGTGTCGTTGTCTACTTGGACGACATATTGATCTTCTCACAGGACCTGCCTTCTCATCACCAACATGTGGCAGAGGTCCTCTCCAGACTACGGAAAAACTCGTTGTTCTGTAAATTGGAGAAATGTTCATTCGACTTACCCCAGATTCCATTCTTGGGGTATATAGTTTCCGGAGTTGGCCTGAAGATGGATCCAGACAAAGTAAATGCTGTACTACATTGGCCTCAGCCAACTACTCTTCGTGCCATCCAGCGTTTTTTAGGTTTTGCCAATTACTATAGACGCTTCATTCAAGACTTTTCATCCATTGCATCTCCCATTGTGGCCCTAACTCGGAAAGGGGCTAATACTAAGCAATGGTCATCTGAGGCTCTCCAAGCCTTTCAAATCCTCAAAGAGTCCTTCTCGTCTGCTCCCATTCTGCGACAGCCTGATGTGACACTCCCCTTCTTCCTAGAAGTAGATGCCTCTAATGTGGGCTTAGGAGCTATTCTCTCCCAACGCTCGGAGCAACAAAAATTACATCCTTGTGCCTTCTACTCTCGGGGTCTTCTGCCCGCAGAGAAAAATTATACTATCGGGGACAAGGAGTTGCTGGCCATCAAAGCTGCATTAGAGGAATGGAGATACTTGTTGGAAGGAGCTCGCCACCCGGTGACGATCTTCACGGATCATAAGAACTTGTCATATTTGCAATCTGCTCAATGCTTGAACCCTCGTCAAGCAAGATGGTCTCTTTTCTTTTCCCGTTTTGAATTAATTATAACCTTCAAACCAGCCGCTAAGAACAAGAAAGCTGATGCTCTATCTCGAGCTTTTGTGACGTCCTCTGATGTAGAAGAGGTTCCCAACCATGCTATTCTAGACCCCAAATGTATTTCTCTGGCTGTTTCATCCACCAAAATGCTACCATTTGGGAAGACCCTTGTGCCTCCTACTCTGAGGAGGAAAATCCTTTCGTGGTTCCATGCCTCTCGTTTTTCTGGACACGCCGGTGAACACAAGACCTTTGAGATTCTCTCTCGTAGTTACTGGTGGCCTTCAATGAGGAGAGACGTCAAAGAGTTTATTGCTTCCTGTGATTTATGTTCTCAGTTTAAATCCTCCCGCAGAACTCCAGCAGGGTTGCTGCGACCACTACCCATTCCGTCCAAGCCTTGGACCCATATTAGTATGGATTTCGTTACTGATTTGCCACCAAGTAAGAATCACAATACTATTTGGGTAGTGGTAGACAGATTTTCGAAGATGGCCCATTTCGTCCCTCTGTCCGGTTTACCTTCCTCGTCTACTCTGGCTGAACATTTCATTAAAGAAATCTTCCGCATCCATGGATGTCCGTCTGAGATTGTGTCGGATAGAGGAGTACAATTCGTTTCCAGATTCTGGCGGGCCCTTTGTAAAACCTTGGGCATACGATTAGCACTCTCATCTTCTTACCATCCGCAATCTAACGGACAAACGGAACGAGTCAATCAAGATCTTGAGACCTTTATTAGGATGTTCTCTTCAGCCAACCAAGACAACTGGGTAGAATTGCTCCCTTGGGCTGAATTCGCCCATAACAACATGTACCATGAGTCATCATCCAAAACTCCATTCTTTGTGGTCTACGGTCACCATCCGTCTTTTCCGGAATTTCCTGTCCTCCTGCCCACCCAAGTTCCTGCTGTGGAGACTGCTTGTCAGACCTTCAAAAATATCTGGTCTCAGGTCAAAACCTGTTTAAAGAAGACATCTAACAAATATAAGTCTTTCGCAGATAAGAAGAGGCGGGCTATTCCACCACTAAAAATTGGAGATCGTGTCTGGTTATCTACCAAAAATATTCGTTTGAAGGTTCCATCTATGAAATTCGCCCCTCGTTTTATTGGTCCATATAGGATCATTCAAGTTATCAATCCAGTATGTGTTAAACTTCTTCTTCCTAAGAATCTTCGGATCTCCAATGCCTTCCATGTGTCCTTGCTCAAACCTCTCATCATCAACCGTTTCTCGACTCCTCCCTCAGCACCGCAGCCAGTTCAAGTTCATCAGGAGGAGGATTTCGAGATTACTGAGGTATTGGATGCAAAAATTTCGCGAGGAGTCCTCCGTTTCCTCGTTCATTGGAAGGGCTTTGGTCCTGAAGAGCGTTCATGGATCAAAGCTGAAGATCTTAATGCTCCTGCCCTTCTGAAGAAGTTTTATTCCAAAAATCCGGACAAGCCCGGTTCCAGGCGTTCTGTGCCCACCTTTAAAAGGGGGGGTACTGTCACTCACCGGACTGTGAGTGCTTCTTCCCGGACATTTAGGAACCGTGGCCGTCCTCCATCCTGAGGGACTGCGCATGCGCAGCCCTTTCCATACCTCCAGTGTATGTTCCTTTAACTAAATTGGCAGATCAGGCAACCTCCCTATATTAAGCACCTGTGGTCAACACCACGTTGCCTGATCTTGGAGTCTCATTCCCCATGAGTCTCTGAAGGTGTTCCTGTGTTTCCTCGTTTATTCAGCCCAGCTGATCCCTGTGGTTTCCAAACCACTTCTACCTCTGTGGTTTCCAAACCACTTCTACTACTGTGGTTCCCATACCACTTCTACCATCTACTGTATCATCGTGACTGTGAGCTGATTCCTATCCGCTGCCTCCGTGCACTACAGTCTTCTAACCACTTCAACTCTACCATGTATCATTGGGACTGTTAGCTGATGCCTATCCGCTGCCTCCGTGCACTACAGTCTTTCATTCACATCCACTCACCTGTTCATGATTGTGACTGCCAGCTGATTCCTATCCGCTGCCTCCGTGCACTACAGGCTTCAACCTGCAACTCGTCTGTGTTTCATCATCGTGACTGTTTGGCTGATTCCTATCCGCTGCCTCCGTGCACTACAGTCTTCAACCTGCAACTCGTCTGTGTTTCATCATCGTGACTGCTAGCTGATTCCTATCCGCTGCCTCCGTGCACTACAGTCTTCAACCTGCAACCCGTCTGTGTTTCATCGTGACTGTTTGGCTGATTCCTATCCGCTGCCTCTGTGCGCTTCAGTCTTCAGCCCTTGTCAACTCTCCCGTGTTTCCTTGAGTCTGCTGCCACTATTGCTACCCGCTACTCTCCGTGACCAACTGTTCCAGTTCAACTCTGCTCCGGTGTCCCATCGTTACTGCACCTACTGGTTGCTATTGGCTACCTCCGTGTTCCCGCAGAGACCCGCTGCTGTTACTTCTCAGCGCTACTCATCCATCTACTACTGATCCGCTCTCCACGCCTTCCTGTGTTCCCTGCTGGTCTACCTACCTGTGCGCTGCACCTGCTAGACCACCGCTTCACCCATCCAGGGACTTTGGATCCTGCCGGCCTCCTGCCCTTCAGGTATCTCTGCACTCCTGTCTGACTGCCTTCTCCTGAACCACGGTATGCATACTTCCCATTGACTGTGCTGTGTATTGCATACCTTGCTGGACTGTGTTGGTTCTCCTCTGGAGTGTACTATCCGCCGAGTCTATTGCCATCATTGACTGTGTTATCTCATGCTGGATTACTTCAAGAGACTTTCTATATTGACAGTGTTGTTCAGTCATTTATACAGTTATATTGTGCATATTACTGTGGATCAAAGTCAAGGTGCCCGTGTATATATTGTGCATATTACTGTGGATCAAAGTCAAGGTGCCCGTGTATATATTGTGTTGCAGTCTCTCCCCGTGCACCTCCTCACATATATATTCAGTGGTACAACTTGCTAGTAGCAGACCACTGACTCCTGTTTACAGTTTCACCCGTTCCAGTATCCTCTCACATAGCAGTGGTACAACTTGCTAACGCAGACCACTGACTCCCCGGATACCTCCACTTGGATTCCATTCCTTCACTCAGACAGCGGTACAACTTGCTATCCGCAGACCGCTGACTCTCATCACCTCCTCGTTTCTGTTGGACATTCCTCCTCACTATAGCAGTGGTACAACTTGCTACCGCAGACCACTGACTACCTTCACGTGTCCTTTGTCCATACAGTTCCTCGTGTATTACTACTTCCATATTGCCAGTGCTGCTAGTCATAGACTTTCCTGAGCATCTCATCATCTGCTATTTCCTGTTCCGTGATCACCCTGCTACCAGAGTACCATATTACCACCTATACTGCTCTGGTAAGCCTATCACCTGGTGATCCCTGGGTAAAGACTCCTAGTGCCCGTGACAATAAGCTTTTTGTTTAGATACATAAAATGAATATATTAGTGATTTACTATGTAACAATTTGTCTTCGGAAGTGCATATATCTCAAATAAGAGGAGGAACTTTGTATTTAACCCCAGGTAACCAATTAATGGTGTGACAGAATGGACATAACCATTCTTTCCCAGCAGTCAACCTGAACTATAGGATTGAGTGGTCAGCTATTGTTCTTAATAAGGGCCAGTTGTAATGTTTTACTCTGGGCCAGTCACTTCCTGTAAAGACTCTAAGGACACAGCTGGCAGCAGCTGGAGCCCCTCTGACATCACAAATGACTAGAAGAGGCTAGAACTGGGAGTGAATGGTGATACGTCAGTATGAATCATATGAAATAAAAATTCTCCATGCGATCACTGTTGTTCCAAAGCACAAGAGTTTAATTCACAAAATATATTACAGGGCAATGTATCGGATGCATACACCTGCGCAGTTGGCACCATCATCAAATTTCTATCAGAATGCTCTGGATTCCAAAGCCAGAGTGGAACAGTTTAGACACTGTACATTAAAAGCAGTAACATCACAGCTACACAGTTACAATATTAAGGTCTTCATTCATAGGTCGATGGGTCAAGAACTCGATGCCCCATTGGTTGATTGCTATGGTCATCGTTCCTTGAGGTAAGGGTCATCATTCCATGTGTGGCCAGGTGTCCTTCCTCAGGCTCCCACCTCTAGACATGTATAAACTGTTTTTTTTATGACATCTCTGGAGTTGCTAGTTGTCTGAAAAGTAATATTAGTTATAACTAGCGTCCGCAATGTGCGGACACTTCATAAATATTACTGGAAATGTTCTCATGTGAATTCAAGCAGGATGAGACCAAACTCGATGCAATTAACTTGTTGAAAAAATTAATTAGCTTATTCACCACAATATATTTTATATTAACAGAAATAAATATATTAAACCTATTTCATGTTATTTGCTAAAATAACTGTTCAATTGTGTACTAATCGTATTGCAACAGATATTAGTGTACATAAATTGCTGATAACCACTTTCATCCAATTATTAAACTTCAACACTGTCTATCACTCACCAACTCCAAGGAATTAATGACAAAGATCCCATTGTTCTCCCATAGGATTGAGTTAGGCATTGTGGCATGAAAACAGCAGGGTGGGAGCTCATTTGACCCTGAGATATGACTACTCTCTTGTACAACCTGATTGAACTCTACTAATCAGGGAAGACCTTTTTCCTAAGACCTGTGAATAAACCTGAAGGGAGGAATTCCCAGTGTGGGAAACTTTGGCCCTTAAAAAAGGCCTGCAGGAGAGGCTTGTGTGTGTGTGTGACACTGATGTTGGAGTCTTGGCTGTTGTCATTGTGCTAAGGATTACTCCTGGGAGTATCAGGATTACTGCACGACAGTACACACTTGCTGGCTCTGCTGAACTGTAGCTCCTGTGGTCCTATTCCATTATACCAGAACTGGATCGGTTGGACAGTACTTACGGAGTATGGGAAAGTTCTGGGAAGTCTAGCGGTAAACTGGTGTTCATTGCGACCGGTTAGTATGGTTTATATTTTTATGGTTCATCCTTCTGCTGATTTAGAGAACTTGTATTAGTCAACTCTCTAATAAAAATATTGTTGTACCTCTTGTGAGTTTAGCATCGAATACCCTGGGTCTTCACAAATTGTTCTTCTGAAAATCTCACAGTTAAAAGGTAAGTAAATACTTGTTACATTCACATTCTAAGTGTGGAATTCAATGAACTGCAAAGTGCCAACAGAGCCTCATGCAAAGTACTCCTGCTCGCTGTTCCGGTTACTACAGTAGAGGAGTTTTCACTAATTTTTGCTCGCACCTCTATAAAATGTCAGGCTGAACACCACAGCAGAGTCTCAATACACAAGGCAGCATTTTGCTTTGAATCGAATCTCTCTAAGCCTGGTATTAGAATAAAATGTGTAATAAAAACTGTATTTGTAAAATAAGGAATAAAATATGTAATATATCAACTATTTATTAAATATAATATTTATAGAGGTAATGGGAGATTTGAAGCAGTTCAATGGTGGAGCTTATACAAATATTTGCCATCTTCCATTAGTTTGAGGAGGCCTAGCTTTATCAGTCAATGCGATTAAGGTGGAGACTGGGATCCAGCAGTCGGAGGGTTAATGATGGAGGTAGGGCTTTTCCAGTCATGGTGTTAAAGGTGGAAGATGACTTTGACAGCTGGAGGGTTAACGAGAATGAAGTGATTCTTGTCTATGATGCATCCTGATTTGAATAGACTGCTTTTCAGTCAGCCTCTCAAGGTTAGTTTTTACAGCCACACAGGGATAGCCACTTCTCCCTTCTCTGTTAAGTTATCCAGGATCCCAGGCTCTGCTCCTTGTCTGCTGCCTCTGCCTTTGCACAGTTTTGAGTCACCTACAAAGCTACAGTAGCACGTAAAGTGAATCACAGTTGATTCAAAGCGGTTTTTATTTCTTCCACTGCTTCTGCAATGTGAGTTTTGAAGACAAGTTTGCAATTGTCTGCGGGGCTAGATAGTCAGCCAGTAGCACCCGTAAAAGTGCTTGTTATATGAAACATAAAGTTAATTACAATGCTGAAATCACAGCGAATGTGAGCCAGTCTGAAGAAGTAAATATTTAACCATTGCAAGCGGCACATTCAGTGAGCAACTGTGAAGAGAGAACGTCAGGGGCAGCAAGTCAAGAGAGTAGACTGAAAGATCAAGGAAGAAGGCTGCGGGATCAAGACAGAAGAAAGCAGCTGAGTGTTGAAGTGGCCAACAAGGCAAGCAAGAAGATGCTGGGATTAAGCAAGAAGATAGCAGAGGGAAGGCAAAGAGCTCATAATCATGGCTCCCACCTGCTGACGCCAAAAGTTGTCAGAGACAGGTATGGCCACTTTCACAAGGCACATTTTCTGGCACTAGGTCCATGGGAACAGTTGGTCGAACACAAGGGCCGTGGCTCTTAGGGTCCCTTATGGTATATTAATTTTCATTTTGACACAGTTATTCAGGCTAAAGCCTGGGGGGCTACAGTAAATTAAGGCCTGTCCTGCAATTTACTAGGCTTGGAGTTATTACATCAGTCATTAGGCCTGTGGTGACAGATCAGGAACTAGGCCTGTAGACATATAAGAGGTTAGCAATAGTATGTTGAGAAATCACGCCATGTCCATTCCTGACACTTTGTGCATTTCCAGCCATAATTTCCCGCTGCCATGTTGTGTCTTGTTTGTCAGGATTCCTAGCATGAAATCCAGAGAGATGATAATGTAAAAGTAAAATGTCTTTATTAGACAGATATCCAAAGGCAGAGAATGGTGTAGTAAATAATAATGGCAACACAATTAAAGGCAGCAAATACAACAGCAGGACTGGCGATATAGCTGAATAAATCAGGAAGTCACAATTGGTAAAATAGTTCATAGAGGCAGTACTAAGCAGCCGCATAGCAGACCTAGCAGATGTGAGTACTCATTGCTTGCGCATTGCTTTTCAGTGCTTTCCTGCAGTGTATATTATATTGTATTGCCTGCATTGCTAATGTATTGTTTTGTGCTCTTGTTGTTCTGTTGGGTGTCAAATTTAGGTGGGTACACTACACCTAGCCTAGTTATTAGTTGTACTACAGTGACCACATAGTTGTTGTTAGGGTTATTTTTCTTTTGTTGACAAGTGTGGGTGGCACACTCTACTGTTAATAATTTAGCAGACTGTGGGTGGGTTTGCTGTGTGTGTGTGTCATTGGCATGTGTATCAGTATAGAATAGTGATCTACAATCAAATGAACCCTGGTAACATCCGAGTTGTGACGCTCCGGCTTGCCCTCATACCCATGCAAGTAAGGTGTCTGTGTGGGATATTTCTGAGACTAGAGTAACTGAGATGGTAGCAGCAGGGTGTGGCAAAGTTGCCTTATCACAGCTAAACATCCCGAACTCATTCAGGCAGACCATCCCAGATTTTCATTTGGTTTTTTTTCTTTGAAAGGAGGTCTTGTGTCTGTGTTCCGGTACAGGTTGGTACGTCTCTGCAGTTCGGTGCATCGAGGAAGGTAGGACCTGCTACACCAGCACCTAGCATGCCAGTGGGATATATAAAAACAGCTTTAGCAGAGCTGAAAAAATTGTGTGAAGTCAGCTGTGGTGCCCGTATATTTACAAGTACCACCAATTGTACAAGCAAAGCTGTGTATTTATGGAGACACTAATGACCAAGACACATACAAACCAGATGTTCATACTTGGGAATTAAAGAGAATAATGGGGATATTTGTCAAAAGTTTAGTTATCACAAGTCATAAATTCGTTATCATGCAACCCAAAATTTTGATGGTTCCTCCTTTCAACACCCTTTCCTGCTTTACTTTGAATGGTACAGAAAACCATTCAAAAAATCCAAAGGAATATATCCATCAAAAAAGTAAAACTAATATATATGTGTGTGTGTGTGTTTGTGTATATATATATATTATAAATAATGTAAATTATTGAAGGAATATAATGCAATAATGCAATTACTAAAGGAAAAGAGGTATAGTTCCACTCTGGCCTACTTCTACCCCCCGCTGCTGCCCTCACCACAGCGCTATTTGCCCTTACCCTCTTCTTGCCCCTTCTCTCATTCCCAGTCCACCCCTGTCTCTCACCATGCCGCCCCGCTCCTTTCCTATACCCATCCTCTCCCCTAGCCCCTTTCTCTCGCCCAACTCTCACTGCCCCACCCCTCACCCTCCCTCTCGCTCCATCAACCCTGATAATCTCATCCGCATCTCCCCACTTCCCTCCCTCCCTTTCTCTTGTGCCCTCTGGAACTCCAGGTCCATCTGCAACAAACTTTCCTCCATCCATGACCTCTTCATCTCCAACTCTCTTAATCTTCTTGCCATCACTGAAACCTGGCTTACTTCTTCTGATACCGTTTCTCCCACCGCTCTCCTACGGGGGCCTCTCCTTCACCTACTCCACCAGACCAGACGAGCGTCCAGGAGGCGGAGTGGGCCTCCTCCTATCCCCTAACTGCACTTTTCGTGTCATTCCTACTTTACCTTCCCTCTCCTTCTCCTCCTTTGAAGTACACTCCATCCGTCTCTTCTCCCCCATCCACCTCCGTGTCTCCGTCATCAACCGTCCCCCAGGCCCCTCCTCCCTTTTCCTTGACAACTTCGCTGCCTGGCTCCCCCACTACCTTTCCTCTGACCTTCCCTCCATCATACTTGGTGACTTAATATCCCTATTGACAACTGTTCTGACCCCGCCACCATTAAACTTCTCGCCCTTTCCTCCTCCCTAGGCCTTACTCAGTGGACCTCTTCCCCAACCCACTGTCTTGGTCACTCCTTTGACCTTGTCTTCTCTCATCTCTGTGATCTCTCTGACTTCTCCAACTCTCCCTTCCCACTATCTGACCACCACCTCCTCTCCTTCACTCTGTCCTCCTCCCCTGCTCCTGTCTCGCCCAAAGCCGCCCTCACTAGATGTAACCTGGAGGCTATTGACTCCACCTCCTTCTCCTTCTCTCTCAAAACTCTCCTTTCACCCCTCCACTCCCTGGCCTGTCCCGACCAGGCCTCCTCTCTCTACAATCACTCCCTCACCACTGCCCTGGACGCTGTTGCCCCGGCCTCTTCTATCCGCCGACGCCGCATTATTCCCCAACCCTGGCACTCAAAACTCACCCGCTTCCTCCAAAGATGCTCTCGCACTGCTGAACGCTCCCTGGCTGACTTCCACCACTTTAAATTCATACTCTCACCCTCTCCCTCGCTAAACAATAATTCTTTAAGTCCCTCATTTCTTCTCAGTACTCCAATCCCCGCCACCTCTTTGCCACCTTCAGCTCACTCCTCTCCCCCCTCTGTCCCGCCTTCCCTCTCCGCTTCTGCCATCGCCACTTTCTTCTCTTCCAAAATTGAGGCCATCAGACTGAACATCTCCTCCTGCCCTTCTCCCGCCACCCTCATCGCTTCACCTCCCCCCATCACCCAACTCTGGTGCTCCTTCAGCCCTACAACCGGTGAAGTTCACTCCCTTATTCTTTCCTCTCCACCCTCTACCTGCCCTCTCGATCCCATTCCCTCTCACCTCCTTCGCTCTCTTTCTCCTACTGCCTGCTCTTACCTAGCACACCTTTTCAACCTATCACTCTCCTCTGGTGTAGTACCCTCCTCTTTTAAACACGCTCTTATCTCTCCTATCCTCAAAAAACCCAATCTTGACCCCACCTCTCTTGCTAATTATTCGCCCTATCTCTCTTCTCCCCTATGCCTCCAAATTACTTGAGCGGATTGTCTGCTGCCGCCTAACCAGGCACCTCACGGACAATTCCTTCCTTGACCCTCTCCAATTTTGTTACCGCCCCCTCCATTCTACCAAAACTGCCCTGGCCAAGGTTACTAATGATCTCCTATCAGCCAAATCCAAGGGTCACTTCTCCGTTCTCATCCTCCTTGACCTCTCTGCAGCCTTTGACACCGTGGACCACCCCCTCCTACTGCAAACTCTTCTCTCTCTCGGCCTCTCTGGTTCTGTCCATGCCTGGTTCGCCTCATATCTCGCTAATCGCTCCTTCTCTGTATCCACGTCTGGTTCTTCCCCCTCCCCCTAACCTCTCCCCGTAGGAGTCCCGCAGGGCTCTGTTCTTGGCCCTCTACTCTTTTCGCTCTACACTTCCTCCCGTGGTGCTCTCATCTCCTTCTTCGGTCTTCAGTATCACCTTTATGCTGACGACATTCAACTCTATATCTCCTCTCCTGATCTTTCCTCCACCCTCCTCGCTCGGGTATCCGACTGCCTCTCCGCCATCTCCTCCTGGATGTCCAAGCGCTTTCTCAAAATCAATATCTCTAAAACTGAACTCATTGTCTTTCCTCCGCCCAGACTCCCATCCCACCATGAACTCTCTATTGTCACCATCTCCTCTGTCACCCAACTTCGCTGCCTGGGTGTCATTCTCGACTCCTCTCTCTCTTTTGCCCCCCACATTCATTCCCTTGCCCAAGCCTGTCGCTTTCAACTACGCAACATCGCCCGCATCCGTTCTTTTCTCTCTCAGGATGCCGCCAAAACTATCATCCATGCACTCATCATCTCCCGCCTCGATTGTAACTTCCTCCTCACTGGCCTCCCTCACTCCCGTCTCTCCCCCCTCCGCTCTATACTCAATGCGGCTGCAAGACTCATCTTCCTTTCACGCCGCTCCTCCTCTGCCTCGCCTTACACTGGCTTCCCTTCCCCTACAGAATCCTTTTCAAACTCCTCACCACCACTTACAAGGCTCTCTCCAGCTTTACTGCCCCTTATATCTCTAACCTCCTCTCCATTCACACTCCTGCCCGCTCCCTGCGCTCAGCCAACGACCGCCGCCTCTCCTCCACTCTTATCACCTCTTCCCACTCCAGAATCCAAGACTTCTCCCGCGCTGCCCCCCTTCTCTGGAACGACCTCCCTCGTTCCATCCGTCTCTCTCCTACTCTGTGCTCCTTCAAACGTGCACTCAAAACTCACCTCTTCCTCAAAGCCTACCAACCATCCACTTAACCCCCATCTCCCCCCTTTAGCTCGTCCTCCCTTCTCTCCTCTTGCCTCAACTGGTTCCTCTTGTGCCTGGTCTGTTTACCCTCCCTTAGGATGTAAGCTCGTATGAGCAGGGCCCCCTCCCCTCCTGTCTCCATACCTGTTCTTCCGCTCCATCTTTACTGCATATGACTGGCCGGAGTTTCTGAAGTATTGGTACTTTTTGTTCATTGTTCTGTATGGTTTCACCCTGTATAGTCTACTGTTAGTACTCTGTGTGACGCTGCGAATACCTTGTGGCGCCTAACAAATAAATGATAATAATAATAATAATAATAATAATAATAGTAGGAGAACCAAAAGAAATATTCAGGATATTAATTTAGGTTTATGGAATTTACCTAACCCTGATTGGAGTACATTATAAGTCCAATATTTTAGATGATATAAGTTTTAGATCATATAGTTAAATACCTAAAGTAAAAAGTATTTTTAAAAGTGGGAGTTTGGTCATTCTGATGTAAAATCAGGTAGTGGTTAAAAACAAAATGAGTAGTGGATACATGGTTCTGACGCTAAGCAAGAATTGTATTGTAAAAAATTATTTTAAAAGGGGGTATGGCCTAGAAGCAGAACATGGTGGACGTGCTCTCTTTAGGCTCCATCCCTAGCACTTACCATCTCCTCTCATCTGGGGACAAAATCGAAGGGCAACTCTCCAGGTTGCTTCCCCAGCTAAAAAGCAGCCCTGACAGCCTTTCAATTGAAGATTACCCGCTGAATTTTTTTTGCGGCTTAACGTCTGACATCTTGTCTGTGAGCCCTGCTTGTCGGCACCAACAGACTTCTAGTTGCCTCTTTCCTTTCTGGTTCTAGTGGTGCTTTCCTGTGCCCAATCCACTGCGGACCAACGACAGTCACCCAGGAAGCATCACATGTGGCTTATCTCCATTATCAGAGCTGTGTTCTGTGTCTATCTAAGCTGTCACTTAAGTTGGCTATCCTGTGAAAGTAGGGCAGGATTTCAGAGTTTGCCTGGAGGCTGTGTATACCACTTTATTCCCACTAATTTGCCAATTCTTTTGGACTTCTATTTACTGCAAGCTGCTGCATCTTTTATCATGCTACTGGTGCTCTCTGGAAGTGATCTGCCACCTAGTGCCCACACTTCACTATTTCACTATCCACGCTAAACTTCACTATTTCTGATAACTAATATCATTACAGCAACCTGCACCTCTTTTACCATTACTCGAGCAGTCCCCCGGAGACGACTCACTCATCCAATTCTCCACCTCCTAAAGTTGCTATGAAAGCTTAAATACCATTGTGCCCACCCACTGGGCATTAATCCTAATGATTTAATCTATAGTTTGCATCATTTCATACACTATGTGATCTTACCTTCACAAACTTTACAATGCCCAAATCAAAAAAGTCAGAGGCCTCTTAGGACATTTCTAAGCTACTTCTTAAAGAAGGGAAAAGGTCTGGCCTGCTGATTCTTCACAAATGAGATCACACTGGGAGCTGAAGAAAGACTCCCTGGAACATCCACTATGGGTGGCATTGCCAGAATTCTTAACAAGAGGTCTCTGAAGCATATTTTAAAGTCTGATTTCAAAAAATCAGTGATGGACCTGCCTCCTGAAACAGCTGAAGTAGGTGATAGGGCTGATACTCTTGAAAAAAAGTTTGACGAAATGGTCAACTTTCACCAGGAAATGGGGGAATCAGTACAAACCCTTCACTCTGATTACCAATTGCTTAAAGAAAGACAGGAAGATTTGGACAATAGAGCATGTAGAAACAATTTGCAAATTAAAAACATCCCCGACACCATTGACTCAAAGGTGTGCCCTGATAGGAGATGTCTTGCAGATGCATTATTATAAATCTAAGGACTTGGTACTGTCTGCTTCCAGACAAAGAGAGAAGTGCTTCTTTGAAGACCTTCAGCTTACAGTTTTTCAGTACTGCCCCCAGTACTTTGTGGAGGTGATATGAACTGAGAGAGTTCACTAAAATTCTCAGAGACAAAGAAGTTAAATATAGATGGGTGTTTCCCTTTAATCTCATGCTGTCTCACGACCATAAGATTCTTTCTGCCAAGATTCTGGAGGAAATGTTGAACCTTTTGCTGCATTGAATATTTCACCTCTACTCTCTACCTCTCTCTTCACATCTTCATACCATGCTGCGCCTGCACACTACCTTTGATTCCGTGCACCCTTAGATGGATTTAGTCGGTCACGCCTGAAACACAAGGACCCCGCTTATCATCTTCATCAGTGGCCACTTGAACTTAGCCTCTGGACTACTGGATATAATTTCACTCTTGGGGACCCTGAACTTTGGCATGTGACTGGAGGAGGACCCATACTTTATAGGTACGCGAGTCTTGGATTTCTTTCTCTGGACTTCATCTCATTGTCATTTCTGTCACAAGCTGCGGCTTCACTGATAGCCGCCGTGGCTCGCTGTCTGCTAGGGCCTCGCGACCTCTGCTGTCACCAGGGCAACAGATGGGACGTTTCTAACATCTACCAACTAGCTAGCTTGACGGTTAAGCGCACGTGCGCATCCTGGATCTGATTACAGCCTCTTGAGGCTGATTGTCACCACTATGGCTTCCTCTGCTCATTGGCTCCCTCATATTTATAAGGCAGGGAGGGCTTAGTCTCCCTGCAGGTTATAGTGTGGATTCATGTCTGTTGCTGACCTGCTCCTCTGTTCCTGCCTGTGCTCCTGTGGAAACTCTGGTTCACTGCTGTTTGATATATCATTGTAACCTTTCGCCTGTTTACTGGATTCTGCTTGTTTTCCTGTTGCCCTGACCTCAGCCTGATTACTAGATTCTGCCTATTTGCTTCTGACTCTGACCACTTCCTGACTTCTGGATACTGCTTGTTTACATGTGACCCGGACCTCTGCCTTGGTACCGCTCTCTGTTAGCCTATGTTGCCTTGATCGCTGTCTGGTCACTGGACTTTGTTTGTCTGCCTGTTTCCCAGGATTACTTGGGATTCTGTCCTGTCTTCAGGTATCCTCCTACCACCTGCTCTACGCTTTCCAAACATAAGCTGTTACTATTCAGAGTTTAAGTTCTGTGGGCATCTGAATACCTGTGAGCAAGACTCGCTCTAAGGCGGCTACTCTAGGCAAAGACCTCTAAATACCTGTTCTAAGAGTTTGTTTGGAGTGCTGGCCTAATAGTTTTACACTGATATCTTGACTAATTTTTTTTACCATTTTTCAGGAACTGCTACTTTTGGCAAATACTTTACTTTTTTATTTTACAATGTTTGATGCGTCTTTTATTATGTTTACCTTGTTTTCCTACTTCTCATTGAGAACATGTATGTTTCTCTGTAATCCTTTTGGCCAGTTATATTTCTCTATATGAGAGAAATGTCCCTTTCTTCTCTCCCTTTAGGATGTAAGCTTTTACGAGCTGGGCCCTCTTTCCTCCTGTTTCTATACCTATTCCTCTGCTCCAAGTTCACTTCAATAGCCATGGCTGGAGTTTCTGAAGTCTTGGTATTATTCATTTATTGTTCTGTACTGTTTTAACCTGTATGGTCTACTGTTTGTATTGTGTCCTGCAATGCGAAAACCTTTTGGCGCCTTATAAAGGATGATAATAATAATAATAATAATAATAATAATAATTCCCTCTCTCTTTTTCTTCATCCTTCTCAAACGTTACCTATTTTAATATTGTATTGGTATATACGTCTTGCTCTCTACTTAAAGTTTTTATATTTTATCACTGTTTATATTTAATTCAGTTTGATTGTGCCTGCCGGGTGCTATTTTGTAGGACCCCCTCTATCCTTAGGAGCTGGGCCCATACCCCAGCCCCCCATCACCACACGCTTGTGCAACTTCAGTTGAGCCTATAGCCTTTTTTGCCCATTCTTGCTCTGCAACTAATGCTGCAACCTTGATTGTTCCTAGCCACTGCCCCCATTCCTTACCTAGACGTATTTTTCCCATGCTCCCTCCCATGCAGGGTGTTTTCATTTATTTATCTGTCTCTGTTTGGATTTATTTTGCTGCTCCATTGTAAATTTGTAAATGTTCACTAAAAGTCTCCTTTACTGTGATGGGCTCAATAATCTGCAGAAATGATTTAGCTTTTCATTTCCTTAAAGCAGCTGTGAGCAGATCTTGTCTTTCTCCAGGAAACCCATTTCATGGGAAAGAAACATTTGGAGCTGCAGTTGAAGAGGTATGGCACTATTTTTCAAGCATGCGATACTAAACAGAAGAGAAGGGTAGCTATCCTGCCACTCAGGGAAAATTAGGGACCCGTTTGCCAATGACTTTTTTTTTTACTCCTGTGTTCATGACCTGTACACTTGAATAGACATGATATTGCTGGGTCAATTTGATAGCTGTAATGTCCTACAGGCCCACATATAATTTTTTACTTGGTCTGATCACACCTTTCTCCTGGAGATTTAATGAATCCCTTTTGCAAGATCCTGATATTAAGCTTCAGATCACCCATCTTTTAGCAGAATATTTTTATTTAATCAAGACCTGCATATTAATATTATGACTCTCTGAGATGTACATAAAGCGGTTATTAAAGGCCATTTAATTCAACTAGCCTCCTGTCACAAACTCAAGCATAACAAGAAAATTAATGACCTAAACATTCACCGTCAAAAACTTGAACTGTTACACAAATCCACTGACTCTAATTGAATCCTCTCCTGCTTGGAAGTGGTTACAGACGAGTTAAATGTCCTCTTGTCATCACTTTGAATTAAAAATTTTATGATAACGGGGATAAGACTGATTGATTATTGACGTACAAACTGAGGTCTAAGATTGCCCAACGCAATATTCTCATGATTAAAGATACCCATGGGTCCAATCTCCATGACCCTTCCAAAATTATGTAAGAACTTAAAAATGTTATTTAAATTTATATAACCTTCCAACAAATTTGGTTCCTAACCCCGATTTATTCTAGAATGCTTAGACCCACGGTGGTCCATCTATGTAGGGAGATTACCATGGAGGATATCAGCCAGTCCATAAAGGAACAGAAATCTGGCAAGTTCCTGATCCAGATGGCTTTTCTGCGGCCTACTATAACTAATTTCAGCAGGTTTTGCTCCCTCATCTCCATACAATGTTCAATGCAGTTTTACAAGGAAAACCTTTTCTTCCCTAGCTCGAGAGCCTAAAATATCCTTGATGCACAAATCTGGCAAAGACCTTAATCTTTGTAGTAGTTATCGCCCAATCACTCTTATTAATAATTATATTGAATTATTCTCTAAAGTTCTAGACACTAGATTGATCCAAATATTCCCATCTCTGATACAAACAGACAAAGTTGGTTTTGCAGCTGGCAGACAAGCTGGGGACAAAACTGGAAGGACTATTGATCTTGTTCAATTACTTAAATAAATTAAAATCATCCTCCTTGCTTATTGTCCCTAGAAGCAGAAAAAGCTTTCGACCGGATTCTCTGTCCTCTTTATGTTTGCCACTTTCGGAAGAATTGGGGTAGGAGGGGATTTTCTTGGAGGCATCAAGGCACTGTACAATAATCAATCGGCCAGGTTAAAAATTAATGGTATTCTCCTGGTTTAGTACCATCCACCATGGAGGTGCAAAGTCTAACATGGTGAAGTTTTTCGCCAGGGCCCTCTAAAAGGAGGTTTGGTCATCACTGCTTACATCATGCAGGGCTTGGTTCTCCGAATGAGTACCAGGGGAGACTGGCTGGAGAAGAGGATGTTAATCGACAAGGGGAGACCAGAATTGGAAAGCCAGGTGTGACAAGAGGGGCCTCCTATGCCACACTGTCTGTTTCTGGGGACCGGCTGGGCTTGCCTTGCTACTGTCTCCTTTTCTTTATCCCAAATTCACCCTCTAACCACAGAGGATGAGCTCTTGCTGCTGCCACACCTAGAACAGCGTCCTTCTTGGTAACTCTTGCTGTTAGTGTACTCACTTGCTGGTACACCTGGGCTGGTACCCCTGATCTCTTGCCTTCAGATCAGGGTTGCTGTGGATGGTTCCCCCTGACCCATCACAATGGCCAGAGGTGCAGGGTAGTGGACAGAGCATTGGTACTAAACGTCGGGTCCCTGCCTCAGAACAAGTGGATAACGGATTAGATTGGGTCTAATATGTAGGTCACAGGAATTACAGTAGACGTCAAAGTGAGTTCTTTAAGCAGTCATGTTTATTGGCTCAGGAAGTCCTGAAAAGGACAGTTATATACACTAGTTTGAGGTTCTAGTGATATCCAGAAAGAATAGATGGTATATTATTACGTGGTGAAACTTGCTTATTTTTAGAGTTTTGGACACTAGCTTGGCAGGAAGTTATCCAGCCTCCTGCTCCTTTAACCAATCCAGACTGTTTCATGCAGCCTGCACATAAATCAGCCTTGAGGGGTTGAACACATTTTTACATTGCTACTAGCAACATCTGAGGTTTTCTATTAAACGTTTACCATCAGGATATAACATTTTTATAATCTTACTTTGAACGCAATTAAACTTGCAAAATTCACATTTATCTGTGATCACTTGCATAGGAAGTCTACCAACAAGTATAATTACCTCCTCCTGTCTTTCAGGCTCAATAGACATTTTGTTCACTTGAGCGATGAAAAGGTCTAGTTAACAAAACATTACCTGTCTCTAGACAATTGCAAAATACAAACATAACATACTGTCTCAGAAGTCCATACATTTCCATACAAAGCATATCCCAATATAAAAGGATAAGTACATTTGCAAAGATATACAGAAGTGCATTGCAATCCTAATTAAAATAAAAATCATCAATAAGTTATTTCTATCTGATCCAGCCACAAAAAAGTTATTTATATGTGATCCAGCCACACCAGGATACAAGGATTGCTCAAAGAGCAACTGATACCGGATACCAGGATTAGCTGAGAAGCAGATATTGATGGATAAAAGGATCTGCTGAATAGGAATGGCTACAGGATACCAAGTGAAAAAGATTAAATGTGATCTATTATTACATATCCCATTTTCCATCAGGAGTAGTCATTATCAAAATGAACTGATTTCCCTGTCCACCTCCCCACCCTAACTACAGAAACCAGTTTTGGCTTTTGAAGCCTGCCTATATTTACATAACAAAGACATGGAGGCAATATCCTGAGTGCTCATCCCCTTAGATTGGTGGCTCTATTCATTCACCCACTGCCTGCAGACTGCTCACACATAGGATCTTTCTCCCTATCTGGACACAGGAAAAAAAAAAAAAAAAAAAAGAGTACTTCATAGGCCCTTTCGAGCTGTGGTGATATGAACATAAGGGAATAGAAGTTGGTTGAATATGAGTAATATGTTCAGTGCTTAATACCATAGTGTTTAATGTGTTTAGCAATAGGAGTTGTACAATGTTGGTTAAAGTGCATAGCAATAGGAGTTTCTGCAGACACACCCTTTTAGCTTGCTGCATGGGAAAAGACACTTTCAAAGAAAGTAAGTTAATCAGACTCTAAACTTTTATTTTGCCCCACATGTTCTCCTCCTGTTTATGTTTAAACTAGGTGCACTGCTGCACAAATGTGTAACACGGTTTTGCATCCTTTCTTTGCAGACTGCCAGCTAAATACCTCCCTTTGTTACATATACCTCTCCCTAGCGTCACCAAGTAGGGGGATGTGGACTTCCAAAGGAGTGCTTATTTCCGTAACAACGCATCTGCATTTTTATGCAAAATTTCAGGTCTATGTTCTAATGCGAACTTGAAAGTTTGCAGGGGCAAAAACAGTAGATTTACATTGGCATTTACATCCTGGTTGTTCTGCATCCACCGCAATGGTGCATGATCTGTTATTAATGTGAACTCTCTGTCTAGGAGATAATAGCCCATTTTATGGCGAGACATTCCCTCTCCACAGTGGCATATTATTGTTCCCTTGAAAGTAACTTTTGACTTAGTTACAGGACAGGGTTTTCTCCTGCGATTAGACAGCATCTAAGCCGACACTGTAGGCATCAGTTTGAAAGAAGAACTGCCAGGTAAAGTCTGGTGCTTGTAGTACTTGAGAGGAACAGAGGACTAAGCGAAGTTCTGTCCAAGAGGCTTCTGCAGAGTCAGACCAGACTAATCTATTTGGACAACTTTATTTTTAAACATGTTGGTAAGTGGAGCAGCCCTAGTGGTTACATTGCTTACGAATTGCCTGTAGTAACCTACTAAGCCTGGGAAGGTTCTTAACTGTGATTTCTTTCCCGGTCTTGGTCAATTTTTAACTGCCTCCATTTTGTCTGGTTGGGATTTTACTCTCACTTGCCTGACAACATACCCCAAATACTTGGCTTCTCTCATGCCTATGGCACATTTTTCTGGATTAGCTGTTAGTCCTGAAGACGATAATTAAGCTAAGACCGGCTCAACTTTGGCCAGGTGTGATTCCACTCAGGTGTATAAATCACTATATTGTCACGGCAATAGAGTTTCTGGGATCCGTCTCGGGACCCCAGGGACTAGCTGTGGCAGGAGTGTAATGGAAACTGGGGGGCTGGATGAATGTCTTGTTCATAGAGCTCGCTTGCAGGTACAAAGAAGGTGAATCCACACGAGGAATAACAAACCAAGGAATTTATTTCAGCGGTAGAATGAAGCTGAATTCTCACAACTGGTTAATAATTGATATTCAGATAACAACAGATGAAGTTGAATTCACACAAATGGTTAATGTTGCAGTTCATATAGTGGCAGCAGAAGTAGTTGAACTCACTGAGAGATGTCCATAACATAACAGCAGGTTGAGGCTGAATACACTCAGAGGTAACGATGAGGATCTGTACACGGCGGGAGGAGAAACAGTAATCAGGATGAGGCTGAGTACACACGAAGGGTAGAGCTCTGTATACAGCAGATAGTCTGGAGCAGTCAAAACAGCAACTTTTAGATCTGGAACCAAGAACTAGGAAGTGTTGCACTGGCAACTTGCTGAGTGCAGGAGGGGACTCGAATAGTCTGCAGAGGAAGCCAATTGGGGAATGGGATCAGGTGTTCAGACTCAGCAGGAAGCTTAGCAAATGTCTCACCCAAGATGGCAGCCTCTGGTGCTGCAGACAGAAGTCACGCTTGTCCCAAGTTAAAATGCTGCATACGACCAGGAGGAAGATGTACGGTAATATGGTACTGCGGAGTGGTGTAAATAGTGATAAGACCCCGATTTGTGACATATATCATCTAAATAAGCAGCTGCATAAACTATATAAGGTAGTAGCAACTTATTCATGGCCCATTGGAAGGTGGCATGGGCCCCATGCAACCCAAAGGGAAGGATTTTATATTGGAAGAGACAACCAGGGGTGGAAAATATAGTATTTGGTTTGGTGGTTTGGCTGAGGAAGTAAGGGGAACTTGCCAATACCCCTTGGTTAAGTCAAGAGTAGTTAGATAGTTACTGCCCGCTAGATTTTCTACCAGTTCGTCCACACGTGGTATCGGGTAGGCATTGAACTGGGACACACTGTTTAGCAACCTAAAGTCAGTGCAGAACCTAATACTCCCATTGGACTTTGGAGCTAGTACAATAGGGCTGTTCCACTCACTAGTGGATTCCTCAATTACGTCCAGATGGATTATCTTCACAATTTCTTTTTTCATGTCAGCCCGTCTGACTTCTGGAATGTGGTATGGCTCCTGCTTTATGACAACTTCTGGCGGGGTGACAATGTGGGTTCAATTAAGTTCACCCAGGATTGGAAGAGAAGATGTCCCTATTCTGCTATTACTCAGTTGTTGTTTCTGCTTAATATACAAACCTGGCTCTATGGACACTTCAGACGTTTCTATGACAGTACTCACTACCCAAGGAGAGGTGTCCTCATCATACCAAGGTTAAAGGAGATTGACATAGTATATTTGACTCTCCCTTCACCTTTTTAACTGTAATTGGCCTGTAATTGACAGGACCTACAGCTTCCAGGACTTCATATGGACCTGTCACAAGCTGTAATGCTACTCACGGCGGTTTGGCTGCTCCTCCTTCCTGCTTGAGTCCCGGCTACCTGTTTGACAGATGGGACTTCACTTCTGACCAGGGCTTCCCGGTCGCCTAGCAAGAGGCTGGGACACTCTTGTCCATTCGCCGCATTCCAGCACTGCAGCAGACTGGTGGGGAGTTAATTTATTAATTGCCTGGCGAAATTAGGATCATCCCTGGCTTCCATCCGATTGGTCACCAGCACTATTTAAGGCAGGGAGAGCTTATCCTCCCTGACGGTTATGGCTTCTGTGGTCCACATTTCTGACCTGCTCCAGGGTTTACCTGTGTATATTCTGCTGATTTTTGGATTGACTTCTGTTGTGACGTCTGCCTTAATACTGAGCTTTGCCTGGTTGCTTGTTGTCCTGACCACTGCCTGAATATTGGACATTGCCTCAGACCCACGACCTATTGGTCCGTTCTTGGATTGGCTCCTGTCTCCTGGTACTCCTCCTACCGCCGGTGCTACAGTCTCTAAAACTAAGCTCCTACTACTTTAAAGTTAAGACCTGGAGGTATCCGTGTACCTGTGAGCAATACTAGCTCTACGGTAGAGTCCTCTACTGCCAGTTCTAGGAGTTCATGTTTGAGACGCTTGCCGTAACAGGTCCCGGAGAAGTACCGGGAAACAGGAGCCAATCCAGGAATGGCCAGTGGGCAAAAAGTTTGCTTTCTTGGGTTGGAAGCAGGACTAGGACCTGTCCCCAGGCTTGAAAGACTGAACCACAGCACTTTTATCATAACTTCTGTTATGTCATTCCTGAGCCTCTTTTACATGCTATTGTTCAATGGCCCCTCTATTTCCTAGCCTCTTAATACATTTGGGACACAAACTCCACCAGATTTGGATCCCTCGGGACTTGCTGCTCCCACCCTTCCATTAACATAACCAAGATACCCCTGGTCTGTCTCCTGAACAATAATTCAAAAAGAAAAACCCCTGTTGAGGCTTGAGGTACCTCATGGATGGCATCCAAATAGGGAATAAGAGTGTCCCAATCTTTTTGTTCCTGTGCCATGGCTCTCCTGAGCATATTTTAATATGCAGTTAAAGCGCTTCACTAAGCCATCTGTTTGTGGATGGTACAGTGAGGTGTGAAGAGCCATCACCCCTAACAACTGGCACACGTCCTTCAGCTTGGACATAAATGGGGTGCCCTAGTCTGTGAGAATTTCCTTGGTTATTCCCAAGTGTGTGAACATCAACACACGCTCTTTAGCTATTGGGAAACTGCCTCTGTATATGTGGTAACATATTCAAGCAGCACTAGTATATATTGGAGTCCACAAGCGGATTTCTCCAGTGGCCCCACAGGGTCCAAGCTATGCATTCAAAGGGAACTTGTACTCTTGGTTTTAGAATGAAGTGCCCTGTACATGGGTCTGGGATAGGTTCTCTGATAAATGGGACAGGACTGTCCCATTTATCACACTGTCATTTGTACACCAAGCCACTAAAACCTGAGCAGAACACGGTCCCATGTTTTATCCTCCCCCAGTGTCCCCCACAGACATGTGTATGTGCTGATTTTAAACTAGGAGTATGTAGAGCTGAGGACCCATTAATCATTTTAATTTTACCCCCTGTACGATAGCAACTCTATACAGAAAGTTATTTTTGACAACAAAATATGGTATACCAATTGCAGGCTGGGTGGTTTTTGCTACACCACTCACCTCAGGCACACTTTCAAAAGCATGTTCTAATGTTACATCATTAAATTGAACACGAGCAAAGTCCTGCACAGGAAACAAAATTTGTATTGCGGACCAGTCTGTATCCTCACCAACAGGCAGGATGAACTCATCCGCAACATCTCCATCCAATGCTAGTTTGGACTTTCCATGCTTTCGTGCAGGTGGATGCTTTTGTGGAATGTCTGCTGTGACCCCCAGAATAGCATTCCAGTTTGGCAGTTCCCAAAGATCAAGGTCCAGAAGTTGTGGATTCTTAGGTGGCTCGTTTAAGACCAGGCTTCTGACTGTTACATCAGTTGCCAGCATGTCCGGCCAGCCCCGCTCACCAAGGACCTCTTTTATCAGTGGGAAGTCTTGCACCAAAATGAGTGCATAAAATAGAGTTTAAGCGCTATGGCAGCCACCAACATAGCTGTTTGGTTTTTAAGTGTGACTGGCAGAAGTGTTCTCTCATACTCCACAGTCGTCCCATGTACGCACAGAACTTTCACCTTGAGCAACAGAGTAGTTATGGTTTTGGGCAAGGCAGAGCTGAAAACCAATGTAAATTCACTCCCAGAGTAACCCAATGCCAAGACAAGGTTTTGGTTGATAAGCACAGTCACCTGTATTAAACAAGGGCTTCTTGAAGTGGGACTCATGCTTGGGAAAGCAGGCCCAAGATTTGCAACAGAACAGTCTATGGATTCTGGTAGTATAGGGCACTCAGCTCTAAAGTGGTCAAGCCCCCGGATGCAGTGATCTATCGGCAGAACTTAAATAATCCAGGCAGGTGTATTCTCCTAAGGGTGCAGCCATTTTTTTTTCCTCCAAATTTTAAAAGTTTACCTAATTGTAATCCGATTGGCTTGTCTTTATCATAGCGCCATTCATGATGGCGCTGGGCCCTGCCTGGACCCGAAACCCCAAATGCAAACCAATCTCACAGTCTTTAGACACAGATAATTAGAGGCCCAGGCCTCATCCAGATACATAAACTCGCAGGGCTTTGCCAGTCAGACATGGCGCAAACCTCAGTCCAAACTTCAGGAGGCCATTTAGCAGCTCTTTCGAAGGACACAGAAATACTTCTATGTCATCAGCTGGCAACATGTTCTGCAAAACTGGACCAGCTGATACATTTCTGGCATGCCTTATCTGGACTAACTCTTCCCTTAAGAGCCTGGTATTTTTTTCCTGTGCTTTTGCAACTCGTAACACATGAGCTTTCTGCTCTTGCTGTGCAGCAGCCACATTCACAAGGGGTTCTCAAAACTTCCTCCAGGTTAACATCTACGCGAGTTGGGTAGTGGAAACTTGCTTCTCTGAGCGTCCGCACTTCTGTCACCACTTGTGGCAAGAGCGCTCTTCTGGTGAAACACACATGAACAAATTCTTGCTTTTTACTTTGCTTTAATGTCAAGATGGTAAAGTATTTGACACCATAAAGAGTCCACACAGTTTCTTGTGCTCCTAAACACTAAGGGCCTAATCCATTAAGGAAAGGAAGGAAAAAAAAAAAAAAAAACAGGAGTAAGTTTTCTCCTGGACAAACTATGTTACAATGCAAGGGGTGCAAATTGGTTTATTATATTGCAGATAAGATAAATACCAGCTGTTGTTTTTTCATGTTGCACACAAATACTTGATAGCTTTATTTTTACACTTAATTTTAAAGTTGATCTAGGACATGTCCTACCTCAAAAATATATCTGTCCCCACATTTTAAATTTACATCGCGTTCCAATGCAACATGGTTTTGCAAAGGTGCAAAGTTATAATTTTGTTTGGTTTACTTTCCTTACTGAATCAGGCCATAAATAAACAGAGACCAACTCTTAGTCATCAGTCAGCTTTTCTAGCATTGGTCACCCTGAGCAATGAAACAAACAGGTTTTATACCTCTCCTTCCACGGGTAGCCTGGTGGGCAGGTGACACTCCCACCTTCCTGTTAAAAGGGAGTTATCATCTGTTTCTTTTTAATTGGTATTACTGCAGGCACACTCTGAGCTTGCTGCATGGGAAAGAACACTTCCAAAGAATGTAAGTTGATCAGACTCTATACTGTGCCACACAAATGTCCTCCTCCTGTTTATCTTTAAACGAGGTGCATTGCTGCACAAATATGTACCACTGTTTACATCCTTTCTCTGCAGATTGTCAGTTAAATACCTACCATTATTACAATAGTGATACTATATTGGTGCAATTAGGATTTATGGATATTGCTGCACTATATGTAAGATGGAGATAATGCAGCTAACATGTTAATTGTAATGAATTGAGATACATACACAAGTAGCAAGAAATTAATAAGTTACTTTACCTACACACAGATTGTAATCTATTATATGGACCCTGTGTAAAATTATGTTATTGAAATTATGATTACATTATTGTACAAGTAAAGATTCTATTTCATACATATACAATACTGTGCAAATGTTTTAGGCAGGTGTGGAAAAAATGCTGGAAAGTAAGAATGCTTTCAAAGATAGAAGTGTGAATAGTTTATTTTTATCAATTAACAAAATGCAACGAGAATGAACAGAAGAGAAATCTAAATAAAATCAATATTTGGTGTGACCACCCTTTGCATTCAAAACAGCATCAATTCTTCTAGGTATACTTGCACACAGTTTTTGAAGGAACTCAGCAGGAAAGTTTTTCCAAATATCGTGCAGAACTAACCACAAATCTTCTGTGGATGTAGGCTTACTCAAATCCTTCTGTCTTTGATCACTTGCAGGACTTCTTGTTCTTCTTTTATGTTGAAAATAGTCCTTCATTACATTGGCTGTATGTTTAGGGTCATTTTCCCGCTGCAGAATATAGTTAGAGCCAATGCGATGCCTCCTTGATGGTATTGCATGATGGATAAGTACCTGCCTGTATTTCTCAGCATTGAGGACACCATTAATTCTGAACAAACAATCCAGCAGCCTACAAGACATGAAGATCTGGCACCTTATTGGCAGAACAGAAGCCACAAATAGTCAGGAGAATGAGAAGGAGTGAGATGTAATCAGTCAATAGCTAGAAAGAGAAAATTATAAAAGACAGGAGTGCGCATATAGACTCCTGAAATCCAAGATAGTAGAAACCAGCACAGACCGCAGTGAGAAGGAGCCAGTTGAAGGATGCCAGGCCTGCACACTGGACCCTGGTAAGTCACCTGGAGGGTCTGGTGTGTGACACAGCCTGTATTGGTATGCATATGGTAGCCTCCATATGCCTTCCTGTCATGACCTTGGAAGCAAAACGTTTGCAGAGGGTTATGTTTGTATTGTTCAGTCACCATGTTGGAGGTGAAAATTAAGGCCCGATGTTCCAACAGTAAGAATAAACACATTGTAGAAAATATTGTTAAAATGTATAAAAACATGTAATCCAGAGTACCCAAAGAACAATTCCAAACCATAAAAATGTCATCAATATACTGTATAACATAGTCACATAATTACACCTGGCCCATAAATGAGTCTTCAATATCCAAGAAATCTAAGGGTATGACGCTATCATGACAGAATCCTGGTTGCCAATGCTATGAAAGGATGTGGATACCTTAGGAAAAACTGTTAAATGCTGTCAAAATTTCCCACATATTTACCAAGGTTATCTTCCAAATGTATGGATTTCCCATGGATATCATCTCAGATTGGGGAACTCAGTTTTGGGAAAATTTTGGTATGTTGGGCTGGGGATCTCCTTGTATTTCAGTTCCATATACCACACCCAATCTGATGGATAAGCATGTGTGCTATCTAGCCTATCAAGCAGTTCCTTCGATTCTCTGACACCCACAACAAGTGGTTTGACTACACCCATGGCAGAACTTTCAAGTAACAACCTGGTTGAAGAACTACATGTTGGATAATAGGAAACTGAGATGCGCACAGTGGGTCGGGTAGGACAGGGCTGGGGTAAATCTAGGATTCAGCAGTTGAAATAAGGACGTTCTAGTTCATAAAAGTAGATATAAGAAAATTCAGCACTCAAATCCAATGTATATTGTGTACCTCTGTATGAATATGGGCTTAATTGCAATATTTTATCTATCATACACTGAGTAAGCCCATATTCATACAGAGATATACAATATACATTGGATTTTAGCGCTGAATTTTCTCATATGAACTACATGTTAATTGCCTCCATTCACTGTGGAATACAGAACACAAGAAGACTGCAGATGGTAATTATCAACCACAAGTGGATTCAGAACTAGAAGAGATGGAATGACCCAAGGTATTCAGTGATTGATAAGGGGAGTTAGTACCAAGGTGCATTGAGCTGTGGCCAACCATTAGGAAGATCAGTCCAGTAGCATTCACATTATACAAATTCTAGATACACCTGGTGGTCCATGTGTCTCTTGTAAAACCAGTTGGCCTCAATCCCTTACCAGAGTGGGTTGTGGTACCTCCCCCTGTAATGAATGCCACAGGCTACCAAAATGATATCATTCAGCTGACTATCAGCTCCTGCAGAGCTGGAAGTCAGGTTCAGTATTTGATGCATTGGAAGGTTTTCAGACCCAAAGACCAAAGTTGGATCAATTTATTCACATATTCGCTCTTCAAGTATTTTTTTTGGTGCTATTACAAGAAAGACACAAGTTCACATCTGGGATCTTAGGGTTCTTAGAAACAAGTCTAGGAGGAATCATTGCTATACCAGCAGTTCTTGACAGGTGGCAGCACTGCACAGACCAGAAACACAAGTGTTATCTGCTGGCACAAGCAATCAGAGCCAATAAGCAAAACCTGACTGCAAACAGTAACTAGTGCTGAAGAACCAACATTTGGTTGCAGCCCATATATACCCTGCAGTTTAATTTTATTTTTAGGACAGTCAAATTTGGATTACTGTGCTACTTTCTTTAGAGACTAGCATTGCATTGGCTTGTTTTGATCTCTACTTTTCTTCTTATCGACATTTAAAATTACCACAGCTTATGTCTCCCAAAATACTACGCTTTCCAACCCTTTAACCACGGAACTGTCCCAAACCATTTGTCCTCCTGTCAAAAAAGAAAGGGATACTTTCGTTATTAAATCTGTAGTGATGTCAGATGAAATAATATCAGTGAATCATTCAATAATCACAATGCAAGTTACAGAATTCACCTAAGAATAAATACAGGAATTTTTCACATAAATCAATAATCACATTTGTTTTCATATAGTACATGCACAGTAACACAGATTAAATGAGAAAGCAGCTACTCTTTTAAATATTATATACATTACTATATTTTTAGTAATTTCTATCTAGTATCTTGAATACTGAAGCCTATTCTCATCCGCACAACATAAAAGTGTCTAATTAACGACAATCCCTTAGGCAGCTATTTAATCTGTCACAAAAGCAAGTACTGATGTCCCCTACATTCCTTTAACTCATGAAGGGCTGGTCATTAAGGGCTTCTCCCACATATCACTAATTGATAAACAGGAACCCCTTTTATTCTATGAATATGACTGTATACTGCTTTGAAACTTCCAAAAGTATGAAATAATTAAAAGGTGGAAAAAAGGTTTTTTATAAAAAAAATAAAAATATTATATTATATATTATTATATTAATATTATATATTATATTAATATTATATATATTAATATTATATATATTATATTAATATTATATATTATATAATATAAAAGATTCCATTGACTTGCCATGAAGAACATTTAAGCATACTCACAAATTTGCAAGTACACTGGCCAACATGATCCATGTCAGAGTTTTCCAATGCAATGTCAGGTTTTTATAGTTGGAAAATGAATTGAAAAAGCACTATAACACTATGAAAAGGTGGCAGGATGGTAGTTTAGATAATAGGATACAACTGAGCAGTTCATCAGCTCATTGCGGTACATTATGTGAGCGATTTCGCAATAGTGTAACTGACTTTAGTAAGACCAGAAACTTAGATCCCACGTTTATGCCCAGCAATAACACAAAGCGCTTACTTGGAAAAAATATCCAAAAACAAATGTTACTAACCAAAACATTGATTGTAAACACAGCACAACGAGGAATACAGTTTACTGTATTTGTTTAAAAATAATTACAAACATTTTAAAAACAAATACTAAAAACATAAAACCTCTAAAATGAAGAGATGCAGTGGGTCATCTCACCTGAACGGGATAAAGCATTTATGTAATTATTATTAATAATAATTGCAGACGCCTGATGAGGATCATTGAAAAATATGCCTATCAAAACCTGAACTAGCAACAGAGAAGTCACGCACATGCGCATTTCAGTCCTACCGCGGCGAAGATCGGGCTCCATGTGCGCATGCGTGCATCTCAGTCCTGCACCAACAGAGGGAGGAGGGGTCCAGCTTTGGAAGGATCATTATTTGGCAGGAAGGCGAGGCCTTATCCTGGCAGAAGAGTGATAGTGAACTGTATAGTAACAGCCAGCTCCAAATCTGTCAGTATGTGAAAGGGGGAGGGGGTGAGTGAAGAGTTCGGAAAACGAGAACTGGAGTGTGTGAGTGAAGGACTTGGAAGTTCAGGGGAGAGGAGATTGAGGCGGGAGCTGCTCCTACAGAACACACTGGTGACGGAATCTGACAAAAGAGGGAGGAGGATTGGGGTAACTGGCCGCAGGGGATCAGTGTCGCAGCCATCACCTGGAAGACAGTGGGATTGAGCTCCTCGGGAGAAAGTGGAGGGAAACATATCCCACCCACAGCCTCACAGGTAAGAGGAGTCTTCCTGATCTGGAGTGTCTGCTCACTGGCCTGTGTGCTCAACCCTTTGTTCTCATGCACAAGCTGGAGCCTGGTAACACTATATCATGTCTCCATCAACTCCCTGCACACTCCTACAATCCTCCTGTTGCTCTAAGCTCCGCACACAACTCCTAGCTCTCCCCTGGCGCGCAGCGACGCCCCCTTGTGTTCCCCTTCAGGCCGTGACGTCACAATACCTTTAGAATGTATGACGTAACACAGATGTCTCCCTTTTCTATTGTTCCACCTGGGCTGTGGAATCTTCCCAGTGTCAGGGGTTAGTCTGTGTAGACAGTGGCCCCAGAGCACAGCCAGTGTTGTGTGTTAAACATGTACACTCTACAAGTGCGTGACATGCAAGTGTCATGGTGAGAAAGGCTGGAGCTGCCTTTTCCATGCCAGTGACATAAGGCGGGGATAGAGGCAGGCTGGAGCAGCCTTGTGTGTGTGTGTCTTGTCTGTGTCTCAGGCTTTGGGTTCCTTTGTCTGCTGCCTTCCGCCCCCTCCCCCTCTCGTCTCTCTCACTGAGACTGAATCGCTCGCTGCTGCAGGTTTGTAAATACTGGACCAACACACAACATGGCTGACATCCTCGGTGCCTGCTAGGGCTAATTGTTTTTGTTTTTTTGCCTCCGATTTCCTTGCTGTGTTACCCCGGTGGCTGTATTCCCCAAGTACACTACTCCCTAATAACCTCAGGTAGACGAGTCCCCCAGGACCTTGCGCCCCACTCCTAGTGTGGCACGTCAAGGGTAAGAACCCGCATATTACTAGCTGTGTTTTGCATGTATCGTTCAGTCAGGCATAGGCATGCCAAGTTTGGAGTGTGATCTGCAGTAGGCCTCGGTACCCAGCAGAGTATCTGTTACTGCTGTGTTCTTCTTAATGTTTTGGTATTTGGGGAGGGGAGTGATGCACCAAAAAATGTTGGCATAGACAACCTACTTCAGCTTTTTCAGATGGTGGTTATTTTAGTTTTTGAGATGTTTCCTTTGATGTGTAATCTTCAGTGTTTGAGAATGAAAAAAACAAGACTTATACTATAGCTGGAATTATTTATTCTGTGCAGTGAGCATTGTGTTCCTTTCCTCCAGCTTCAAAGATTGTATCAGCTATCACATTTACTGCTCAGGTGTGTGCTCTGGAAGAGATTTCTATTCTTAATGATTTTAGTGACTGTTCTACATATAAAATCTTGCAATTGTGGTTTATAATTTCTGTGTAGGGAAAAAGTGATTATTAAAGAATTGCATTTAAAGGGGATAATGTTGCTATGATTTTGACCTTGCCACTGTCTCTCTTCTCATTGTAATGGCAGCATCACTTACACTATTGAATCATCTGCCTGATTCTTTTTTTTTTTTTTTTTTTCATTTTTAGACTATGTATTTAATCTTTAATCTTTGCTGTAGAGGCATGTGATATCTTGCACTAGCTATTTATTATTTGCCTTTCAATAAACTTTAAGTTTTAGAACTTTGAAGCGCAGTTCTCTCAAATGTCAATGACCCCCAAAATTATTCAACTATTTGACAGTTGTTAAATCAAAAAGTAATTTTTATTCATTCTCTTATGGCTTGTCAATCAGTTATGGCTTTGTTTATTGTTAATTGGCATGTCTGTTTATCAATTGTGAATGCTTTGCTTGATTTATTACTTATAAATTAAATGCTTCAGTAAATTTACAGTTGAACAGAGAATGGACAAAGCACATGAGGCATGATTTGTAATATTGCCTTTCACTTTTATTGTTTGCCTGTGTTTCACAAATAGCATTACATATGTAACACCTTTTGAGTGTGAATAAATAAGCTCACTAGTTAGTGTTGATATTCAGTAATAATGGCTATTGTTTCTAATGGGCCTTTTGTTTTTATTTTTCTCACAATCTGAAATCATCTATGGCAGTGATAGGCAACCTGGTACACTTTAGGGGCTGCAGCACGGTGGCTAAGTGGTTAGCACTTATGCCTTACAGCACTGGGGTCATGAGTTCAATTCCTGACCATGGCCTTATATGTGACGAGTTTGTATGTTCTTCCCGTGTTTGCTTGGGTTTCTCCCACACCAAAAAACATACTGGTAGGTTAATTGGCTGCTAACAAAATGGCCCTAGTCTGTGTGTCTGTGTTTGTATGTGTGTTAGGGAATTTAGACTCTAAACCCCGATGGGGCAGAGACTGATGTGAGTGAGTTCTCTGTACAGCGCTGCGGACTTAGTGGCGCTCTATAAATAAATGTTGATGATGGGGCGACCCTCTAACCTACAAAAGAGCCACACATCACCTTTAATCTCAGCAATAAGTAAAACTATAAATGTAATCAAAGAAAGAGACCCCTATCTATAATAACAGATCATCAGACCTAAATGTAACAAGCTATCGCAAACAAATCTAACCTCAAAGCGTAAAGGGCCAAAGGGCCGCTCTTTGTCCATCATCATCAGCTATTTCTATAGCACCACTAATTCTGCAGCCCTGTACAGAGAACTCACTCACATCAGACCCTGCCCCATTGGAGCTTACATTGTAAATTCCCTAACATACACAGACAGATAGAGTAGGGTGTATTTTTGATAGCAGCCAATTAACCTACCAGTATGTTTTTTGGAGTGCAGGGGGAAACTGGAGCACCCGGAGGGAACCTATGTAAACACAAGCAGACCAACACTGATTTATTGGTTGTTATTGCATTCAATAGTACTATAAAATGGTACCATTTCTAAATCCTTAATAGATCTGACAAACAGTTACCCAAAGTATTGCCATTGAGCTGTTATAAGCCATTTACAGAGTAGTACTTGTTCTACAGTGTTTCAGGCCCCAGATTTTGACAAGAGATTCTGAGTGCAGACTAACATCTCAAACTATGGATTAGTTGCTATGCTAAGCTAGGTAAACTCCAAAAGGGAATAATATCCCATTTTCTACTCAATGTAGCAATTTTTAAGTCTGAGAGACAGTTTATGCAGTGGTAAAAAAGGAATATCTTGCGGTCGTATGACCCTTACAGAAAGCAGCTTTATATGTATGAACATGAATTCAGTTATCACAACCATTTATATTAGTAAATGGAGATGTGGAATATATACGTTTTGTACTTGCAAACAATGTGCTCAAAATACTGGCCTTTATTCTGGTCCTGGGCTTATGGCCCTATTATGTTGTGTGCACAGAACATTTTGCTAAATAGTGTGCTTCAAAGGGGTTTGTAAAAGCTATACCACTCCAATAATGCCGTGAAACCGAAAGCAAGAAAGAGACTTTTCATTGGGACAGATTTTTATTTTTTTTCGCTTAAACTGCTTCAATTTGGAGGGTACAAGATAATATCCCTTGTTGTGAAAGAAACTGTTTTCATTTTCCAAAATGCCAGGAGTCCTATCTGTACCTTACCGTTTTAATACCATTTTGTTTCTCTATGTAAAACACTAATTGTCATTTTATTATATTTTATAGTGCCTAAGTGCTGTGGCCATATTTTCTCAGAATTAATATAACATTTAGTCAATAGTATTGTGTTGCTGAAACCAATTACATTTATTTTATGAAGAGTATCCAATTTTGATTATATTAGTTATATTATCATGTATGGCAAAATTACATTGGCTGTGGGTTAGAAGTGTGCGGTATACTAGGGACATAGTGGGGGCTATACATAGTCATTTTGTGCCCTTCGTGAATTGGCCAACATAAAGTGTCTGAGTACCTATAACTTTGCAGACTTGAACAGGTCATGGGTGGCATGGTACTGTGACGTTTGCAGTTTTGCTTTATGCTAGACATGTGTGACCACCACCCTTTTTTGTAAAGCAAATTTTACTCCAACTCTGATAGTGAACTTGATTGTCTATCATTCTAGTTTGCTTCTTATGACATGCCGTAGGGCACACATCAACACATGAAATGTTTATGTATATCTTGCATTCAGGCTTTTTAATAATTTCTTCTTAAAACTTTATTTTTCTAAGCGATTCAATCTTGAAATATATAATGGCACATCTGTATTCAGTGTAAACCCATAGTTTGCCATGTTATTAGTTGAGTGTTTGGCATCTTGGCTCTTGGAATTTGCCCAATCCAGCTTTAACAAATGAGCCTAAAAGGTTACTTTTGGCTTCTTTAAGTTTTGAAGTCTTTTAGTTGATGTCAATGAATGCTTAAATGGTTAGTTAGCTTTGTCACTTTAAAATGGTTGTATGGACTCCTGCCTACACCCATTCAGAAGTCGCAATATCCGTGATTGCAGTTTTTGATTGGTCCTCTGCAGCATCACATCCCTGTTTTCAGCTGGGGCTGTGAGGTTAACTATGGGAAAAATGGCTGTATATAGTGGCCTCTTGGCTACCAATGAGGAGAAGAACCAGGTCATTCATATGTGGTGATACAGCCTTTATATATCCTACCAGATTTAACTAACTGGCCACTGATTTTTTTTTTTTTTTTTTTAACATATGTGCTTGTGGGTTAAAGTTCTCTCTAACTTCAATTTTTTTTTATGTTCCTGTTTTTACATTTTCTAAATGTAAACATCAAGAGTTGAAAGTTTCAAAAAGTAAATTTTTTAAAAAAAAAATTCCCCAAAGGTGGTGATAACTCTAGGCGAGTTAAAGTCTTCAAAGTGCAATTGTTTTTGTCACAAAATTTCCCAATCTCATTCCAAATTGCTCCTGTCCATTTTATACATATGGCAATAATCCGACAGTGCACCAGCTTGAAGACCTTAGCCCATTGACTCCAGGCAAAGTAGAGACTGTCAAACCCCTGACTTTACTATCCCAAAAAGAGGAATAAAATGAAAATATGATTAGTATCTAATTTTCCCTGACTTAAGCGCAATTAAGCAAAGTACATATAAGGTTCCAAGTGCCTTTTTGATTTTTACAGCTGTAATAAGCTTTATGATGGGAGGTGGTGAACATGGTTGGACTGTTTCTTACTATGAAATAGGACTTGTACCTTTTCTGTTATTCATTGATGTATTTAGAATATAAATTTGCAACAATGTGAAAACCTCTGTGTGTATTGTTTATGAATAAAATCTATTAAATACTATATTGTACCTTTAACTTCATGCAAGCTGGTTTGGTACGCCTAATTGACTGACCTTTAATATAAATGTGCAAATATTGAGCTTTGTCCAGAAAAACCTATGTTATTACCAAGCTTCAATGTGCTATGCAATTGTTTAGACCATTTTAACGGTTATTTTCTGCATAAACATTGTGCTGGTCTTGCAGGCTTTGAGCAAACAATAATCTAGCATCCACTAAACTTAAACCTTCTTCACACTACGGCCTGAGACACCAGAGCCACATACATACTGGAGCCTGACTTTGCACTTGTGTATAGAGAATGTTCCTACCTGTAGCTGGCAACTAGTCATATTGAGCTGGGAGTGAGCGGATAATGCATCATCACAGAAGAGTGGCCAGATAAAGGCTCATTCATGGGACCAGACGATAAAGCAGATGTGTCCTGTACCCCTCATAATGGCTTGTTTGTTGTTATATGCCTATCTAGTACCTCATTCTTTATCATGATTACTAATAGGAGAGGTTCCTGTAAAGTTACTGGCCCGCTGGGTGTACGGTCAAGTCAATAAATATTGGGACATCAACACAATTCTCATATTTTGGGCTCTATACACCACCACAATGGATTTGAAATGAAACAAACAAGATGTGCTTTAACTGCAGACTTTCAGCTTTAATTTGAGGGTATTTACATCCAAATCAGGTGAACAGTGTAGGAATTACAACGGTTTCTATATGTGCCTCCCACTTTTTAAGGGACCAAAAGTAATGGGACAAACTAAACAATCCTACATCAAACTTTCACTTTTTAATACTTTGTTGCAAATCCTTTGCAGTCCATTACAGCCTGAAGTCTGGAAGGCATAGACATCACCAAACGCTGGGTTTCATCCCTGGTGATGCTCTGCCAGGCCTCTACTGCAAATGTCTTCAGTTTCTGATTGTTCTTGAGGCATTTTTCCTTCAGTTTTGTCTTCATCAAGTGAAATGCATGTTCAATCGGATTCAGGTCAGGTGATTGACTTGGCCATTGCATAACATTCCACTTGTTAGCCTTAAAAAAACTCTTTGGTTGCTTTTGCAGTATGATTCGGGTCATTGTCCATCTGCACTGTAAAGTGCCGTCCAATGAGTTCTGAAGCATTTGACTGAATATGAGCAGATAATATTGCCTGAAACACTTCAGAATTCATCTTGCTGCTTTTGTCAGCAGTCACTTCATCAATAAATACAAGGGAACTAGTTCCATTAGCAGCCATACATGCCCACACCATGACACTACCACCACCATGCTTCACTGATGAGGTGGTATGTTTTGAATCATGAGCAGTTCCTTTCCTTCTCCATACGCTTTTCTTCCCATCACTCTGGTACAAGTTGATCTTTCTTATTTGTCCATAGGATGTTGTTCCAGAACTGTAATGGCTTTTTTTTAGATGTTGTTTGCCAAACTCTAATCTGGTCTTCCTATTTTTGTGGCTCACAAAGGGTTTAAATCTTGTGGTGAACCCTCTATATTCAGTCTTGTGAAGTCTTCTCTTGATTGTTGACACATATACACCTACCTCCTGGAGAGTGTTCTAGATTTGGCCAACTGTTGTGAAGGGGTTTTTCTTCACCAGGGAAAAAATTATTTTGTCATCCACTACAGTTGTTTAACGTGGTCTTCCGGGTCTTCCGGTCTTTTGGTGTTGCTGAGCTCTCAGGTGCATTCTTTCTTTTTAAGAATGTTCCAAACAGTTGATTTGGCCACACCTAATGTTTTTGCGATCTCTCTGATGGGTTTGTTTTGATTCTTCAGCCTAATTATGGCTTGCTTCACTGATGGTGACAGCTCTTTGGATCTCATATTGAGAGTCGACAGCAACAGATTCCAAATGCAAATGTCACACCTAGAATCAACTCCAGACCTTTTACTTGCTTAATTGATGATGAAATAACGAGGGAATAGCCCACACATGTCCATGAAATAGCTTTTGAGTCGTTTGTCCCATTACTTTTGATCCCTTAAAAAGTGGGAGGCACATATAGAACCCGTTGTAATTCCTACACTGTTCACCTGATTTGGATGTAAATTCCCTCAAATTAAAGCTGAAAGTCTGCAGTTAAAGCACATCTTGTTTGTTTCATTTCAAATCCATTGTGGTGGTGTATAGAGCCCTAAATATGAGAATTGTGTAGATGTCCCAATATTTATGGACTCGACTGTACTTGCCCTGCACAATGCTATTGCTGCCATTAACTGAAATCTTTCCGGTAGTTGAGATCTTCTTAAGAACCTGTCTGCTCTGATAGTAATGTGTTCTCCCTTGTGATTTTATTTCTTGTTGTGTCAGTCCAGAGCCACTGGACTCCTCTGCACCCCCTCATCTCTCCCTGGCTGCGGGTAATGGCGGGCTCAGGCTGCTGCTATTTTCTACTTCAATTTTCAAGTGAAACATCTTTGGTAACACCTAGTCAAAAACCTTTGTGGAGATGAAAATGTGTAACTGAAGTGACGTAATGAACTTTACCCGCTCGCTATGCCTGAATCATCTGAGCTGTGTGATCTGCGCTGTCGCACGATTATCTGCCATCCTGTCCCTCCTGTTGCCTTCCTTGTCCTTAGTTCTCATGCCCTTCCTCTCACTTTCTTTGCATCCACCACATAGTCCTTGGTAGCATTGAATTCCACCACCTCAGGACTACAGTGACAGAGCGTGATGTAACATGGCTACAGATTCCCTTTCTACAGACAAATTGAACTTGGTGCAGCAGCGCCAGACACTACCTGTTTTAATTTTTCAATTTAAAAATCCATAATTAAAAACATTTAAAAATAAGGTGTTTATGTGAGTATCATGAATTTCATGAGAAGGATTCTTTTTGGGTGTGTAGGGTTTTTTTTTTTTTTTTTTTTTTTTTTTTTTTTATATTCTGGTTTTCGGTTGTAACTTTCAGGAACGTGATACTTATCGCTTTTGTTACTGCTTGATAGATGGATTTAATTTCATGTGGGATATTATTATTAGTGCTTTGGGAACTGTTTGCGATGCATGTAACTATTTCTATTTTAATAACTATATTTTATGTGGTGGGCATGGATTCCTTGAACAGTTGAATTTGTAATCTAGATTTTGGTGCCTGGGATACCAGGAGACAAGTTTGCTTGGAGCTGACAATCAGATTTGCACCTGTATGACAGCAGTAAGTCTCATCATGTCATTTTTATACAGGCAGCACCCATAACCACTGAACTATTCGTCCATTCTAAAATACAAAATCAATGTGTTTGGCTATTCTTGACAAATGTCTGTTTATACAAGTTTGTGTTCTAACAGAAGAACCAGCAAACTATTTTTCTATTGTGCTTTTTCATCATCTGCATTTGTGATATATACCTGAATCTATAAATAATTTGCCTTTCACACTGAAAGCAGGTAAATGAGAAAACTGTTTATTTTTCCTTCAGAATCCATTCCTTGTTTTAGTGTCCATGCTTGGGTAGTCATGTGTTGCAATAACATTATATAAACAAGAAAATTCCAATGAGCGCTCACTGTTATTGGGAAATAACATGCTCATTTTATTCCTTGAGCAAGTTTAATTCATGAGCTGTACACATTCAATTTCTACAGATCCATAAGTTAGACTAAAGCTCACATTCATTAGATTACCTCTGCCCAGGAGATCTCCTAGGAAAACAGTATGTGCTGTGTGCAAAAGCCCTGACCTGGTAGGAGCTGGCCAGCTTAGGCTTTCTCCTATGCAGCAAGCTGCCTATTAGTGCAACCTACCTCCAGCGCTCTTAAAGGCAGAGGAAATATGCAAATAAAGCCGCATGGGTGCAAGTAGAGCAAGTATAACTGTCTTTCTATGGTTTCTGCTGGGCACAAATATAGGGCAACAGGTACTAGGTAAAAACGTTTTTGCCGAAGTGACCTGTCCCTTATCCCAATTATTCTGGTTTGTCGTCTTGTGATATTTCAACTTAAACAACATGCTTTTAACCTTTTTCATACACTCAAAAAGGCCCATGCCAGACAATTTTTTTTTTAATGTTTATTAAACGTATTACAATATTCAACCTTTAACATTTTGTTGATGACCATACCTTCAGGACCAAGTATAACATGCAGGTTTTGATTATATTTATATATATATATATATATATATATATATATATATATATATATATATATATATATATATATATATATATATATATATATATATATATATATATATCTATCATTTGGAATGAAATGTATGCTGGAGTAAACAAAGCAATTTACCTTCTGCTTCCCTGTTTCACCTTGGAGTGGGTCTTCAAATGATATGCTAATTGTTCCACAAGGACTATTGCCTATAGCACAGCCCAATCTCTTAAGCTGGCCCCCATATCATATGTCAACTCCCAGAGCTTCAAGCAAAGGATGTTATGTAAAGTTGTGTGGCTCACTATAATATGGATTTCGGTGCTGGGAGGCTGTGATGTGTGAAGTTGTGTATAGTAGAATATCAACATTTTTTTACTTAGGTTTACAAGCCTCTAATTTTTTGTTTTGTTTTTTGCTGTTGTTGTAATAATGCTCTTAATTCTGAGTTGGATCGTCTGGTGCGTCTGAGTTGCGAGTTATTTATCAACATGTTTTGCAGATGTATTAAGCAGTAAAACTAATTGCATCTTTCTTCACAAGACACAGATGACTGTCCTCTCCATTTAATAGTTTAGCAGTGCTTTTCACTGTTGACTATAGGAGAAGGTATTTGATGATAAACTTGATATCAAGGAGGGGGAGGGGGGTATGTACAAAGTACCCAGTGGTGACTGCATCGACCAAGGCTATTGGTGTGCATAGTCACTTTTCCCTTTCTCTCCTATAGTCTGGCTCACATGGGGAACTGGATTGTAGGTAATGGAGAAATGAACTTCAAAACCCTCTATTTCCACACCCAGTCACAATCTTTCTAGGCTGTGTGCAGTCTAAGGAAGGAGGGTGCAACAAGCGGCTACATCGGGGCCTGAGCATCCTCTTGGTATGTATTGATAACTTTTGCATTAAGGCTGTTGGATTGATTTAATTTATGAAATTTGTTCTACAGTTAACTGTAGAAAATATAGGCAATCGGGACATTTCGGTTTTTCTAAGCTACTAGTAAAATTAGAAATGCCACCTTTTTAGATCAGTTTCCATAAGTATTACTTGCTTGGAATTCCACCAAATTCAACAGGTATCCTACGTCCTTTGAGTCTGATGCTATCCTTAGGCATACTTTTCTATACAGAGAGCATGATGTTGATCAACACATTTCAGGAGCGAGAAGAGCATCGCTGGGTTGCAGCACATGTTTGGGAGCCATTGGATTCAGTAGAACACTGCTCCTCAGGTAAGTAATACACTGGGTTAATGTTTTTAATCTCTGTTGGAGGTATGCTTTGAAGCAGCATTAAGAGCAGAATTTTTTTACAATCACTATTTTGTGGTATGTTATGTGTGTGGTGTGTGTGTTTTTTTTTTTTCTCCCCCCTTTCTAAATAGATTATATCTAATCACATGATAATTTGTTTATCAAGTGTACAATGGCAGGTGAAATCTATTCAGTACCACATCTTCAGAAATGTACGTAGTCTGCCACCTGCCGATTCCCTTTAAAACCTTTCTTGTAAAGCACTTGAGTTACATATCTATATTTCTAACATGTAATATGTGACATTTAATACTGAGGGGCAGTCAGATATTCCCCTCATCACATTTCCCTGGACAATATTTTGTTCCAGTGTTCAGAGAAAAACATAGCTATTTGCAGGCTGATGTAGTTTTAGTTATTTTTGCTGAACCATTGTCTGGCGTTTAATGTGATGACTGCTTGCTTATTTTGAGGTATCTTTGTGTTGAATGTAGATCTTGGGAGAATGTTATACATTTCCCTGTATTAGTCCAATTGTTTTGCATAATAAAATGTTTAGATAATAATGTTGCTTCAACTTTACAACTTTAACCTTAATTTAAGAAGTAACATTTTAATGTTGGTAATCTTTGGCTATATTCAATTGATTGTGATGTCCCTCCAAATTTGTAAGATTCTTTCTTATTTTTATTGTTGGAACTGTGGGGTGTGGGGTGGTGTCCCTGGATGGGGTTGTTCTTTACCACTGAAGCTCCAGATTGGAGTATGACTTTTGAAGTTCATTCAACTCTCAGGTTTCTGCTGTGACTCTAAGTGGAACAGAGGAGCCCTGGGAAGAACTGCTGCATGGAGATAGTCTCCAGTGCTCCTATGTTTTCAGTTGATAAATAAATGGGTGAATGAGGCCAAAATGAGGTTGCAGGTTGTAAATAACAGTTCTTCAGATTAATCTTAGTGTAAATCTTAGTGTAAGTCCAGGGCTGTTTATATTTAGCTTCTGTTGATCTTTTAACTCTGCTACTACAGGTTGTAAGCATGTGAGCGAGGCCCGGCCCTCTTTTCTATTTGTCAAACAATGATTTAGATCTCGGATAACTTAATGGACTTAACATTTAGTTACCCAGAAAACTTCACCAGACAGAGAACACACCTACTGCTATAACAAATATTGATTAGAAGAAGTTTTACAATACAAAAGCTCAAAAATTGCAGTCAAACCAGTAACAGAAGAAAGTCAAGACCTTGTCCATACACATAACAGTGGATAGAGGTAAAATACTTGGTGCCACAGACATTGTAGGCACAGTGGCACACCTTTGGTAAGATTAAGTAATGCTTTGCTCATGGAAAAGTGTTATACATCTCCCTCATGCCATAATTGTTACCTGTAATCTTTTACTATTGTGTGTATAAAGTTTATATTGTTGGGCCAGGAAATTTAAGGGGTGACTGGATATTTTTGTAGGCAGGAGCTATGTACCATGCTCTACAGATCCAGAATTGAATGTAATAAAAAGTCAGAGATAATTCCCGTGAATTGGCAGAATTCATGTAACCCATACAAGAGAGGAGAGAAGTAATAATATGATTTTTTTTTTTTTGTAGGGTTGGAAGGGGGATGGCAGAGATTGTGGTATTGTGTATTTTTGTTTTCAGTTAGCGCATTCATCACGTTTTGAATAGCTGCAGAAACCACTAACTAAATAGAATATACGTTTTTAATCTCTCTGATATTAAAATATATATGCTAATCAAAGAAGTTTGAGCACAGTGCATGCATAGTAAATACCAATAGAACATCTAACACTTATAAATAACTGGAATTTTTATGTAAAGTGAGGTATTGCATGAGGGAAAAAAAATGTGTAAAAGGATTGGGCAAATTGGATATCTGTGTCGGCACTATACCTTTGAACCCCTTCTCCAGGTCTCGGCCATTAACCCAGGGTCTCGCCTATGATCAGGAGCTGGTCATAGGCAAGCCCACAGTGATGTGAGCTGTAATCCTTTACTGGAAAGCGAAGTAGTGCTATTACTAACTGAAGCTGATTCATTTATTGCATTATATAATTTATTTTATGCTAATAGACACAGGCAGTTTCACAACTAGTTTGTCTCCCGTTGTTGAGTCTAAAGCCAATTTAACCCAATTTTGACACCTTTTGTACCATGTAAGTCAGTAGATTTACTTCTGTGTCATGTTGTCTGCACCTTCTTCGCCAGTCTTGTTTGTTCTGTATTTGTAGGTGGGATATTTTTTTTTAAATGGTTTGTTATATCCACTTACTGGTGCTGAAGAGTTTTATGGAGCTTTCAATAAATGGTAAGCAAAACAGTATACTGTTGTCAAAGAAAAAAATTGAACATGCCATCACTTATTTATTCATCTTTATTTTTTTGCCTTTTAACACGCGATCTGCAAGTTTCCTGGACTCTATGTTCCTTTATCAGGTAAACAAACGCCAAAAGTTGGGTGCACCCTAAAGGGTTTTTGTCCAATAATCTGGTCAACCAGCCGACATACAACCTCTTGTTCAAATGTCTGGTTAGTGTGTGTAGTGACACGATGGTCGAAAGTCTACCCAAATGGATGATTGTTGCCTCATTTGGTTGGTTGTACCGTTCAGTATTTTCGTTCCAATCTCCTTTCCGTTGTGTAGTGTGTATAAATTTCAGACCAATCCGACCGATGTTGCTTCAGAGTGTACGAAATTAAAATCATTGCTCACGACAACATGGCTGTAAAAAGTTGCTGACGGGACGGCCGCTCTTCCCTTTATCATCTAAAACAAGGCTAGTGTGTATGCAGTCCATGGACCGAGCGATCGGACCATTGATCGGATGTAAAATCTATCGGTATAAAAAGTTGGTGGAAAATTCTGCAGTGTGTACCCAGCTTTACTAATGATGCTGAAAATACAAAATATATTGAGTGTGCGTACACAGTCAAGAATGGACATACACTTCTTTGCTTACACAGTTCAATCCAGAATGTGCCAAATGATTGATCAAAGCAGTGATGTTGAGGATTGTGTTTCAGATAAGGAGTGTGAAAGCCTATAGCCCTACAATTAGGGTTTGGTCCACAGAGGCCATAACCTCAGAAGATCTGTGTAGGAAGATTTGCAAAGCATCATAAAATGGTATAAATAGACTAAATTGATGCCTGTCCTTGGTGTGTCCAATATAGTCATACGTTTTTATTCCCATATCGTTCTGAGTTTTGAAGATCTTTTAGGTATTTTCCTATCAATCTGTGAGCTGGACTACAAAAGAGGATTGCAACAAATATCTTAATTTTTTCTTAGTTATTGATCAATAAAAGGTAACGCCTACATAAGGGTTTTGCTACTTATGTAGGTGTTACCATATCTAATTGCAGTTCTTCCCATCGATTTATAATGCTATTTTCCTTTTTTGTACACAATACTTATTACTTAAGTAATATAGTATGTAAATAAAATGCAGAAGTCTTAGATACACATGGCTACAAATATATTACAAGCCTCCCAGCATGGCCCTTCTGCTAATAGGATTGTCACGAATGCCCAGCATGTCCCAGATACAGCAATCTGAACAGCTGGCCGTGACTGGCGTCACCTTAGTTAATTTAATTTACAATGAATACACTTTTTCTGCCACTACAAAGGTTTTATTATGGGGTCCTTACGTTCACCAGAACCGCTTATTAATGTTTCACACTTAAATACCATACATATGTAGCATGAGCCTCCCTGGGCTTCGTAAGTTCACAAAAAATCATGGAGACTACAGCTAGATAAGATATGTTTAGTCTGGAAGGCTTTTTCAAAGGCTTATTTACAAAAAGGTAATAAACAGACATCCAAAAGTTTGCAAAAATGTGTCTCAGAAAATAAAATGGGAAATAAAACCAGAATCCCTACTTACAAGTTCAGGAACTGGCGTGTGAGGAGTACACATTGAAAAGAATGACACATGTCAGTCGTGGTAGATCCTCCTCAAAGAAATGGACACTGTACTATTGATACAAGGGATTTTTAAACTATTTCTTGCTGGCTCTTCACCCTCCACCATGGGAATTAAATTTTTCACCTAAGTTAGATCGATGACCAAAATGACACGGGGCTTTCAAAGTAAATTATGGATGTCCGAGACCTGGCATTTTCACATGACCTGAGTGCTCACCTCTGCTCGTTTGGCCTGACTAACTCATCTGCATACACAAACTACTCAGAGATTTTATCTGTTGGCCTGGCTACTTTCGCAAGACCATTGACACTTGCCTAGGGCAGACTCAGGTCAGTTAGCAAAATACACTTTGAAAGGTTACATAAAATATTCAGAGTGTTATACATAAATTCAACAGAAAATAACAGTTAGTCATTAGATATACTACATAATCGCCACAAAGATGATCCTAAACAATGAAAGTATACAAAATAGAATTCAATTCCCCCCAGAATAGCACCGCGATAAATGTACTACCGGTATTACGGTAATGTTGACCTGGATTTCTGCTCAGGGAGCCACAAGCAAAAAGCCGGTGTCGAAGTTACTGTCATAACGGTAATTAAGCGCACTATTACCGTAATAACTGTAATGGTGCACGGGCCGTGTTACTTTTTATAGTAATGCGGCCAATTGAATCTGCCCCATAGTGTAATTTTTGTTAAATTGAGAGCAAAAAGCAGGCACAAGTAGTACCAGCACTCCTTGTCAGCTACTCACCTCATATAGGTCTCGCCAACAACAATCCAGAAATAGAAGATGTATAAAAATGCTTTTAGAAGATATTAGATTTGGTGTGAGTGGTAGTGGCAACTAGCTGGTGTGATGTCACTGGGGGTAGGGTTGTTTACTTATGTACCGAATATAAGAGGGCAGAAACAGGTAGCAGATGTTACTGTCTAGAATTGCTCATAACCAACACAGAAAGATTTCATTACACTATACCTATCATATAGACATGCTTTCCCTGCAACAGGCACAATTAATGATTTAAAAAAAATAAAGGTGTCATTTTTTTCAAGTTTACCTGAACTGCTCCTTCCTGTAGCTCTGTGAATTGTAAGCTGAAATGATTTTACCTAGCTTCTTAACTGGCTTATTCAGCCGGTCGAAAGTGTTAACCAGCAGAATGTCTTCCAGAAAACACAAACATAGGTGGCAGACAGAAATGTAAAAGGAATTGAAAATTTCATTCAAATCTTATGTTTTTATGTATAACCTCCGTATTCATAGCCTTTGTTGACTCTCCGCTACCTATTATCGTCATATATTTATATAGCGCCACTAATTCCGCAGAGCTGTACAGCGAGCGCACTCACATCAGTCCCTGCCCCAATTGAGCTTACAGTCTAAATTTCCTAACCAACACACACAGACTAAGGTCAGTTTGATGGCATTCAGTTAACCTACTATGCTGTTTAGTGCCTAGCATACATTATAATTTATAGATGCCAGGATAGAGAGAAGGGTAAACCTGGGTGCACAGGGAAGCTGAAACCAGGAAACTTGGCCAAATACTGTATTTGTAACGCTTGCTGCTCAAATTGAAGTACAGAGCCTCCGCATTTTACCATATTAATAAGGTAGGAATGGCTGGTATTATTTCAATTAAATGTTTTGACAGGGTCTAAAACAGTGTTGGCTAACCTGTGATGCTCCAGGTGTTCTTTAGTTTCACAACGCCTGGTGTGTCACAGGTTAGCCAACACTGGTTTAAAATGTTGTTGTTAAAGCATCAATCCCACATAGGTTTTTTTAATTTAAATAGTACCTTTTTTACGCTTGCATTGTTATTTTTCTTAGCTATCTTTCCACAATTCACCATGTCCTTTTCAAAATCTCTCTGGATGACGTATTGCAAACAGAGCTCAGAAGGGTGTTCCAAAACGGTTTACACCTATGGTGGTTTTTTTTATAAAGAATGTCTGGTACACTGACCATATAGTCTTATAAGTTAGTGTGAGTTCTGTGGAGTTTTATTGGTTGTATTAATAGTGCGTTGTGCTTATGTTTAACACTGTCTTCAGCTTCAAAACTTAAATTATTTAGGAAAAAACGTGGAATATAATAATGTTTTACAGAATTCTATAGACTAATCCTAGCTTGTTTCCTTGAAGTGGGTGATGAACTGTTCCCTCAAATTTATATTACCTGTTTTATATAGGTATGTAAGCTTTTTATCTGGCATGTCATACTCTTTAACATGATTAGGTTTCTCTTTTTACAATCACTGTGTGGAGCCCTGCTAAACAATTTAAAGAGTGTTGAATACCAGGGAAAGGCAGGGAAATGAGCTATTTTAAATGTAGTTTGGTGTATTATGAGAAGTCCTTGGGGGCTATTCATGACCCTTCACATTTTCTAACAGTTAATTTCCATTTCTTATTGCAGTTCTAAGAATTTAATTAACGTATCGCTTTATCAAAATTGTTCAGCCACAAAGCTAAGCTTTTCAAGCTTGAGAAATTGGTCCATATTGAAGTCCTCATTGAGAATAATGGGGACTGCGTTAGTTTGCCTAATGCAGGAGAGATCTTTTGCACATAACTTAATTTTGCTTAACCCATGGGGAAGGAGGCATTTCCGCAGGATTTTAAAATAGGCCCCTCAGTCCCTAGCATTCTGGGTAAGAGAGCCCATACCTGCAAACTGTGTAATGTTAGCAGTGGGGATACCTCCATTATTTGTCCATTCTTCTTACTAACCTGCTCTGAAAGATCTTCTGCTTAAGACTTTATTTTCCACTCTATGGGATTTCTGCTCACAGAGCTGCGAGCAAAAATCAGCATTGAAAATACAGTAGTAACGGAAGTAGTGCACAGTGAAAAAAACCTGTAATGGTGCGCAGCCCGTGTTGTTCTTTAGAACAATGCGGGGTATTGAATCTGCCCCTATATATTGGGGGGGGGACTTAAAATCTCGTAAATATCTGACTCTGCAACTGCATCTCTGGCAAGGTTTTATCTTACATTTTGCATCTTTGGGGGTGCTTTGGGTTGTGTTGCTTAATTTGCTAAGTAGTTATTTGCAATTGAATGTTTGTTTCATTTGTTGGTTAGAACTATAGAGGCGCAAGATATTTATGATTGCCAATACGGAGACAAAATATACACATGTTTGAGGACCCTTGGAATTTAAGTGTTCTAGAAAACAATGGAATATGGTTAATACAAGGTATACTATTCAATAGTGTATCAGACTACACACAAAGTATACTTCTTGCTGAATAAATACCTTGAATTTTGTTTTTCAGTTTTATTTTTGTTTTTATCATAGTGCATGCTAATCAAACTAAAGTTTTATAAAACCACCCAAAAATTATAGTTCTCAATGTATACTGGATGGTCAAAAAAGAACGGATACCAACATTAGAGTTTAGCCATTACTGGGGAATGTTTGGTTGAAATCTGGTCACAAACAATAATGAATGGTAGTTGTTGCTTATCTCCTCTCTAAATATAAACGTAAAATAATCTGATGGCATAGGAAGTACCAGTCTAGTGGGCAGGTATTTTGTTTGTTTGCTTTTCTTTCCACTTTTCTTTATTCTAAAGGGGATGTCTGTTGTTGAGCAACACCTCTTAATTATACCTTAATTCATCCCCAGGTGGGGCCTACTATAACTTGAAAGCGGGTCAAGCTGCAGTTTGCTGACGGTGTTGATAGTTGGAGTACTGAAATCCATCCAGCCCTCTTCAGTAGGGCCCTACCTACCTGTGTTGTAAATAAATGGATGTAGAGTACTCAGGTGTTAGCCACCAGCCTGCAGCAAGCCCCAGGACAATTAGTGCCTTTTATTGCCTTAAGCATAATAATGGCCCAATCCTACAATTTTTTTTTTTTTTTTTTTTTTTTTTTTTTTTTTTCTTCGTGTTGTGGAAGCTAATGGCTCTTTTAATATAGCATCATATCGGAAAGCTTTGTTCATCAATTCAGTTAACCCTTACTACCATCGGTGATGCAAATGCTTGTCAATCATTAGGTCTAACTTTGCTTTTGTGCAGCAGTGGACTGTCTGTGCAATTGTTAACCCCTGTAATGTTTTACAGTCGCTGTCCAAGAACGTCGCATGCAGATAAAGCCTTTAGACTTTCCAGGCCTATGAGGGCATACTATTTAATAGAAGCCATGTTTATGAATGTCTTCTAAAAATACATAGCTGTTCCATTTAATGTCCCAAAGAAATATATCAAAGGATTTATGATCTTATAAGACATAAACTCCCTGTGTCCTAAACACATTGAAATATTTTTCATATTTAGGAAATCGTGTTATCTATAGAAAAAAAAAACATTCAAATGTAATTTATTAAGTACAATAATATGAGAAAGATTTTTGACTATAACAGGCTGAAGTGTAATAGAGTACCTGCCTGACATTCATGGTATGGCATATGCATATCCTATTGTCAACGCAATGTTGGCTGAAAGCCGTATGGTTCAGGAAAGTTCATGATTCAGCCATCATAACACCTCTTGGGGTTTGGTGAGATACTATGTCTATACCTATATGTTTGTATATAAGGAGGGGGGAGAGCAGTTAAAATAAATGGAAGAAAGGGTGTAGAAGGAATTGTAGTAAATACATTTGAAGGTGAAGAGATGTACAAGAGGAACAGATAGGGTATAGACAGGAATGTATTCAAGTTGGTAGTGGGTCTTGGTCTTTTGGGTACTTCGACTGTCCTGATGAATATCTAATGTTACGCTGACTCTGTTTGGTCGCAGCAGTCTGTGTAAACATGAGAGATTGGTCATAAGTGCTTATCTAGTGTGACACTTCTCCTTTGTTCATCTATACATATAGGGCCTGAGTCATTAAGGAAAGTAAGGCACAAAAAAGGAGTAAATGTTCTCCAGGGCAAACCATGTTACAATGCAAGGGGTGCAAAATGTAAGGTAAATACTGGCTGTTTTTTCAACTAGCAAATACTTGATAGTTTTATTTTTACACTGAAATTTAAAGTTGATCTAGGACATGCCCTACCCCAAATATAAATATGTCCCCACATTTTACATTTACCTCCCCCTCCATTGCAACATGGTTTTGCCCAGGTGCAAAGTTACTCCTTTTTATGCTTTGCTCTCCTTAATGACTCTGGCTCATAGTATCTATACTGTCCATCTCTATAACATGCATAGGTGGTATACATTGTATTGCACTTTAGTGGCCACCTACTTTAGAAGAGATGAGTAAGTCGAAATTGGCCACACAATATTCTTTGGGCCAGTTGATTATCAAAATATTCACAGGGGCAGAGTATATTCCAAGAGACAAATGTGCCAATCACATGGAAGTCATTACCTTTGCACTCATGTGATTCTTAGGACAGGGCTGCATTGTGACAGAGAACGTTTAATAACATTGGGGGGATCACATCAAGTAGAGCCATAGCCTTCTTGTTACCACAGAACTTTTTGTATTTCTTTTTTGTCACATCTGTCTTGAAAATTACAGTTTTGCTGCCCCCCTCTCCTTTCCTTCATCTTATCTTTAGACCTTTTTATCCTGCTATGTCAAGAATTCAATAACTGTATCTTTGCAAGCCCCATACATTGTCTGAACTTCTGTGTGTTTTCTCTTGGTGTAGTTACATAAAATATGAGCAATACATTTTTATTATATATTTTCCTAGCCTTAAGCTAGCCACATATTGTGATCGCTGATAAATTTAGCTCCAACTTTAAGCCTGTTACTGTGAACTGAAGAGAAGCACACACAGGTCAATTTCTGATTTAATTTATGGACCTGCCCAATAATGATCCTAACTAACTTCGTAGAATACTTTATTGGGCATTTTGCTTGTTTGTGGCTATACAAGTAGTAAGGCAAGGTACACACTACAGGAAAAGTCTAACAATGTGATCGATAGTTTTTGCACTTTTACCAACGACAGTAAAAAATAAAAGAACCTTCCGAACAGCATACCAATTCATTTGTACACACCATACACAATTACATTCCGATCTGTGCTCTACATTTGTCATAAACATCAGCTGAAAAGTTTGGGACTCTGCAAATTTCTCTTGAGCAGTGCACCTGTTCTCTAGCATTAACTCCCAGATCTCATACAAGGTGAGGGGACTGAAGAGCACGGAACAGAGGAGCCTTTGTGTCATTCTCAATGTATGGTACTAATTCACTACAAACTTCATACATAATGTTCAGAACTTCCAGAGAGGAGGATGTGATAGAGATATAGAGCTTCCTCGGAGGAGATATGAGGGCTTTTAGCCTTAGGCCATGGAGAGATGCAGAACTACCTCAGTGCGTCTATTTCCAGCCGTTGCAGAGAGCAGGCCTGCAGGGCTTGTGATGTCTCCTCTCATTAACCTGCTTGAGCACACTGGTAATGGGAAAGGTGTAAACCAGCTAAACTGCTTCGGTCTGCCGGTCACATTTAGTTCAGTTTAAAAAATCTGGTTCAGCAATATTATGTGCTTTAGATCAATAATGGTTCTTCTTTAAAGCGTATACACTACTGCGATATAAGTAAAGTCAACCAGTCGTTAATCGTCTGATTGGCTCGATAATCAGCTGAAAACACAGTAATGTGTGCCCAGCCTAATATGGGGCTATTTGCCGAATTTTGCGGTGTGTGTGTGACAGCACTATTTTAACATGACCATCAGGTTGTTGGAAAACTGTCTTGTGCATGACTTTATATTGGGCTCTTAAAAATGTAGGGACCTTATTTGAAAACAATCCATTTCATAAATGTTCATTCATGCTGCAATAACTGAAATAGCCCTATTATTTTAGTGAAGTATTCACTTTTGTTTTGTTTTTTGCAGATAAACATCTGATAAGAGCATTTGAGGGTCGAAGAGTTCTTCCTCTGAAAGGTGGAAAGGAAGGGGTTCATTTTCATGTAGACTGTAACGACTACGGATAACTTGGAGTGACTACAATTTTCGCCCTAGTTAGGCAGCCCTGCTGCCCTTTAATTTACAGATGAATGAAGACTCCATTTGGAAAGGCGGCCGCTCAGCGATCAAGAGCTGATGCAGGTAAAGGCTTTGTATTTGTGTTTTGCAAAGGTAACTTGGAATAGATGTCAGAGTGGATGCAGGCATTTGGGTTGTACCATACAGACATTGGTGAAATCGGCCAGACAACAGGTTATTGACTCTCACATTCTAAAGGATGCCACCAGGAAAATTCCTTCCTAGAGTTGCAGTAATTATTGATCTGCCCAATTAGAAAAATATGCACACTTCAGGATGACGTTGAAGCAGTTCTTCCCAATTTACCATAATTTTAAAGCTAGTAAGTAAGATGGGGGGGAAGGGGAGTAAAATCACAGTGAACATCATTTGGAAAGCACACTAGATGTGCACCACAGAACACCGTGGTTTTGTATCTGTGCCCCTAGATGACCAGACAGTCATTGTGTCGCTGTGCTCTCAGGAGACGCTTCCTCAAACCATTAGTCCAACTTACTACCTTTACTGACTCTTTTTAAAAAAAAAAAAAAAAGAAAATACTACTTGTATTATCATAAAATAAAAAAGACCTTGGATGCTTAAACCCCACACAGAGAAGCAATCTGTTTGACCATAATATAAGAACTAGCAGTTGTAAAAGGAAAGTGTACATATGTGAGTGACTGACAGCCCAGGAGAGGACCTGATGGGTTGTTTTGTTTAGCCGTGTGTGTGTGTGTGTGTGTATGTATGTATGTATGTATGTATGTATATATATATATGTATGTGTATATATATATATATGTATGTATATATATATATATATATGTATGTGTATATATATATATATATATATATATGTGTATATATATGTGTATATATATATATATATATATATATATATATATATATATATATATATATATATATATATATATTCTAATGTTTACGTTTGGATTGTTTTGAAGATCTGGTCTGCACAGCAGATAATGCACGCACCTTATTGATGTCTCTCCCTGTTTCCCATGCAGATTGGAGAGTATCTGAATCTAATCCTATTAAGTTCCCTCAAAATGCTACAGTGTATTAGATGACATGTAATAACATTACCAAAAAAGTCAGACATCAAAGATCATGTTAATACATTAAAATGCTACTGTACAAATATACTTCTATTGGTCTCCTTATAAAGGATGGAAGTTTAAAATAATAATTCAAAATCCTGGTTAATTCCAAATAATTTAATTAGGGGCATTGTTCCCTTGTTATCGGTCATACATTTTCTTTCTATAATCCAAATAAAAATATTCCAGTATTCTACAAATAAAAAGTTTGTGGGAAAAGGGAGAAGACTTCCGGTAGGCGTGTCCAGCTGGACGGACGCGCCGAGACTGAGCTTCTGGCAGCGGGGCTGAGAACGCAGAGTCTCTGTGAAATACAGAGAAAGCAGCTGCAGGAACGCTATCTGGAGGGATAAGAGGCCGGCAAAGGTGGGAGAGCGCTTTGTTAGCTCTGTTGGCTCCCCAGGTTTTATTACCGGATTTCAGCCCTAAATATAGTTGGCAAGGAGAGAAAGGAGGAACTCCGTCGCCATACTAGATAAGTGGATGGAAATAAGAGAAATAAGTAATATCACTGAAACCTAGGAGGTTAGTGATACTCCAGCTACAAGTGTCCAGAAGGAAATGTAAGCAGAAAGGAGGGGGGTATCTAATTTAATCAGAGAGTATGGTTATAATATCTCTCTACTTATCGGAGACCTTGTAAGATATTGAACTGGGACAATGATGAAAAGGTCATATGACTCTATATAAAAGATGTCATTAATAAATACTGAGACTCCTGAAGCCACGATAATAGAGAAAAATGTCAGAATTTGTAAAGAAGGAAATGTACTATTCAATTGAATTTGGGAATCGAAGCATGGATAAATATGCCAGCAACCACTAAAACACAAAGTTCTAAGAATGAGAAAGATCAGAAAAAAGTAAATTCTAGTGAAAATCATGTAAAGGAAGAGTCTCGGAGGCACATCATACAAGTGCTATGTCGGAGTCATTGTTATCTGTTACAGATCAGGTGCCAGTGGCTGTAACACCACATCTTTATTATGCAGAGTTAGTTTGTGCAATAAAAGAACTGATGGAACCGTTGATGCAAGACCAGGCCTGTAAATTTACAGCAGCTATTCAGTCATTGACGGAACAGATGGCTCAAATGTCTCAAGTGCAAGTTAGTGCACAAAATATTGGGTGAACTTTCAAGATACTGTAAGCTTAAAAGCTCAAGTCACTTCTTTACAAATTTTACAACAGCAAAAGCTAAATAAAATAGAGGATTTAGAAAATAGGTTCAAGAGAAACAATCTGCGTTTAGTAAGTTTACCAGAAAAGATAAAAGGACCTACATTGGACCATTTCCTATCAATTACCCTCCCAACCCTATTGCAGATACCTGAATATCAAAATGGAGTAATAATTGAAGGAGCACATCGTTTGGGCCCGCCAAGGGATAATGAGAAGCAAAGGCCAAGAACAGTTATCTTTAAGTGCCTTGATTATACACAAAAAATGTTGCTCTTGTCTGCGGCTAAGAAAGTGGGCAGTATTATTTGGGAAAATGATAGGTTATTATTGTTTAAAGATTACTTAGCAGAAGTCTACGTATTTTTGATGGGAGAGATTTTAGGATGGCTGAAGATGCAAAAACATTTCTGGATAAAGAGGCAAGGTTATCACCAGCTTTCGGTGGGCATCGAATCTAAGGACTGATTTATAAATGTGTGTTGGGATTTATTTATTTTTTTCACTTTTAATGGTGTCTTAAGATATAGCGCCTAATGATGGTTGTTGTATAATTGTTTTATTAGAATTCCTATTCCATTTTTGATAGCACATATGATTTAGCAAATAAGGTTGTATTAATTTAAGGAACAATATTTTTATAGAGTATTATATAACAGTAATAAGTTGAGAGGATAAATAATTGCATTATATTTTTGAAGGTTGACTTTTTTTTTTTGATGGAGGAATACAATGTATAACACAAAATATTAAAATGTACTTAGTATGGATTTGAACTTATCAGTTGAATAGGAATGGTATACTTGAGATAATACACATCGGTGAAAGGGATGAATACAAGATTAGTAGAGGGTTAGTGGAATATAATTAATGTGAAATCAGTGGAAATTGGTGGGGAAAAAAAAAGTTAAGTGAGACCATGAAGATGTAATGTATGCATTTATCTTATTGCATTGTGGTGAATATAAAATAGATTGGGAAGAAATATAGATGTTATAGCTGGATATAGGAATATAATCTAAGCGCTAAGGAAGATTGAACCATATCCGGTTATGTTTTTGGAAAGGATAATCCTAGTGTTAGGGGAGTTATTAATGACTGAATCAGATACTGATTAGAATTAATAATACAGATTAGATATTTATTGACACTTTATAGAAAAATAAGAATTATAGTGGAATGGAGTGATTAGTTTTATAAATATGAGAATTATACTATTGAAATCTTTCAGTAGGTTATTTGAGTTATGTAATAATTTTGTATGTGTGTTTGGTTTTTTTTGTGGTGGAGCTTACAGAAATGGATTAACTTAATCATGAATAAGGAAAAGAGTTATGTAAGAAATTTAAAGGGGGTAAGAGAGGGGGTCCTGGTTCACTGGTTTGTAGAAAAGGTAGTGTTCAGAGAGAGCCTTTTTTATTTAAGTTGCCTAGTAAAATGATGTATAAATATGAATAAGCTTAAGTTTTGTTCATGGAATGTAGGAGAAATTAATTCTCCCATAAAACGAAGAAAAATAACGTATGTGAACAAAATAAAAGCGTATGTTACTTTTTTGCAAGAGACACACTTAACAAAATTGGACATGATAAACTTAATATACTTCGTCAGAAGGTAATAGTATCTGCATCTTACAACTCTAAATCTAGAGGAGTGGCTATATTTATTCGAAAGGGATTACAGATTGATATACACTGTAAATTTCTGGACCCATCTGGGAGAATTATGTTAGTAGATGCCTCCATTGAAGGGGAACGGTATACTTTGTGCAATCTATACGCTTTGAATGACTATAGTAAGCCTTTTTACCAATGTGTTTTTTAAATCTTTTATATAATTATGTGGACACGAATATAATTTTAGGGGGTGATTTTTAATATAGTGGCTTCCCAGCAATTAGATAGAACAGGAAAGCAAAGTAGAATTTGTAAATACCCATTGGGGATATATCACTTTATTCAACATAAAGTAGAAGATATTTGGAGAGTGAGGAATCCGATAACTCTAGGCTATACCTGTTTATCACAGCTCACTCTACATTTTTACGTATAGATTATTTTTTAATCTACAAATCATTATTGACTAGGGTACAAGTGGCTCAGATAGAAACAATTTGTATTTCAGATCATGCCCCCATATGGATTGAAGCTGATAAACTTCAAGTAAAAGGAGATTATCCTCACTGGCGTTTCCCAACATATTTAACGAATTCAACAAAATTTTGTAGTATGATGGAAAAAACATGGGCGACCTATCAGCAAAATAATATAGATCATCGGACAAACCCAGCACTCTTTTGGCAAACGGCTAAGGCAGTTTTAAAAGGAGATAATTTCCTTTACAAAATGATTTAAGAGGGAACAATCAAGGGTTTATTTAGAAGCACAGAAAGAGTTAACGGAAGCGCTTCAGAAATGAAAAGTTGTTGCAGACAAAATAAACAGGCGTATCAACAGAAAAAAGAAACTTTTGATAAAATAGTATCACAGATGGGGACAAATTATGCGAATAGAAATACATTTCAATTTTATAAATATGTGAACAAGTCAGGAAAACTTTTATCGAATCTACTTAGAGGAGACAGGTTGAGTACTAATATTGCAGCCTTAATAAATGAGAATGGAGAATTACAACATACTGGGGAAGCTATCATTGAGATCTTAAAGAACTTTTATCAAGAACCATATAATAATCCAGTAATTGATATAGAAGCTAAAAGAACCTTTTGGGGAAAAAAAAAAATCAAAGTCCCACAAGTTAATAGTACTCAAATGGAGACTTTTTATTAGCTCCAATTACAGTTAGTGACGTTACAAATGTAATTGGACAATTACGAACCTTTAAATCCCCAGGGCCAGCGGATTAAGTGGGTAATTTTATAGGATACTGCAACCATATATCACTGAATCATCAGTGAATTTATATAACTATAATGCAGAGACATCCTATCCCTATTTATTTTAATAGTGCCATTATAAAGGTTCTTCCAAAACAAGGAAAAGATCTAACAGACTCAGGTTCTTATCGACCGATTTCTCTATTAGATGTAGACTATAAGATCTTTACTAAGATTATACCTGAACAATTGAAAACTATTTTACCTTCTTTAATACATGGAGATCAAATAGGATTCATTGCGAATAGGTATTCAGTGACTAATGTGAGGAAAGTTTTTGCAATAATACAGGCTATTGAGAGATCTGGTAATAAGGAACCAAATTTATTGATATCAGTGGATGCTGAGAAGGCGTTTGATATGGTGACCTGGGACCACTTGTATGAGTCACTATATATAGATTTGGTTTTTCAGATGATTTTGTACAGATTCTTAAGATTTTATATGACAAACCATCTACAAGGATAATGACTAATGGGTATATATGACCTGTAATTAAGGTTCAAAGAGGGACAAGACAGAGTTGTCCTCTTTCCCCATTGTTATTTAATCTTGCACTGGAACCCTTAGCAATAGCTCTAAGGGAAAGTAGAGAATTTCATGATATATTAAAGTGGGTAATAAGGAATGTAAATTGGCATTGTTTGCCGATGATATGTTATTGATGGTAGTTATACCTGAAGTCTCTATCCCATGTATTCTGGATATTATTCATACGTTTGGAGGTTTTGCTGGATAGAAGATAAATATCCAGAAATCTGAACTGATTCCATTATCTGTGTCACAATATATTCTTAATGTTTAAGTGGCGGTAGCTCAATTCAAAATTGTGAAAATCTCAAATATTTGGGTATATACATAACATCACAATTGGAGAAGTTATACAAGGAATTTTGCGCTAATGATAAAACATAAAGCAAAAAAAATTAATAATTGGAAACATTTACATCTATCTTTATTAGGGCGGAGTAATTAAAAATGTTATGTTTCCTAAATTAGCATATGTTCTTCAAATGTTAACAGTTAGCATTACTAAAAAAGATGCTTAGATTTATGAAATTACTTTTGTAATTTCTTTGGCAATATAAGAAGCCAAGAATTGTTAGGGCCTAGATAGAAAACATGGAGGTATTGGATTTCCAGATATATATTGGCTTTTTCTAGGTCAATTATGTTTAGATATGCTCTAGATTGGCTTTTAGATGAGGAACATTATACAGATAAAGAACTTGAAGAGGAAATATTGGCTCCATATTCAAGAGCAACCTTACTACATTTAGCAAAGGCATTCATTCCAATAAATGTACAACAGAACATATTATTTAAACACACTTATAAAGCCTGGGCGGTAATAACAAACTCATACCATTGCGATACTGTGTATACTAAGTATATAACGCTCGGGTAATCCTGATTTTAGCCCGGGTCTAGATACGGTTATTTTGCTTACGTGGTAGTAAAAAAAAAAAGGAATTGCAGCCATTAAAGATATTTTTGACCCTGGAGGTACTTTTACATACATTTCAACATCTTAGAGAAATGAAAAATCTGTTGAATTTGCAATTTTATATGTATTTACAAGCCAGAGATTATGCAATAACCGTTATGAATGTGGTTCTGAACTACAATCGCTAGATGAATTCGAAAGTTTAATACAATGTTTAATGAAAAGTAAATACGTGACTTGTTTTAATTATGGAAAATTGGTAACAAAGGATCCAAAATTAATATGGTCTAAAACTGTAAGGACATGGCAAAGAGATTTACCCGAGTTGAGAAAAATGAGATCTCTTTTGGACCATTTGGAGCAAAAAATTAAAACGCTTTAATCGGCTAATTTACAAGAAATACATTATAAAACGATTAATAGGGAATATATATCAACATCAGAGGAAATATGATATCTACTGAAACTGGATGTTGCCCTAAATGTAGACCTGATGATGCAACATTAATACATAATGTTGGGTTTGTAGAAAGATAGCTAGATTTTGACATATGTTTATGATGGTCATAAATGGCAGTTTTCATACTTCATTCTGTAAAAATTATAAGGCTTTATTTGCAGATTTTCAGGAGTGCCTAGTGTATTTCCCTATAAGGGATATTAAACGGATATTGACAATAATAGTTACAATAGCAAAGAAAATTATACTTAGAAACTGGATCACGGCCTCCTCTCCATTACTTAAGGAGTTGAAATCGGAGTTGTTAGAAGTGCTTTATTTTGATAGCAGGACAACATTATTAGATATAAAAAGAGGAATGGATGTTTTTTTTATAATAAATGGGGATTATACATAGAATCTCTAACAGAAGAATCGTAAATTACTATTATGAAAGTATTTGATTTAGATAAGTTTAAGTAGGAAAAATATAAGAAGAGTCACGAGAGATAAGCTGAGGTTTTGAGAAAATATGTCTATAATGGTATATTAGAAGATTGGAGTTGTTAACAAACTTAAATAAGTAGACTGAGATGGATTAGGATTAAAAAGAAGTGACCCGGGAACGCCCCTTTTTTCCCCCTGTTCTATCTCTCTTGTTTCTTGTAGGCTCCTAAATTTTTAGGGGAAGGGATGTTAAGGTACAGAAAGTGGAGATGATAAATGTATAGCAAAAATAATATATCAAGACAATTTAACACTAGATAGGTGAAACGAATGTCTTAATGAATTGGAATAATTTATATTGATTTCTTAAAGTATAAGTGGGATTACAATTTATATGTGTTGTATTAATAAAGATTATGAACAAAAACAAAACATGTTTCACAAATGTCAAACTTGCTTTGGTAAATTGTTTTTAGTTTAACTAGTGGGTTACATAAATGGGTGTAATCAAGACAGGGTTTCTTCAATTTGTAAGTCTTTTATTGGCTCCACATATTTGTTTCAATCCATAGTTAAAAGCAATCAATTTTATACCCTCAATAAATGCAACTAGTTTAAGTTGACTATAAAATGAAGGAATGCATATTTGGGAAGAAGTAAATTAAACAAAATTTCCTGTTTTTGTAAACTTGTTGCTCTGCTACTTGTATATGTTTAGGATTGAGTTGTTGTGATTTCCTCTTGTATTTTGTGGTTCTGAGGAAGAAGGCTTAAATCATGTAGCAAAACTGTTATATCCTGAATCTAACATGGGTCCAACTGTAAGAAACATACAGCAGAGTTAAAGATTTGCTACTGGTGTGACGTAGCGGTCCTTGTATATTACACACGTGCCACATTGAATAGAGATAGTGACTGAGTGGCATATCTAACACCTGAACTACTCTGTTCAGTAAACAGATGAGAACGATGGTCTGAAAGTTTACCAGGGAATTGCCGATATTACAAAGACTGTAAATATACTGACTGAATTCTACTGGTCCACCAACTTTCTTCTGTGTTCTGTAGGAGGCTCTGGTTTCAACATTATGCATTCTCATGATCATGTCTCCCATGATTTTTGCTTCCTTTATTTATAATTTGGCCTCAAAGATGGGTCAGTAAAGACAGCTCAGCCATATGTAGCTACTTTACATAGTTTATCACAGACACCACTGCTTTACTCAGAAGTACAGAAGTAGATATATAAATATAAATTAGAAGTACATTCAGCCATGTGCACTACCACTTTGCCTACTGTAGCTCAGGGAGATGTTTTGTTCAGCAGGTTTTCCCAGGGCTCTGTCTGTCTGTTCTGTAATGCAGACCGGGTAAATAAATTCAGCTCACCTCTTTAAAATGGTGACAGAGGGGGATGGGGTATGAGCCAGTGAAGTGAGAACAACCAGAGGATTGTGGGGAAAATAGATGGTAGTGCAGCTTGAAAGGAATTGTATACCTTTTTTATGATTTTAATTTTCTGGATTTTACGACAATAATGTTGTTGTTCTTTATAGCATTCTTTTGTGCTTTTAGCACATGTAGTTTTCCATTGTCCTGGGATATATGCCACAGCTGAAAGGAGTTCGCTCTCTTTAAGAAAAGATGTAGTAGGAAGGAATATACAAGCCATCCAAAACTTATATTCTTGTAGTACAAGGTATTCTGTATAACAGTACACAGTCCTACACCTCATGCACTGTATTTGTAAGTTGACTGCTGACCTTTTGAAAACCTGCTTGATTTATACTCACTAGAACAAAGGAAAACACATTTTGCTTTCTGGTATGTTCTTCTAGTGTCTTATTTTAACATTTTGAATTATTAGATTTGTATAAATCAGAGCTCATACATCACCATTATGACATCAGTTATGTGTAAATGACTTTTGATTGTTGGAATTGTTAATTTCTTCAGTCTGGTGCTTGTAGTTACTGTGAAAATATGGACTACTACCCTAGCAATAATTATGGATATATTTAACAGGTAATATTATTTAAGGTTTCAGTAGTTGAAATACTTCCTGCAGTCTGGAGGAAAGAAGCCATTACAAGTTTTATATATTTTTATATTTGTGTGTATACTATAGATAGATATTTTATAGAAAGTTTGGGATTTCAGAATACTTGGGCAAGTAAATGAAAATCTAATCCTCTACATATTGTTTTACAAGTATCTGATAACTTTCAGAATTGCTGTTTTTTGTGCAAACATGTACACTAGATCTGAAAAGTATAAACACCCTTATTGAAATTGCAGGTGTTTGTCAAACCCTTTCCACCTTTTTAATACAACCAAAAAAATTCAAGTGAAAAACAAATAGACCATTTTTAGGAAAAGAAGTCGCCATAAAAAAAAAATCTAGAATACCCAGTGCTTGCGGTTGAGATGAATCATGGAAAGGCTGTGTTTGTCAATGTGATGAAATGTAGTATATCTAATGACTGACTGTTATTTTTTGTATGACAATGTATATCTTATGTAACCTCTCAAAGTATGCTTTGCTGACTGACCTAGGTGACCTGTGCAATTAATAGAATTTTTTGAAACTAGCCAGTTAAGGATCTCGGGGGAGTTTGACGCCCCCATCTAGCCACTCGAGCAGAGATGAGATTCTCTGAGGTGCCCAAACAGATAGATAATTTACTTTTGGAAAGCTCTGTAATTTTGGGAATCAATCTGACTTAATTGAAAGTGTAGATTCCTAAGGTGGGGGGGGAAGAGCCTGTAAAAAGGGTTTAAAAATCTTCTGCCTTTAGACATCAAATTGTGTATTTCATGAGGGGTCTATCAAAACTGAAATGTCCCATACTTTTTCTATTGTGTTCCCTCACACAAGGCAAGACTACCTCGCAAGTAGTACTCTGATTTTATTTCCTATTTTATTTTTTGAAACTTGTTATTGTATATCTGTTTATTACCTTTTTGTAACTAAGCCTTGGAAATATTTTTTCAGATTAAACATATTTAATCTAGCGTATTTCTCCGTGATTCTTTGAACTTATTAAGCCCAGGGAGACTCATGCTACATGTGTGTGTGTGTGTGATTTAAGTGTGAAACTTTAATAAGTGGTTTTGGGGAACGTAAGGACACCATAAAAAATCCTTTGTGGTGACAGAAAAGGTGTATTCATTGTTAATTAACAAAGGTGATGCCAGTCACGGCCAACTGTTCAGATTGCTGTATCTGGGACAGGCTGGGCGTTCTTGACAGTCAACTCCTTTTTAAAACCTAAATGCAGGTCCAGGTGTGCAATATGACATTTTTAATAAGAATACGTAGGATTTAAAAAAATAAGGGATTTTCTGTATGTTGGAGCACAAAGTATTTTCTCATCGCACTCTACATAGTGACTATTAGAGGAGGTAAACTGTGATTGTGTGGGTGTATTGCATGATCACCAAGAGGCAGCAATTAATTTTTTATTTTTTGTTTTGGGTACCTGAATGTCTATAGCAGTGGTGCCCAAACTTTTGCAGTTCGCGGCACCCTAAGGGGGGTATTCAATTGTTCCTCCGGGCGCCGCCGGAACGAGCGCGTTAAAACTATTACCGTTTATACGGTAATATTGCGTGTAATTACCGTTCGTATGGTAATTTACTCGCTCAATTTCAGCTCGCTGCTCAGGGAGCTGCGAGCTGAAATTGAGCGAGTAATTACCGTATAAACGGTAATAGTGTTAACGCGCTCGTTCCGGCGGCGCCCGGAGGAACAATTGAATACCCCCCATAGAGTCTTCAATTTTTTTCAAGGCACCCCTCCAAAATAATTATTGAGCAGTTCTGTTTTAGAAGTAGTTGGGTCAAAAAAATGTAATAAGTATTTAGGTTAGGACAGAAATACTTATTTAGTTGTATGCAAAAATGCCCCCTCTGCATCCAGACACGCTGCCCCCTCTGCATCCAGACACGCTGTGTCCCCCTCTGCATCCAGACACGCTGTGTCCCCCTCTGCATCCAGACACGCTGTGTCCCCCTCTGCATCCAGACACGCTGTGTCCCCCTCTGCATCCAGACACGCTGTGTCCCCCTCTGCATCCAGACACGCTGTGTCCCCCTCTGCATCCAGACACGCTGTGTCCCCCTCTGCATCCAGACACGCTGTGTCCCCCTCTGCATCCAGACTCGCTGTGTCCCCCTCTGCATCCAGACTCGCTGCCCCCGCTCACGCTGTGTCCCCCTCTGCATCCAGACTCGCTGCCCCCGCTCACGCTGTGTCCCCCTCTGCATCCAGACTCGCTGCCCCCGCTCACGCTGTGTCCCCCTCTGCATCCAGACTCGCTGCCCCCGCTCACGCTGTCACACTCCCTCTCACTCCTCTGCCGCGAGCCAGCCATAGAAAAAACCAAAGAGCACATAAACTTACCAATCAGTGCGGCGCCGGGACCCAGCAGACTCCTCTCTCCCGCAGCTGTCACTGACACTGACGTCGATATTCAGTGACAGCTGCGGGAGAGAGGAGTCTGCTGGGTACCGGCGCCGCGCGGATTGGTAAGTTTATGTGCTCTTTGATTTTTTTCTATGGCTGGCTGGCGCCACCCCAGTGACAGCGACGCGGCACCCCTGGGAGCCGCGGCGCACACTTTGGGAACCGCCGATCTATAGATAAAATATCTCATAAGCTGTATTATATAGCAGCAAATGAAATGAAGAAGATAAGATAAATCAGTGTGGCAGGCTTTAAGGAGAATGTTGATCTTTGTTAGTGAGTGCTATTTCTCCTCTTCTGGCACTGAATGTCTAATAGTAAGACAAATGTATTTAATGACCATTTTAATAACTATGTATAACTGACATATTTATAAACCACTTGCACAGGTATATTCCAGATCATAATAAGAAATAAAATTCATTTTCTGCTCTAAATTTGCAGGAGCAGTGAAGCTTCTACTTATTGCAAGAAAGACTGCGTGCGAAGTGTAGCTTCATTTAAATTAATTTGTAATTCTCAATAACATTTTGTGTTCATTAACAAATCCTTATTGTATCCCAAATAGTATAATACAATCCATTCTATACAATTTATCCTCCCAGAACACATTAGGGGATGTATGTGGGTAACAGAGTCCAATACAATTCTCATTCACACCACTACTACAATCCTCATCATTGGATGCTAAAAATCGCAACATTAACCTTATGTTCTCACAATATTTCATGAACGCCATTGACTATATGCTCCAAGCACACTCCCATTCCTACATATTGCCACTCAATTCATATTCCATTAGACATAGCCCTCCCACAATTATTAACCATTATTGGTAAAATTATAACTTACATTCCAAACTGTCATGCTATATGTAAACGCGCTACTATGCCATCTCATGACTGTGTGTGTGTGTGTGTGTATGTGTGTGTGTATATATATATATATATAATTCTCACACTACAAAACGCCATTAACGCTTGCTCCATTTAGGTCACATAAGTCACCCTGCAGTCTCATCACATATATTATACATTTACTCCATTTGAACACAGTACAAACTTTGCGTTACCAACTCACTGCCTTCGCTTTCCATATCACATGTAACCCTGCCCCATTTATTTTGCTGCTTCCAGCATTATTTAATAGTAACAAGATCTCAGAGTTTCATTATTTTTATCTCGGCAATGTATTCTGTCATCCTTGTTTTGGAAAGTCCATCATGGGAAGAGGCAGGAGTAGAGGAAGGAAATGGGGATGAGGAACTCGATGTTCCGTTTTCTATTGTCCATGAGGATTGGGCTCCTCCTGTGGGAGGAGCCCAGTACAAGAAGTGGTCAGCAATATATTACTTGAAGATGTGTGTTCCTGTAGCCAAGAAAGGCTATCTCTATATAGGACATTGCTATGTAGATGGAGGGTGTGTAAATTAAATCTTGCAAAACCGTTTCAAACTAAAACTGGTATAACCGCTTGTGTAAATGCAGAATCTAAATTTCTGAAGGGGGATGGGCAGATCCACAAACTTTAGCAGTATTTACCATTCTCTTGTGTTTGTGGGTTTTTTTTTCTTTCTTTCTTCAGGCTGCTATTAATGATTTATGATATTTGGACTACCATGGCAACCAGTCACATGACACACAATGAATACTGACTACAGAGAGGCTTTGGCATGCCCTTCTGAGCTCTGTCTGCACTGTGACATCTTCCTTCACCTATCACATGACTGTTTCTGTATGTAGCCACCATTTTTGTTTGCCAAACAGATATTTTAAAAAGTAGATAAGGATTTGTATTAGGATTGCTGCTTGCTATTTTAGAAGGAAACAAAAAATATAGCCGTGTAATATGGCCAGTTCAATTAAACTTTCAAGCAATCTTTCACAGAATAATCTATAGTCTACCTACCTTGAAACTTCACATTTTTATATTTCAACAGAATTTCCTTTAGAAAAGATTATTTTTAAAATCTATTTATATAACAAAGTATGTTGGTACTTAGTTATACCCATCTTAAAAGCAAACCACTTGAATAATGTTTATACAGGTAGGTCTTCATTTATTTTATTTTTTTTCGATCTCCTAAATATGAGAGCAAGCATTCTGTTTACTATCCTTGTACATTCTGCATTAGCTAAAGGAGTTTCCTGTAAAAGTTTTAGGCAGGTGTGAAACAAAAGCTGCAAAGTAAGAATGCTTTCAAAAATAGAAGTGTTAATGGTTTATTTTATCAATTAACAAATTTCAAAGTGAATGAACAGAAGCGAAATCTAAATCAAATATTTGGTGTGACCACCCTTTGCAAATGTACCTAGAAGAATTGATGCTGTTTTCAAGGCATACAGTTTTTGAAGGAACTCAGCAGGGAGGTTGTTCTAAACATCTTTGAGAACTAACCACAGATCTTCTGTGGATGTTGGCTTGCTCAAATCCTTCTGTCTCCATGTAATCCCAGGCAGACTCGATGTTGAGATCAGGGTTTTGTGGGGGCCATATAATCACTTCCAGGACTCCTTGTTCTTTACGATCAATATAGTTTTTAATGACATTGGCTGTATGTTTGGGGTCCTTGTCCTGCTGCAGAATAACTTTGGAGCCAATCAGACGCCTCCCTGATGGTATTGCATGATGGATAAGTACCTGCTTTTATTTCTCTGCAATGAGGATACCATTATCCTGACTAAATCCCCAACTTTTTTGCTAAAATGCAGCCCCAAACTTGCAAGGAACCTCCACCATGCTTCACTGTTGCCTGCAGACACTCACTAGTGTACCGCTCTCCAGCCCATCAGCCTAAAACTCTTGCACATTACTGTGTGCGTGCATTCATTCATTCATTCATTCATTCATTCATTCTGTGATCTTAGCTGATTATTTGAACAAATTCCTGCAACTATCTCCACACTGCTCTTTCACTACAATCTGATCAGCACAGGGTGCTGAACACTTTTTAATAGAAAGGTGTCGGACACCATTATCTCATGATTTGCACTGAGCTTGGGTCTGCAAAGCATATGTGCAGATTGATGGTTTTGAACCTATTGCATTCTCTCAGAGAAAGTAAATCAAGTTTGTACTATATTTTGTTATAACTAGTAGTGTACACGTAGTTTAATAATATACATAAAAAGCTGGTGTATTTATGGTTGAATATCTCCATCACCAATTGACCGATTTTGCAGGCTTGCTTTGCAGAATTGCGTATTGGATTTGTTTATTCATTCACAGGGCAAGGCTAGTGAAGTAACTGGCCCGACTGCATTCTCTGCTTTCAGACTCCTTTTTAACAGAGCTGTAGTACACTGTCTGGTTAACATTGAACGGTTGATCTGCTTTCCTCCTGATGCGTCTACTCTGTTCTCAAAAGCACAGAGCAGGAGGCCTGAGAGGCTAGAACAGTCCAGCGCCTAGCTGGCAATGTATTGTTCCTGTAAAGATGATGATGATGTTTTGACAGTTGCATTTACAGTTTTAAAATTGACAATCAGATGGTGAGGTGATTTACGTTAACTATACTAAACTATGCTCATGTTAATGTAAATAGTGGCACTTTCTTGCAGTCCTGATCACAAATTTTCTTGCCCATATTTTATTAAGAATTGGCAATCATTTTGTGCCCACAGTGTTGTTATTTTTGGCTAATTAGCTTTAAAGTGAGCACTTTCATGTTGTCGTCCTTTTAAGTAATTGGTACGGGCTTGGTTGTATGAGCAGGTGTTCAAAATCCCTCCCACCTGTTTGTGTTCTAAATGTTTATCATTGAATCAACACACTTCCTCTGTTTTACATGGGCCAAAACAACATTTTAATAGAAATGTAAGCTATTTCAAATTTTTCATGGTTTGGTCTGTAGTTAAGTTTTCTGTTTACACAGAACAGACATGTTAATTAGAAATCTGTGACAGGATGCACCAGAACCCTGTCTGCTGTTGCTGGGAACCGTCTGGGCTTACTTTGCCACTGTTCCCTTTTATCCCATTTGCACCCTCAATGTAGTAGAAGGGGCTTACACTGCTGCCACCACTGGACTCCTTAACGGCATTCAGAACTGCGGTCCTTCTGGGTACCCCGCTGCTAGAGTACCACTCTGCTGGTATACCTTCATGTCGGGATTGCTGTGGATGGTTTCCCCGTGGCTATCGCACAGAGCTACAGGTAGCGGGTAAACCGTTGGTACTAGAATGCTGGGTCCACCTCAAAACAACCAGAAAATGGATTAGATTTTGGTGTAATCTGCAGGTCACAGGAATTTACAGCAGGTTAAGTAGTCGTCAAAGTAGGTTCTTGAAGCAAAAGATGGTTTATTAGTTCAAGTAGTCCTAACAAGAATAGTTCATACGCCAGTCTGTGGTACTAGCGATCTCTCCACAAGTATAGATGATTCAATAATGATGCATTTCGGTACAAACCAGTGCTGTTTTATGCAATGTTGGACACAGCCTAGCAGGGGGTAAGCCAGCCTCCTGAACTCTTTGTTAGCCCCAAGAAGTCTTGAGATATCAGGATGCAATATGTTTCCGAAAACATGGATTTAAATGCAATGCAAAGTTAACAAGATTTACACTAATTTGCTATATACCCAAACCTTCTGTGTGCATTATACAGAGAGGATCTGATATGCAGGATACAAGCCACACAGACAGAGGCAGCACTCCATTTCCCCCCTGCTGTGTATACAAGCTGACCAGACTTGTTGGCCACTGAGAAGAAAAGGTCTAACATGAGGGACTTTCTTTAGATAAGTTATACAAATCTAATTGTGCCATCCTGTGTCAGAATTTACAAATCAATATCTCACAAATTGAATGCATTTCCTATAGAAAGTGCCACATGGTATAATATCAGTACAGTTGCAATGATATAAATAAGCACCCTGCTCTGTTTCCTTTAAATACATTTATACAATGAGTTATTTATAAGGAATCCAACCACAGTAATCATTGGTCCCTACAGTCTGAATCTTCTAAGCAGTCTCAATAGGTTAATCAGAGTACACAAGAGCGAAATGTAAAAAAAGCATTGAATATATGTACATCTTGTGCTGTGCCTGGTGTTCTCTGCCTACATTGAAAACCTTTAATATATATATATTTTTTTTTTCTATCTTTTTCTACCAGCACATGCAGGTGTTTCTGCAAATATGATGAAGAAAAGGACCTCTCACAAGTAAGTATAGGAAGATAATACATTCTGCAGAAAGAGAAAAGATATATGTACCATTGCAAAAACAATAAGCCTGTACTTGAAGTCTCCAGCTCGGCTTCCGTACTTGAAAGTTTCTGCTGTGAGTGATTAGACAAAGTAATGTTTGTGTAAAATGAATAGACTCGTGTGAGGATATCACCCTTAGCTGGGATGGCAGTTGCCCTCTGGTCAACCCGAGTGAGTTGAATCCCACAAAGTATATCAAAAATTAGGCTTTATTACAACAGTACAAGACGTTCACAAGATACAGGGTTATGGTAGCATGTATCCTCCAGCAGCCTCGTGCAGTCAGCACTCCAAAGTAATAATCTCAGTCTCTTTCAGAGTCTTATCCTCCCTCAATATTGCCTCTACCTTTTAGCTAGAAAGTTACTATGTCGCCCAGCTTGGGAAACTGGCTCACACAGACTGTGTCCTGGTAGGGTTTCCTCCAGCGGCACTGCGATGGCTGGCCCACAGTCCTTTTTGCTGATGTCCTATACATCCGGATCCTCCAAGCTACAATAGCTCTCTTGGCATTCTGCTCTCCCTCTATTCTTGGTTGAATAGCCAGGGAGTAGGGTCAAATGTCTCAATCCTCCCTCTTACAGCAGGGGGTCTATCAGTAGACACTAAATGTTAGACATAGTCTGTTACCTTGATTATAAAGTGGAATGGCTTGACTCAATTAGTTATTTGGCTGGATGACCTAAACAAAGAGTTACAATATAACCTCAAGAAATGACACTTCACACTTGCGTGGAACAACAAGACATTTGACACATTGGGACATATTCAATTATGGTTGCGCGTTACCGCGGAAAGTGCGCGTCATTGCTGGTATTACGGTACCGCAATAACGTGGATTTTTGTACGCAACCCGAATCCACGTTATTGCGATAACGTAGATTGAGTTCGCGCCCCGTTCCGGCGCGATCCCGCAGACCTGAATTGTAATTGAATATGCCCCATTGTGTCTGCAACGTTACACAATCTGAGATACATTTTGATACAATAACATTTATATTGACATATTAATACATTTCACAATGGTATTTCAGCCAGTATATTACTGTGGATGCACATTGCATATCATCTAGAAGTTCTAATCTAATTATCTCTCAGATTACCTGTTGACCTAGCTAATTAACATGGGCTGCCAGATAGCTATGTCTAATTACTCAGACATTATTCTGATTACAAACCAGGTGTACGCCACACCTCATAACAATGTGTATTTGAGACAAATGGTAATTACCTTAGCTAACACTGCTGTCCTGTTATTTTCACACAATATGGCAATATTATTTCTATTTCTACTACATACAATATTGCAGGTAATGGCAAGGGCAAAATGTACCTAATAACATGAAATGCTAATACACATAACACCGATGCTCTGGTGTATGTACTTAGACTGGGCCAAGGATTAAAAAGTACATTAAACTTTGAGAGCGGGTAATGATTAAAAAGTTCTCGATCCAGTAGAACCCCGTTTCGTGACCACTTGTGATCGAGATAAACTTGTATTTTCCTGCCTGGATCAGGGCTCAAAAGCTGCGTCCATTATTTCATTATGACCCTATGACTCATATCTAAGCAAAAATCACAAAAGTGTTGACCGAAACATTCTGAGATTTGCTCTAAGTATTTCCTAGACTTTTTGTGCCTAAAAAAAAAAAAAAAAAAGGGGACGTTTAAAATAAGATCTTCACACCTTAACATTTGGTATAGTTTTAGTTTAATTATAGCATTAACTAAAGTTTAATTCTCCACTTTGTGTAGATAGATCTTCTCGATGGTGTATTGCCATCTACATACTTGTGTGACCCCATAAACATAAAATTCTGTCTCTATCAAATGATCGAGGGTGTGTAAGATCCTGTGGACTTCTGGATTAAACTTTTTTGCTACTTTTGATCCTGTCAATTGGCCAACATATGGATCTGTGACATCGTGGCCCTTATGCATGCAATCAAATTGTAAGCCATTCTGCAGTAGACACGCTGATTGGCTGGAGCACATGGGCCGCTAAAAAGCGTTTACTGCTGCATTGTTGCACTGTTGGCCTTTTTATACACGTTTAGCCTGAGCCTTACTAGCTTAACTTTTTCTTTTTTTCCTCTGTGCTGCTGTACAGTAAGGCTGGAAACACACTACAGAATTTTCCAACCAATGTGTTATCTACAATGATTTTACGAACGACTGGAAAAAAGAGATAAAAGTGGCGATTAATGCATACACTCTAAATATATTTTAAAAGATTTACCCTCAGATCTGTGCTCTTCAACGGTCATAACCATCAGCTGAAAAGATCATGACTCTGTTCGCTCTATGGAGATCCTGATCGTGAGTGCATACACACTGCATGATTGGAAGGATGTTCTATAGCTGAACGTGATTTATAGTTCTGCTGAATCAAAACGATGGTCGGTGCTTTGGAATGACTATCATTCGTCATCTAATGCAAAATCGGGCTGAACAGTCGTTTTATCGGGTGATTGGCCCAATAATTGGCTGAAAATACTGTAGTATGTACCCAGCCTAAATCACTGCATTATCACTAATTAGCAGATAGTGTTATCTGTAACCTGGTCCAGTCTACTTGAGTCAATGGAGATATCGTCAAATGATACCTAGCTCTCGGACAAGGCCCTTTTGTAGATAAACTGTGGTCATGCACACAGCGATTCCAAATCCTGGAAATATAAAATGTTATTGTTTCGCCAACATTTATATAAAGGGCTGTGACAGATTACAGAATGCTATGTTTTAGAATCCCTTTTAAATATTGGGTACCCTATTTCTAAAGATTCCATTCCAAGGCTTCAGAAACCTCTAATATAGTTGGTATAAAATACTCGGCCACGTTTTTCATATACAGATGCATACCTTCATTGTAATTGCATGTAAAATTAACCCAGTTGCAAATAAAAACTTTATTTACGGATTGTAAGGTGTACATGCCCAAAGTTCCAATATCGAACTCGCGGCTGAGCTGTGTGTTCTAGATGTTTCCACTTCACAATAACCGTAGTTACAATTGACCGGGTGAGCTTTACAGGGCAGAAATTTGACAAACCGACCTGTTGGAAAGGTGTCCAATAATCGTGCAATGCTGAAAGTCACTGAACTCTTCAGTACGACCCATTCTACTCTGTAGATTGCATGGCTGTATGCCTTATTTTATACACCTGCTAGCAATGGCCAAACACTAATTAGGAGTGTCACCATACTTTTGACAATTATAGTATATGTAAAACATTATGTAGTCTCTGACATATGATTGAATAGTTTATTTGGCTGCTTTGAGGCTCTTCCATTTCTGAATGTTACTGGTCCTTTCAATCTTATCTGATGAAGTTCTGGTATGCAATGAAGTGCTATACCAACAGCCTCAAACGTCTGTTATACCTTGCAATAAGGGGTTAAAATAAAGGCAAAACTACAATTGTGTGTGTTTTTCTACACCATGCATGATATATTTTTACATGTCCACATTAGAGACATAACTTTTAAAACATTCCTGTAGTAGGTAAAGGGAAATTATTGGGTTCTAACGAGGAATGGTGCTTTTTAAATATATTAAAGCAATTTTAATCCCTTGACGGCTGACCCTGATCTTGAAGATGTCTACCAGTCCAATCACTTGATTTTTGTGGTGCCTAAAAGGTAAAGCATGTGAGGAACAGAACAGTATGAGACAGTTTTCTGTTTAAAACAAATGTTCTAGGAACCTCCATGATTGATGCCTCTTAGACATTTGCAATGTTTCTGAGCAGCCCCTGCATTTCAGTCTGTCTGTCAGTATTGATCGTTTACTGTGTGCTATGTTTGAATTGGACTTTTATTGTTTTCAGGAAACATCGAAGCAATATGGGACCAAGTAAACCAATTTCCCAGCCAAGACGAAATATCGTAGGCTGTAGAATACAGCACGGGTGGAAAGAGGGTAGCGGGCCAATAACCCAGTGGAAAGGAACTGTTCTGGATCAAGTACCAGTTAATCCCTCCCTCTATCTTATAAAGTATGATGGATTTGATTGTGTCTATGGACTTGAACTTCACAAGGATGAACGGGTGTCTGCTCTCGAAGTTCTTCCAGACAGAGTTGGTAAGTGCACAGTGCTGCTTAATTATAAAAAATTAAATGTCCTTGTTGATTGAGGTGAACAAGCACCTTTTTTCTTTTCCTTTTAAATGCTGTGCCTTAATAGCGCCACCATCAGAAATTGTGGGGCCCAGTACTAATGACACAGGCAGGCCCCCCCTCCCCACAGCCAACATGCATATTGCAGTCTGCTGTCTTTCTGTATGTTTTGGTTTTAATTTTATTCTTTAGAAAATGTATGCTATTCAAAAACTGTATTTATATGTTACTGAAATCTGCTGTAATTAAAAAAAAAAAAAAAAAGAGGGAGATGGTTATATTAATGTCCTTGTTAAAGAGTGATGTAGCACATTTATGGTGACCATGAGGCTTTCATGCTGTTGAGGCTTATGCTGGGCATGTTAAGGTTGAGGTGGGCATGAGGCTATTATGTGGGACATATAGCTGTATATGGAGGGCATTTGAATTTGTTATGAGCTGTGGTGCTGTGTGGGGTGGGCAAGGGTTTTCTATGCACAGTATTTCGTTTTTTACTTTCTCTGTTATGCTGGACACAGTACACAATATGGGTTTCCTTACAGACTTGCCCTTAGTTTACTCTATCCTCCCCGTCCCCACCTCCACACTGTGCTTGTTGAAAATCCTACAAGTAATAGTTACTTACACAGTCCAGAATGGTTGACCATCCAGAATGAAAAATAAGTTGATTGTTGCAGTCCCTCTGTGTGATGTGAGGTCACGCCATCATCTGACAGGAAGAGGGAGCTGATCACATGGTCAAATGGGCGGAGCCAGCTTTCCCCTGTAGTTCCGATCACTGCTGTGTCCTCCCCGGCGTCCCTGCTGCCAGGGATGCCTTGGAGGACACAGCAGTGAGGAACAGCTCATTAGTGGCCAGAGAGCCCCCTGGTGAGCCCGGGCCCCATACATCAGTACCCCCCTGATGTCGGCCCTGGTGCTTAACCCGGTATATGTGCAGGGCTCATGCAACTGAGCCAAGGTATCTTCCTTCAACGATTAGAGAAAACATGTGGTTAATGTACACAGAATTTATTTTATTGACTTGTGTTAAAGAAAACTGTGCATGTTGTCTTCAACAGTTATATAAATATCAATGCACATTAAACATCTGTTTATTTTTTTACTAAATGTATGATTTGAGTCAAAAGCTTTTATATCTGATTTCTTAATGCTTTGTATGTGTGTATGTATATGTGTGTATGTGTATATATATATGTATGTATGTATGTATGTATATGTATGTATATGTGTGTGTGTATATAAAATATAATTTTAATATATTAATATAGTTGCACCCTAACATATTAACTTCTCATCTACTATGACTCACATCTGAGGAACTTAGCGTGCATGAATTGCCCCCTGCATGTATTATGGTGTCAGTTCTTGGTGATATACCTCAACTTCTGTGTTGTATTATGAAAAAAATACATGATTGTGGATAGGTCATAAAAGTTTTATGCCTAGAAAGGCAGAAGTACATGCTGATCAACCATAAGATTAAAACCAATGACAAGTGAAGTGCATAACATCTCGTTACAATGGCACCTGTCAAGGGTTGGGTTATATTAAGCAGCAAGTGAACAGTCTGTTCTTGAAATTGTTGTGTTGGAAGCAGAAAAATGGACAGGTGTAAGGATCTGATAATTTGTGGGGTAATACCTGCGCAAACAACCAGTATAGATAGGAGATGGCTGCCAAAAACGGGGACACTGTAAAGGGGGGGACCCCTCCCCCTGGTTGTAATATAGAGAACCACAAGAAAAGACTTGGGGTAATCCCCAGGCGCCTGTAGTGATGGACCAATAAAGGGATATGTAATAGATGTTTATTTGAAATAAAGATGTGTATTGTATCTCACAATGTTTCACTGATAATAAAACAACAAGCACATATCAATCATGCTGACATATGTAATGCTGAATGGACACCCATTCTGCTCAGTAGGTTTGTTGGCAGCAATGGTAGCAAAGTCCAATGTATTGGTGCAATCACCATAAAAACAAGGCCCCAAACAATAGTGGGTGATGAGTCACATGTGCTGCAAAGAGTTTCCGTGCTGATTGCACAAAAAACAGTCAAATAGTAAAATGGATATAAAAGTCAGTGTACAATGATCTTGTGATAGCAGCTCCGGTACATCACAGGAGGGGAAAAGAGATGGTAGACTCACCCCGCTCCTAGAAGATCCACTTCTCAGATGTCCGTTCGGGGAAGCCGCTGTAGATGCCTTGTTCCACGCTGCTTGGCATCCAGCTGCCAAAGTGAAAGTCCGTAGTTCACGCATGCGCATGCGGTGAAGTATGTCCGGTCCGTGCAGCCGGCTTGAAAGTGTAAAGTTGAAGATGCTAGTGAATGTTGGTTAATCCGTTTGGGATCGATATCCTACGCGTTTCACCCAATGATGGGCTTCCTCAGGGATGTGTAGAGGGCTAGAGCCACTATGCCTCTTTTTGTAGTTGTTTTAAAACGGATGGACCAATGAAAGCCATTTTATGACCAGATGTGCCAATTAAGGCTATACAGGTTGCAGCAGTTTTTACTGAATCTGTTTGAGTGTATATGCTGTTCCTTATGGGGGACGAAGAATGTTATAAATCGCAGGAAGAACCTTATATTGAATTAATAACCATCTGAATCAGAAAAAAAGGAAAAATTTAGTATGTTACAGAAAACTATTAAGTTCAAAGTCGATGTTTAGACCTCGCGGTGTTAGTGTCTTCAAAGTGTAGATCCATTTGCTTTCTTCACGTGACATGGATCGAATGAAATCTCTCCCTCTCCATGATTTCTTCACTTTGCAAATGCCCAAAAACTTTAGCAATGAAGGATCTTTATTATGGAAGAGAGAGAAGTGGTTTGAGACACTGTGTGCCTCAAACCCCTTTTTTATATTCCTATGATGTTCACTAATGCGGATGTGTAGTTCTCTTGCAGTCCTTCCCACGTACTGCTTGCCACAAGGACACTCTATCAAATATATCACCCCCTTCATGTCACAGGTGATTTTTTCTCTGATTGTGTGGGTGGCACCAGTAACAGTAGAGGTGAATGTGCTGATGGGCTTAGTGCCCCTCATATGGCTAATCTTACAGGCATGACGGATTAACCAACATTCACTAGCATCTTCAACTTTACACTTTCAAGCCGGCTGCACGGACCGGACATACTTCACCGCATGCGTGAACTACGGACTTTCACTTTGGCAGCTGGATGCCAAGCAGCGTGGAACAAGGCTTCTACAGCGGCTTCCCCGAACGGACATCTGAGAAGTGGATCTTCTAGGAGCGGGGTGAGTCTACTATCTCTTTTCCCCTCCTGTGATGTACCGGAGCTGCTATCACAAGATCATTGTACACTGACTTTTATATCCATTTTACTATTTGACTGTTTTTTGTGCAATCAGCACGGAAACTCTTTGCAGCACATGTGACTCATCACCCACTATTGTTTGGGGCCTTGTTTTTATGGTGATTGCACCAATACATTGGACTTTGCTACCATTGCTGCCAACAAACCTACTGAGCAGAATGGGTGTCCATTCAGCATTACATATGTCAGCATGATTGATATGTGCTTGTTGTTTTATTATCAGTGAAACATTGTGAGATACAATACACATCTTTATTTCAAATAAACATCTATTACATATCCCTTTATTGGTCCATCACTACAGGCGCCTGGGGATTACCCCAAGTCTTTTCTTGTGGTTCTCTATATTACAACCAGGGGGAGGGGTCCCCCCCTTTACAGTGTCCCCGTTTTTGGCAGCCATCTCCTATCTATACTGGTTGTTTGCGCAGGTATTACCCCACAAATTATCTGATCTACTTAGACCCCATTTATATCAGCTGCATCCCAGTTTCACATTACATCACCATAAGTATGATACACTGCCAAAGGGAGCAGAGACTTCTTAGGATAGGGGACATCTTCTCTACTAAAGAAAGAGTCTTAGAACCATTGGTAAATGAGGACACATTTTGTGACACATATTTACGGTACGAAAAACTCCTAACCTTAGAACTTAAACAATGGTGGGAAACCACCACACTTAACCAATATATTCTCCACAAAATTGTACCAAGGGGTCTTAGGATTCCTAAACGACCCACATACAATTTGGAGAATGAATCGTTTATGAATAAATGGAACTCAATTCTCGAGAACTGTTCAGTAGAACTGATGAAACTCTTAATAGAAGATAGAGAAAGTTCACTGAAGAGAATTGAAGAGGAAATTTCACTTATACAGGTGAAACTAGACCCTCTTAAACATCTAGAAGACTATAAAAATCTAGAAACACTGACTCTTAACAAAATCAATAAAATAGAGGAAGACATCCTTAAAGTCAAAGAGAGGAAGTTTTTAAGAGATCTAAAGGACTACAAACTTAACTCTCAATATATACAAAATGAACCTAGACCAATAAGTCACAAGGTGGAGACCGCAAAAAGGTTAGATAGGGGTGGTCAAAGACCCGTCCGCATGAGAAGCAAAACAAGACCTGTGAGGCAAAAAACAGGAACATTGTACTCAAATAAGGAGTCCACGTACAGATCGCCTCTCATCAAGGAACTACCTCATAAGAGTTCCCTGAATAGGATTTACAAACCCCTAGATCCAAGGAACGTAAACAATTCCTTGGGATATACTTCCCCTTCCAACAACTATATCCAACTAGCAAAAGGTGGATTTGGGAGGGGAAAAGCCACAGCCTATAAGGAAATATCGCAGGTACAGATTGATATATTGAAGAAATTAGAAAAAGCACAGGCACCCATCTCCCAAAATACAGAACATCTGAGCAGACCATGGGATCAGGACCCAGAAAAAAATTTGGATCTTTTTTTAGATCTAGCGAAGGATCCCGGGTTCCTTACCGAGATAGTCCATGTGGACACGAACCTGTTAGGATCAACCCCTCCATCCCCCAGGAGGAGAAAAAGGCGCATACCCTCAGAGGAAAGAGAGGAGGAAGAATATGCAGGAGCAAGGCCCAAAATAAAAAAGTAAGCCAGTCTACTAATGAAGGAATCTTCAATCTCAGTAACATCCACCTTACCAAGGCCCAAAATGAGGTTTTGGGAAGAGGACTAAAGTTTGCTCCTAATACATCAATGGACAAATTTGAAACTTACATAGACATTCATAGGTTCATTCGTAAACTTACCCTGAAAAGATATTTCATTAAAGATCAAAGAGACATTGCCTCCACTCCAACTAGCGAGATTGAGAGAGGGCGTTCAGACAAATATACCCATACAACTTTAAAAAATAAGTCTACTTTCTACCCTAACTGTATGAAAGGATCCTTCTTGACTACATTCCAGAAACTAGTTGAGAATGACCTAGAACATCTAAAAATAGAGAAAAAAGGTACTCAATGTAACATTAGTAAGGCAGAAATGAAAGCCATCAGAGAACTCAAAAGCAATCGTGAAATTGTTATAAAACCAGCGGATAAAGGAGGGGGAATCACTGTCCTGAATACCACTGATTATCTAATAGAGCTAGAGAGGCAATTAAAGGACTCCAACACCTATGAGCACCTTAAGAGCGATCCCCTGACCAATTATCAACGGGACTTAGTTAAATTACTTAAAAGTGCATCAGAAGAAGGGATACTTAACAAAGCGGAACTAGAGTTTCTTAAAATCAAGGACCCTAGATTACCGGTTATATACCATCTCCCAAAAGTGCACAAGTCCCGTACCAACCCACCAGGGAGACCTATTGTTTCTGGGATAAATTCCCTTACTACCAACCTGTCAAGCTACATAGACTTTTTCTTGCAGCCACTTGTTACTCAACAAAAAAGCTATTTAAGGGATACTAGCCATGCATTGGAGATCCTACAGGAGGTTCAGTGGGAAGAGGGCTTTATCCTTCTCACATGTGATGTAACCTCACTTTATACGATAATTGATCACGACAAGGGGTGCCACCATGTGAGCTCCATTCTGAGAGAGGAATCTCACCTCCAAATGGAACAGATAGAATTTCTTCTGCAGAGTATAAAATTTGTCCTGCACCATAACTATTTTTGGACTAACAGTGGGTACTACAGACAGATTCGCGGGACAGCTATGGGCGCGAAATTCGCGCCCAGTTATGCGAATTTGTTTGTGGCCCACTGGGAGAATCTAAATATATGGAATAACAATCCATTTGCAGAATATGTACACAAATGGTACAGGTTCATAGATGATGTCCTGTGCATATGGACAGGGACTATAGAAAAGCTAGAGGAATTTCTACTGTACATCAATACCAATGACCTCAATATGAGGTTTACAGCCAACTTTAGTAAAGAGAAGGTTGTCTTTTTAGACTTAGAGATATACATTGAAAACAATAAGGTTGCAACTAAAACACATCTGAAGGAAGTGGACTGTAATTCTTATATTCCGGCCTGTAGCAGCCACCATACCAACTGGCTGCGTAACATCCCCAAAGGCCAGTTCACTAGAATTAGGAGGAACTGCTCCACTATAGAACAATACGACATCCAGGCCGATCTGATTAGGGACAGGTTTCTGCAAAGAGGCTACGATAGCACCTCTGTAGAAAGAGCCCTTGTAGAGGTCAGAAAAGAAGACAGAGAAAATCTCTTAACTAAGAAAGCAACAAAGTCCTTTGAACAGTTTGATGCCCCCTCTTTCATCACCAGATATAGTAGGGATTCCAAAAAGATAGAGAAAATCATCTGTAAACATTGGAACATCCTTTTGGGAGATGAGAGATTGAGGGAGATCTTACCTAACAAACCAAGGTTCATTTACAAAAAAGCCAACAACTTAAAGAATGCCCTTGTGACAAGTAGTATTCCAACCACTGTACCAACGCCTAGTACTACATGGTTAGGAGAGGCCAAAAAAGGTTTTTTTCATTGTACAAGATGTCATGCCTGTAAGATTAGCCATATGAGGGGCACTAAGCCCATCAGCACATTCACCTCTACTGTTACTGGTGCCACCCACACAATCAGAGAAAAAATCACCTGTGACATGAAGGGGGTGATATATTTGATAGAGTGTCCTTGTGGCAAGCAGTACGTGGGAAGGACTGCAAGAGAACTACACATCCGCATTAGTGAACATCATAGGAATATAAAAAAGGGGTTTGAGGCACACAGTGTCTCAAACCACTTCTCTCTCTTCCATAATAAAGATCCTTCATTGCTAAAGTTTTTGGGCATTTGCAAAGTGAAGAAATCATGGAGAGGGAGAGATTTCATTCGATCCATGTCACGTGAAGAAAGCAAATGGATCTACACTTTGAAGACACTAACACCGCGAGGTCTAAACATCGACTTTGAACTTAATAGTTTTCTGTAACATACTAAATTTTTCCTTTTTTTCTGATTCAGATGGTTATTAATTCAATATAAGGTTCTTCCTGCGATTTATAACATTCTTCGTCCCCCATAAGGAACAGCATATACACTCAAACAGATTCAGTAAAAACTGCTGCAACCTGTATAGCCTTAATTGGCACATCTGGTCATAAAATGGCTTTCATTGGTCCATCCGTTTTAAAACAACTACAAAAAGAGGCATAGTGGCTCTAGCCCTCTACACATCCCTGAGGAAGCCCATCATTGGGTGAAACGCGTAGGATATCGATCCCAAACGGATTAACCAACATTCACTAGCATCTTCAACTTTACACTTTCAAGCCGGCTGCACGGACCGGACATACTTCACCGCATGCGCATGCGTGAACTACGGACTTTCACTTTGGCAGCTGGATGCCAAGCAGCGTGGAACAAGGCTTCTACAGCGGCTTCCCCGAACGGACATCTGAGAAGTGGATCTTCTAGGAGCGGGGTGAGTCTACCATCTCTTTTCCCCTCCTGTGATGTACCGGAGCTGCTATCACAAGATCATTGTACACTGACTTTTATATCCATTTTACTATTTGACTGTTTTTTGTGCAATCAGCACGGAAACTCTTTGCAGCACATGTGACTCATCACCCACTATTGTTTGGGGCCTTGTTTTTATGGTGATTGCACCAATACATTGGACTTTGCTACCATTGCTGCCAACAAACCTACTGAGCAGAATGGGTGTCCATTCAGCATTACATATGTCAGCATGATTGATATGTGCTTGTTGTTTTATTATCAGTGAAACATTGTGAGATACAATACACATCTTTATTTCAAATAAACATCTATTACATATCCCTTTATTGGTCCATCACTACAGGCGCCTGGGGATTACCCCAAGTCTTTTCTTGTGGTTCTCTAGGTGTAAGGATCTGAGTATCTTTGACAAGGGCCCATTTGTGATGGTTAGACGACTTGGCTAGAGCATCTCCAAAAAGGCAAGTCTTGTTGGGGTGTTCCCGCTATGCAATGGTTAGTACCTACCAAAAGTGGTGCAAGGAAGGACAACTGGTGAACCAGAAACTGTGTTGCAGGCAATGAAGGCTAGTCCCTCTGTGCTACAGTAGCTCTTATGTGGGATTGGACCAAAGTGCTGAAAAAGTTGTTGCTGGCTTTGATAAAAAGGTGTCGGGACACATAGTCCATCGCAGCTTGCTGTGTAGCCGCAGACCCGTCAGAGTACCCATGCTGACCCCTGTCCACCACAAAAAGTGCAATGGTCATGTGAGCACCAGCACTGGACCATGGAGCAATGGAAGAAGGTGGTCTGGTCTGTATCACATTTTCTTTTAAATCATGTGGACAGCCAGGTACGTGTGCGTCATTCGCCTGGGGAAGAGATGACACCAGGATGCACTATTGGTAGAAGGCAAGCCGATGTAGACAGTGTGATGCTCTGAGCGATGTTCTGCTAAGAAACCTTGGTTCTTGGCATTCATGTAGATATTACTTTTGACACGTACCACCTACCTAAATATTGTTGCTGACAATGTACACCCCTTCATGGCAACAGTATTCCCTGATGGCAGTGGCCTCTTTCAGCAGGATAATGCGCCTGCAAAATGTGCACTGCAAAAATTGTTCAGGAATGGTTTGAGGAACATGACAAATAGTGCAAGGTGTTGACTTGGCTTCCAAATTCCCCAGGTCTCAGTCTGAAAGAGCATCTGTGGGATGTGTTGGTCGGAGCCATGAAGACCCCACCTAGCAGCAGATCCTTTAAGTCAGGGGTGTCCAACCTTTTAGCTTCCCTGGGCCACATTGGAAGACGACAAGTTGGTTTGGGCCGCACATAAAATACACTAACACTAACGATAGCTGATAATCGAAAAAACCATAGAAAACATAGTTAACATATCAAACTTACTTGGAAATGAAGTTAGTAAGAGTTAGGAAACCTGTTGCAAAATCATGATTAAAGCAGTAGTCCCATTACCAGCTACAATTGAACTTACCTGCATCTGTCCCTTAGTGGGGTTTGTGGAATTAAATGCTAAAAACTTTTTTTTCCTCTCTTTCTGCACCCATGAATCATTTTTTTTATTGACCAGTTTGAAATAATCACCGATATAGGTAGCATCAGGGGGACAAATAGAAATCTACAGAGATTTAAAGATAAGGTGGCAGGAAAAATGGCTCATGGAGCAGCCTCCGATGAGGGTAACAGTGGGTGATATTTTCACCCTACTCAGCACTGCACATTTAAAATGGTTTAAAACATAAAAATACAATCATCTCTTAATATTTATATTAGATACATACAGAGAACACAGCTAGTTCATAATTGCATGGTGCAGAAAGTCCAAATTCAGATTAACAACAATAAGATACTGGATAATCTTTCACTGCTGCTGATAGTTCGTGAGGGTGACGCCTCTGTGCTGCGCTACGCAATGGATGTCTGGTGTGATGATGTCACCCCCGACATTCACTGCGAGCGCCACACAGAGGAGGAGATCAGGGAGGGAGGCGGAGCGCCAGCTGACGTGACCGCAAGGTAAATATATTCTTTTTTTTTTTTTTTTTTTTTTTGCAGGATTTTTTTTTTCAACGCGCCCCCTTGCCACAACCAAAACTCCTGCTGGGCCACATTTACAGGCATGCTGGGCCGCGGGTTGGACAACCATGCTTTAAGTCTTGTAATTTGCGAAAATCTTCATGGCAGGTACCATAGAACACCTTCAGAGGTCTTGTGGAGTTCCTGCTTCAATGGGTCAGAGCTGTTTTGATGGCACAAGGGGGACCTACACAATATTGGTTTTGTTGTTGTGGCTGATCTGTTTTTTTTCCTTTAATACTTACAGATGCATTTGATTTGTTGCTATGTCTGTGTTGACAATTTTGTCTTTGTCTTTAAAGCCTCATCCCGAATTAGTGATGCACATTTGGCTGACACGATGATTGGTAAAGCAGTGGAGCATATGTTTGAAACAGAAGATGGTTCCAAGGATGAATGGCGAGGGATGGTTTTAGCACGAGCACCTATTATGAACACATGGTTTTATATAACCTATGAAAAGGACCCAGTCTTGTATATGTATCAACTTTTAGATGACTATAAAGAAGGAGATCTTCGGATCATGCCTGACTCAAGTAAGTATTTTCAAGGAATAAATTGGCATAAAAATTATATGAAAGGATGGGGAAAATGCGCGTGCGCACATAAAAAAAATAAAAATAATCTGAAATATACCTGTTTCATTCCAGTGTTCCAGAAATTGCACAGTTCTTATTTAAAGGTTAGAAAACATTACATAAACCTTAGAATAATTAAAACAAGATTTTTAGAAATACAAAGTTTTTATATCTGTGCTCTGATAGGGGTATGAATTTATTAAAATTGAGTATTTGTATAATGTGATAAGTTTAGTGGTGTTATACGATTTTAATGTAGTTTGTTTTTTTTCACAATAAGAATAGTTGTTATAAATACAATTAAAAAAAAAAAATCAATTAATTATAACTAGTGGAATTAGAAGGGAAGGCTGCCTCAGCGTGGTAGTTCATTGCTTTATATATTTTCAAAAGAGCACACTATCCTCTGACAATGAGTGCATATCATACATAATGCATTATGGGTAAACTTCCTTTTAAGGGCTTTGTATTGTATGTTCATATTATATACATTTCTGAAAAGGCTTTTGATTAAGTGTGTATTTGTTTTTAGTTTGTCTTGCAAATAATGGTTAAGGAATAGCCTTGCTTTTGGCAGAGCTCTTATGATCAGGTGGAAAAAGGGCAGCTGAATTTTGGATGATATGGGGAGCCAGTGTGGCATTTGTAGTGTCGTGCAGTTTGGTTGCATTTTGTGTAAAAAGTGTATATTGTAGAAATATTTTGAAGGTGGAGGTGAAATGTACTGTCTGACCCAGATAGTATATGCCACTAGTCCAACTTAATTATGTGTTGCTTGTTAGACTATGTTGGATATGGATCTTGATAGAGTAATGTGGATGTAAAACATCTTTGCTGTTAAATCAAGCTTTACAGGTAATGTTGTTTTAGTAGTGGATGTTCCAGGCTGTAGGAGAGGTATTCATGTTGATCCCAGCCATACTGTAATTTTGTAAAACTAATTTTAGGGATGTAAATGTAAAAGATTTGCTGTGTCTGTTTTGGGTTTTTTCAATGGTGAAGACTGGCCAGTTCTTTTTTACAGACTATGGCTTTTAGGTGAAAAGCTTGTGCAAAAACAAAACCTTTTTACGAAGTGTCCACGTGCATTATCGTGGTTTAAAACGCTCTATAATTGCCTGTCTATCAAATAAGTTCCATAACCCCTGAGTTGGTATTTATTTATCATCTCCAACAATGGTCCATCACTTATAGCTTGGATTGTGTCTTTGCAAATAGTCTTCAAAAATTGGGGTTTAGGAATCCTTCCTTTTTAACACTGGTGGATGATAGCTTGTTGTGTATTGGGGATGATCTCCTAGGGGTGTATTTACTAAATTGCAGGTTTTAAAAATTGGAGATATCGCCCATAGTAATCAGATGCTAGCTGTCATTTTGTAGAATGCACTAAATAAATGGAAGCTATAATCTGGTTGCTATAGGCAACACCTTCACATTTTCAAACCCTCAATTTAGTAAATATATGCCCTAATCTGTTGGTCCCCAGTTGTTCATGAACATGAAAAAACAGCATTAAGCAAGGCAATGGATTTCTATTTAATGTTGTTGAATTGAGTAGTAAACTGGTTTATATACTGGTGTCATAGGAAGTGCTGTTCAAATAAGAGATATAAGATTTTATTTTATAGGAGATTGTGAGCAAACTGTCTACCGAGGCTGAACAGCTTACAGAATTTCCTTGTACGTGGGCAATACTTACACCCAGGCAGATATCCAACTTAACTAATGGTAGTTTTTATTAATGAAACAGGCACAAAACCAGCATATGTACAGGAGTAATAGTTACAGGTATATACAATGGACATGTGGGTAGTATTTATGCTACGATACCAGTCCTATTATGGCCACTTTGGGAAATCCGACAATAGGCTTATGGTTTTTTTTACCAGTTCCTTCTACACACCTTAGCACAAGTCCTGGGATTGCTGAGCCTTAGTGGACTGCGAGCAAGGCAGCGGTCCTGCTTCATTGTCACCTCACTTTTGGCGAGAGCACAGTTTCACAAGACCTGGGGTAACTTCTCCAAAGGAAGAGGGACAAGGGTCCTCGCACTCCTTTTCCCAACCTCCATCAGCTGGCAGAAACCACTATTTCCTCTATCAGCCTGATCAGTTTACACTAAGCTACTGCTTAGACCAAGCATAGGAATACAATACATATTTTTTCTAATTAAGGTGATTAACTCAGGCTCAGAGAGTCACCATGTCTGGCTTGTGAATACACTCCTAAACCTTATCTAATTTGCATATAGAAGTAGCGAAAAGCACAATCTTAGTCTCTCAATATTGGCCTATAACATGTGGTTGAATAGCAGGGCAGAATATTTACAATCTATATAAATGTTGCAGCATAATGTAATGTTGGCTATTCACTCCACTGTGCTTTAAACATAACACTTGTCTGGCTAGATTTGGAATGGGGGGGGGGGGGCACTACCTTTTTAGCTATATCTCCTCTTGTGGTTTAGGTAAACAAATATAGATTCTGTTAAACAATAAACTGGTCAACCTGATATTATGTATTGTTTCTACAGATCTAGAATACACATAGACTTACTCCTTTGTCATAAGTAAACAATAAGTAGCACTAGTTCTAATATGAATACCTCACCTACAATGTAATGGATAACATAATCTCATATATTAACAATCTTAAGGCTGATGTTCAAACTGTATGGGAGTGAGCTGAGATGTGCAATGGGAATTGTTAAAGCACTCTTGAAGCAGTAGTGTGTAAAAGCACAGTTTCTTTACTTCCCAAATATACATTGCATAGAGCTTTGCTTTTGTATAGAACAAGACTGATTTACAGATTGCAAAGACAAACAATTTAAGCATGGAAACCTATCCCTCTAACAGGCATTACTATCAATATCACATCCTTTGAAATGGTACACAACAGGTGACAAGAAATCAAACCAATACTTTTGACAGACATTTCATCAGAAAGAGATCCTATATGACTAGAAGCATTTGTGACCTATACATTCCTTAGTCTTATGTCCACCTAAATCACCTGACATCAATTGGCAAATCATGTAACATAATACCCCTATACAGGCACAAAGAAGCATTTAACCCTACACGCGAAATACAAGAAATACAGACTTTGAATATTTTCTATCTGAATACATATACATTAATAATATACATCCAACTTATGAATTTAATTTTTGGTACAACTAGATAACATTCTTCTCTAGCTGGATGAAATTAGCACACATTAATCTTTTAACTAAAAAAAAAAAAACACTACAAGAAAAAAACAAAGTAAAAAGGACAGAAATGTCCCTATTCTAAATATATAAAACCCTAATTATCAAGAGAGAAATTTTCATTAAAGCTGTGGTACAAATACTCTGTGTTTCCTTGATATTATTCAATGTAATGGATACTTTTCCTCGTGATTATGACACATTTAATCTGTAAGGCTTTTGTTCCAACCTTGCTCAAATTTCTGAATATACCTGGTACACATTTTAAAAGTAAATAAATAAATAAACAGATATATTAATAAAAGATATTTTCCTAATGTCCAGAATAAACCTTTCCACAATCCTGACTCTCCTGGAAATATACCTTTAAACCAAGTAAAAGGATTCCACCAGGAACTTTTCCACCAGTCATCATTTTCAGAGTCTAGATCATTATGTTTTATTTTAAACATATCCTTTATTTGTGCAATATTTAACATATATTTATCTATTTCTTCATCAGTATTAGTCGTGTTAGTGATATATACCTGCAGCACTGAGTCTAATGAGTTTCTAATGTGTGACCGTATCCACTACTTTGTGCAGTTAAATAATCCAATAACCTATGCTGAATTAACTCAGTTTTTATAAGACCAATTGCAAATGTCATTAGTGTTAAAACAAGTAACAATGACCATAATTTCAAACTTTGTTGAGGACTTATTAACTCTGAATACCAGTTTCTTCTGTCTCCTTATATTTTCCTCTTCACAAGACTTCCATCCCCTGACTTTCAGGAAGATAGTGTATTGCCTTTGCAAGGGCTGAGACATTATTATGGTCTCAGAAATATCCCTTACTTATAGAATAATACAGGTGATAATTATCATCTTACTTGATCAGGATCTGTTGCCTTTTTACAATGGGAAACCTGTATCCAAGTGCTTTTCTCCTATCGCAGTTGGCGTTGTCAGTAACACAAGATATGGACCTTCCCACCGATCAGTCATCGTACCAGATCTCAAGAAACTTATCACCCAATCTCCAGGATGCAGGTTATGACAGGCTCCGTTAATTGGAATTTGTGGTGTGCCTCACAGCAGCTTGAATCTGTACCAAATGTTTAGTAAAAGATAGAATGTAGTTAAAAGTCACATCATTAATTTGGCTTTGACTGGTATTGCAATTCAGAGTCAAATTAGGATTTTTCCAGAATTTGATATGGCGACAAATTAAGAGGCCCTTGAGGGGTTAATCTGTATACCATGTAAAACTAATGGTAATGCGTCAGGCCATTTCATTCCTGATTCCTTAGCTATTTTAGACAGTTTACTTTTAATAATTCCATTGTATCTTTCAGCTTTCCCACTAATTTGCGGACAGTATGGCGTATGTAACTTTTAGACCCAACAATTCACACACTTGCTTTAAAATAAGTCCAGTAAGATGAGTACCTCGATCAGAAGAAATTACCTGTGGTATACCATATTTACATACAAATTCTTGTTTAATCTTTTTAGCTGTAACATTAGCAGTGGCTCTCGCAACCATGTAACCCTCAAGCCAACCAGAAAATTGATCAATGCCCACTGTTACATATTCTAACATAGGAAGTTGGATGAAATCAATTTGAATTATTTGAAACGGGCCGTCAGTTGGTGACAGGTGATTAAGTATTGTTTTTACTGCCTTCCCTGCATTTCTGTGTAGACAGATAATACATAAAGCACGGTACCTAGCAGCTATGGCTGAAAATCCAGGTGTATGCTAATACATTTGGATTATATTCTACATAGCCATGTTACCTGCATGGGTCAATCCATGACTTATTTGTGCCAATGAGGAGTGCTCTGGGAGCTACAGGCTTTCCTCCCTCCCCATGCCAAAGTCCATCTTTATCAATTTGACATCCTGCCACTTTCCATTTGGCCTTTTCCGCCAAATAACAACTTTTTTGTATCTCAATTAGTTCAGTTTGATCAGTGTGACAGGATGGACTGCCTATGCCACCCTGTCTGTTGTTGCTGGGAACCGGCTGGGCTTACTTTGCCACCGTTCCCTTTCGTTATCCAAAAAGTGCCCTCTTGCCGCAGTAGGATGGGCTTACAAAGACTGCCACCACTGGACTCCTTACCGGCATCAAGTACTGGGTTTCTTCTGGGAAAATGACGCTGCTAGCGTGTTTCGTTGCTGGTGTACCTGGGCTATTCCTCCTGACCTCTTACTATGGATCAGGGATGCTGTGAATGGATCCCCCCTGGCCGATCACATGGACCATTGGCGCTTAGATGTTTTATACCGGGTTGGATATAAACTATATCATTTCACTATTATCCATATTGATTTTATGAGAGATCCCTGTGTTTTACAGGTATAATTATATACCTTGGAATATGTTTATTGTCTTTGATTGTCCACATGCTTGATGCTTCTTGTGATACCATCTAGGATAGAGTTTATTTTGTATTATTTTATTTTAATTGATTTCTATATAACACTAGTAAATGTATATGGTTTTATATATGCCGGCCATCTGAATTTTTTGAAGTCATTGAATCTTTTGGTAAATTATTATTTGCATGACTTCTTCCAGTGGGTTTCTGCGCTGGTAATACCTGTTTTTAACATGGACCAGGGCTGCTGGGTAGCGGGCAGAGCGTTGGTACTAGAAACGCTTGGGTCCAAACCTCAGAGACAGCCGGAGAATGGATTAGATTTTGGGTCTAATCTGTAGATCACAGGAATACAACGATATTGAAGATGGTTCCAAGCAGGTCTTTGAAGCAAGATGGTTTATTTGCTCACACACCCTGGTGGAAGATGCCAGTGTGATCAGGTCAGATGAAAAATCAGAAGAACTCTTACATGCTCACAGAGCTCATCTTTTATACAGTTCAGCAATAGTCTATTTTTAGAAACGGGATATACTCTATAGACACAACCATGAATTTACATGCATTTCAAGGCTAACAAAATCTACACTTATCTATGAAATTCACTCTGGCAAAAGGCCACACAGTAACGACCCCCTGCTGGGCCTTTGGCCAGAGCAGGCATGACACTTGATCACAAAACTTCATTAGCACTTTCTGCTATCAGACTTCCTTGCACATGCCTAATTGGAGGTTTCCACTAGCAACCTTACAAATCCTAAACAATGACACTTCCATACTAGATACAGCCCAATACACACAAGACCTCTATCCACAAAGGCCTATTGTATCAGATAGATGCATCAGAAATAAGGCATATCCTTTAGGAAGGTGAAAACGGGAAAGACCAACTTTTCTACCCTGGTCTCAGAGATGACGATTTCCTATATTACAAAAAAAATAAATAAGTGCCTATGCAGTTATGTAAATATGCACCGTGCGCTATTTGCCTTCAATAAATTGATACCATAAGTTATTTGTAAATTGATCCAGTCACAATCAGGAATTACAATATTTAGTATTTCAGTACTTTCAACAATCTCTGCATTGTCTGTTGGGTGCTGCCTTCTTAGCAGCTAAGTCAGCTCTATGATTTCCTTATGTTACATCATCATGTCCTGTCATATGCGCTTGGCATTTAATAACCGCTACCTGTTTTGGTAACTGAATAGCATGCAATAATTCATTCACAATTTTATGATGAGCAACAGGTGTACCATTAGCTGTGACAATTATGTTGTCATGTTTTGGCATAATCATGGACGACTCCAAACCCATGTTTACTATCTGTGTAAATATTTACTGTTTTGTCCTCTGCTGAATTAAAACAATTAAAGCTTGTCAACTGGCAATCTGGGCAGAATATGGAGATGGTAAACTTTCAGAATATACAGTCCTATTATCTACTATTTCAAATCCTGACTGTAATGCTCCTGAATCATTCTTCCTATGGCAACTCCCATCTACATAGAAAACCAAATCCGGATTCTGCAATGGTACTTCTTTTAAATCTGGTCGTAATGCAGTAGTTTGCGGAATGTGCATAACTAAATCATATGGCTCATGAACAAAAAAAATTAAACTGGGTAAAATTCTGATTTTCACTCCAAATGTGTATTCTCCTCCTTTTGATTCACTTGATGACAAATCATTATCATCTCTGTCCAAATATACCTCCCCCTCTCTCTGCACCGTACAAGATTCAATATCCGAAGTAGTAGGCAACAAGGTTGAAGGGTTTAAAACCTTGCATCTGGCAAGTGTAATATTTGGAGCCTTAAGATGAATCAATTCCCATTTTGTTAGTCTGGCATTTGTAACATGTCTAGTAATCTGGCAATTTAAAAGTGCAACTACTGCATGTGGGACCTGTACTGTAAGTGGGTTTTCCAAAACTATATCGGCACATTTTTCTACTAACAAAACAGTGGCTGCCACAGATTTTAAACAATTAGGAATTTTGGTAATATCAGAGTGAATGTACTTCTGTAATTTTAGAAACACATTTTCCTATTTCCCCTAAACCATTTAAATCAAAATTTTCCTTTGCTGTAAATTCAGGACACATTGTTAACCATTTATGCACATGTTGACCAGATTTATTTCCATATTTATGAAACATAATGGCTGCTGGACTCCCAGGGGAGATATCCAACCATTTAGGTTCCTCCTGTTTGGCTACATTCTGTCCCATGGTGCAGCTTAATCTTTTCTTTTGTAGTCCGACTTGCTCAATATCTCCACGATGGTAATAGGGCAACAACCACTATTAGAATGCATTGCCCCTTTATAGGCTATGACCCTGGACTTCGACCCTTAGGGAACCACACTATCTCGTCAGATATACCTGGTATTCTCACACAAACATGTTACATACACTGCTATCTAAGGCCTTATTGTGTACTTTTTCTGTGTTTTTACAGTACTTTTATGTGACTTGGAACTGTCTATTCCTCCTTCAAGCGTTAACCAGAAATGATACTTGAAATCAGAATCTTTACCGGACACAGGCCCTGTGAAGGAAGCCCAATCATACACACATACATGCAAATGTTCATACTATGGTTAGCAAGGTTAAACAGTCTCTCTGATAAAAACAAAAAAAAAAACAGCCAATGTAAATTGTAATTGGTACCAAATCTATACATATACATCTATATAAACAATTGAAAAAAAATACATTTGCAATTTCACACTTGCATAGATAACTATAAATACCTTTTCAGTAAACTCAGATTAGGAGACAAACATATATAATCAGAAAAGATAAAATAGTACCTTTGTGGCCATAGTTTCTGTAGTGCTTCTGTACAGAACAAGACTGATTACAGATTACAAACACAGACAATTGAGATCCAGCTTAGTGCATTTGTACCGCCTATAAAAGAAAAACATAGGTTTCCTAGGTGCCAGCTGAATTTTTTGATCAATCAGTAGCCACTTCCGGTAGGCATATCTTGGAAAGTGTGGGTATTTAAAAAAACGTTTTGATGTTCCCTTTATAGTCTATGCGCTGTCCTGAAAATACTCGCTTACTCTACTTAAGCATTGCCTTTTTTTGTTTTGTTTATTATCATTATTTTAAATAACCCACAGTAGTCGGCCTTACTATATGGTTTTTGATATCTGTGGTGGATGTCATCTGCTGCATCGTTGTGATATTTTTGTTTTTGTTTCATTATTCTCACTATAGACAAATACACTTGTTGGCGCATATTTAATTAGCTTTCCGGTCTGCAATTACGCTCGGCTGCGCACATACAGTGACAATACAGTATAGCAACATTGCGGATTTCCCTTCGCAACTTTTTGGGGAGGGCACAGAAATCCGCAATGTTGCAGTATCGGGATTCGTGCTGCAACGCGTAATCGCGCACAGAAAAGCTAAATGAATATGCTGTTATAGCAAGTGCTTGTCATCAGGACAACACATTGGAGATATATAATTACAGAGAGAGATATAAAATACAGATGATGGGAGACGGGATGAACTATTGATTCACTGTACGTACAATATTCTATTGTGCTAAATAAAGTATAATAGGTCTACATTTCTAGAAAGTTATGATCAATTTGACCTGATTTGTCTTCTTGATTAGATCCAGTCATACATTTCTATATACAGTAAGATTTCAATGATTTGTGGCAGTGAACATAAGAAAACAAGTATTCCAGTTACATGTTTAGTATAGATAAGAGATACAATATTTAAATTGGTAATTTTTCACTAAAACATATTCTTGGTTATGTATTTACTGTCATTCTTTCAACATTTATGGTTTAAATACTGTTTCTACTGTATTATATGAAGTCCTAGATATCTGCATGAGCCTTTTTGCTGTAAGTCTTGAAAAAATAATGCCGTGTATAAAAGACAAAAATGCATTGTGAATTCACCTGTGAAATACACAGTTTGCTTTGGGAGGGAGCTGCATATATGTAGTTGGAGATCTACATTTGTATAAACTCTACTATTGAGGGGAAAAAAACATTGCTTTTGTTCTAATATGTGTTGTGTTTTTTTGTTAATTTTGTTTTTTGTTTTTTTTTCCTGCCTCTTTTTATGCTTCTGATAGATGATTCCCCTCCAGCTGAAAGAGAACCAGGGGAAGTTGTTGATAGCCTGGTGGGGAAGCAAGTGGAATATGCCAAAGAAGATGGCTCAAAAAGGACTGGCATGGTTATTCATCAAGTTGAAGCCAAACCTTCTGTGTACTTCATTAAGTTTGATGACGATTTCCATATTTATGTCTACGATTTGGTGAAGACATCTTAAGTGGAGTTCTGGACTCTTTTTTTTGCCAAACTTGAGAATCTAATAAATGTAAAAATTTGTAGAAAGTCGCTGCTTTCTGATTGCAGAAAAGCTCAGATATTCCTGCGAATCCACAATCCCTTCCTAGAGGACAAAAAGAAATTGAGAAAACATTTCGTTTGAGGACATCATTCTCTTTCTCTTACAAAGGAGCAAACCACTTTCCAAGATTGACCTGTTTGGGGTTAAAGGGACATGATCTTTTTGAAAAGAAATCTTAAAGCAGGTGGTGTATTAGAGCAAAAGAGTGCAAGAGACCAGCCATGCAGATTCTGAAATATCATGATAACATGTTGTATTTCTTAAGCACTCATTCCTTACTCTGCAAAGTAATGTTTGGTATATCTGGCTTCCATAAAGTAGTTGTCCATTATTTTAGCTTCCAGCGTCCTTGTTGAAAGCAGTAGAGGTGAACAGTAGTTTTCAATACTTTTTTTTTTTTTTCTTTTCTTTTCTTTAGCAGTAAGGCCCAGTAAAATGTTGCAATGTAAAGTATTGACTTGTGCCTTCTAAGGGTCATGCCAACCTTTGCAAAACATCTTGCACAATTCAGTTGAACGTATGGGGTGTCCATTAGCTGTAATATGTTCTGCAGCTCAACATCAAATATATGTAAAAATCAATGCAGCTATCTGAATAAAAGCAAAAATGTATTGATACAAATAAAGACATGACATTTCCTAACTGGTTTGAACCTAGTCATGTCTTAAACATGGCGCAGAATTGCCCTATAACTTAACTGTGCTGAAAGTATTTTTCCAGTGTTACATGTGTCTTGTAATGTGAGAAGTGGTCATGCTTCCCATGTTTAGAATTTCTGTTTTTGTCTTTTTGTGTCACTTACATTTGGTTAACTTGTACTTCAAGTTCTAAAGAAAAATGTATAACTGTTTAAATTCCTCAGTGATAAAATACTTTTCAAATAAAATTAGTGGCTGAGTGAAGAGAAGTATTTTCTACCATACGAGATCAATATGAAGACTGAATGACAGCTCAAATTTTGACTGCAATTTTTTCACACTACTAAGCAAAATTCTACAGCATCAGAGGAACATGTTCTGTTTCCAGCAAAAGCAGCACATTTTTCTTTGTCGCTGTGTTGGGCAAAAACATGTTTAAACTGTTGGAGAGCTCAGTTCTGTTGCATGCAACTGAAGATCTTTAAAAGTATCTGGGGAAACTTTAAAATGTCTTGAGATAAATCTTGCACAATAAAGTTAAGCATTTTGTATGTTGAAGCAGAGAGAATGTTCAAATGAAATGCAGGCTAACTTAACACATGTCAATAGTAGGACTGGGAATCAGTTGTTCAATTTTTTCTTTAGCCTACTATGTTTGTGTGTTTGGGGTTTTATTTGTGTGTTTTTTTTGTATATTTCCTTCCTGCGTTGGATGTATCGTGTTTAGGACAGACATTCTTTGGCATGTAACATTTTTCTTATTACATGTGTTAAACTGTAAAAAGTATAATCATTGCCTAGTCAAAGTTGATCTTTTTACACTCCACAAAATGTTATGCGTATTATGTCTAAAATACTATGCACAATATCTCCCATCACTTGCTACTAGTTTGGGGGATGTGAATCGTGGCAGTCATTAAACACAATAAATAACAGTTTAGACACTTGGATTAAGCTTAGTTGTATGTTGCCAATATGTTACATTTTTAATAGTGGTGTAAAGGACATTTACTTTCATTTAAAATTAAATACCTGCATAAAAAAAAATCTTAATGGCATTAACCTCTGAGCCATGGCATGAAAGATAATTAGGTGTACTATATACTTCAGATGCATAGTGTCACTATGGAGTACAGGACAACGTGTTTTTAAGTCTATTTTGCCTTGGATGTTGAAAGTGGAATGTATGCTTAAATTTAATTGATGTAAGGTTTTTTTGAGGGATCAGGTACTTTTTTTTTTTTGTTTTTTTTTTAATTTGGAGATTTATTTTGGTTTTTGTTCCGCTGCGCTGTTTTAGCACTTAACCTCCTATTGATGCACGAGAGTGCTAAACTGTTAATACTTTATACCTAAAATTTGTGGCTTTAAATTTCTCCTTAGCTGATTTATGCCACATTTCATATGTAGCCTTATGACATATCCTTCATTTAGTGTTTTTGTTTCCTACTGTTCCAAATTAATGTTAATTTAATTGCCATTGCTACTGTATAAGTTTGCAATGTTACCTTGGGCAGTTCAAAAGGAGGGTATTCAGCAAACAGATTCTCTATTTGTCTTTTTTGTGTTGCACACGAATAAGGTCTTGAAGCATATATGTTTCTTGTGTATTGAACAAAGTATGTAGATTTGCAACAGTGTTTTTATTCTGCAGATCTCTAAAGTGATTTTTATTGACTCTGAAGAGTCCTGCATGTAAATCTCAAAGCAGAGCCTGGCTCCGTGAGCCCCAACCATAGTTTGTAACACTTAATAAATGTGTGTGCAATCCAGTAAAGCACACAATGTATAAGCAAATTTTGGCTACAATGTGTCCTTGGTTTTGTTTTTGCTGTTAACCTTTTTGAAGCTGTGATGAATGCTACATTTCATCTTTGACTGTCAGGGGTTACTTGTTACACATTTTTTTTTTTTTCTTTTTCTTTCTTTTCTTTTTTCTGTACATTTTATTTTTATGCTTTTTGTTACATTTTGAATTTCACCTGTTATTTCAGGTGCATGTATGTTGAAGACTTTTTTTTTTTTTTTTTTTTATACCATTCATCTACTTTTGAGTTTTTGTTAGGGCTCATGTTTCAGATCTGCATGCAGTGCTTACATTTACTCTTTGAAAGTACAAGTCAGTACCCGTATAAAAGGGGGTTGACATTACTGTCCAGAAATTTCACCAGACTCAGAACTGCAAGCTGTTTCTTTGTAAACCAATTTTTAGCCTTTCATTTTTCTGCTGTACAATTGTATTGTGTATGCGTGATGTCAGGCTGCCATGTAATATTACATAAAATATATATAAAGAATATAATTGAGCAGACCATTCTTTTTTTGCATGCTTAGGTAGTATGTTAACTGAAACAAAATAAAGTTGCATGTTTAAATGGTTTAATATATATATATATATATATATATATATATATATATATATATATATATATATATATAATATATATATATATATATAATGAGCGTTTTTATTCTTTCCGACTTGTACATTTGTTTGACATGTTTTGATGGATGATTGTAGTATAACAGGCTTTATTGAAGCAAACTGACCGTAAGATTCCATTTTATGTATGTGGCAGCATTTACAGGGACCACAGTTTATATAAAGAAATACAATGTAAAATTTAATTAGTTATATTTTTTTGTCATTGAAATATGCCAAACATTAAAAATTGATTTATTTTCCTTTTTTTCCCCCAATTTCTTTCCTCACTATTGACAATGCAACGTTGTAGTTCTAAATTAACCGTACATTAAACATTTTAGTTATCAACCATATTCTCTCAAGAAGATAGTGTTTGAAGACCATTTATATTCACGTTTGAAGAGAGCACCAGCACATCAGAGGTGCTAAGAAAAATAAGAAAACCGTTAAATTAAATGAAATGTTTGCACATAGTTAAAAGGGCCAGTAAAGTTTTCAGCATTTTAAATTTATATTTTTACATCTGTATTTACGAAATGTGAAATCTGTCCACATAAAATGTTCAGTTTTGTATAAAAAAAAGTCAACCTTAATGTTATTGACAATCATGGCTTATAGGAAAACTAATGAAGGAATCTAGTTTCAGAACAAAGGGAGAATTAATCTCAATGTTAAATTATGGTACTTAAACATGGATCTAATTGACATTCTTATTTTAATTTAAATAAGATTTATTATCTTATGTTAAGCAGTACCTTTCTGCAAATTTATAAATAGTACTGTTTTGTTTAGCTGGAAATGAGGTTTAAGGCTTGTTCAGATCACTCCATTAATATGTGCTCTGCAGGTGTCATGCACTTGGAAAATGCTGGTGGCTTTAGGTTCACTGATCCCAATAAGACTGCAGGTCCGCAAGTCTGATCTCGATGCACAATGAGCAGGGAATAATGCATTAGTCTTTCCTGACATGTTAGACTATAAAGAAGATTGCGATGTGGAGAAAAAACATGTAGAGATGCTGTCAAAGCTGTGTTAGTGTGGCATTGCTGTATAACATTCAGAGCACATATCAAGAGGTCTGAACAATCCCTAAGCCCATGACATGCCTAAATGCTTGCCATAGATCACAACATACTTAAGAGGAGCACATTAATGTGCCACCTACTTCCTCCCAAAATTAACTTTTTAATGTTGGGTGGTGGTTTTCTTTAAACAAGAAAGGCCCTGTACTACCTCCTAAAGAGCTTTGACAGTCCTGCTAGAATTTTGAAAAAGGCTTTTATAATCCCTGATCTGGACCCACCGTATCTAAGGAGTACAGATAAATAACCTTTTCCTGTTTTATCTGACCCAGTTCCACCCTAAATTAAATTTATAGTATAAATGTTTTGATTTTGGGTTCAATTATCCTTTAAATGGACATACAGCTTTAAAAATGTTATATACTGAACACAATTTTATGTCTACTTGTGTACAGCCTATGAGCAAACTTTGCAGTGTCTGCTGCCTGCTTTCTGGGAGTGTGGCTATGCAGATTCCAGGGTAATGGTTGGCCATGTTCGCCCTGCTAACCTACTGGTCTTTCGTAGATCAACCCTGGCCTTTTTTCGATACCTCCAACATTGGTTAAATCAACTAGGCAAAAAGTGGATAAAATACACCCTTTTTTCCTTCTAATAAATACACAGCACGCACAACAATGGCAAATATTTGAGAATACCAGTGGGTTCACCACACTGAAATCTACACACTTCTATAACTCTGTAATCTCAGTAACAGCATCTTGTCTCGTTAATTTCAATGTGCATTCTTCACTCATCTACCCACATGGAAGGGACTGAGCTCAATGTTGTCCTACTTTTGACAGGTCCACAAAGAAAGCAGTCAGTGCTTCAATGTTCACACAGGCATAATCCTTGACTCCTGTGTGTATATATGCAGCCACCAGGAGGCATATTAGAGTTTACAAACAAAAGGCAGGTTTATACAATGGTAGTATTTATGAATATACAATAGACCTAAAATGCATACAGGAATTATGGGAGAAGGAATGCAAACAATGGGACTATGCTAAATGGATGCAATCCAAGCAATGTTAAACACAGTGTGGATGACACGGTGTGACATCCCTAACTTGTCAAATGCCTTATTCTAAAATCTGGCCAAAAGTTGATTACCTTTCCTTTAAGCATCTGTCATAAACTGTGCCAGGTGAGGATTCCAAAGTATTTTGCATATATAGTGTCTGATATGCGGCTATTTGCTGGCACAAAATAACTGGCCTGTCCAACCTTAACACAATGTCCTTAGGAAGTTCATTCAGTACTCCTACCGCCACCATCCCTCTGCACATGACCCAGCTGGTCGCATAAGTGTCTTGGGTTAGGCAGCTGTGGGTATCTTTCTCTCAATGAAATGTTTGGGTGCATTCCTTCTAACAGGTACATTCAGTGTCATATTGGGGGGCGGGAGGTCGATCCTGATGTCTCCTATGTCCACTCTCCCCATCAATGGACCCCATAGTGGCCGATTTCTGACATATTCGTCTGATAATTTAGCTGCATCTTTTGGGTACTGTGGGATGTGGTCACTCATCCATTCACAGATCTCTGGAACCCATTTCAGCAGTAACTACTCCAACATGATCGGAACTCTTTATTTCAACCACAGTAACTGCCTTTTTTTTTTCTCCTCCATTGGCCAGTGTTCTATGAGGCCCCAATATGGTGTATTGTCCTGTGGGTCATTATAGTTCTCCTTCAGCCTCGTGTTTGTTATCCCATTCCTCTAGGTGGCCGAGCAGCATCTCCTTTGTGTCTGCCATACCATATATTAACCTACGTTGTTTCACAGAATCCTTTGTTTGCCCAGCCCTTGATAGGCCTCCTCAGTGCTCCTTACTGTGCCCCTTTCTGCATCTGTTACAGCGCTTTCTGCAATGTTGTGACTCTTCCATTATTACAAATAGCATATGAGAATCAAGCACAGTGCCACCAGGGTTTGTACCCAGGACTTGGTGATCTCACTGTTGCCACCAAATATGAGTATCCTGGGTTGTTTATCCTTGTTCGCCCTACAACCCAACTGGTCTGCCAAAGGTGAAACCTGGTCTTCCCAGTATCTCGGCTTGGTTAAATAAATTGCCTAGGGTGAAATACATAACCTTTTATTAGATCTAGGAAAAACACAGCACACACAACAATGGAAAATATGGGACAATACCAGGGGGTTTACCGCACTGTGAACTAAATCGTTCTATGAGTCGCCATGCTCTTATCTCCTCAAGCATTGTGGTAAGGACTGAGCGTAATGTCCTCCAGCTTTTTTTTGCAGGTCCACAAAGAAAGCACGGATGCTTCTGCATGATCTTGGACTAATCTGACTGGAGTAGTGACTCCTAGTTGGCACTGTCCTGATGAGAACCCCTCTGCCCTGCATCAGTCTTTTTAAACCCACTCACCAGGGGCTGCACTTGGACTTCCTGCAGTTCTCTGCTCACTTGCAAGTACCCTGGGGTGTGTAAGTCCAGCTTGTTTGCTAAGCAGGATGCATCTCTGGATCAGCAGCAGCTTGCATCTAGATGCAAAGGCTAGGTGGCTCATCATCATGATCATCAGCTTTTTATATAGCGCCACTAGTTCTGCAGTGCTGTACAGAGAGCTCACATCAGCAGCCAATTAACCTACTAGTATGTTTTTGGAGTGTGGGAGGAAAACCATGCAAATATGTAAAGAATATACAAACTCCACACAAATAAGGCCATGGTCAGGAATCAAACATTTGACCCCAGTTCTGTGAGGCAGATGTGCTAACCACTTGGATATTACTGTACACAGAGAGGTTTATGCAATAGTAGCAGTGGGTACAACCTCAACTGTCAACATTTTAAGAACATGCAGTAAACATAAAATACACATGTTAATGCACTACAATTCAAGCAATATTGTGCACGGTTTGAATGAGAGAGTATCCAACAGGCCAAACCCATATTTTCAAGGAACCTACTCTCTTGTGTCACTGGAAACATCCCAAAATAATACAGTGATAACGTATCTCTCCCCAATGATGACATTAAGCCATGACTCCAAGCTTATTCTTTGTGAAAGGATTCACACCTTTGTTAGTCTGAAAAGTGTTCCAGGAGGAGGTTAAGGAATTATGGGAGAAGGAATGCAAACAATGGGACTATGCTAAATGGATGCAATCAGTCTCACTACTACAGTCATAGAAACAAGGTAAAGTGATGGAACTAATAATTTTATCAATTTATCCAACTGGACAAATAAAAATATACGTATTTTCTGCATTTGTTTTTACATTACATTGAAAACTGTTAGATTTAGTGGTCTGGGGTTTTTTTTCTTTCTTTTTTTTTTTTTTTTTTTTTAGAACGTGTACCCTTTGATTTATTATCTGGACACCAAGGGATCTTTATAAAAGATGACGTTGCATAATAAAGTTTTCCTGAGTTTTGTATCTATCTGGCAACATTCACTCACTCCAAAAGGAACTCTAATCGCAATGTGCCTGGTTTTTAGACATAAGTGTTGTTTTTGCTTAAAATTATTAGAAGAAAGCGCCAGATACATATACCTCCAACCTTTTGGAAGCGGAAAAGGTAGGTAATATTAAATATTATTGAAGCTTAAATGTAGCAGTGTGCAAATATCTACACTATATGGTTACTTTATATTAATTTATACAAGTTTTACAAATGCATAGCAGAATTGTGCATTTTTCTTGAACAGTGTGAACTTTGCAGTCTCCACTCCAGTATTGGGGATTTGTTTTATAAATGTTTTGGACTCTTGGATAATTATAGTCTGAAGGCAATTGCATGCCATGTAACAGGTGCTTCTTAGAGTCTTGCGGTCGAGTCTACATGTATATTTGATCTGTTTGAGGTTTTACAGAAACCCAGTGTCAAAGACATTAAGTTAGGAAATTAGGAGGCAAAATTCTAAGCACACAGCATAGTTTGTTACAGTCCTAATGATTTGGGGGTAGGGTACATAATTGCGACAGAGCTAATATCTGCACTTAACCTGACGACATGAAAATGTCGGAAGGCTAAATGCTGACACTTTATATTGTGCAGACAGCTTGACAATGTAGTCAGTGTGATTGGCAACAAAGACCAATGCCAGCATGTCTTACTTGCTATACACTGGACCCAGCTACATTGCTCTTTTAATGTCTGTTATGACCGCCAATGAAGATTTGTTCCTCTTATAGATGATCTTTGTCGAAAACGGCTCAAAAATTATCTTAGATTATCGAAGTGGGCCAGGGGATCTAATATATTCAAAATGTTCACAATAACTACATTTCTGATGTAATCTGTCTTTTATGACAATCTACACTATATACAGTATGCTTTGTGTTTTAGCAAAGCACTTTAGTGGATGATCTTTCTCTATAATCTGTTATCACAAATACTGAAGACATGTACATGTTATGTTTTGGGTTTTTTTGTTTTGATTTTTTAAATGCAAACTGGTTTGTCCCCTGTATGGCAACCACCCTTTTTGCCTAAAGTCTATTCTTTGTTCTTATTTTCCATGCAGAGTTACAGGATCTTTATTGCAATTTGGAGTTAGCCAGCTATCCCCTACAGATAACATTGGGGGACTATAGCTTGTACACTTGGGAGTGGGAGCACATTTATATTGAAGAAGAGGTTGTACACTTTTGTACATCCACAGTGCTTATAAAGAGTAAGTCATATTGGGATGTTGGATTCCTGGAACTCATGAATGGTTCTCAATTAGCCACTCTTCATTTACTTTATGGATCCTATTTTCTTAGTAGCAGAGGTAAACCTGAAGCAAAATGTAGCAAGAAGCTTTTTGTTTTGCATATATAAATGTGGCATAATTTCTCTGTTTGTGTATTCGATAACTTACCTAGCAAACACATACTGTGTACAGCACTATATTAAATGGCTTATTTTCTTTTGTTGTGTGACGAGAACATTTTGAACTGGCAAACTATACCATGCTGTATTGAATTTCTAGAAATGTAGTTTGCTTTATCAAAAGAAATTGGTTAGAATGCATTTCTATTACTAGAGCTGTTAATTTAAAGCTTGTGGTTCCGTCCCATTCCCCCCCCCCTCCCCAATTGGGCAGACTGTGGTGTGTAAAATGTCTTTTGTATGCCAATAAAACAAGTAGTTATGACTTAATTTTTTTATTTCCTGTTCTACAGTGTAAATTGTTCCATGCATTTACAAGTATAACCCCTTCCATTATATGAGTTCTGTACATATTTTTAAACACAGTTCTGGTGTGACTCTATCCTGGAAATGTTTAAATAAATCCTTTACATGGAACCTTTGTTTGTAAATCTTTGCTTCACCTCAGCCAACTCCTGAGATTTTGAACCCATCTGAGCATGCAACTCTAACAGTGGATTATTCTAAGACCCAACATAGCACTTTAGTTGGAAGGACAAATGTTTGTTCAGATATAGATTAAAGTATTGGCTTGTACGTGCCCTTCATCAGTCCGGATTTCATTGCTTTCTCTTGTGTTTTTCAGCCATGTACTTATACTACTGGTGTGAGGTGTGTCCTATCCCAACAATACAAAAATGCCTTGTAAATATATGGCAGGGGAAAATGGGGGAGTTACAAAATGATCAGTCAGACCCCCATTTTACATCTACTGATTTTACACTGTCAGAGTTGTGTGGCTCCTTTTTTTTATGATGCTGGCTGGGTCTCTCCCAGCATCCTCTTTCTGCTTCCTCTTTTATATAAGTCACATGTCTGTCCTCTGTGATGACCACTTAGATACACTACCATGCTGCAATAGACTACAGCTAAATTTCCCTCTTCTTTTTTTTTTTTTTTTTTTTTTGAAGGTCCTAATGCATTTCAATGTGTCCATTTCCCTAACTATATACATCCTTTCCTGCCCTTTACCACACAAATCACTGCAAAATTGTCATGTCGCTGTGCAGTAATTTTTTGTTGCGTGTCATTGCTAGTGTTCAGTATAGTAGTATAAGTTTTAGTCATGCAAAGGTTTCACAATGCTATTGTGACAAGATTAGCTTGGACTGGGTACACACTATCCAAAATTTCTCCTGATGCGATATCTTTGTTATTTTTAATAATTGGTAAAATCGCTAAAGTCCCGATCAGTAAGTCGATTCATGTGTTCACACCATACACATTTTACACTGTTTACCTTCAGATCTTTGCTCTTCATCTGTCATAACCATGAAAAGATGGTGACTCTGCACACTCCATAGAGATCTATGGACACTGACTGTCCTGAGTGCATACACACTGCAAAATTGGAACAACATTTTAACATTGTTTAAAGTGATTTTTAGTCTGGTTTAAAAATCAAATGAAACGATGTGATGAGCTTTGGAGCGATAATTGTTTATCTTTATAGCATACACACCAATGCAATATCGGGCCGAACAGTCATTTTATTGTTTGAATTGGTCTGATAATTGGCTGAAAACACTGTAGTGTGTACCCAGCCTTTCTCTACTCCCCTGTCCTTTTGCTGTTTACATTTGTTTTGATCATTTCATTCTTGGGTTCCTTTACCATTAGTAACCTGCTTACTGACCACTCCTACTGAGGTTCCTCAGTCACCAGACACGATCTGTAAATGCTAACTGCAGTACATTTAGGAGAGTAGTTGCTACCACTACCAGGCTCTGCACCAGCACCTGGAACCTCTTCCTTCTGGGTCAGAGTATAGCTGTTGCATTACCAGTTTTCTGGTAAATGTGGTTGGTTCCTCCTACCCGCTTACTTAGGATCAGGATTGTAGGGTAGCAGACAGTGTGTTAATTCTGGTCACTAGATTCAACACAGGACAGCTATAAACAGATTAGAGGGCTAGCTGTTATCTGTATTTCACAGTATTAAAGTAGATAGTAAGTATTGTGCAGGATCTTGTAGGAAAAGTAGTGTTTGTTGCACTTTACAAGTTGTACCCATCGATACTGTGGTCCTACCCACAGCACACTGCCTCTGTTAAGCATTTCCATCAGCCAAGAGGGACCCTACTCCCAGGAAAGTGAGCAGATGTCATCCAGGACAACTGCTTGCTTCTGAACCCAAAGCATACTGCCAGATGGCTGTGCCAATGTGCAGCGATAAGCACTGGAATTTACCATTGGAAAGTGATCCTGGGCCTTGCAAGATCACACATCCCTCTTTTTTTAAACCAAAAAATTATATTTTTATTTAGTGTAGTGAAGCATAGTACAATTTGGGGGGGGGGGGCTTAAAAAGAACCCTGTATCTGTGTGCACTGTATAAATGATATGCTTTTCTGTGTGTATGTGAACACTTCTACTAGTGCAATCAGAAGATATCTACATGCACAGACTGATAACATTCTCCTCTGGCCTTTATGATCCTTCCCGGTAATGATCTTAATTATTTATCTAGGAACAGACATTGAATATAATGTTCAACCCTAATATATGCGCAATTTCCAAATCTTGTATTTGTTAGGAAACCAGGTAATCCGAAGTTTAGTATTATTATTATTATTATTATTATTATTATTATTATTATTATTATTATTATTAATTTTTTATTTATAGGGCGCCACTAGGTGTCCGTAGCGCCGTACAGGGACAAACAAGTACAATACAAGGTGGGTACTCAGAGCACAGCTAGAGAGAGGGGGAGGGAAGACCAGCAAGCGCTGGAGCCCAAGAGGAAGGGCGCGGATGACGGGGAGACCCCCAGGGGGGTGGGGGGAAAGGTAGCTGGAGAGCAGAGTTAGAAGTGTAGGAAACAGGAGGAGAGATGGCCCTGCTCAAGGGAGCGTACAATCTAAGGGGAGGGGTAGACAGACAGAGAGACACAGGGATGAGAGGGAGAGAAGGGGGAACGGGGGCAGAGTCAGGGGAGGGGGGAGAGGCAGAAAAAGGTAGGAAGTTAAGTGGGAGACTGAAAGGCTTTGAGAAAGAGGTGGGTTTTTAGAGCCCGTTTGAAACTGGACAGATTAGGGGATGTTCTGATGGAGGGAGGGAGCTTGTTCCAGTGGAGGGGGGCTGCGCGGGAGAAGTCTTGGACACGCGCATGGGAGGAGGTGATCAGAGGGGAGGAGAGGCGACGGTCATTTGCAGATCGGAGAGGGCGGGATGGAGCGTGAATAGAGATGAGGTTGGAGATGTAGGGAGCAGTGGAGTTGGCAAGGGCCTTGTGAGAGTGAGGAGCTTGAACAGGATTCTGTAGGGGAAGGGGAGCCGGTGAAGGGCTAGGTAGAGGGGGGAGACAGAAGAGGAGCGGCGAGAAAGGTAACTTTGAAGGTAGATTTATTGCCAAGACTATATAACAAAGCGTGTATACAGGCAGATTGTTCAAAACAAAGTTCTCAGATGGTAGCAAACTTATTCGGAAACTCTGAGATTCATACTACCCTATTTCAGTGTATTTCTATATAAAACTCACAGTAACAATATTCTTTCCCACATAACAAAATTTATAATTCACATCTCTAAAACTAAAGGTTGTTTTTTTCCGGTGTATAAGCAAGCCTGGTCAGATCTCATTAATAGGTTTCCCCAAAAATACAGTAAGCGCGTCTTGATATTTTACAGAAATTTATTTATTGGTTAATCATGGAAGAACAGTGACAAAATACTAATGCAAGTGTATATTTCTCACACTGTCATGACCAGCATTACATTTAGAGTGTGAAATGCTGTGTAATTATTTAATGTCTTACATTTTCAATGTATACATGGACACCAAAGAGCAATCAGGATGGTAAATTCAGTTTAGTAGTCATTAAACTCACTCCAATTATTTTGCTTTTTAAGTATGATCCATGAAATATTTTATCCAGGAATATTTGGTTTAAATCACTTGCAAAATCACCCTATGCAGTATTTTAGTAAAATTGCATTGGTAAAATCCACAAGTATGCTTTTGAGATTCATCTGATGCTCAGTGAAAAGAATATTATAGGAAAACGCACTGTATGCTAGGTAAAAAAATAGTTTAATACTTTACTATGTTTAAACTTAATCAAGTAAATAACAGAATTGGTTATGAGTAAATACAGAAAAATAATAATCCTCAAATACAGATGAGCAATTTTGTAGCAGAGAAGGACATACACTGTCAATACAATTAACTACTGCATGACATTGGTGGAGTACCCTATTATGTCTGTAAGTAATTGGAATAGGTTTTTTTTCTTCATTCTTTATCAGTACAGCGAACTGTTATTTTAAGTTAAATTTAATAAGCTGCACTACTTGAAGCTCTCTGAGGGTAGATGTGTCTTAGGAGCTAATGATTTCTAACATATACATTGTTCAATGTTTTCCATCCCACTGCAGCTCTATTAAAAAGTAAAGTATTAGACAGGGTATACACTATAAAAAATTTCTCCCAATGCGACATCTTAAGATTTTACCAACGACGGAAAAAAACAAAGTACCGATCAGCATGTTGATTCATGTGTACAGACTACACACGATTTACCTTCAGATCTACGCTTTTCATCTGTCATGAGCATCGGCTGAAAAGATGGTGACTCTGCACACTCCATAGAGATCTATGGACACTGCTGGTTGTACGCGCATACATACTGCAGATATGAAATGACCTTGTTTCATCAGGGAACAACATTTTTAGTCTGGTTTAAAAATCAAATGAAATGATACAATGTGCTTTGGAATGATAATCGTGCATTGGTGCAGCGTACATGCTAATGTGATATCAGGCCGAACGCTTATCTATCATTTGATTGGCCCGATAATTAACTGAAAATACTGTAGTGTGTACCCAGCCTTACCTTCTAACTTCATTACAGACAGCGGCAACCCTGCCTAGATCTTTAGGGTAATGCCCTGATGGGATCTGAGACAGTTGCTGTGACCCTCACCCTATGTATGAATCGACCAAATCTTATTTTCTAAATAGCATTTTCTGTATATTTACCAAATAATTTGCTAATATATTGAAACTCCCATATATGACAAATTGGACACATACAATGCTGGGTGACCCTTTTAGTGTGTTATATAGTGGTATCATCCATTTCTGTGCTACATAAAATCTAATCTGACACTATATGAGCTCATCTTTCTCTCCTGTCACTCCTCTTCTGCTACTCCCACTGCATAAATCCCTTTATTGTCTCCCCATCTGTTTCAGAATTCAAGCTCCTTACTCTCACTTACAAAGCCCTTACCAACACTTCACCCCCTTACATTTCTGACCCTGTCTCAAGGTACATACCTAGCCGAACACTCTGCTCCACCTCTGACCTTCACCTCAATTCACCTCTCATTACCTCCTCCCATGCTCGCCTCCAGTACTTCTGCCGTGCTGCCCCCATTCTTTGGAACTCCTAACCCCACCTCACTCAACTCTCCCCCAACCTTCAGTCCTTCAAACACTCACTCAAAGCTCACCTTTCAAGGCTTGCCTATCCTACCACCTCCTGACCATCTTATCCATCACCTCCTCTTCTTTCGCCTGCCATCTCCATTTTCTCCCAGCTAGTCCTACTGTCTCTCACCCCCCCCCCCACCACCACCTTTACCTAGAATGTAAGCTCTCACAGGCATTGTTCTCTCTACTTATAGTCCCACGTCTGTACACTGTCTGACTCTTGTACGTCCAGTCGTATATTTTGATTCACTCCGTGTGAGTCCCCATAGCATTACTCGCCGTCATCTGTGCTACCTATGTGTATTACCCCATCTATTTGTTACTTGCTTTTGTATCCGGTGCTACGGAACCTGTGGCCCCTTTATAAATAATAATAATTTTGAAAAAAAAAATTGTGTGTTTTTGTTTGCAAAAATCTATGTTTCTAAGTTTTTGTTTTTAAACTAAAATACATCATGCACCTACTACCATAGACTTCTGGTTTCACATATAGTGGGATTCTTCACCAGTAGAGATTCTTCCCTTTCCATTAATAAAGATTATCTTAGACGGAATGTAAAAATATCATGGGGGTGATAAATAGTATTTTCATAGTACAGCTGAAGCAATTACATTTGATTGCTTGTAAGGAGATAAGTAATTATACAGGTTATGCTGGTATGAATAATGTATATTGTATCAATTGAATAAGTAATTCAATGCACAGTTTGTTACTAACGGTATTCACCAGAGACCTTCGCAAAGCGGGATGGATTTGACAGCCTGTAGTAACCAGGTCATGGTACATCAAACTGACCCTTGGTGTGGTCCGTGGAGTACTACAAGTATGTAACTCTGAAGGTAGAATATTCAGACTAGCCAAGGTCAGCAGGCTGTAGGTTAAACGAACAGAATCAGCAAGCATAGAAATAGTCAGGAAAAAACAAAAGTCTAAGCTAATCTAGTGCAGTACAAAATCAAACTTTAAGTACCACGAAGACAGGAGCAAACCGGGTTAATAATCAGGAATCAAGCAGTAAACAGGATAATGCGCTCAGGAACTCGGAACAGCAAAGCTGATACTCTGGCAGGGAATGACAAACAGAGCAGGTTTAAATTCTGTTCAACTCCCCGCCAGCGTTCACCTGATTGCATCTCAGTGAACTGGATTAGCTGTGCTTGCCACACTGAGAAGGGAAAGATAGATACTGAGAAACTGCAGGATTCCTGACTGTATTCACCTCCTAATGGTGGACTACGCACACACAATAAAAGGTTTTTCTGGATTATTGTTATGAAATGTTTTCAAGGCTTTTGGTCAGGGGTGGCCAACCAGTCAGAGACTAAGAGCCCAAAAATATTGATAGATTCCGCAAAGAGACAACTTTACCTTTTTCATGTGTATGCATACACATATAAACACACACATACATACCGTACACACACATTGAAAATATAGCATAATTTATAATATCTTGCTAAATTTAAAAGAAAATATTGGAGACTGCCAAAATGTGCACTATCAAATTAGCATATCTCTTACTTCGCTGCTGTGTCTGCTGGAGAGTTCAAAGGGGCACTATTAGTCTGACTCTTCACAGTACCTCACGCTGCTATTGCATGGCTGTAGAGAGAACTATTGAAGTGAGACAAAAAAAAAAGTCCTGAATGGCCAACATGCCCCTTACAAGTCATCAGACCTCACCACATGCCTAACAAACCTCCTTGTATGTCCTTTACATGCCCATTAGCAGCCCCACATTCCATTAGACCTCCCCATATGTCCCTTACATGCTTCTTACATGCCTATCAGCCTTCATACATGCCCTCAGTCTCTCCACATGCAATCATATTACCTCATGCCCCTCACAGACATCTTACACCTCCTCCACTTACCTTTACTGCTGGAGTCTGTGCTAAGGAAGTAGAGAGCAGAGAGATCACGCTACACTCTCTCCTCCCCCTCTACCACTGAATGGTTAAGTTGTTATAGTATGACCTCCCTGCGTTGTGCAGAGGAGGTCACGTGATGCAGACTGACAACTGCTCCCATACAATGTTCACTTCTGTCAAATTGGGAGCAGCCGACTGGGTTCCACTGCCGCTATCTCCTCCTGGCCTGTAACTTTACAATCTACATGACTCCACTCTAGTGATGCAGGAATCCAGCATTTGCTAACCTCATACTCCTCCAGTTGCTGAATAATTTCTAGAGGGGGGTTTTAATATTGGAGTTGCAGAGATAACCTGTTGCTTGACCAAAGCAGTAGAAATAAATTTTCCTGCTTACCCAGAATTGAGAAAGGCAGGGAGCTCAAATACCCCCTTAGGGGTATTAATTGAGTGAGTTTGGTTTTTTCGGACCTGGCTTCCTTTTGTAGACTGATGAGCATCTACAGCCCACAACAAAAGAAAATAACTTGCAATCAATATACCTCCCGCTAATATCATTGAACACCACTCTCTGGTTTTCCTTGGACCTTTAAGTAACTTGTACTTACACATTTTACTCAGACTCCCCTTGTCTGAAGATCTTGCAGTGCGAAGCGTGTATCCAGGTGTCTGTTTCTTGCACCTTTACTGCCGTGGGAGTCGTCAATTATATCTGGTATGTTCCTTCAAACCTGTGTTCAAGAACTTTTCTCACATGTTTTCTTTATAACAACCCAATCTCCAGGTTCCTATAGATGAGTGTTAGTATCCTGGTTTGGATCTGGCCTGGAAGAGAACACCTTGCGGTGAATGTTAGTCAATTGTTTCCTGTTTATGCCATTAGTTTCTGCATTTTTAATTGTAATGTACCATTCAGCCTTTCTAACCGCCCACTACTCTGGGGCTGTGTAGTGCTGATGTGATACCCACTTCTTCTAGAACCTGCTGTAGTTCCTTCCTATAAAATGGGTACCTCTGTCACTCTCAAACACTTCTGGAACCCCATATCGACATACTACTTTGAAATTTGTTTCTTTGCCATTGCTTTAATGGTTACTGTTCTACAAGCATCACTGGGTACAATGCTTTTGGCAAACAATAACGATCCTGCAAACACCATTCATTGCCTTGTTCCTCTGCCCCCATCCTTTTCCAGGCCTGTATAACAACATTTGGGGGTAAATATATCAAGCTGAGGGTTTTCCGGCAGGTTTGAAAAACCAATCAGATTATAGCATTCATTTATTTAGTACATTCTACAAAATGATAGCTAGAATCTGATTGGTTGCTATAGGCAACATCTCCACTTTTCAAACCTGTCGGAAAACTCTCAGCTTGATACATTTACCCTTTGGAGCTTGTTCTCTTGCGTCTCTTAAGTCTAGGATTTGGGGTAGGGCCACAACATTTATGCTCACAGGGTTCAGTGGCATTACAGCAGCTTGCTATGCAGTGGCTTCTGCTAGGGCATTACCTTTTGCTTCTGAGGTTTGTTCCCTAGTGTGTGCCTGTACCTTTATTACCGCTAGTTGCTTAGGCAGTTGAAGAGCAGCAAACAGAGACCTATTGAGTTCTGCACACCCTGTGTAAGGTGTGCCATCAACATAATATCAGGAACCATGTACAAACAATTCTAAATCAGCATTTTGTATAGGGATTTTAGATATGTCAGGTATAGCAGCACTTTCTAATCACATTAGTTCAATGCAATAATGCACGGGAGAAAAAGAAAGTTTATTTTCTGTGTCTTGCTGCTGCTGTATCTGAATGTCACTTTCACTATGTGTCTTATCAATATCTGCTTCTTGTGTCAGTATGCACCTCTTCTTTCCCCTCTCTTGAATACAGCAGCAATAGAATAATGTTACTGGGTTCAAAGTTGCACACCTTTTAAATTTGACATTTAGAGGGGGTAAGCAAAGCCACCTCATACTTAGTGAGCCTGGCTGAGGACAAGTGTTTTGTCTGTGCCTGATTGAGAATTTCTGTTACTGAATGTGGTACCTGTATAATAAGTTCATGCCCCAACACTATGGGGGCTGGTCTATATATAAATTAGTAAAGAGTATCCTGCCTTTTTAGGAACATTTGTGTGGTTCCTTTAAGAGAAAATAGCAGCAACTGAGAATAGAGCAGTCCACCATCTTTTATATATTTTTCCATATATATTATGGGGGCTGGTTTTTCCATCAGTAGTGCAGCCAGGGGTACTGATTTAATGCACGTAGGTGCTGCCCTTATTTCAGGGTCTAACTGTATAGAGTAATATGCTAAGGAGGTTTCTTTCCCTCCATGTGCTTGTGTGATCACTCTTTGGGCATTTCCCTGTGTTTCATGACAAAACAGATCAACCAACTTGTTAAAATTTGGCAAAGCCAGTGCTGACGCTCAGGTTACATCAGCTTTCAATTGGTTTGTTCCTACTCAGGGGAGTGTGCAAATGACTTGCTATCTTCCAGAAATGCCAATGCAGGAGCACGGATAATAGTTCATAAAGTCTTAAGTCTCTTTTCTAAAACACAATAGTCATACTCAGCGGAATCTAGATCACATAAACCTTTTCTAGTGTTTACTTATGTTTGCTGTGGACTCACACAACCCAAAACATATTGCATCCTTCTACTCATTGAGAGTTGGATAAATTCAATCTGGATTATCTAAAGGGTCTCTCTCTGTAGCTGGGAGGTGTGTTGGTTCTGTGAGAACAGTGTGTCCAAGATGTGCCTGCAAACAGGTTAAAAAGCTAGCAGAAATTTGCAGCTAGTGTAAAGAATCTCGGAGCATACCAATAAGCCATAATTAATTGAGCTATAGCAGTCCTTGTGTGTTAAACCACGACTGAGCTGTACCAAAACAGGCTACAAACCTTTTTTTTTTTCCCTTGGTGCAACAAGCTTACCATCATTACTGTGCCACAAACCTGTGTGGGCAGGTTCACATCATCCCTGCTTGCCAGCTGAAGAACTTCTGTGAAGAACAAACTTTTTGTGTAGAGATTAACATTTGTTCATTAGGGATTACAGTAACTGTCATTAATTTATATTTTCAATCCTTTTTCTGCTGCTGACTTCACTACTTTGTCAGCTCTGGTATTAAACAATTTGCCAATCAGTGTGTATCCACCCCCTATCACTGTGTTTCCCTCACTCTCCTGTAAACATTCAGGTAACCAGTGAACATTTTGTACAGTAAGTGGCTGCTCATTGAATACTTATTTACGTGTTTCTCTCTGTAGCTTAACCGTGACGCTATGCATTCCATGTCATGAAAAAATGCTTTCCTCAAAGGGGCAGTGGCTAATCTCACAAACAGGGGATGTCAGAGTGACGTGACCTGGGTGCATGCTCAAAATCTCCTCATCCCCTAGCACAGCCCCCTTGAATAACTCTGATGTCTCTTTCTGGATTTCTAATAATTCCATAACACACAGCCCTCTCAAAAGGTTCCAGACATTCAGCCATTTTAAAAGCAAAACTGTTTCACAAATCAGAGTACTCTCATTAGACACCTGCAAATCACTCAGCATTTTCTCAACAGAATATCCCAATTACCAAACATTCACACATATTTTCAGATTCTGTGTTTTTCCTATTGAAACTACAAATGTATTCGCTTCAAAAGTCTCGCTCACAAACGGGATTTTACCTTGTAACATTTCTTTATGTTCATAACAAATCCCCCTAATTTCTGAGAAGCATTTATCAGTGACATTTTCGCATAGATTAAAACTGCTTGTAATATCTACATGTAAAAACTCACTCCCACCTTACTCTTTCACAGAGATAATTATTTTTCTCTACATCAAAAACAGAAACGTCTTTTTGGACCCCGGCCAGCTGGAGGTCAGTGTTTTCTCTTGACACTATTTGAACATTATTTACAGTCTTGTCCATCCGTTGATTTGTGCATCTCTTCAAAAGCTTACAATTAAACAATACAGGCATTACATTTACAAATGTACAACTTAAAACAAAAGAAAAACAAAACAATACTCACTCCCAAACTTATAGAGGAATAAAAATTAAATGATATCTCCCAGCCTACCGTTGTGGAACTACAAGTCCCAGCATTAAACTAAATAATATGCTTCACTGTCTTGTTACCACTCTGGAAACATTTAAATTACTCTTGAATTATTGACACATACTGAAGAACCTTTTTATCAATTTTACATACATTGTCAGATAGCCAAAACCACAAACCCCCTTCCTTTTTTCACACACTGAAGTCTTTTACACAGAATAAGGGGGAGAGTCCATTCTCTCAGCTGCGCAGCATCACACATACACTACAATGTTTCTCCTATATACATACATTTACAGTGCACAAATTATATGACTTTGAATTTCAACATCAAAGTACCTGTTACAGGGAAAGTAATTTTGTTAGAAGTCTGCCTTATGCAAATGCTCAAGTTACTTAACAACCATTAAACTATTTTCCCTATACATGTGACTAGCAACTAACCCTTCAGTAAAACTTGTTTTTAACTCATTTTAATGACAGATTCACAACACAAATAATGCTAGTCACAATATTTACACCTTCTGTCTGGGTCCTTCATTTTGTAGCATTCCACATTTTACACATTTCTTTACTCTCCAATAATTCAATCCTGTCTTACATTTACATCTCCACATATATTTTGGTTTTCCAGATCTCTTAACTTCCCTGTGCCACCTCAAACAAACTCTTGGGGTTTGAGCTCAATACCCCTTTTGGTATTGTCACATTACCACTTGCAACACACTAGTTACTCCATCCACACATGTCAATTCCTTCTCTTACATCTGCCATTTCTGTACATTCATGTTCATAAATCAATTCCTCCATGGTTTACAGTTACATTTCACATTTTTCTCTTAAGTCATGTGTTGTATCTTAATTGGATCAAAACTACCATCTTTGGTCAAACCAAACTACTTAAACAATTCACCCATTCCTACACAAAATTCTTTGCCATGGATATATTCCATTATGTCCATAGGCGTTCCTGGAACATTAGATTCTTTACCATTGTCATTACCCATGATCAAAATACCTTATGATCTTGTCAAAATACCTTATGACTTTTAGTAATAACTATTGTTATTTCCCCTGGTCAAAATACCTTATGACCTAGTCAAAATTCCTTATATGACTTGAAAGAATCAAAGAATAAAATTCCTTATCAAAATGTGTATCTTATGGATTCCAATGCAATGACATTAAACTTTGACCAGCAAATTTTCAAAGAACAACAGATAATATGCAAAACATACCTTAGAGGAAAACTGTAATATTCGTTTTAGTTGATTTGTTTTTATGGTCAAGACACAGCGACACACAGAACAGGCTGAACTGTAAAAAGAGACAAAGGCAAAGCAAAAAATTACTGACCACATGGATTTATACATCTGTGTCCCTCTCTGATCCGACAATCGTTCCGTGGTTCACTGGGTTGCTGACCATCTTGCTGGGGCCTCCAAACAATGGCAAATCCTGTCAAGCCTGCGGTTGTACTTATGGTGCAATTTTCTAAGAAGTTTGAAGGTAACATGTTATTTGTAATAAGCTACTTCTACAAATGCCATCTTTACTTCTGCTTCTAACATCCTCTGCAAAACTTCTTACAATTTCTAAAATATATACTTATGTCACTGAGCATATTAAAATGTGAAGCATTCTTAAAGGTACATTTCATATAAAATACATTGTCAAGACCAACTATGAGCAAACAATATATTATGTTGAATGTTGGGGGGAATTAATGTCTTCGTAAATGAAGCAATTCTGTATGTTTTATAAATGATTTGTTTGTTATAATTAGAACCTGGTACTTTAAGTTATTTGGTTATATTTTATTCCCCTTTGATTTATTATATTTGACTATACTGTAAACACTTCTTTCTTTCTGTTTTTGGGAGGTACAGATTCACATTTTAAGCCAATATAGATTATTTAAATTAGCGCTTTTTAGGTTTTTATTTAATTCCTTACAAATTTGTATATGATCTTAACACTATCAATAACATAGTCTTATCTAGGTTTCCTGTGATACCCACTAGAAACAATGTATTTTCTAATAGTAGATCTTTGTTCTGCATTTTTTTTAGTATTTCTGTACATCCACAAAGCTGTATTTTTTTGCATTTCCATATAAATGGCAACACTATAACTGGACCAGAATGCTGCAGTAGTATGTTAAAAGGTATTGTGTACATATTCCTCAAACAATATGAATTCATCCCCGCTGGAATCCACCATCACACAAGTCTGTGTACTTTGATATAATTGCCAATAATGACCTTCCTCATGGAATTTGTAGTTCATTTTATGGCAGAGCTGTCTCGATTTTTGGGCAATTCTTTTAGAGCAGAGCAAATGTCAAAATGTTGTGCTAACTCATCTACATCTCCACTGGGTGTCTTGGGAAAGCTAAGTTTTTTTCCGAGAAGCAGGTGCCAGAGAAACTGAAGGAGGATACATCATTACAAGATGTTGATAGCTCTTGGATCTTGGTGAAGCGATTTAAGTCCTAGATCTACAATTACAAAATAGTTAGCAGATTTGCTTAGTTTTATTTCATCCTTCAATTTCTGTAGCTGCTTCTCAAAAGGTATAATTAAGGCAATCACTTGACTTAAGCTTACTGTGTCTGCACTCTCTTCACAGGTGACTACTTCGCTGGACTAAAGTACATTCCCCTTAAATTTTAGTCTTCTTGCAGCTGCTGCATTCTCCTACATGCTGTTGCAGAATCCCGAAAATGATCCTAAATTTTTCGGGACACAGACAATATCTTCTGCATGTCATTGTCATTTTTTAAAATGTTCTGTACCACAAAGTTGATTGTGTGAGCAAAACAGAAATTTCAATGGAATTCCCCCCCGCTGTAATGCTCTAACAATATTGGTGGCGTTATCAGAAATCACATATCCTCAGGAGAGTCCAAGCAGGATTAGCCATGTTGCAATGACATCCCTTACTTTTTGAAACAGATTGTCAGGTGTATGCCTCTTAATGAAGCCGCTGATACACAGAGTAGCCTACTTCTGAAAAATGTGATGTACTTGGGTACATGCTGCTGCTGTTTCTGCTGGTGAAGGCGAATCACCAACCCAGTGGGCTGTCAGTCATATAATCTTTAGTTTGCCCAGTTCCGCTTGTCCCCATATCTGTGGTTAAGTGTACAGTGGGTAGAATGGCATTTTGCAGCCAATAATTACATTTTTACGAACTTTCTGGTAGACGTGAGGAATAGCTTTTCTAGTAAAATGGTGTAGTGATAGAATTTGATAATAGGGACAGAAGACCTCAATTAACTGTCTAAAACCAGCAGCATTAATAGTGGACATTGTATGCAGATCTAATACTAGCATAGTCCCCATGGCGTATGTGATCCGCTTTGCGACTGGGTGACAGCTTTCTTACTTTCTTCCTGTAGCAAAAGATTGTTTAACAGTCAATTGTTGTAAACTACTAGTAGTATTCTTCTGGGTTGATCGACCTCCAGCAGCAGCAGCAGCAGCGGGACTAACGCTTAATAATTCTTTAGAGGAATCATGGTTAGTGGAGGAGTCATCTATCCTTAGCAACTTGGATGCAGGACTAACTCCCATCACTTGTGAGGATATTGATGATGAAGGTGTTGGGGGTGTAGATTGCAGGTGCTGGGATTTAGATGAGAGAAGGGAGGTAGATGATGCTGGACTGCTTGTTGTTATTTTTTTATCATAAGTTTTTAATTTTCCCAACAGCTTTCCATAAACTTGCTTCAAATGCCGTAACACGGATGAAGATCCTAGATGATTAAGGTCCCTACCTCTACTGAGTGTGGCTTTAAAATGTTACAAATGACTAGACAACTTTTTGTCAGGATTTGTGCAAAAATAATTCCACACATAAGAGGTGGATTTTTGGTCTTATGCCCAGGGATGACAATGGCCTTTTTCTTATCACTGTCAAGAACTGCTGCAATCTTTGTTTTAAAGTGTATGGAAATAATATTGTGACCTGTGAGGTGATCAATATTGAATGAAAATGACTTAAAATTAGTGTTAGTTAGTTTAATAATAATGTAGGATCAAAAAAAGAGCAAAATTATTTGATTTTAGCATATTTTAGCGATTTTTCAAAAAAAAAAAATACAGATCCAAAACCAAAACACACGAGGGTGGTTTTGCCAAAACCAAAACGCAAAGCTAATCCAGATCCAAAACCACTTCACGGGAGTCAGTGAGCATCTCTAATATATATATATATATATATATATATATATATATATATATATATATATATATATATAAAAACAACCATAGATCCTCTGCACTCACCATGTACAGACTGGGGTGCAAGAGGGGGTTGCCCACATTTTATAGACAAGAAAACAGGGATACTCTGCACGCTCCAAACACATGATTAATGCTGTACCGAGTACTGTTCTATATTAAAGACGGGGAATGTTAGTTCCACATATTGCACTATATGTTAAGCTGACCAACTGTTGCCAAAGTCTTCCCATTCTGGCCAGTCCTAACATGATCAAATGCTATTCTATTTTATCTGGGCTTAAGGCTTACCTGCACACAGCTTTAAAAGGCAAGACTTTCCCAAGCACTAGCAGCCAAGGGACACCTAGGACTCACCTGACACAAGTTGGAATTAATAAATGTAAAGAATGTAGAAAATGGGGTGCAAGAGTCATGGGACTTACATTGTATAAACAAAAACAGACATAGATCCTCTGCACTCACCATGTACAGACTGGGGTGCAAGAGGAGGTTGCCCACATTGCATAGACAAGAAAACAGGGATACTCTGCACTCTCCAAACACATGATTAATGCTATACCAAGTACTGTTCTATATTAAAAACAGGGAATGTTAGTTCCACATATTGCAATATATGTTAATATGGTGAGTGCAGAGGATCTATGTCTGTTTTTGTTTCTGGTAGTCATGGGCATGCTAGCTCTTGTAGCCACACAAGTGCTAGCATCTCCAAGCAATCAATGGCTGCTAGGGATTGCTGGAAATTGCAGTTCCAGAACATTGCTTAATGATTATAGGACATTACACTTTTACCCTGACACTCACCAACCCAGGGATACTAGAATATGCTATTCAGCACAGGGCTGTTTTGCCCTGTTGGCAACACACAGTTTCTGGGTACCTGATTCCCCAAGGGAATTCTGACTCGTGCTGTCCCAGCTTTCATATTTTGACATGGCACCCTATGTTGTGGGCCTCCTTGTTATAGTGTCACTATCCTGGCCTAAATAACATGGTTCTTGTCGCCTCTTTTGCCATGGAAACGTGTGCTGGTTGTTCACCTGCTTTAACAGTAACCAGGCCTGACTATGTCATTGGCACTGGTTATTCATTTGGGAATTGGGGAAGTGTATGTTGCCCATTTTATTTATTTTTGTGGAATTACATATAGTGTCAATGGGAATTCCAATGCTTCGACATCTGGTGGTAGAAAACAGTACTGCATATAAAAGGAAGAGTAACAGACACATTCATTTTTTAAGTGTAAAAATGAAATATATGTATGTGAACTATGTGTTTCAAAAATCATTTAATATATTTTAAAATTTGAAATGTACTATATCATATTAATTATTGTCTTGAATTATTGTATTCATCTCTTCCACACCCCAATATCCCTGTAAAGTTATTATTTAAAAATCAATCAAATAAAAATCATCTAGACATTTTAGGGCTCATGAAGAGGGATTGGGTTGGCTCATTAATCAATATGTATGCCAATGACATATTGCTCTTTCTGGCAGATGTATAGGACTTTTTTAAAAGCACGCTACAGGCAGTTGAGGGATTTGTGTGCTTCTCAGAACTTAAAACTAATTGGACCAAATCTAATATATTGCTAGTCCAGCATAGCCTGCACCAGCACCCTTTGTAGTCAACTGCTAGTCTCAAATACCTTGGTATATGGGTGACCAATACTATGTTATACTATAATCCTCTTACCATATACCCTCTGAGTTAATGGTTTTCCAACCTAATGTATGTCCAGCAGCATGTCCTGATAAATATATATAACTGGATATATTTTCACAAAATACAACAATACATGTCCACTCTGGTCCTGGTGGGGAAAAACATCGACACACAATGCAAGGGTTTCTGGAGGTCTAGCCCTCCCTAACCTGAAGTTATACTATCATGCTACACAAGTGACTCACCTGTGAATGTGGTTGGGGAAACTCTTTGGATAGGTATTGCAATACCTAGTTAAGAAGGTTGGGTCCAGTTATACTTAAATTATATTATAGTTTATATTTTCATTTAGGCTCTTGGGGTATATTGTGTCGTAGAGGAAGATATATTGACTTTCTCTCTTGAACATTTCTCAAATTATATTACCGCCATGGTATACCCAAATTAATTCTCTCAATACCATACAGTTTTAAACCTTCTGGGTCAGTATTATGCTTCTTTAAAAAATGTTTTGTTACGGAAATCAATTTTTAGTCACTCTCTGTCTTTAGCATTTCTAGTTTACCCTATCTGCTCAAGAATTATCTTCTTGAGATGTCTGGTGGTCATACCAACATATTTCTTGTTGCATAGACAGATTAGACAATACATTACACTGGTAGTATTACATGTAATATAGTCCGTCATCTTTTTCTTATGTCCATTTTGTCCACAAATTTAGTGTAAGTAGTGATATATCTGCAACATTTGCATCTGCCACATTTATAAGATCCTTGTTTTTTTATACGGAATTCTTAGTCTGGATGGACCATGGGCTAGAATGTCTCTTAGATTTTTTGTTCTCTTACAGCTCACCAGAATTGTTACCTGGGCTTCTTTGAGATCTATATCTGCTTGTAGGACATGGAAACAATGTTGTAAGATGTTTAGAATTTTGTCCCATTGCCTACAATAGGTAGCAATAAATCTGATTTTTTTTTTTCTCATTTTTCATTTTTTTAGATGTATGTAAGAGGGTGTTTCTGTCCTTAAATGTGGCTGTTTTATTGGCTTGGCTTTTTGGATTTTACAGTTATTGTAGCCTCTTTCTTTTAAATGTTGAGACAGTTCCATAGCTCTTGTTTCAAAATCCTTATCGCCAGAGCAGTTTCTACATGTCTGTAAAAATTCATCTTTTGGTAAGGCCTTTTCTAGTGGATGTCAAGTAGAAACTGCTACCAAGGGTTAGACTGTTAGTTGCAGTTTATTTTTGGTACAAGTCTGTACTTTTAATTGGGAAGTCCAAAAAATGGTTTTGTTTGTTACTGTGTTCATATGTTAATCTCAGATTGAAAGAATTTTTATTTAACTATGTCATAAATCTTCCAAGAGGCGAATAGGTCCATACCATAGGAAAATAATATAATTTATGAATCTGATCCAAAATGATTTATGTACAGTAAATTTTGCACTTATGTCATTAAATACCCATTCATTCTTCTACCATCACAGGTACAGGATTGCAAATTTGGGGGCACACTTTGTCCTCATTGCAGTCCCTCTTACCTGGATGTAAAATCAATCATGAAAGATAAAGTATTTTTCAATATGAAGCTATATAGTTCTATAATGAAATTGCTGAGATCTCTGTGATGATTTACCTCTAGAAAATACTTTACTGCCCTATTCCTACATCATGCTAGATACTGGTATAGAGTGACTCAATGTCACTCCTAAACAGTACGGTATCTGTATTGACTGAGATACCTTCCAATTTTTTCAGGGCATCTGCAGTATCCTCTATATAGGAAGAAAGTATAGTCACATAATTTCTCAAGTATTTATCCACAAAAATGCTTGCCTTTTCTACGAGATTGATTATACTGGATAGGATTGGTCTTCCAGGTGGATTATTGCTGTTCTTATGTACGTTGAATAGCAAATGAAAACTCAAAATCATTGGATTCTCCACCCAGAGAAATTCCTTCTCCATTATAATTATGGTACTTATTTGGTAGGCTACTTCTATCAATCTTTGGTATAGTGTGAGGAGATTACTGGTTGAATTGAAAATAGGCTTTTTATAGCATTTATCATCTTCAAGTTGTCTCTTTGATTCATTCAGATACATTGTTTTATCCCATAGTACCATGTTTCCTCCTTTATCATATTGTTTGACTAGGACATCATCCCACTTTTTAATTTACTCTAAAGCTATTCTTTTATATATATATTCTGCATTGGTTAGGTTGTTGATTTTGTGTGTAGTGGCAGGTACATGTTTAACCAGCTCATCCAAGTCCTTGGAGACTACGTCCACAAATACCTGAATCTGTACACTCAAAGTCATATCGGGGGAAAAAAATGATTTTATTCTTACATAGTAGCCTTTGAAGAGATTGGTTTTGTGAGGTCCTTCAATTATTATTTCTTTTTTCTAATTCTAAAAGTTCTTCTAGAGCTTGTAGCTCCTCAGCAGTTTCAAATATTTTTTAGTTTGAAATTATAGGTTAAGTGTTAGAGGTGTTTATTGATCCACTTTTCACCATCTTTTTTTTATTCAAAAATAATTTGTGAAGTAAACGTTTCCTGGCATGTAGTTGAAGAGCCCTTTCCATTTGAATCTTTCAAAATTATTTGTGAAAAGGAAAGGCCTCGGCTAAGAACTTTCATATATAAATCAGACAATTTTTTATCAGTCAAATTGATAGATTTCAATTGCTTTTCTGAAGTATTAATGTCTGTAAGTTCCCTTTTTGTGGAGGATTGTCCTTCCAATTTCTTCTGTTCCTTGAGAACTCCCTTTTCCCCTTCACATTTCTTCTTCCTCTTCGTTGTTCTTGAGGTGAGATTTTGTTCATAAAAACACCATCTGTTCCTGTCTGATTACTGATTTCCAATTTATTTCTCAGACTTGATCTTTTTTTGGGTTCCTCACTTTCTCAGGACTCAATGTCTGAGGTTGTGTAAGTTTTCTTCTTGGATTAACATGAGTCCACTTGAAGACTCAATTTAATTGATAATTCAATTTGTCCCTTTCATATTTATGTCTTTTACATTCCATAGTGGTTTTGTTCTGCCTGATCTTTTCTTTTTCTTTAAATTCATTTAGTTGTTCACTGAGGCATGTTCTTAGAGAATTAGAGTATCATATTTGACTAATATATTGATTGGTTTTAAGGAATATTTAGTTAGAACTTTTTCCCAGTCAGATTTTTATTCTGAGGATACCAGTTAATACGACGGATACACCTTTGGTCTTAAACCTCTGTTGATCATATTTTGTTGTAAAAAGTTTTATATTCTTGTTTGGTAAGAGAGCTGGACTCTGATGGCTTTTAGATAATATTAATGAAATGGGAGAGTGACACTGGCACACATTTAGAAGGGAAAAGGTCCTATGTCCTGATGCACGATTGGGAGGCCACATTATGCATGAAGTACAAGCAGGACAACTCTATATCCTTCATGGAGCATATCTCATCCCCCCTTAGATTTACATTTAGAAGGGTCACTGGGCCAACCTGTCGCAAATGTGGGTGGGGCTCGGATCATTATAGCATCTATTTGGGAATGTATAAAGTTTCTGGCTCACCATAGCAGACTGCATACAGAGGATTTGAGTCCCTGCTCCCTTGCTTGCTTCAAGGGTATGCATATTTGGGTTTTCCATGAATAAATCTATTGGTCAGTCAGAGCCAATAGGAGATGCATTTATTCTCATTGTCAAAGTTATCATAACAAGATCTTGCCTGCAATGAAAGCCCCTAATTTACATCAATGGGTGGCTTTGGTTAAAGAGACTATTGGGCATGAGTGGGTGAACACAGGGAAATTCCATTTTAAGGGTGTATTAACTTTTACATAAGGTAATTGATGTCGATTTAGAATAGGCAAATAGATATAAAAATGCAGTAAATTTATGAGAGTTGTATTATATTCCAAATATACATTGATATCACTGTCTTGGAAATAAAAGTCTGCATGATAATGGATCTTTTTCTTGCCAAATCACTTGGAGGTGAGAAAGGCCAGCCCTCAAAATTAATTGAAGTGAACTGCCATATTTTCATTGTTGCCTTATTCAGTAGCAAACCAAGTCTGCAGCAGTGACTCTATTGCAATACTATAAGCAGATTCATGTTCCTGTATGCATATGTACAATACCTTGTCAAAATCATAAAATTTTGTCACATTACATCATGGAAATTGAAATAAATTAAATCAAACTTTTTCCAGCTGTAATTACAATTTATAACCCTCAACTTCAAAGTGAAAATAACAGTTACAAAAAATCTTAACAATTTAATTACTAAAATACCTGGTTTGGATAAATGAACATATCCTTAAAGTAACCATTGTAAACCTGCTCAGGTACAACTAATGACCTTCCAGATCACACAACAGGCTAAATGGCCACCACCTGACATCAATTGTAGCGGTTTTGATTTCTTCAGAATCAACCAGCTGTTCCTTGAGTATTCCACTACTAACAGTGTATGGTATGGCAAATAATTTACCATGGTTGGAAAGGTGTTTTGAAAAGGACTCCAGGATACTGTTGATGAAGGGCACAAGTTGGGAGTAGCATGCAAAAAGATTTCAAAGGCTTTTACTCTCCCTCTTAGTACGATTCAAAGCATTATTAAAAAGTGGAAAGCGTATGGCACCACCAACACCTTGCCTAGAACATGCTGTCCCTCCCAACTGGATGACAGAGCCAGGAGGATATTGATCAGAGGAGCTACCAAGAGGCCAATGGCAACTTTGAAGGACTTACAAGTCTTTATGGCTGAGATTGGTCAGTCTGTGAATGTGACAGCTGTCTCACAAGCTTTATGTAAAGCTGTATGGTAGGTTGGGAAGAAAGAAGCCTCTTCTGAAAAAGTGCCAGACTCAGTCTCATTTACGCTTTGCAAAAAATACTTGGAAGATTCTGGTGCCATGTGGCAAAAGGCTGTATGGTCAGATGAGACAAATATAGAACTTTTTGGACTGAACTCCAAGCACCAAATTTGGCACAAACCAAACACAGCACACCACCCAAAAATACCTACTGTGAAACATGGTGGTGGCAACATTATATTGTGGGAGTGTTTCTCTTCAGTAGTGACTGGGCAATCGGTCAGTATTGAAGATAAGCTGGATGCTGCCAAGTACACCCAAATCCTTGAGCAAAACCTGTGGCCCTCTTCCAGACAGCTGAAGATGGACAAGTGGTTCATCACGATAACGACCCTAAAGATACTGCCAAGAAAACAATGCAGTGACTTAAGGATAGGAAGGTGAAGGTCACTGACTAGCCAAGTCAGAGCCTTAAATTCAATAGAAAATGTGTGGATGGACTTGAAGAGAGCAGTCCATCACAACTCACCACAAAATTTGACTACATTTGAACAATTCTGAAAGGAAGTATTAAAGTTATTTTGTCATTTACCAATAATCATTGTCTATGCGATTTATGTGGTTCCAACTCACAAAGCGATTTATTAGCAAAAGCAAAAGAATAACAATTAAATAATTATAGCTGATACATAAGCTGCACCCTGCTGTGCACTACTGGATCCAGCTTAGTCATTCAGCCCTGAAGTCTGTGGTCAAAGAGACTGTAAGCTGATTCGAGAAAGCACTATATATACATGCACTATATATACATTTGGTGTTACAGTAAATACAATACAGATGACTTGGCATGTTTTCATAGGTTCAGGCTCCAGGACAGTTCAGTATACTGTAGTTCATAGGTCAGTTCAAACGACATACTCCAAAAGTGGTGGTCAGCTCTCCAATCAGATGCATACCAATCTTCCCGCCGAGAGCTAGTTCAAACTGGTCTATTTACATTATACACACAAAACCATTCTGATCACTTATTCCCTATATTCCATAACTAGCGAAGTGCAATCTCATAGCTGATGGAACCGGATCACTAAGGATCAATAGGAGATTAGAATGATACCAAACATATGTTTCCTGTAACCTGAATCTTAGATCTCAATAAAGTGCTTCTTACCATTATTATATATAACTATATATTCAATAACATCTGCTCATAAACGCCTGTGGGTTGGAACTATTATAAAAATGAACTATGTACAAGTGAATGTGTAAGTGTATGCATGCGTTTTTTATCGTGTGATTGCGCCACAACACATGGCGTACTGATCGCAATCGCACGGTAAACCAATATTAATCAATATAGTTTATTTCATACAATTGTTTGACTTTGACAGAAGAATGGGCAAATATTCCCCAATCTACGTGCACAAAGCCAAAGCTAGTATAGACATATCAATACAGACTGGTGGCTATAGTTACAACAAAAGGTGGCTCTATGAAGTATTAATTCAGGGGACTGATCAGTTTTCCAACCCTCTTATTCTAGTTTTTCATGTTTTATTAATTTTCAGGACTGTTGCCTTTTTTTCCCACTAGTTGAATCTTGTAAGGTGAAATGTCTAATTAAAGCTGGAAAAAGTTTGATTTAATTTATTTCAATTTCCAATGTGTAATGTGACAAAAGGGAATGATTTTGACAGGGTATGATGATTTTCTATAATCACTGTATACTCATTCATTTGTAATAAATTTTATTGTCTTCTCTGTCTTGGAATGTGTATCTTTGAATCATTTCTTGGACATCATGTGGATCCTGATAACTTGTGGCATTATAATAATAGGTACTTTGCATAGTTACTTTTGCATAGTTTTTTTTTCTTTTGTACTTGTGTTGCTCTTTTGTTATTTGTATCACTACAAAAATTAATAAAAACAAATGTAACATAAAAATTAAAAGCAGAAACGATTAATGTTTATATATGTCCACTTTTTTGTTTTTGACATTTGTGTCAGAGAATAAATGATCTCCACTGTATAGGAGCTCAGGAATTTAATGACATGCACCATATTTTGTTAAATTAAATTTTAGAGTTAATAAATATAATTGTTGATATTCAAAGCTAGATCCACATCCCAGCACAGTGTTCCCCATCCTTGTCTTAAGCTGGGTACATACTAATGCAATTATTGTGAAGATTACACAATAAATGACCATTTGGTCAGATATTGCAAGAGTGTGTACGTTCCCACGACTTTTTTTTATTTTTTTTGTACCAAAGCATATCGCATCTGTTGATTTGGTTTTATAAACTTTCTAAAAATGAAACAAATGTGGAAGTGTGTATGCACTTATGACCAGCAGGGTAGGCAGATAACTGTAGAGTGTACAGAGTCACGATAATTTCAGCAGATGATTGTGCGATATGAAGATCACAGATCTGAAGGTAAAATGTGTAGGTGTGTACACATAAATCTGCATACTCATCGGGAATTTCAGTCGTTGGTAAAATCGGTACAAAAATTTAATGTGAAGTAGATTGCATTAGTGTGTACCCAGCTTTATAATACATTTTTATAACATACCCAAATTGTGCTAAATCAGACTGGTATAATTACAGAAACATATGAAAAAAAGATGATTATGTATTTTAATTTCCAAATAAAGTGTATTTCACATGCCTTCCCACTACATATTTATTACATTTTTACATTCTCCAAGGTGATTTCTCTTGTCCCCTAAAGTATTGTGGCACATTCAGCTGAGCACTGTGACCCAGAGCCATAGCATATTAAGTCTGTGCACTTATTGTACACCTTTTTGTGATTACTATTTATAACACAGTGATCTGTAAGCCAATGTTTAATAAGCTCAGTCAAAACAGTATTTTTCATTACAGTCGCACAAAAATAGCTGTTATACTTAATTGTAATTCCAACAGACCTATCTTTACTATAAAAAAGGAAAAGTAATTTCCTAACGTAACATGTTTAGTTGTAGGTATGCTCTCAAATGTGGCAGTTCTGTTTTACATAGTTAACCATCAGGCAAATAGTAATTTGCATGTCTACACCCACATTTCCTTGAGTTAGAATTACACTTTTTAATTCTCTGGCTTTACGGTTAATGCAGGTCGCTATAAATTACTATAAGTATATATTTTTGAAAACTGTTTCTCTGGGGGTTGTGCCAAACAATGTGGGGTTACCCATACCAACCAATTAGATCCTAATTGCAATTTTCTAGTACAGTTTACATCACAATGAAACCAGGAGCATAGGCAGCACTTATGAAAAGATTGTCACACAAAAGTGGTACAGTAATAATTAGCAAAAATCTATATTGCCAATTACAAAACCTATATTACTACTAATGTACTAATCATGGCATTTTTACAGAAAAAACATATTACACAATGCATAAGGAAAAATTAAGTTATATAATACAGATAAGAAACACATGTTTAATAAGTTTCCATGACCTTCTTATTTCATAGCAACAGGATAAAGTCCAAAAATAAGGTCCAAGGATATGTCAACTTAAAGAAGATTAATGAAAAAATAAAAAGGCCTAGCAAGACAGCTTTGATGCAAGTCCAGAGAGGGTCTGCTTTTGGAATGATAACTAGTATTTTTGGCAATAATCGTATCATTTGTCTATAAAAGACGTGAAACTAAAAATACGTGTTCAATTGGCATTGTAACCCTGGACGTATCTGCTCCACTTAGTATGGCTGCATATTATTATTATTATTACTATTCTAATAATAAAAGAAATATATATTGGAAACCTGCTCATCATCTAATTATTACTTAAAGAGAATATTATAGAAATTCTTACTCAGCTTGGGGACTACGCTGTACAGGCTTCACACATAACTTGCTGTCTTCAACACTGCCTCAACAAGGGGGAATAAGGATGGTGTACCCTCTGCACTTAGTGAGTATCAGACATGTTTTATATGATTCTGTGTTTGAGTTAGTGAGTAAAGAAAGCTGTGGTGATTGCTGAAGTTGAAAACTTGGAAACGTTGCTGTTAATGTCTTTTGCAGGAATTATTGCTGTTGTTAAATGTGCTTTTGCAGAATAGACTGATCACCTATATCTGGCAGAAGGCATTTTAGTGTCACTTTGTGTACTACTCCATGTACCTATTTGCAAAGTTAATAAGTGAGTAGAGGTGCCTGTTCTTGTGACAGACATGAATCTTAAGACTGATAAAGATCATAATCAGGATAGAAGCTTTTGTTGCTAAGGAGAAAAGGGCAGATTGCGCCCAGACAAAGTGTGCATATAGAATTATGGAGAATCTCAATCTTGATTACATGAGGTACTGAGATAAGTGGTGCAAGATGACTAAAGGTCATAAAATGTGTTTTCAGAGACTGGAACTTTTTATGTTGAATCCCTAGATAGATAAAATTGTTTCTTTTATAGGAGCAAAATGAAGAATAATGCAGTTAAAATGTTTGGATAATTGGTATGAGCAGTCTAAATTGTAAAACATTCAGAAAGTAGAAGAAAAAGAGCAGTCTGACATGCTTGTAAAGATGCAGCCTTTGCACTCTCACATTTCAGCCCCTCCCACCTACTGTCCGTTGTACCCTGAAAATATTACTAGTATTTCAGATGAAAAGTGGCATGAGGAGCTGGAATTGGCTGGCATGGCTGCTACTTTAGCCAGAGGGGCAAGACAAAGACAACCAGAATCTGCAGTACAAGCATAGGCTTCTGCTCCTGATATATCTATACCAGCAGAAAAGCCAAAATTAGAAACTGCAGATGCTATGGCAGAATTAGGATTAAAAGAGGGAGATATAGAAGGAGTGCAAGCTATTGCGGTAAAATAAAGAGCTAGTACATTATGGGAGAAAGAGAGTGAGTACAGCAAGTGAAAGAGAGTAAGAAAGGAAAAAGGCAGTCCGACATCCAGTTCTCAGTAGAACTGCAATCAAAAGAAGGGCACACAAATTCCATCCAGTTCTCGTGTTTTCTCATGTTTACAGTCCCAAGGGATGGAACACAAGAACACCCAGATAGGGACTTTCCTCTCTGGTCAAACCAGGCTTTTTTAACCCAATTGCAAGGTGTGCAATTAGGATACTATATAGATAAAGTAATGTAATGGTTTGTTTCTAGGTAACACACAAACATTTGTTAGCTTGATTTTTACTCTGTCATTCAAATGTGATCTGCTACATGCTGTACCACAATGATAAATCTGTCCTCCTATTTTAGATGCATCTCACCCTCCACTGCAACTTTGTTAGGCCAAGGTGCATTTTGAATTTATTACAACGTTTTACTTTCAAAATGGAAGATGCCCAGCAGGTCACATTCACATTATTATGTGCATCCATATGAATGGCCTAAGACTCAGAGGGGGGTGGCTTCATTTTTAGGCCTCTTTCTTGGCCAGAAATGAAACATTGTCTGTAATTCTTGCTTTTTCTCCATCTACGGCTTTTATGTGTTATGTTATGTACTCAGCTTAACAAATCATCAATGCAGACTACAGTGGGTCAGCACGGTGGTTTAGTCGCTCACACTACTGCATACTGCATTGGGGTCATGAGTTCCATTCAAAACCATTCCCTTATATGTGTGGACTTTGTATGTTCTCTTCCATGTTTGGGTGGGTATACATTTTAAGTTTTTTTAGAACTAAGGAAGATGGATCTTTATTAATGGAAATATTAATCTGATATCCATTTATTCTCTCTTTTTTCCAAATTTTCACGGATTATAACATGTGGCGAGCTCTATGAAAGACAAAATTATATCTTTCCATGTGACATTTGCCTTTTGATATCACCTGCAAAGAAGATTGCATAGACTGGACCTATGAGAAGCGTTCTGATTTGTGTGAACATTGATGGACTTTTTCTCCTTTCTATTCTATGGTGAACTTGTTATATGCGCCTTTATACCTTTGTTGTATTATTTTAAGTAGATGTATGCTATGTTTTTGTCAAATTTTAATCTGAACTCATATTTAGCATTTACATACCCCTTCAATGCCATATGGTTTTATGAAGGTGTTAATTTGGTTTGTCATTTGGCATATACCTTGCTTAATGATTCAGGCCCCAAGGGCACCTTATGTTTCTGATATTACTACAAATGGACTCCCTTTTGGAGGGGTGGAGGTGTTGTTGTGAAATGCAATTAGCATCTGCCAACCTTACCTTGTTTTCTTCATCTCCTGATTGTCTGTCTTATCTGTGTGGAGTTAGTGTTCTACCCATTTTTTTATTTACATTTTCTTCCAACTCCATTTGACTTCAACAATCCAAGTATGTGTGTATTGTTAGTCTTTAAGCTCTAATGGACCAGGTATTGTGTTCTCTGTACAGCACCTCAGAGTTGCTAGTACCATAATAAATAATTAAAATGATGAAAGAAATTAATATGCAGTGCAAAGGGACCAATGTTAATTAATTATTAAGGTATGTTTTAAATGTCCAGCCATTATTGGCAGAAATAACCTCTACACATTTCTGGAAATTAAATTAAAAAAAGACACACACAACTATTTATTTTATTTTTTTATAAACAATTTATAAAAACGTAAATATAAAACAATAAACTTTTTTTTTAAATAAAATCTAATAATTGGTTTGTCAAAGCACCATTTTTTTAAAATTAATTTAAAATATATTTACGCTGAGATTTTATGATGTCATGGTAGATTTCTGGTTTGGTTTACGGGGAGTCAACCCCAGCCGGGGCATCTTCTTAAGCTGTTTAAAACCAAAAAAAAAGATTAGATCATTGTTCAGACATATATTACTAACTATATTAAGTGTGTACTTTGTTTTAAACATTTGACGGGATCAGCAGATGCATGAAGTGTTAACCTTTTCCAACAATGAAAAGTTAGGTAATGGTATGCTAAACATAGAACAAAGCATAGGATTAATACTTTGGGATGGCATGTATTCATATATACACATTTGTGTGGTGGCCGGGGGTGGTGGGTTTTACTGGAATCTCCAAAAAATAATATTATGGCCATAATGTTTGAAACCTGTGGTATGCTTAACTCGGTTAGCAGGTAGAATTCCTCATACAGAGCATTGAATTTGTACTAAATCATAATTATTTTTGGTCCGGGGGAAATTACTATAAACAGGCATTCGGGACTGCCATGGGCGCGAACTTCACGCCCAGTTACGTGAACCTGTTTATGGCCCACTGGGAGAACACAACTGTATGGGACCAAAACCCATTTTCCAACCATGTCATTAAATGGTATTGATACATTGATGACGTTTTCTGCATTTGGGCAGGAAACCAGGAACAACTATCACTCTTCATCTAATACATTAACAACAACAACCTCAATATCCAATTCACTATTGAGATTAGTGATCAGAGGGTGGTATTTTTGGATATGGAAATTTTTCTAGCTATTGGACATCTTACAACTAAGTCTCATTTCAAATGGGTAGATTGCAATTCTTTCTTACCCACTTCCAGTAGTCACCATAAGAACTGGCTCAACAATATCCCGAAGGGCCAGTTAACACGTCTCAGACGTAACTGCTCAGAGCTTATCTACTATGACGAACAAGCCAGCTTTCTTACAAATAGGTTTGTGGAAAAACACAGAGTAAAAACATTAAAAGCGCCTATATAGAACTTAGAAAAATGGATAGAGATCTCCTTCTAAAGAACAAACAACTTCAGAATAAAGATCCTTATCAAAACTCAATAGTTTTCCCCCTTTATTTCAACAATCAATAGGGATCACAAGAAAATTGAACAAATCATTAGGAAACACTGGCACATTCTATTGGGTGACAGTGACCTTAACAAAATTCTCCCACCGCAGCCGAAATTTGTCTATAAAAGAGCACCAAACATGCAGAACAGTTTGGTCCATAGCACTATTTCTCCGGACAAAAAGAATAATCAGACAACTATATGGCTTAACGATAAAACACCAGGGTTCTACTACTGCAATAGATGTCAAGCCTGTAAAACAAGTGCAACTAGAAACACAAAACTCACCACCATTTTAAAGTCAAACACCCCTGGTGAAACATTTAAAATCAAAGACAAAATTACTTGTGATACAATTGGTGTCATATACCTTCTTCAATACCCGTGTGGCTACCAATATGTGGGAAGAATCATCAGGAAACTCTCCACTAGAATCTGTGAACACTTGAGGAATATCAATAAACAAATCACAACTCATAGTGTCCCTGTACATTTTCTTACACACCATGAAAATTATCCCTCTCAGTTGCAATTTTTATTTAGGAATCTATAAGGTAGACAAACAATGGAGGGGGGGAGACTATATCAAATACATATCACAAATTGAGACCAAATGAATTTACAATCTTAAGACCTTATCACCATATGGCCTTAATATCGAATTTGATATTAACTGTTTTCTCTAAAGTCAACAATCTGTTTATCACACCACTAGTAACAGGCATATCCATTTGATGAATCTTATTTATATTGATTGTTATCCTGTTTGAATATAGAACCATCTGTTACCCTTTATATATTGCATTTAATCATTTGATACCCTCATATCTATTGAGACGATTAAACTAGCTACAATACTGAAAGTTTATTGCTAACAATAATGCCCGTATTTAACCCTGCCTATAGTTTTAATGAGTTTAGGAATTCTTCTACTAATTTAATGGCTATTATTAGTAGCCTAGAATCCTCTAGTGATTTATTCTTTCCTTATCTATTTTGCAATAGTGGAATTAACATACAATAGTTTTATACATGAGACTCCCTATTGTACCAAACTATGTGATTCATTTCCCCTTTTTTATACAAAAAATAGGGTAAATGAAATGTATTCCAGTTCAATAAATATATGGAATTTAATGAAAGCCACTATAGTAAAACATAGAGACCGCCTATCAAGGTCCCTCTGGGTGCCAATCCACTTGATTAAACAATCAGGGTATGGTATCAACCATTCCCTGATAAAGCCCATGCAGACGAAACGCATAGGAATGGGACTGATTACCAATACCTATACCAACCTTTCACTACCGACAGCTCATGAGCTTTTCATTCACCACTGTTCATTTCATTTGGAACGCTGACACATGCGCGGTCCATCCAGCGGCATCGCGCGCATATCTGTAAGGACCCAAGTACGGCCGTACAGGGCCTCACTGGCAGATCGATCTCTGGGGCAACTACTTAAAATAAGAGCGGGACGGAAACCATCAGACTGGGACACTCCGGGCAAACATCGAGCTATAAGGTTATTCTCGATAATAGCCCAGGACAGACTTTTTTTTTCATAAAATAGTATCGGACTTTAACAGACAAGAGGGTAAGATCCTCTAGCAAGGCAGCTACTACTGCTCCATACTGATTACTCCATTTAGGATACCAATCCATAAACTGCTGAGGATATTGGACATTAAGTAGTTATTTTGGACAAACTTGCTTTCCCTAAGAGGTAACAGCGTTTTCTTAAACCAGCACACAAACAACTGCTTTGTCACCTATATCAGAGTTCACAGCTGGTCTAATCAGGATCTATAAATATTACAAGTGACATATTTGCATTCCTTTCAGTTGCTTTCAAAAGTTTGGAGTGGCATTTTTTTTTTTATTGTTTTTCATTTTATTTTTTCCTAGATTTAATCCAGTGCACTGGCAGTCATTGTTTTAAACATCAATAAATACCAAGTGTATTACTCAATGTTATTACAACTGTTTGGTATGTGGCATTAGCTAGGAATTTTACATTTCAAATATGAATACCCATTCATATTTGGGGTAGACCACCTCGTTTGCAAAAACTAAACTGTTAAACTATTCTTACAAATAAAGGAAATATTACAGTATCACAATATTTTGTTTGATGAATAGAGAACTCACATCTTATGATCTCCTCTCTCAGTTCAGCTAAAAGCTGGGGTTGGCGCCGGAGATAGTCGCTCCACCTACGTTGTAGCTGGACAACCGAGCGCCGGCGGTTAAAACGCATCCAGATGTAATGACGCACCCTCCGATAGGCATGTAGTTTGAGATAAATGCTCATGTACTGCCCCGAGGGCAAGCTATCCATACCCTCAGTCAGTACTCTGAGCTCCGTCTTGAAAAAATGGCCACCTTCATCTTTGACACTCGTAAAACAAGTACTCTGCTCTGTGATTGGTTCTCTGAGCACATATGGGCGAGCTCACGTCATCTGCGGTTCTTTGCTACACCTGTGTGTAAAATGTCTGGGCCAATGGAAATTGTATGCCGCTATTCGCAATTACAGGCACTAGATTTATATAGATTTCTAAGTGTACTGGTTTTTACATGGAAAATTTTCAAGAATTATATTAATAGATATTAGATTGAAAAGCTTCACAACAGGGTTACAAAAAGGGTTACAATTTATAATACAAACAACACACACATTAAAATGCACATTACATATGAAAATAGAGATGCACTGTTATTGTGTAACATACAATATCTTACAAACATTTAAAGTGTCTATAAAAGAGTAAACTGATATATAACTCTCAATACAAATAAAAGACCACTATACAAATCCACAGCAGAAAAACACACTATAGAGTCCTAACCAACTTCAAGTGTGCATGAAGCAGTCTTTCATAGTGGATTGTAATGAGACAAGTATATGCAGGTGTATAGGCCCACTGAGGTGTCAGATGACGAGATCTGATGCTGGGTCTATTCAACGCTGGTTACGAAAATCTGTTGTTTCCTTTTATACTAATTAAAACATGTCAGTGTTTATTTCTGATTACAAATGAATCTGATATGCATTAGCATAGACATTCTTATTTTAATTTTTATAAAACAAAACATGATCCTTTATTTCTGTTACTAAGAAGGTGTGTGCAATTGTTAATTTAATTATGGTCATTAACACTTTAGGATGCTACTAGTGCCTGTGTTGTGGTGTATGTTTGTTTCAATCTGAAGTATGCGTTACTAGTTAGAGAAATGAGCTGGTAATAGCAGGGTCATGAGTCCGAATCCAGAATCATGCCTGTATCTGTGTGGACTTTGTATATCCCCATGTTTCTGTGGATTTACTCCAATGTATCACTTTTAGAATATTATTTTAGTATATGGTTTTAGAGTATCATACATATTTATGATTGAGAATTATTAGCGATTACATCCGCATCACGTTTATTTACATTTTTAAGATTCCTATGTCACATTTTTCGTGATGGAGAACAAGAGAATGTGTGTGTAATTATTTATTGTTTATCCTTAAACCTTCATATTGGCAGTAATGCATGTGTTGTTTTTGGAATTTCCATATCCAAATCTTTAAACTGTGCATGTACCAAGGATTTAGGGCTCCAATATTTCTTTGTAGAATTTATAATAATATTATAATTGATTGATTGTTACATTAATTGGCATTATTAAAGTAAAACTGTTTGATATGAGACAAGTTGAAGCTCTGCTATTCCTTCTACTCTATTTCATGCACATACTGTTTCAACTTGCACATTGGCGTAGTGGTTAGACAATCCCCTTTTCATCAGTGGGTTCATGAGCTTGATTCCTGCTACATTTTGTGGAATATGGCTACATAGCATGTTGAAATTTGTGTACAGCTACTGCTAGAGAAGCAGCTGTTCCCAAAAACTGGATTGCAAAGACACAGGAAATATCCACAAATGAAAGCTAAAAAAACCTAAGTGTCCGGAAAAAAAAGACAATCAAATGTCCAATTATTATAATTATTATTATTATTATTATTATTATTATTATTATTATTATTATTATTCATGACTGAATTTCCATATCCAAGTATTTAAACTGTGCATGTACCAAGGATTTATGTCTATAATATTTCAAAGTATAATTATTGATGCTAATAAAAATTAAAAAAGGAGAAAAGCTTGTTATAAGAGAAGTTATAAGAGAAACTTATGTCATTGCAGATAATAACAATAGAAAGGGAAATGCATAAGATTGGCAGTAAAAGGCAAGTTAAGCAAACTCCACAATATGTTTTAAATCATGAGTTTACAAATGTAAAGTCTGGTCAATGTTTTGCTAGTGGTATGCCAGGGCATTTTCAGAGGGAAGGTCCCCATTCAGCATGGATAGGTTCATCCTCCTTTATGTTAAACCCAAACACACAAGCCTTTTCTACTTCAAAACGAACAAAGGACTGGACCTCGCCCATAGGATAAAGGTCATACCTGTGTACTTGCATCACAAATACAACCCCTTCCATAACCAACAGTCATGATGCAAGTGGGTGATGAAAAACATTCCTTTCTAATTGACACAGGGGAAGCCAGATCTGTCTTAAAAGGATAGGGATAATATTTCTAAAACTACAGAGGGGGGAATTCAATTCTCAGCGGTAATTTTTTTAAATAAATGGTAAGTGATTTTGACATGGTTTTCACTCATTCTGGAGTGCGTTAATTTTACCCCTTATTCAAATCTATTTTTAACGCACCGTTTTGTTAGCAAAAACAGTCCCATCGCAGACAAGTAGATGATCCATGATCCATTCAATGATCCATTGAAAGTATAGTTAGGGAGGGAGGGTGAAGCATTAAAAGCTATTCAATTATTTTTTAACGCAGCGCGGTAAACTGTCAAATCGCCAGCTTTATCTCGCACCTCTCATGGCTGTATAAAAAAATTATTGAAATCATGTAATCATGTAAAAAAAAAAGAAAAATTATGTTTCTCAGTAAAATGCATAACATGGAAAAGGTGATTTTTTTTTTTTCTTTTCAAAAGGCATGTAAATTTTTTTTTGAATTAATAAACACAATAATCACTAATTAATATATGTATGTGTGTACTAATATGTATGTACTAATGTGTTTGTGATGGTATAGATAATTGAATGGTAAAAAAGTATAGTATATAGTACTGTATGTAGATAATTTAAAATAGAAGGTTGTGTATTATAGATGACTGTGTTAAACACTCCCCTAAAAAATTTGCAAGCACCAAATATTAACGCGCGGGAGCCCTCAGTCCAATTTCTACAGCACATGATTTTATTTTGTCAGCTGTAACTCCACCAAACTTGTTAGGAACAAATCTGCTATGGAAGTTAAATTGAAAAATTTTCTGTACTCCAGACGGAGTATTTTTACACGTTCCAGAACCTTAACAAGGTGAAGTGCAGGCTCACTTAGACACAGTTCCAGTTCACATACCGATGTCTGAATATCCAGTCCAAGAAAAATAACGGCGCAAAACAGTAAAAGTGAAAAGTGACCAAAAAATAATTAACAAATATGGAACAAATTGTGGTAATGGATACACATATGTCAATATTTATTCCAAAAGCAGATAATATAAGACATTTTAAAAAATAAAAATATATAAACCAATATAAATGCTAAAGGTACAGAATAATTCCCAGCATGCTCAAAACATCAATTGATAAAATGAGCTCTTATGTCATCACAACTGGTACCAGGTATAATTAAATCCTGCACCTACTGGAATAACGGCACCTAGCAAATCCGGAGTATGGACTTATTAATTAACACCCTTATAACAATCCCAGAAAGATGTGATATGGAAAAAACAAACTGGTAATGAGTCATAATAAGGATCCAGAGCCTTATAAAGTATAGTAACAACAGATAAAAATCCTTTAGGGAGAAATATCCCAATCAGTAAACAGTCTTGGAAACAGGGAGAGTTCAGATCACCACTTACAAAATATTTGAAATAAAAGAGACACAGTGTTTTTAGGAGTTATCCTATTTAAGCAACTCATGGTCTCCTCGTTGCATGGTATCCCTCAGTTCTCCGCCGCATAGTGATCACGTGGGTATGGATGTGCACCCAAATACTGTCCGGACAGTAACAAGTCTGTATACTGAAGGTCCCTGTATTTTAGGTTCCTTCCATTTTATTCACTTCCAATAACTGAGTAGGAACAAAGGTCTCTCGGATCCACTAGAAACATCAGAGCAACACTGACCTACGTGTTTCGTCCACTCCAGACGGACTTTTTTAAAGCAATGTCCTCATTCTTCAATAATCATCTTTAAAAAGGGTTAAGCTCCAATGGTCACCCAATCATTTCAAGGGTGTGTGATGAAAAGCAATCATGCTGCATCGTTCTTAAAAAGCACACTAAACTCAATTCAATTCAAGGCAATTACACCCATTGCAGTCTAGTAAACTAAATGAGCATTTATTGATTCATTACCGCAATACAAATGCACCAATTGCTAAAAGTACTGCCAATTGCATAACTTAATAAAAGTAACATACCAATCTATAACCAATTAAATATATAGGATTTAACAAATATAGGTCCACACTGAGCGCTGGAGTACTGATTGCAGCAGATAACCACTCCTCATACAGCTGCACACAAGCTGCAAATAGATTGTATGAATAAAATATAATAGAGGAGTTGTTGCAGCGCTACCGGGTTTTCAATTAGTACAAAACATAAAAATGTGGAGGAAAAATTTATTATATACATTGATAAATAAAAACCCATATAAATAAATACATATATACTACAACTTGTTCAGTTTAAACATATATAAATAGACGTTCCTTGGATCTAACTCAACAACTACCTAAAAATCGTAAGCAGAAGAATAGGAGTAATGGGACTGGATCCAATCAAAATAAGAAAACTGTTACTATGAATAAAAGGAGCTAATACCAGCTATAGACTATACGTAACTGATATTATATCTAAATATAATATAAGCAATGCTATAATTCATATTCAGCAGATTGAGGGTTCATAATAGAATAAAAATCAAACCAACTGCTTAAAAAAAAAAAAAAATTTCTTCTTCCAAAAACAATATACTAAATACACAAAGATCAGAAAAGAAAAAAACACCTGACAGCCTAAAGATACCAATTATTAAATTCAAGTACTTCATTGAGGCCATCTAGAGATAGTGTTTGTAATTTAAAAATCCAGGAGGTTTCTCCTTGGCACAAGTTTTGATAGCTATCTCTCCCCCCAAAGAGTCATTTTAAATTTTTCCACCCCTACTACAGTTAATCCAGATACATTGCCCCATGATTATTTAAAAATTGGCTAGAAACACTGTGTGTTAATACACCTCTCATAATATTATGTCTCTGTTCACGAACGCGGGCCTTGAGGGATCTAGTAGTTCTTCCTACATGCTGGAGGCCACATGGGCACCTCAGTACGTAGATTACTTTATCATTTATATTGTCCTTTAGTGCCTGATTCTTTTTTGTTTTCTGAATATCCAGTGTTTATTTCTTCAGACATTGAGGACATGTTAAATAATTTCCATGGTCAAATATGGACTAAAGACTTAGAGGATATAGGTTTAATGAGTGATGTAGCACCCATTCATATTGAATTACAGCCAGAAATGTCTCCACCTCGCATACCCTAATAACCACTCAAACTAGTAGCCTAGCAAGGAATACATCCTGTAATACAAGCCCTGCTAAAACAGGAGATGCCAAAAAAATGTATTAGATCAGCAAATTCGCCCATCTTACTTGTACCCAAGAAGCGGAACCCTGAAAGTACCCAAAATTTATGGAGATTAGTACAAGATCTAAGGGTCCTAAATAAAGTCACATTTTCCTGTAGTACCAAATCCAGCAACCATTTTAATGCAGGTCTCTGCAGAATACTTCACTGTCATAGATTTATGCAGTGCTTTTTTTTCAATACCGATACATCCTCGTTCACAATATCTTTTTGCTTTTACCTACTGGGGGGTTAAATATACCTGGACTCATCTTACACAATTATTTATAGACAGTCCAAATTATTTTTCACAATGTTTGCAGAATAATTTGCAATCTTTTGTACCCATGTGGTTCTGTCCTGATGCAATTTGTGGATGATCTCCTGCTGTGTTCCAAATCATGCCAAACTTCTCTTGAAGATACTAAACAACTATTGTGTTTTCTTGCAGAAGCAAGACGTAAAGTATCCAAGGAGAACATTCAGTTATGCACTGACAAGGTTAAATATCTAGGCCATTGTTTGACACCTAGCCAGAGACATTGAGATAACCAAAGGGTGGCCCTGATTATTAAACACTGTGTACCTCATAATCAAAAGTAGTACGCTCATTCCTTAGTATGTCACAATTCTGTCACCAGTGATTACCAGGGTTTTCAGTCATAGCTTTCCCCTTCAACAATTGAATTCAGGGATTATGCTAGATAATGTTGAGCACACACCCGAAAACATTGAGGCATTTGAAGAGATTAAAAGACTCTTGGCCTCTGCCCCGACATTAGGCATTCCCAATTAAAAGAAGTCTTTCCAATTGTATTGTACTGATGATGAGTACACTGCTTTAGGAGTCCTTACACAAATTCATGGAGCAAAACATAGACCTGTGGGTTACTTCAGTGCACAATTAGACACAGTAGTGAAAGCACTACCAACATGTTTAAGATTCATACCTGCAGCAGCTATTCTTGTGGAAAAGACACAGGATATTGTGTTGCAACATGAGTTATATTTGTTTGTTCCTCATGCTGTGGCTCATCTCCTTAATAGTGCACAGTCTAGACACGTGTCTGCAGCAAGGTTTTCACTATAGGGAATTGCACTACTAACTCCTACTAATATTACAATACACAAATGTCAGAATCTCAACCCTGCTACATTGTTTCCCTTTGAAACCTCACAAGATGAGGATGAGGAAGAAGATGATCATGATTGTATGAAGTACATGAGTCAAAAATGTACTGTATAACCAGACATTTCTGAGACTCCATTGGAGAATGGTTTGATTATCTTCACTAATGGATGTTGTCATAGACTAACACATGATGTTTCACTAGTGACAGGATATGCAGTCACTATACAAGATGAGGTAATTGAAGCTAAATCATTAGGCTTAAAAAATGAAAGACAAGTTGCAGCCGTGAATTGTAAACCACAAAACAAAAATGTATGCCGTGGATAAATTAAAACAGTCAATTTATTCCATTAGTACACCAATACTAATTAAACACCATAAAACATATACTCATAAACACAATTTGATGCCTATTATTTATATACAATTAGATGCCTAATATTCGTAATGTAAATACTGATGAAAAAGATAAGATATAGATGTTTCCAGATTAGGGTATATATGTCCTTATAAGTTCATCATTAGATAATACATAGCATTCCTCCTTAGTCAGGACTATATCCCAAAAACCTAATTCTGATCCAGAATAATGAATGGAGTAGAAATATTTATAGACAAAAATACATTTGTAAAGAGCCGTTCTCAGCCAATAAGCAATATAACAACTTGGACCTTGGATTTGGTGTTAAATCACATCAGAGAGTTTACCGTTTATCCAGTTGAATGATGCAACTGCAATTCGCAGATATCACTTAGTCACGAAATTCAGACTCATTCAACAGCTCCGTGTATGTCAACGATGTTAGTATTCACAAACTATAGTGATCCTGTAGCAGCCTCATGGCCCCTCCTCAGCTCCGCACACACAGCCACTGTCAGCTGTCCAGCAATTAGCTGCGTTCAACTAGGCAGTGAATTTCACAGAGCAATTAGTTCAGTTCTCATTGATCTTGAAAGGTTAAAACCGGCTAATTGTTATTTATGGCTCACAGTGATATAAGTCCTGACTCCATGATCAGAGAGGCATCAAAGAAAAATATATATATCATCCAGTCCGACGCGTTTCATCGCCTGGGGGCGATTTCTTCGTTCAATAGCTCCGTGTGACACTGTGTACTTATGCAATAAATTGACTGATTTAATATATCTGCGGCATACATTTTTGTTTTGTGGTTCACAATTCTCAGCTGCAACTTGGTTTGTTCATTTTTTATCTATTGGGGGGATTGCAGACTCCCGCAGCTGATTGTGTTTTGAACCATAGACTGTTAAGCACCAGGAAGTAGTGTGTGTTTTTAGTTTATTTATTGAAAACATTAAGCTTACCTCACTCAGCTCAGGTAGCCAAACTTACAGCTCTCAGTAGAGCATGTCGGCTAGCTAAAGGGAAACGAGTAAACATTTACGCAGATTCACGTTACGCTTTTGGCATTGTTCATGATTTTGGAGCTATTTGGAAACATAGGGGGTTACCTAACATCATAAGGAATACCTATATCACATGCACAGATGGTTAAACAATTAATAGAGGCCATACAGTTACCAAAATAAGTCATTAAGTGCCAGGCACATACAAAACAGACTGATTAAGTCTCAATAGGAAACAGACTAGCAGAAATTGCAGCTCGAGAAGCAGCTTTAAAGATGCTACCACACATCCAGCTGATGATTTTTCATGACATCACATTTGAGTACTTATGACAATGTTAGGAAATTGCTACACTAAATGAAATTAATGCATGGAAAATTAAACAGTGTCATAAAATAGAGGATGGAATTTGGGTAGATGTGGAAAATAGACCAGTAGCACCAAAAATGTTGCTGCCAGCTCTTGCAGAATGTGCTCATGGGTTAGTACACCTGGGAGCAGATAACATGACTAGGATTGTATGCCCCATGATTTACTACCATGTAAATCATTTAGACTAATACATCTCCATACTTATCAGTATAAATCTGATGGCAAAAGGAATTTTTGTTGTTGGTACCATTAGATGAAACAGAATTAAAGATTCTGACGCCAAGCTCAACAACTCTAAAACCTTAGCGAAATATGGTAGAGGATCTATTTTGGTGGCCACATCAACAGACAACGTGGCAATTCTATGGTGGGCAGATAATAAAATTGTTCATATGATCTTTACATGTGCAGGTATAGAATCGCAAGACTTTGTCTCCAGATGAGATAGAAAATGAAAGGAGTATGTCCAATTAAAAGGCCGCTTGCTGTCAACCAATACAACAAGTTTATGGGGGAAGTAGATATGTGCAAGAAAGGATGATTGCTCACTACCCTGATTCAATCAATTATCAAAAATTTTACCATAGGATTACCTTCCATTTTCTTAATGTTTCCATAGTAAACACATGGATCCTTTTCAAAAATAGCGAGAAATCAAACATGAGTTTACTAGAATTCAAAGCGGGAATTGCAGCAACAATAATTAAAATATACCCATCCACCCCTTATCCCACCATATCCATCTCCCCCAAATTCATTTCTTCCAATATAATTCAATCAATGGAACCTAATTGTAGATAATGGCTCTAAGGAATTACCCACACTCAGTAAATACCCTTTTCGGGATTTAAAAATTTTTGAAAATCAGATTTTCAGAACTTGTGCCCGATGATTAATGCCACCTGAAGATGGCATTAGCCATTGAAGCCTATGGGAAGAGGACTGCGGTAGAGGGATCTTCGGATCCCTCAACACCTATTTGCGATAGTGACCATAAGGGAGATAGTAGATAGGTAAACTGCTGTTCCTGAAGAACACTTTTAAGAAATGGTCACAATCTTTCATTCCTTATCATTGCGAAGAGCATTTGCCAGTTTTTTTTTATATTCAGTTTAAAGTACACCTTTTTGCCAATATAATATTCTGGAAGGTAAGTGTATACACTGTGTATTGGAATACTATACACTTATAGCTGTAAATGTATTTAGCCATTTCACTTATCCTCCTTTTTAATGTACAGGGTATATGGCCAGTATGGTGGCCATCTTGAAGTCAGCCATCTTGGATGCAACTCTAATTCTAATTTTCTTTTTAAAAAGAGTGTTTCCACATTTATGGACCACCCTGTATTTATGTACGCATTAAGGGACATCTAGGAATGCAAAATCAGCTGAACTAGTTTTTTTTTTTTATATGTGCAAGTGCACAAATCCGCTAGCACATTTTGAAGTTTCACAATATTTGGAAATACCCCTGAGAAATAAATCTGCTCTTAGTTTTGTTAGGTTAGTGAATGCTCCAAAAAAATGTGCAGGGTAGAAACCCGAAAACCCCCCACATCAAATGATACAGATCCATAAGGTTTTCATTATTTAAACTGAAGCATGGATTGCAGTAATACAACAATTTAAACTCAGATGTCATTACATTTGTTAATGTTGTTAAATAAATTACATTGAAGGTGTTCTGTATAGTGAAGTCTTCATTTAATCATAAACACTTCAAAATGAAAGCAAGGTAATCAATTATACTGAGATGTTTAGGTCAGAAACTTTATTTGATCATGAACACTTTAAAATGAAAGCAAGGTAATCAATTATACCAAGATGTTCAGGTTATTTACAAACACCATATAACCTACCACAAGGAGACTTGACAAATGAATAAGATTATTTATATCACATTATGACAACTCACATTGTAGAAAATATCTCCCTGTTGAATTTATCCATGTTGTTAAATTACATTAAATCATTGTATATTATATACAGTAGCTTCTATATGAAAGCACTTAGTCACCTATAGCAAGATGTTCTGATCAAGATCTTCAGGTCATAAACTCCCTTATTCACAAGTTTCACAAAATGTGCTAAAAGTGGCACTTGCTAAACAAATAAGCATATTTATACCATGTTATCGTAAATCAGTTTCTAGGAAATAGTTACCATGTATAAATGGCAACAGAATAATCAAAGATTGATCAACATTAATTACTCTATCACCTATCAAATATGATCCAACACTACATAAATAATCAATATTTTACTACAAACCAAAAAGTTTTCCAATAGAAAATTATTTCTTGGATAGACATATATATATATATATATATATATATATATATATATATATATATATATATATATACACACAAGTTAACCCGTGCATGATACTCATGCATTCTAGTCAAATCAAGATACTTAAGGTATTAAAAAGGTTCTTGTCATGCATTTGGGCCTAGCCCAGGCCTCCTCAGGGGAAGATCGTTACTTCCCGACGCAAGCGCCCTTTTTAATGTGTGTTCATGAGGTAAAATTACCTCACGAAAATGAGTTTGACCCCTCAACTCGTAAATTTAGCCTTTACTACCCCTCCCACGGGGGGAAGGGGGGATGATGGAAGTTAACTGACTTCACTATTCTAATTTTTTTGTCAAATAATGTCAGTATACCAAATTTCAGGTCAATTGGATGAGCCCTTTCTGAGAAAATAGTTTTTTCCACACACACACACACTAACGCACGCCTCTACACATGTGTGTTCATGAATTTTAAATTACCTCACGAAAATGAGTTTGAGCCCTACCAAATTTCAGCCCTTTTTGAATTTTTTTCCCCACACACACTAAGAATTTAGTAGGTCAGTGTATAACTCTGCCCAGCAGGTGGCGCTGCAACTTGGTTTTTTTTCTTTCACACACACACAGACAGACAGACGCCACTAAGCATTTATATATTAGATATATATATATATATATATATATATATACATATACATATATATATATATATATATATATATATATATATATAAAAGGTTGCAGAGAAATTGTTCTAACACCTCTGACTTTGACGCACAGGCTGGTAGCTTGAGTCTGAAGTTTACAGAAAAAAACTATAATCCAAACATGATGATGCAATAAAAACAGCAAGAGAGACTGATAAGAACCAGTTACTCACAGTTAAAGTAAAATACAACAAGGATAGACAGAAAAGGGAAAAATTGAGGTTTGTTACACAATACAGTACGCATTCTAGAAGAGCAGCAATACTATATCAAAATATTGGCCCATCTTATTAAAAGACGAGAAATTAAAGGACGGCATCTCTACAAAACCTAAACCTTCAAGAGGTCTCAGAACCTAATGAATAGTTTAGTGAAAAGTGCTTTACCATTAGAAATCAACACCTGTGTCAACACATGGCTCAATAATAATAGGGGAGGCTTCTACTTTTGTAATAAATGTGAAAATCATAGCCTATCAGACCATTACACTGAATACCATGATGGCAATCCAACCTTCCTAAAAATCTTAGGAATTAAAAAATCAAGTCAGATTGGAAAGGTGGCAACTATCTAACTAAGATTTCCAGATAAGAAGTGAAGTGTATATATGACATAGGCACCCTAGCACCAGAAGTTCTAAATCTTGATTTAGATTTGGGGAGTTTCCTGGAAAACTAAATGTGGCAATCATATATAATTAATTAATTTTAAAAACTGCTAGGACAACCGCTGTATAAGTATGGAGCAGCTTAGCAATGTTTTCTGCTTCACCACAAAGAGTGTAACATCTGTTCGGTATACACAGATTTATTAATTTACAGAATATACAAGATAAAATTCCTCATATCGATAAAGGAGTGACATTAATGGGGGAAAAAAATATTTACTCTGGATCTAGAGGCTATTAGATGGCAAGAAAAGTATTACATACAATATATAATATTTAATATTCAACTATGGAAATTTGAAGATGGCTGATTATTTTATACATATGAATTTGTGATTGTTCAATATGTGTTTAAATAAAATATTGTATGGACAGTGTTTGCTCTACAAACGGAACTTATATTAACTTAACATAATGAGCTTAGGCTATCACCACCCATAACTACTGAAGCTCCAAACAGAGAAAAGAAGGAGGTATATTTAAACCAGCTGGCTCATTGTGCCTAAACATTCTTACATCCCTCATTGTTGAGGTGTATCGCATTGGTTTTGACATGATTTCAACACTGATTGCTACTATTTGCCACCTATACCTTAATAACAACTGACACGTGCACACGCAACTTCATGAGAAGCAGCGATCGTAGCTCCACCTGCTGCTCAGAAGAGATATAAACAGGAGGACCTCACTGTGTATGTGCAGCATCTGACGGATGGTTCTGAACCTTTCGAATGCCATAACACCAGCATTCAGCGGCCCCCGTTTGGCAGGGAAGGTAAAAGGTACGAATCTAGGGAGGGGAGCTGTCACGGGCACTAGGAGTTTTGCCCAGGAATTCACCAGATGACTGGGCTTACCAGAACGGTGAAGTTAACACCACGGTCCTCTGGTAGCAGGGTGACTAGCGGAACATATATCACAGCAAATGGAGAAAGGATGCCAATAGAGAATAGGAAAGTCAGTGACTTGCAGCTATCTTGGTCAATGAGTCAGCGACTAGCTGCTATAATGGAAAGGCAGATTTGAACACGGAGATCAGGATGGACGTGAGCAGATGCAGGAAGGTAACAGGGAAGTCAGTGGTCTGCGTACAGCAAGTTGTACCACTGCTTATGGTGAGAAGACTTGTCCAGGTGCAGGTAGGTAGCGGGGAAGTCAGTGGTCTGCATACAGCAAGTTGTACCACTGCTTATGGTGAGAAGACTTGTCCAGGTGCAGGTAGGTAGAGGGGAAGTCAGTGGTCTGCGTACAGCAAGTTGTACCACTGCTTATGGTGAGAAGACTTGTCCAGGTGCAGGTAGGTAGCGGGGAAGTCAGTGGTCTGCGTACAGCAAGTTGTACCACTGCTTAATAGGTGAGGATGTGTACAGGTGCCGATGAGTGAAGGCATACAAAGGGTAATAGGATGAAGACACTGAGAGCACAGAGGAACTTGATCCCAACAGATATGCAGCGTATTCAGCAAAGTCTATAACGGTATGTGTGGCGCTGCTAAGTAGAGAGACTTGCTCAGCACAGATATGCAGCGTAACAGTAACAGTCTATAGCGGGTATGGATATCGCTGCCGAGAGGAGAAACTAGTCCTAGCGGATATGCATAGTAAACTTGGAAAGTCAATAACAAATAGGCATACCGCTATTCAGTAGAACAGTCTGTCCACAGGAAGGTGCAGAGACGCTGAATGGCAGAAACGGGTGAGTAGAACCGGTAATCAGAGACCAGCTGCAGACACAGGCAGGAAGCAGGAGACTGTAGCAGGTATGGAGACCAGCGATGAGTAGCACAGGGAATCCACAGGAAACTGAAGACACTAATAGCACGCAGGAGACTGTAGCGGGTATGGAAACCAGCGATGAGCAGCACAGGGAATCCACAGGAAACTGAAGACACTAGTAGAACACGGGAGACTGTAGCGGGTATGGAAACCAGCGATGAGCAGCACAGGGAATCCACAGGAAACTGAAGACACTAGTAGAACACGGGAGACTGTAGCGGTTATGGAAACCAGTGATGAGCAGCACAGGGAATCCAAAGGAAACTGAAGACACTAGTAGAACACGGGGACACCTTCAGAGACTCACAGGGAATGAGACTCAAGATCAGGCAATGAGGTAATGAGCACAGGTGCCTTAAATAGGGAGAGTTGCCTGATCAACCAATTAGATAAAAGCAAAGGTCACAAGAGTTCTTGGGGGCTGCGCATGCGCAGACCATCAGGATGGCGGACGGCCGCGGTTCAGGATAGGTGCCGGCAGGAAGGCTAGGGAGCCACGCACCAGCGCAGAGGCACTCACGGTCCGGTGAGTGACAGGAGCCTAAGAGGAAAAACATAGTTCTACACATACCAACATCTTACCGTGAATCCGGACAGTTGTTCCTACATTTTATTTATTCTTCAAAGGACCTATATGATATTGACTCTATTAAGGCAGTGCCAGTATGGATAATTGGTGAATGTTTTGTTGTTGGGATCCTCATCATGGACATTTCCATAAATATCCAAGGACAACATTAATACAAAGATTGGTATATTGAAATGATTTGGGAACCACAAACCCCATACTGATAGATTGGTTTGCATAGAAGAGAGTCCCTATGGCTGGACTGGTATAGGCTCATAAGGATATTAACACAAAGATTACCTAGCAGTAATGCCTTCAGACTTATGTAGTTGGTCTTATTGTTGTGTCAAGTATTGCTTTGTTTAACCTGTGTACAATAGAGGAATTAAATATGTTATTCATGAATGTTCTGGCTGGAATGTTTTGATGTATATTAATCTGTTATTATATGTGCAAATAAACAGCATATTAAATTTAACATATGCTACTGTCACAATCACAGAATACTAGTGGAGTGCCAAGAATACAGATTTTGTTTGTTTTCTAATTTAGGTGGTAGGGATACCATCAACTATCCATAGGCTGATCCACTAAAATGCACCAATCATACACATTTGGAAGACAGCGCTGGGGATACTTGCTATAATATACATTTATTATCACACCATTGTGATAAATTGATGTGAAACAGGGTACAAAAATATAAGATACAATATTCTGACCTTGTAGAATTTAATATTATTGTTAAGCTGATTTGTTCAATCTTGTAAGGAACAAAACAGTCTACATTGTTAACAGTGAGAAAGTTTACTTTTTCGTATCCATCATTATCCCATAATAAATGGTAAGGAAAAAGAAAAACTAAAATAGAGCATTGATGAACAGAAAAGTAAGATCAGGAACTTCAGCCCCATAATGTTTTTAAAGCTATTATGTGACTGATAATTTAATGCATAGTGGGAAACTATGTGCATATAGTGGAGTATCTCCTTCCTGCCACGTATGCTATTCCCTAACACCTGATGAACATAGTGATACTATTGAAACATGTGGCTAGGATGAATTCTCATTATTTCTAAGACTGATTTATGTCACTTAATCTGTTAGTATATTTGTAATATTATTTTTAACCTTTGTAATAAACTCACTTGATCATTTGGAGTTCTATGCTGTTCTGTTTAACAGTATCTGCTAAATACACAATGAATTGTTTGTTACTCACCAATGCAGGGATTATTTTCCCAAACGACCTTGGTTTGTCATGCGTTTAAATTACCAAACTTTTCAATCATTTTCAGTTATGAAATTTGCTTTAACATTTCAATTTTCACATCACTGAGGTTGTGGTTAGGTCCAGAAAAATGTTGTCCAAATGAATCCTGTATAGCTAAACCAAATATTATTTTATTTACAAAAACAGCAAGAATTAAAAATCAGAAACTGAAATTGTAATATATATGAAAAATGTTATACAGTAAATTTACACATGGCAATATGATAGATGTTATTTTGAATGTTGTGCTCATTCACAATGGTTATCTTGGGATTTTCTTCTGTGTACAAATAAAACACAATTATGTATTTGATGCAAAGCATTGGGGGTCAGCTACAGAGGATTAAGTTGCAGGATCAACATGGCCTATCCAGTCTATAGCAAAAGCAGGTCACTTGCATGAACAATTTTTAGAGTTCAGGGGGTAAATGTATCAATCTGCGGGTTCTTCAACACCCGCGTGTTCAGCCTCTTCCGCGATTAAATTTCAAGCGGCGCTGCATTGTAAAGGGTTAACTTCCCTTTACAATGCAGCGCCGCTTGAAATTTAATCGCGGAAGAGGCTGAACACGCGGGTGTTGAAGAACCCGCAAATTGATACATTTACCCCCTGATCCTATTTCCTTCTCACCTCAAGAAAGTTTTTTTTTATCTGTCAGTTTATTTCAAAATAAATAATAAATAACATTATTAGTAAGAGACTCTTAGGGGGATTTTCAATTGTTAGCGAGATCCCCGGAAAACGAGCGCTCAAAAAATGTTACCGTTAATATGGTAATTACTCGCTGAATTTCAGCTCGCAGCTCCCTGAGCGGTATTTACGTGCATATTACCGTATTAACGGTAATATTTTTCGAGAGCTCGTTTTCCGGGGATCTTGCTAACAATTGAATACCCCCCTTAGTTCCTTTGTGGCATCTGTCCCTGCTGTGTTCCTGTAATAACCGATTAAATAGCACATTTTAACCCATCCTCAGCTATCCTGCATTGAGCCCAGAGTCCTGAGTCAGCATTCTCCTGCTTCCCAGAAATCTTGACCCAAAACAAGCAGTCAGAAGAGATTCAGTTAGCACAAAAAGCAAAGAGGTGCTGCAGCAGCTATACATTGCACAAGAATTCATGAGTAGCTCCATGTGCCTTTAAAGCAGCCTGGTGGTGACAGCTATACCCTTCTACAATTGATCATATCACACTGGTATCCAGTTAACACTCAAAGTTGTTAAGTTGCTGGTTTGGCCAATTGGTGCCAGTCTGAGTAATGAGTGATGACTAGCTTGTGGCGACCAACAAAACCCGATAAAGCATGGTGGCAGAGTAAACCCATTGCCTCATGATCTGATTTCAATTTTGATATGAGAAAATTCCTTTGGAATGTTTTGTTTGTTTACTTCATTACTTCACTTGTAACACATTGAATATTAATTTATAGGTAACTGTGTAGGAAATAAAGAGTCCATATCAATCCATAAATCATGTTCTAGTAGTTTATAAATTAATGGAAATGTCTGAATGACTGCTATGGGCAACACCAACTCTTCTTCGCAGTTATCTTGAAAAATTGAAATTAATATTTCCCACTATATCATATAACATTTGAACATTTCATGCTTTTTAGTGCAGAGGAACGTATCATTGAGCATTTTCTGAAAAACATATACGCCTGAGAAGGTCAGACAAGGTTTTTATTTAAATTTTACTTACCATTACTATTTGTTTATAATTTCACTCAAGAGTGTCTAATATATACTGATCAGTCTAGTATTAGTGCAAACTGAAACAGTGAAATGTAATGTCTTGTTGTTTGGATTTGGTTACAAAACTTATATATACATTTTGCACCATGCAAACAATTCAAAGGCTATTCCTAATGGGATTTTTTTGTTTCACATTATTGAAGTAGCCCTGTCTATTCCAGTATGGTGCCTCTCCATATATACCAAAGACTGTCTCTTCCAGCAAGAGGTTGTGTTGTGTCTAATTTTTTCTACAGTGTGTTTTTACACTTTCTTACCAACATCCCCAATTGAAAATCAGGATATTTTAAGCCATGCGCCTGATCTGCTTATTGCACATTTAGATCTACCAAAACTATGCCCCCAAATCTTACAGTCATGCCCTCATTATTTTGGGAACACACCCTTTTTTCCACAGGAAATGGAACTGAGCCAGTGCACAATAGGATTGCTGGGTATGTGTACAAGCATTTCCTCATTCTGTAACTGGTATTTCTATACTAGTACTTACTAGTAATGGTGTTGGTGTACTTCCAGAGAGCCAGGTTTACTGTCAGTGAATATACCTGCGTCAATTTTTACTCCGCACTAAAAGTATTTTCACTCATTAGTCAAATACAACTGGAGTACAATAAGAAATATGTCCCAGAAATAATAATAATAATATTCTAAAATAATTATTATTATTATTATTAATAATAATAATAATAATAATAATAATAATAATAATAATAATAATAAAAATAATAATAACATTTACAGCATGTCCAGACAATAAAGGATATTGTGTTTGAACTAAAAAATCAAATGGCATGTGTACTATTGGTGTGAAAGCAGGGGAGAGCAATATACAGGTTATTTAAAGCCTACAGGAGAAAATCCCCCCTCACTCTACCTTATTTGCTGCAATATAAAAGCATATATCTCTCAGCACACTGGGCAGCACTCTAGGGTATTGCAGCCGTGAAGGAGAAAAATGTCCAGAGTAGTCCAGAGTGGTAAAAGTTACTTATCGCCATCTCCCCAGCCTTCCCCCTAAACACTATTTATCTCTGGGGCAATAGCTCCATTCTTCTAAAAATACATATTTGCAATATTAGTTATATTTTTCAATATATTCTTTCCCTTAATGCCATCCTGAGAAGCCACTTACAAAACAGGTACCATGTTGGATACATGATACATTAGACCATTGCTGTAGTGGTTAGTGTCAGTGGAAACCTCATTAATACAATATGCAGACTAAACAGATTTACTTTATAGTGTTTTCACCAGAAAAGGGTTCTAGCTCTATGATAAACACACCCTGTGTCTCTGCCACACCACAGTCTACTCATAGTCTGTACTTGATAGAAAAAGAATTGTGAAAAATAAGGCAGCTCCTTTTTTATCCTGGTAATTGAAACATGTTTTGTAAAGTTGGTGACTTTATGGCACAAATGTACCTACCCCTTATGGTCTTCTGTTTCTGTAGGGTGCTTGCAAATAAAATGGAGGAGAAAGGACTATGTTACGCACAATCTACTCTTATGGTGCACAACGTATTCCATTCAAGATGTTCCTGGAGAAGACGGAAGCCTTGTGGATCAGAATACAGCTTCAAACATTTGTGACTCTGGAACAATGAGTTGTGTAAAATAGTAGGATAAGCAGAAGTAGAAGAAATTCATGGACCACTATATGGTTCAGCGGAAAAACATCTCTTGTAAGCATTGTAGGGTGTACATTGTACAGTGTACCCACAAAATCACTTCTGTGGCCCTCAGGCTCCTTAAGTTGAATCACAGTTTAATTTTGTTTTTGTTTTCTTTAGGTGATGAGAGCCAACCACCACTGGGCTTGGAAAACGGATTGAAAAACCTTTCATGCCGTGACGATAAGGAAATATGTTAGTCATGCATAACACCCAGTTACTGCCTTGATACTGGGGACTTTTTCACATATATTTTTGGCCAAAGGTTGAAACTAAATGACTCTTATTTAATAAAATAATCAGACATTATGAAATAATAAAAACACAGTTATGAGCAGATATAATGTTAGTATATGCTACGATAAAACAGAAAAAAGACACATTTAAATAGATTGAACTAAAGAATAAAATATACTAGATTGTTAAAAGAGCCAATAAGATGATCAAACAAGCTATATGGATATAAAATATTGTATTGCATAGGACACTATGATTAGGAAGATGTAAAAATATTGAATAGAATAAAATAAGGTAAGATATAATAACATTGTAATAATATTGAATAAAAAAGAAATAGACTATTAGAATATAAAGTATACTGTTATGTTGGACAGGCTGCAAGAGTCTACCTTGATGTGGCGGCAGGCTTTATAATCTTTTGGTCAAAAATATTCAAATGGTACATCTCTTCATCTTTTTAAGCCAAGTCAAATTAAAACAACATATGGATGACAGCAATAAATATATATATATATATATATATATATATATATATACACATACACACACATATATATATATATATATATATATATATATATACACATACACACACATATATATATATATATATATATATATATATATATATATATATATATATATATATGTATATATATATATATAGTAGAAAGAAAACTTGCAATGACATAGTATATTTCTCCATAAACACTTTTTCACATTCTTATGTATTCAATAATGTCCTGCCCACCCTTCATTACTGAATGATTTTGCTTGCATATATTCTCTTAAACTAAGCTTGTTTACAAAGAATACCCCTTAATTTTGTAATCACATGCCTCCACAGCATAAATCATTTTGCTTTGAAAAATGAATGTAAAATGAAATAATTCCATTTTCTCATACTTGCTTCTTTATGCCTTTCAGTATTCATTTACATAAATACATGAGGTTTTGTAAGCCCTTTGTTTATGTTTTCCAATTTGTATTTACGTGTGCATTAGGTGTAGTTCAGAACTATGCTAAAGAGATGTGGAAACAGAGAGCGTATAAGTACACTAAAGTGGAGCGACAGTGTAGCAGAAACAATCTCACACCATGAGACTGTGAGGCAAAACTATAAAAGTGTTGAGTGCTACAGAATTTGCATGGGATAACAGGATTATTATTCTCTTGAAATGTGCCAAAACAGCATGATTTGTATTGCAAATAAATTACTGCAACTAAGTGATTTGTATTAGGGAAGAGAGAGCTGAAGAACTGTAAATGAAATGAAGCTACCTCATTTATTCTATTCAATGAAGATGGCTTAACACTTATTAATTTCATCACTGATAACTCTACACTATGACCAATGTTGCATCTACCCTAAAACTTTACAATTGCTACCTAACTTGCATGTGCAGGGACAAATTAAATCTAAAAGACAAAAGGTAACAAGAGCGCCCTCTAGTGTGGTACTTTTTAAGTGCGGACAATAGTGCTGGGAAAGAAAAAAAAAGTAAAAAAGTGACGGGTTGTTCCATACCGGAAAATGTAATTCGAAAAGGCTTATCTGTGATCTGATCATGTTGGTCAATGTATACTAATCCTTAAGAAGGGATGAATATCAGAAAATAGCCATATGGGGCAGATTCAATTGTAAAAAAATCTGTGCGAGGTGTCTTTGGAAACGGGTGCAAGACACCTCACACTGATTTTTTTTTTTACAGAAGTCTCCCTCATTTTTGCTTGTGCTTCATAGTGGTGCAAGCAAAAATAAGGGTTAATTTTTATTGTAGTAATGGTAAAAATGTACAGCCGCGATGTTCTGAGGAACATCACGGCCAATTGAATCTGCTCCATAGTGTAGTATTTCAAGTGTATAAAAGCTTTAATAATAATAAATTTACATGCATACAGACAATCAAGATAAAAACAGCTTATCTCATGTAAATCATATTACCAGATGCAGCTCACAGTGAAATCCATTTACATTCAGTGTCCCAGTCACACCAACACATTTCATCTAGCAAGTAGACATCAGGGTTTTTTTGTTTGTGATATATCAGGGCAGCTTACCCAGCTGCTGTCGTCTGGTTTGATAATTGATGCAGAATTGAATACATCATTTGATTTATTTATAAGTATATTTATGAGTGACGACAGTTTTTGAAACCTTGCCTCCATAATTATAGCATACCACCTGAGCTCAGATTGGGAGGTAGGTGAGTGTCATTCTATTTACCCAACCCTAATTGTCCCCTAGAACTGAATCGCCAGAGCCCCAATCTTCGCAGGAGTGGGACTGTACTCCATTCTCTGGAAGACAATGAAGAATGGATATTTCAGTTGATGCGGGATTCAGAGGAGGGAGACAATAAAGAAGATTATTTCATTTTCTTTTTAAAGAAAAAGAGTTATTAATTATCTTCGCTGCCCTGTTAAGAAAGGGAAGAAATGCTGCCAATAAGGTAAGTGGGGGCAAAATACCATAATCCTCCCAGTAACTGCAAACTTGACAAAGAGAACCAAAGGTACAGAAGACAGGAAAAGAGAGATGTGACTCAGTAGGTAAAGTGTTAATGTATCAAGGTCATAATGTATCACTAAAACTATTACATAGTATTAATCGTGCCAACTTAATGTAATAAAAGGTGGAAACAAAATATCTCTTCAGATGAAGAACACAAACATTATTTAATGAGATTGCACTCAAATAAGACAAATAAAACAGAAAACATTTTCAAAATGAGATATAAAGCAGTATATGTAATTAGCAGGGAGACACTTCACCTACATAGAGTATTTTACTCACAAGAATAATTTCACTGATTGCTTAATATGATTTAATCCTTAATAGTGTTTGGTGTGGTCTATAGCCAAAAAAAGACCTTATAGTTGTAGAGAGTTCTTCTAGGTATAGGTTAAATTAATTGATGAAAGTCTGTTCAGAAAAAAACCAATATCCTTGGCTATTGCAAAAGAGTGATGGTGGTTTATCCAGAAAAAAGGGAATGAAAAAAATTATAAAAAGTAAAAATAGAATAAAATAGAGAATGTAATAGCCACAAAATATCCAGAAAAATTATATCAAAAAGCAGGATTGGGTCTGGTCAATACTTTGATGGGAGACCATCTGGATATATGATATAGAGATGTGGTTGCTCTATCAATATAAGAAGAAAGAGGGTACAAGAGACAAATGAATGTGAAGACCCTTTATTGAAGTTGTTGATTGTCGTCTGTGTGTTGATGTAAGCATAACACCTAGGGGGGATCATAAGACACCTATCCTTTCAGGATTTATGACACGGCAGTGCTTTAAAGATTTTATGGAACTATTTTGATTCACTTCATTATATATGTTACATGTGTCTTATGAGGATTTTTCCTATATGTTTTTCTGACATTTAGTTTGCACCTTGTATGACAAATTAGTGGGCGTCACCATGATTCCCGGAACTGAACTGGTCCGTGGTGAGGTGCAGCTACTGCAGTAACGCCGTTAATCTAACGATCATGCTGCAGCGCCGGCTTACATCCTATCCTTATGCCTGAGGCTGGTAATAAGTGTCCGATAATTCTGTATGATATGTAAGTACAGATCCTGGTTTTAACGCATTTCATGCATCCTGACTGTGGGCTTCTTAACGGAATAGATCAGTGTGCAAGTAAGTGTCTCATTAGGGCTCTTTAAATAGTGAAAGAGCCTTTAGATGATAGTTAGATAATGAAGTCAACTGGTGGGCAATGAGCATTTAGTTGTAACACCCCCTTGTGTATTAAGCGTTGTGAGGGTATATATATATATTGAACCACGCAGATGCTTCTCACCTTGGTACTTGGTTTTCAGTGCCTCCACCCGAATCTCTGCTTTCTCTTCTGGGGGGTGTTCAAAAGATACACCAGGGGGAGATCCGGGAAACCCCCTGCCCAGTATTAACACTCTGTGACAAAATGTGTGCTGCAAAAGCCAGCCAGGCACATTTATTTAAATGGAAATCCTAAATGCAGCTTTGTAATTTTATAGAAAAATATACTTTGGTATAATTTGAAATAATAGTGCAAACAATACAATACAGTAATAAAACAGTGTGGATGAAAGTGGCGCACCACTTCTTACTATGCACACCAAGTTAACACAAAAACTCGCAATAAATCAATAACAGCATACAATATAATATAATATATAACAATATAACCATTAACTGTCACAGCTTTATACACATGAAAAAGTATATCAGATATCTTACTTGCTCCTGATACTGTGAATATCTTGCAGGGTGAATTTATATATTTTCCCTTATAGCCCTACAATGTACTGCCAAACACACACAGCAGTATTCAAACACACCACACAAATAGAGCAGTGCACTGCAAGTTGGGGCCCTTCTGTATGTATGCAGCATGGCATGGAAACATCATGTGTCCAGTTTGCAGATTTTGGAGGTCTTTAAATCACTTGCAGTGAGGTACAGCAGTCACAGTATGCAGACCCTCCTCTAGCAACAACTGTAAAATCCTTTCTAATTTGTATCCTGGGACTTGTAGTTCCACAAGTGCTGATTAGACACACACTTGGTGCATATTTACCTGCCCACCCATCTATCCTTAACTCTTCAGCCCTTGTGGCCAGATATAGTCCAAACCCCACTTGAACAACAACAGATAGATAAAAATAACCAGTAACTTATCTGCACCAGTGTGTCACAGGTCTGAACTTGATTATCTCCAAAATGGCTGACTTGTAAAATGTCCTTCTTCAGAGATGCATGCAAACCTCCTCCTACAGCTTCAAACTGTGGCTTCCAGCAGGTTCTGTTCAGAACTGCACTGAGCTTTGATATCTCTGCAGACTGCTCTCTCTGCTCAGATCACTCATCCAGTGCCCTTCTGCCTAGGGTCACCTATCTGAACTGGTCACACAGCTCAGTCTCTCCCAGGATGCTCCTCTCTCCCTCTCTCTCTCCGCCCTCTGGTTTCTCAGTCTTCTTAGGCTCCGCCCCCTCTTCATAACAGCTTTCTGGGAGATGTAGTTCCTTCTCCTTGACTGGTAAATAGCTATATGCATCTCTTTTCTTACTGATGCAATTGTGATTATTAGCCCCTGGGTGCTCAAGTCCAACTGCAGCATCCCCAGGGGTTACACACTCCCCCTGTGGGGCAAGTCCACAATGAACAAATGATGAGGCTTGTCCCACATCCTGCAAATTTAAAGGGGTTAAGACATCCTGTCTAAATACACTTTCACATCCATACACAACAGGCCCTGGCATAACAGATATGGGAGTCAGATATGGCCACTGATAGACCCAGCTAGGATGAATCACCTTAGGAATCTCAGTCATATGACCTAGACTATCATAAGTCAACATCATTGGGGCTCTAGGGGTCCTTTTAGGCCGACCCTGGACTGGTGGGTTCCCTTCCTCTCCCCCCAACACCCTGTTGGGGCGTTCAGTGCATCCTCCATCTGGATCAACGACGTCCCCATCCATGTCAACTTCCTGGTTAGAGCCTTCCTCTACTGAACACTGAGAATCCAACCGTCCAGCTACTCTTGGGTTGACACTTTCATCTGAAATGGCAGGCATAGTTCTCCTTTCTTCTACTTGTGGAGGTCTTACAGCGGCCCCCTCGGTAGACCGAGTGAGCCTTCTGATATCTTGTCTCCAATCTATTTCTCCCAATTTACCTGGAGCATCATACCCCCAATCATCTCCATCATCTTCTTCTGTGGTCGGTTCTCTGATTCGCCGTGATCTTCTGGGTGTGGACACTTTTGGCTCATCTGTTTCAGGCTTTAACGGTATCACAATATGCCATTGTTGTTTTTGTGGCCCAGAAACGAGGGAGGGAAGAAAATCTTTATCCAATTCTGCTTGCGTCTCACAGAGGATCAGACTGGTCTTATGCTGATCTCTACCTTTCCATCCAAGGATTTTAGGATGTTCTACCCCATAAATCCTGTGGAGCACATGCAGGACTTCCTCATCTGTCACTCCCTGAGAGTCACCATAGATCCCTAAACATCGAGTTGGGGCCACAGTCTGTTGTTCACACCACAGAAACACTTCTTCTCTTATACTATCCATGACGTCTGTGCTGATGGGTTTCACTGAGTGTGTCTTCAGTATCTCAGCAGTGCCTCCACTGTAACACCCCCTTGTGTATTAAGCGTTGTGAGGGTATATATATATATTGAACCACGCAGATGCTTCTCACCTTGGTACTTGGTTTTCAGTGCCTCCACCCGAATCTCTGCTTTCTCTTCTGGGGGGTGTTCAAAAGATACACCAGGGGGAGATCCGGGAAACCCCCTGCCCAGTATTAACACTCTGTGACAAAATGTGTGCTGCAAAAGCCAGCCAGGCACATTTATTTAAATGGAAATCCTAAATGCAGCTTTGTAATTTTATAGAAAAATATACTTTGGTATAATTTGAAATAATAGTGCAAACAATACAATACAGTAATAAAACAGTGTGGATGAAAGTGGCGCACCACTTCTTACTATGCACACCAAGTTAACACAAAAACTCGCAATAAATCAATAACAGCATACAATATAATATAATATATAACAATATAACCATTAACTGTCACAGCTTTATACACATGAAAAAGTATATCAGATATCTTACTTGCTCCTGATACTGTGAATATCTTGCAGGGTGAATTTATATATTTTCCCTTATAGCCCTACAATGTACTGCCAAACACACACAGCAGTATTCAAACACACCACACAAATAGAGCAGTGCACTGCAAGTTGGGGCCCTTCTGTATGTATGCAGCATGGCATGGAAACATCATGTGTCCAGTTTGCAGATTTTGGAGGTCTTTAAATCACTTGCAGTGACGTACAGCAGTCACAGTATGCAGACCCTCCTCTAGCAACAACTGTAAAATCCTTTCTAATTTGTATCCTGGGACTTGTAGTTCCACAAGTGCTGATTAGACACACACTTGGTGCATATTTACCTGCCCACCCATCTATCCCTAACTCTTCAGCCCTTGTGGCCAGATATAGTCCAAACCCCACTTGAACAACAACAGATAGATAAAAATAACCAGTAACTTATCTGCACCAGTGTGTCACAGGTCTGAACTTGATTATCTCCAAAATGGCTGACTTGTAAAATGTCCTTCTTCAGAGATGCATGCAAACCTCCTCCTACAGCTTCAAACTGTGGCTTCCAGCAGGTTCTGTTCAGAACTGCACTGAGCTTTGATATCTCTGCAGACTGCTCTCTCTGCTCAGATCACTCATCCAGTGCCCTTCTGCCTAGGGTCACCTATCTGAACTGGTCACACAGCTCAGTCTCTCCCAGGATGCTCCTCTCTCCCTCTCTCTCTCCGCCCTCTGGTTTCTCAGTCTTCTTAGGCTCCGCCCCCTCTTCATAACAGCTTTCTGGGAGATGTAGTTCCTTCTCCTTGACTGGTAAATAGCTATATGCATCTCTTTTCTTACTGATGCAATTGTGATTATTAGCCCCTGGGTGCTCAAGTCCAACTGCAGCATCCCCAGGGGTTACATAGTAATTAGTACTAAGGGGTCTTAGATAACCCTTGTTAGTAGAGGTGTCGGCAGGGGTGATTCATAATGTAAATTCACATTAGCAAGTATCCTCAGCTGAAAAGTGACAGAATAAAGTCAATGAAAAATGGAAACATATATCAGTGAAAGGAAAAGCAAAATGAAATAAAACAGAATCAAACAATATAAAAAATAAATGTAAATATTTTTTTTGGTTCTAAAACTAAGGATAAATGAAACTAAACATAATATTGAGTAAGCACCATAAACCGCAAGAAAAGGGGAGAATTAACCAATAAAGGGATGGTATAAAGAAAGTGAAGGTAAAACCTGAGAAAGGGATGGTAAGGAAAATACTATCTAATGACATCGAAATACTAATACAAATAAGCGGAGGAGAAGTAAATGTGATATATATATATATATATATATATATATATATATATATATATATAGATATATAGATATAAATATTGATAGGTGTGTGTGTGTCACTACCTAGAGGAATCCCAAAAAGGAGTGGATAATAGCAATTGAATTAGTATTCTAAGAAAGTCTCTACATAGAAACTAAACTCAGTCCCTTAGGAGACTAAGAGTACAGATTATATATCCATTTGGCCTCCTTCTTTGACATTGCAGCCAAATAGTGTTCTCCAGGATTTAGGCACTTTCTTACTTCCTATGAATTTCAGGGCAGAGTGGTTATGGTTATGATATTCTAAGAAGAGAACTGGCACACTATATTTGATAGGTTTGTTTTTAATATCTATAATATAAAAGCCTAGCGGCGTGTGTTAGTCTGTGTGTGGAAAAAAAAACAAACAGCTGCAGCGCCACCTGCTGGGCGGAGTTATACACTGACCTACTAAATTCTTAGCATTATCTAATATATAAAAGTAAAAGCCTAGCGGCGTGTGTTAGTGTGTGTGTGTGTGTGTGGAAAAAACTATTTTCTCAGAAAAGGCTCATCCAATTGATCTGAAATTTGGTATACTAATATTATTTGACAAAAAAATTAGAATAGTGAAGTCAGTTAACTTCCATCATCCCCCCTTCCCCCTGTGGGAGGGGTAGTAAAGGCTAAATTTACGAGTTGAGGGCTCAAACTCATTTTCGTGAGGTAATTTTACCTCACGAACACACATGTGTAGCGGCGTGTGTTAGTGTGTGTGTGTGTGTGTGGAAAAAACTATTTTCTCAGAAAGGGCTCATCCAATTGACCTAAAATTTGGTATACTGACATTATTTGGCAAAAAAATTAGAATAGTGAAGTCAGTTAACTTCCATCATCCCCCCTTCACCCCGTGGGAGGGGTGGTAAAGGCTAAACTTACTAGTTGAGGGGTCAAACACATTTTCGTGAGGTAATTTTACCTTATGAACACACATTAAAAAGGCCGCTTGCGTCGGGAAGTAACGCTCTTCCCCTGAGGAGGCCTGGGCTAGGCCCAAATGCATGACAAGAACCTTTTTAAGACCTTAAGCAGCTTGATTTGAATAGAATGCATGAGTATCATGCACGGGTTAACTTGTTACATATATGTTCTGGTATCCGTATATTGACATTTCTCACTGTCCATACAGCATTTTAAAGCCCATATGGGCACTCAAGTAAGTGCATCACCCCAGAGGTGTCACAAGAGATTCTTTCTTTAATACTGTAGATTTTTTATGTGTTGTTGGACTTGAAACTTGAAATTGGTTTGGTTGTGGTTTGTTTTGTGCTCTTATAGGCTTGACACCTGTTGCAGAAATAAAAGCCATGTCTCCTTGCTATCTGTGTTATTTGGGAGAAATTACATTTTGGTTAGGTTATCTCTTTTATTGTGGTCTTTCTAATATATTATTCTTGGTTTTGAAGGGAGGATCTTACACAATTTGTCATCATTCAGTAATATGAGCCAATGCTTCTTGGTGATTCACTAAGACCTTGGATTGGTTATTAAACTGTGTGTTATAAATGTGATTTTATCCTGATCTGTATTCTTAGTAGTTTTTGGAATGAGGAGGGTGTTCCTATTCTTAGACCCTGTCTCTTCATAAGCTTTTGTTCCCACTTCTTCCTTATATACTCGATCCTTCAATCCGTCTTTGAGCAAGATGCTTGTGTCTCAAAACAGTTTAGGTCAAAACAATTTCTTCTGACTCTCATGAATTTACCCTTTGGTATGTTGTTTGATGAAAATTGCTAGTGGAGAGTATGTAGGTATCCCAATCTACCTTTTTTATTAAAGTTTTTTTTGTAGGTTACCTTTGTCCACATATATTTAAAGGTCCAAAAACTCTACTTTTTCTTGGCTGATGCTACATGTACAATTAAGGTTTAGGTAGTTAATATTGATGTATTTTACAAAGGATTCCAAATCGTCTTGTGGGTCAGTCCATATGCACAGGATATCACCCGTATACCTGTGCCAACCCAGAATATACTTGCTGAAAGGGTTGTTATTCCAAATGCTGGTATTTTCCCATTGTGCCATAAACAGGGGCAAATTTCATACCCATAGCTGTCCTGCGAACCTGTTTATGGCACTGTCCCACAAACCAAAAACAGTTATTGCTTCAATAATGAAGTTGATCTGTTGAGAGGAGAAGTCTGACTTTTTGGTGAGTATAAGTGTGATATGTTCCCATCCGGCTTTGTGGTCTATGATCGTGTAAAGTGATGACACATAGTAGGTCATTAGTATATAGTTCACCTTCCATGAAATTTTGTTGATGATATCGAAAACCTGTGTTGTGTAAAAAGTGGTCTATATATTGTAAAATATTAAAGATCAGTGAGTTGATAGCCGATACTATAGGTCTTCCAGGTGGTTTAGTGGTTACCTTACGAATTTTGGGCAAACAATAGATGAAAGAGAGTCTCTGGTTCTTTATATGCAAAAAGTCCAATTAAAAAAAGCAGGGGAGGCCAAGCTTATGTGTGCATGCCCTTACTATGCTTCAGTTGAATGCCCCTTACCCGCCTCTCAAGGCATTTGAGGTCCACAAGCGCTACGAACATAAAACTCAAAATTTCATGTTGTTTTAAGCATAAACTGTAAATGAAAAACAGACTTTTGCATAATCTTTGCACCAGACATATGTCCAACTGTAAATAAGACCTATTGTGTGGTTCAGTATAAAGACATTTAATGTGAAAAGATACACTTTGTTTATGTTTGTAGATTTATCAGACTCACATATCTTTTGAAATATTCCTGAAAAATTTGTATAAAAGTATTTTAAAGTGTTAGACCTAAAACACTATTACACTGAATTTAGTAGTGTGGCGACTCTATGACAAAACTTACCCTCCTCCCTCCCCAGTGCACAACTAGAGGCACATTAATTTTGGGTAAGAAAGTGATTATGGTAATTGTGACGAACGAGTTTGATAACACTGTAACCATCCTGTTCCTTGTTTCTCAAATAATGTGGATTATAGCAAGTACTTTTTATAGCGCTTGCTTTTGTTCCCCAGCTCAACAGACTACAACTGCTAATTACATGTGAATATTGGGACATTGTAGCTCATTGTAAATATGTATATTGTGTATTGTATATTGATGATTTGACAGTGAGGTTGTTATTCATTGTATTTAAAGTGAAGCCAGGGGGTTATGAGTAGGCATCAGGTTGTAGGGTACAGGTGATGGGGAAGGCCAATTAGAATCTATTGTCCTCAACATGACTAGTTCAGACATTTTGTCTAGAGCCCAGCAGGGGCCCTTCTGTGGAAGTACAGTTCATCTCCACTCCCCCTCCAACCCCGATACAGCACCCACCAATGGTTAAGAAGGATAGATCCAGGGGTTTGCCCAGGGAGGGGAAAACCCTATTGAAATTAGACGCTAGATATAAGCAGCCACTCCAGGGGGGGGGGGGTGATATTCATTCTGGTACTGGAAGCTGCGGGGTGACTGGGTTTTAGAGTTGCCGTTCTCCACCAGTGAAACACATCGGCAGATCCACGGGTCGTCAAGTCCGGACAGCCAGGTGACTTTAACTTCTTAAGCTAGTGGGGTAAGGGACAGATGATGTGGTAAACCTGCCTGGCATTTATTTACTGTGTGTACATAATCTAGTGATTGTTTTTAAAACGATAAATGTATTGCTTTACATTCTAACTGCATTTGCCTGTGTGACTATATGAATCCTAGAAGGTACTGGGTAGAGTTCCCTGGCATAGGAAGGCACCCGTGGGTGGCCAGTCAGCGTGAATTGGGCCACATAAACCCAGTATCTTTACAGAAATATTATTTATTGCCTAATGACACACCCCTCCCCTCATAGCATGCAGATATACATAGTATATATATCAGTTTTCCCTTGTTTGATTTGCAAGGGCAGCATTAGAGCACAGATCTACCTAATTCATAGCATACAAGTAAAACAAGGTATTTGAAAACTCCGCTCTTGGCTACGGATGAATCGATGAATGCTCTGCCTATCAAGAAGTACATAGTACTAGTCTTTGAAGTTTTCAGTATGGGTGCAGGCCACCTTCATCTATGTTCTTAAATGTCTAACTCTATTCTTTCATACCACAATCCATCCAATGACCTCTGTCTGTTAATGTAGCTTCACAGGCTATGATGGATTTCCAGTAACATTCAAAATGTATTCTTGTGACCACAATACAGAAAGCATCCTTTTGACCACCATATAATAGAAAGATCATTTTTGTGACTGCTACACAATATCATCCCCCTCATCATTAATTAACCCCTCCTCAAAATTATTAACTCCAGCCTCATCATAATAACCCTTTCAACATCATTAACCGCTATATAATAATTAACTCCCTCATCCGAATTAAAAATGAATTCCCACATGACCAATTAATTCCATTCATATTCATAAACCTCTGTATTACCTGGTTGTCTCATCAGAAGACTGTAATATGTGCCCTGTATATTTGTTCCTATAAATGGCTGCCCAGAGTGTCTGGCCCTGTATTTGTGTGCCCATGTGGTACCCCAGTATAAGTGAGGTGCTAGTTTAGGATGGGTAAACACATGTTATATGGTATCTTCTTATAGTGTGGCTTCTGGAATAGGTTCTTGCTTCAGCACTCAGACTTTGGCAGTACTATCACTTCTTCACAGCAACTGCTGGTTTTTATTACACCACACATGGCTGAAACTCTGGTCATGACTGGAAAGGGTTAAATTCACTAAAGTCTCAATAAGCAGTAGTACCGTATACTTCAACTATGACACTTTCTTAAGACAATATAAATATGCAATCAGTATAAAATTCAATATTAGTTTTGCTCAGTACAATACTTATCTCTAAATAATGCAATTGTATTAATAAATCAGCAATACATTTAACAGTAATTAAAGCTGTGGTTTTAACTCTCTGGATTGCTTGCTGTAACAGTCTTTTGTAGTAGTCAACTTCAAGCAAGGATTTTTGTAATAATGCTACACACAAACTTATATAAAGTATAACTCAGATTATTCTAAACTTAATGTTGATGTTGAGATCTTTGTTATCTTTCCAATTATGGTTATGAATGGATTGTCCCTTTCTCTTTCTGTGTGAATACACAAAGTAGCAGTTCTGTTCAGTACAGATAAACTGTGACCATGAAATGCTTGCAATTAAAATAATGTTTCTTCAACTTGTCAGTTGAATCAATACTAATTACTCTCCAACAATATAATAAGAGTTTAGGTATGTGCGATAACTGGTGGTTTCTCCCCACTTAGGGGATTTCTCTTAGGCAGTTTCCCCTCTGATGCAAAGATTCTATCTGCTGCCTTTCTTTTATCTCCCTCACAATTATTATCTTGCTTACTTTTCTCAGCTCACTCTACTGTAGCCTGGTCTGCAGAGTTCTCACTGCTTCTGAGTCAAGACATTTCCCCAACTCTTATCTAAGTCATTGTCATCTTTCACACTGCCTCTTCTTTCCTTTGTGTGACCTTTTCACCACAACAAACCTCCCAATTCACAGTGTATTCTGGGTGAGGTAGTTTCCACTGGGCTTCTCAAAGATGGCCACCATCAGCAAGAATTCCTCTGGAGTAAAGTCACTCTGGACCAAACGCCAGTACACGCAAGAACATCCAATTCATTTTCAGGAGCAAAGGACCCTTAATAACAGCCTACGATTTCAGTGGCAGAAGGGGTGGGGAAGCAGTGTATGCACATAGTCAATGTACAGTAAGGTTGTGCCAAGCTTGAGCGTATGCAGCAGCGCCCGATTCAAGCTTTGGGCATTTCAAAGATAGGGTTTTTCTGTCGTATCACTTGCACCAGCTACAGGTCAAGTATAAACATTGAGTGATAACGTATGTCATGTATGCATGTTAGAACTTGTGTTTTATGTATAATAGACAATAAATGTATTCGATAGGGAGGAAAAAAAATGAAAAACTTTTTTTTTTTTTAATAACTACATTATTAATAGATGACATTAACTGATTATTATTATTTTTTCTGTGCGTTCTGCTGGGACTTTATATTCCACTTATATATTGTGCATATCCTACAGTGTCTTGTCTGTCAGAGCATACGCAGATTCACCAAGAGGCATTTCTTCAGATCTGTTCCTTGAATACGGTTGAATACGGACATGCGTATGCCCAAATTACATGTGTTTGCGTGCCGTAATGAATCAAGCACAGTATCTTTTATCTTGCAATCCTTAAGGAAAGAAAAAATTATAAATATGTTAAGAGTGGACCTTTCCCAAGGAGCATTCAGCCCAAAATGAATTAAGCTTTGGTGAGCCTGGCTAGTTAATAGCTGGGAAGTCACTCAGGAGTGGTCGTTCTCTTACACCGCTCAGCCAATCATAGTAAAAAATGTTATATGTGCGCATTTATTATGGTGCCAACATACTGGTAGGTTAATTAGCTGCTAACAAATTGACCCTAATCTGTGTGTGTGTTAGGGAATTTAGACTGTAAGCTCCAGTGGGGTAGGGACTGATGTGAGTGAGGTCTCTGTACAGTGCTGCGGAATTAGTGGCGCTATATAAATAAATGGTGATGATGATCTACATAAGTAAACTGAGAAGTTGGACTAAACCACATGCGGTTTAGGGTTTTGCAAACCACCACACTTTGGATGCGGTTTTAGATACAAATTGCAAGATTTATCACATACTTGCCTACTTTGTGCAATTCGTGCAGTCATAGGCCCAATGCACAATGCTGTTATTTGCCCCATCGCTCAGATCAGGCAGGATCTAGGAGATTGTATCAGAAAACTGTATCCAAAATGTAGTGGTTTCGAAACCACATACTAAAATACCTCTTTGTAAATTTGCTCCCCCCCAAGTCTGTTCTTTGCTCAATATGAAATCTTACCCCCTTTACATTAACAAATGGATCACATAACAAACAGTTTAGGAAAAATGGAGTAGATATTCCCAAGACTGTCCATCGAAATCCTTATCCTTTCTTGCATAAATTGTACAAATATAAAGAACAATATATTGAACCATTTAATGTTTGTTGTGCATCATTTGCCAAATATCTATAAAAAACATTACTTGTTGCATTGGCTTGTAGTTATTTTTGTTTTCTGCGTCTACAATTTATTTAATTTCAACTGTAATTTTAAGTTAATAGTGTTATGAATCTAAAATAACAAAATTTGTAGAGAAGCCGACCCTTTTTAGTAAGCTTTAGAATGATAACAAGTACAAACCACACAATTTTTCCGATTAATATAGAGTTGAAAGATAATGGAATTAAATTCCTGCCATCACCACTGACATGAATGCATATTTCAAAGTCTTTACATTCCTTTGAACTGCTGCATGATAGAAATCAACTGCTGATTGCGTTTTTCAATCATTTGCTGTTCTTCTTTCAACTTTTTCTGTTGCAGAAGAATTTCCTCCTAAGAAGCAATTAAAATACATTTGTAAATCACGGTGTATAGTTTATTATTATTATATATTTACATATAAAACAGGCTCTGTAATGCTTTAAAAGATTTTGCATTGGTTTTCTTTGCAGGTCTAGTTGATGCAAGAGTTGAGCGAACAGCTTGTTGGATTTCATAGGATTTGGGTTATTTCAGTCTCTATTTATTTTTCCAGAGGCATGCACCAATATGTATCTTAAAGCACCACCTTCTTTCACACAGCAACACTTTTACTGAAAGCCATTTAGGAACCATTAGTCAAAGAACATATTAAATTACCAACAATGCATATCATTAGCCCACCTACTTAAGTGATTGATTACAGTTCCTAAATCAAGCAGTAATGGTATGAGAGAAGCAGATTAGAAATTACTGGCTAATTAAAACAATTTTAATCATGGACAGATGCTCACTTCCACTGTATTCTGTAACAACCCCATACACAAACACATACACTGTAAAGGACCTCTTATCCAAAACAAATAGCTAAAAATAAAAAAGATCACCTTATCACATATCCATTACCATTATTGCTATTAATCCCTTTAAATGTTCAATGTAGAGATTCTCAGGCTCGGTTCCCTGAGAACCGAGCACACCCGAACTTCGCCGATCCGAGTACCAAGCTGAGCCAACTCGGTACTTTTGCGCGCCCTCTGAAGTGAAAATGAGGCAAAAACGTCATTGTTACATCATCGGATGTCGCGAGTTTTGGATTCTATAAGTACCGCCCTCCATGGCGATCCAGCGCCATTTCACAGAGGGACACAGAAGGGGTAGCACGGTTCAGGTTCTGGGCAGCGTCATTGCTAGAAAAGAAAGAGGAGGGGTAGCAGTGTTCTTCAAAGTCTCCTCTGACATTCAGGAGAGTTCCATTGCTCCATTGCTAATTGTCATTGCTGAAATAGAAATAATAGGGCTGGCAGTCTTGGTCTAAATCTGCAGTCACATTGTACTGTGCTATATAGCTAACACACAAACAGGAGAGCTCCATTGCTCCATTGCTAATTGTCATTGCTGAATAGAAATAATAGGGCTGTTAGTCTTGGTCTAAATCTGCAGTCACATTGTACTGTGGTATCAAAATGGATTCACAGCAGTACACAGAAGACCAGGAGTACCAAGCAGCTGCTGGCACCAGTCATGATTATAGTAATCCCTCTACGTCATCTGCTAAAGCCTATGTTAAAGTGCAAAGTGTCTTTAAGTCAGGGAAACAAAAATGTAAAAAAAAAAAACACCTTTTACCTTGGTCAAAAATAAAGGTGTAATCCAGGCAAAGTTATCTGAAGAAAAAAATAAAATTGGCAACATGTCATACTACACACGCAGTGACAAGGAACGAATGAGGCCTTCGCCTTTCTCTATGAGTGCTAGTTCTGTAACTGTCACTGAGGCATCTTCTTGTAAGGTCAGTCATGACCAAGCACGACCTTGTCATTCTGACTCAAAAAGTGGTGCCCAAATACTTTTACGTGTAAAAGCCGAGCTGGAAGAAAACAGTAAGGCATTAGAGGAAAATGTATGTTCAGATTCAGAAATGACACAAATCCCTGAGGAGAGTCTATCCACGAGTGCTATGTGTAATCCTGACCTTTCTTATAGTGTACCAATAAAGAAGGCCCCTTTCAACATTTCTGCAGATGTGTGCATGAACAGCCCATGTGTAGCCGGTGATACACAAATTTAGGATGCCACCTTGAAATTGCAACAGGATGAGGGGGATATTTGTGTAGCTGATGAGGGCGCTAATGAGGATGATGTTGTTTGTGTAAGTCCTGCACCAGTGGAAGCAGTTCTTGCACGTGATAAGAAGGCCATTGTCATGCCTGGGCAGAAGACCAAAAAATTCACCTCTTATGTGTGGAATTATTTTTACTCAAATCCTGACAACAGTTGTCTAGCCATTTGTAGCGTTTGTAAATCCATGTAAATCCATGGTTTGTAAATCCATCCATGTTACGCCATTTAAAGCGACTTTATGGCAAGCTGGTGGAAAAATTGGAAACTTATGCTAAAAAAATAAAAACAAGCAGTCCAGCATCAATTGACTGTTAAACAATCCTTTGCAAGAGGAAGTAAGTATGAAAGCTGTCACCCAGTCGCAAAGCAGATCACAGACGCCATGGCAACTATGCTAGTATTAGAACTGCATCCAATATCCACTATTAATGCAGCTGGTTTTAGACAGTTACTTGAGGTCATGTGTTCCCATTACCAAATTCCATCATGACACCATTTTAGTAGAAAAGCTATTCCTTACCTCTACCAGAAGGTTCGTAAAAATGTAATTATTTGGCTACAAAATGCCATTCTGCCCACTGTACACTTAACCACAGATATGTGGACAAGCGGAACTGGGCAAACTAAGATAAATGACTGTGACAGCCCACTGGGTTGGTGATTCGCCTTCACCAGCAGGAACAGAAGCAGCATGTACCCAAGTATGTCACATTTTTCAGAGGCAGGCTACTCTGTGTATCAACAGCTTCACGAAGAGGCATACAGCTGACAATCTGTTACAAAAACTAAGGGATGTCATTGCAACATGGCTTATCCTGCTTGGACTCTCCTCAAGATATGTAATTTCTGATAACGCCACCATTATTGGGAGAGCATTACAGCTTGGTGAATTCCATCACATTCCCTGTTTTGCTTCCACAATAAACTTGGTGGTGCAGAGCTTTTAAAAAAATGACAGGGGCATGCAGGAGATGCTGTCTGTGGCCCGTAAAATATATGGACATTTCCGGCATTCGGCAACAGCATGTAGGAGATTGCAGCAGCTACAAGATCAATTTAATTTGCCCTGCCATCAACTGAAGCAAGAGGTTATAACAAGGTGGATTTCCACCCTGTATATGCTTCTGAGGATGGAAGAACAGCGGAAAACCATTCACACTTACTCCACAAGCCATGACATTGGGAAAGGAGGGGAGATGTATTTTACTCAAGCACAGTGAGGAATACTTTCTGTGTTGTGCAAGGTGCTGAAGCCATTTGAAGTAATCACCTGTAAAGTGAGTTCAGACACTGCTAGCTTGAGCCAAGAGATTCCCTTAATTAGACTTTTGGAAAAGCAGCTTGAGAAACTGAAGGAGGAGATGAAACAAAGCAAATATGCCAAGTATGTCGGACTTGTAGATCATGTACTTTATTCGATTCACCAGGATCCAAAAGTTATCAAAATCTTGAAATCGGATCACTACATTTTGGCGACTGTGCTTGATTCTATGTTTAAGAGCTATGTCTTCTCTTTGCTTCCAACTGACCCAGATCTGAAGAGATGAAAAGAGCTCCTGGTGAGCAAGATGACAGCTCAAGTGTTACGTGACAGGACAGCGTCTCCTCCTTCAGTTTCTCACTCAACTACTGCTAGGAAAAAACTTAGCTTTCCCAAGAGACCCAGGGATGATGCAGGTGACTCAGCACAACATTTTGACATTTGGGGGTAAATGTATCAATGTACGGATTCTTCAACTCCGGCGAGATCAGCGTCTTCAGCGCTTAAATTTAAAGCGGCGCTGCCTTGTAAAGGGAAGTTTCCCGGTATAAAGACAACAGTTTTATTAACAAAGAACAACGTTGCTTGCAGAAGTAATGTAAGCATGGATGTCTAAATAGACGTGTATATGTATTACTCAAACCTTCCACTTTTCTGCTCTTTCATCAGTATTCCACAAAGTGTTTGTAATCTGCACTTTACATCAAAGGTACCAAACTATATTGTAATTTTTGGAGAATTGGGGCTGATTCAAAGCTCAGTGATTAACTTGCTTTTTGCTGTGAATTTCTATGGCCCTTTATAGTGCACCCTGGATTGGTCTTCGTCTGATAAAAGCACACATCCTGGGGGGTCAGTGCTCGTCGCCATATATTAGCTGTAGAATTACCACAGTTATCCAAGGAACGGGTGGAACGATCAAATAAGTCATAACTGATTTCATGATTCATTTCTCAGTTTCACTGTACTGGCCATGTGCTCAGGGTGACGGCGATCTCCTCATCTTCATCTTCCAAAGATTAGACTGCAGCGGCCAGTGACACACCCATTTGTTTTCTCAGGTCTCTTAGCTGTTCTTTAAACTGGACATATTTATCGTCCTGCCTCAGGGCCTCCTCTGTATTATTCTTCTGAAGAGCAGTGTATCTCTTGTGTACAAACTCTCTTAAATCCGGGATCTCAACCGTTGGGTCACATTTTAACTTAAGTACAGTGTCCTCAACTGTGTCTATATATTGGTTTAAATCTCTGTTCAATGCAGCGTATTCCAACATGACAGATTCCATGCTGGTGAGCATCTCTAGCTTAATGTTAACAACTCCTTGTTCTTACTGTCTTTCTCTCACACACTTTATAAACATATACATTGTAATATATAAGGACAACATTACATATACACTGTTCATTATTAGTAATAGTTTACTTAAATTTAAAAAATAAAGAAAAAAAAGAGAGCACACCAATTTATATGCATGCACTCATTGACTCATTGACAAGTTCAGAACTTACCATTCTGCTGTGCTTAGCACTGGAAACATGTCAGAAGCTGAAGTATAGTGTCTCAGTAGAGAAAGTTTACTGGCCCAGCGAATCAGTATTGTAGGTATAATGGGTGCAGGGTGTAGAGTAGACATGGGCCCATGAGTTAGGATAGGGGCTGCATCAGCCCCTTGACTCATGAGCCTTCCCTGAACCCAAGGTGTGGTCTCATTGCCACCTCTTGCCTTGTTCCTCGAGGTAGCAGCTCATGGGCATGGATTGGCTGGGAGAGCGCCACACTGTAACCTTATCAGTGACTGAGAGCTGCGACATCAAATCAGGGAGGGAGAGGCAGAGAAAAGAACAAGGGATCCTACTCTGTATTAAGGTAAGTGAATGAATGGGGTGTGGTGAAAAGAAGGGATAAGGTGACAAGAGGCTAAAGATGATGGTGGGTAGATAAAGGGAACACAGTAAGAGGTTAATGGTAGTAGGGGAATAATAGGTGGGAGTATGAATGAGAATGTAGGAGTGAGGAAGATAGTGAAGGGGTTGATGTTTGGTTGGATGTGATGAATAGCAGGGGGAGGGGCAAAGAGGGATTAGGGAGTGTGGTGAGTAACAGTGTGGGTAATTAATACCAGATGATAAAGAGAAATGGGGGGCTGATGAATTACAGGGAAGGGTGGAGGGATGGTGTTACAGGGGAAGGTGGTGGTGCTTTGAGGGAAAATGGTCTGTATATACATCTGCACACCATCATTGCTTACGTATTAGACAGGAAAAATAAAAATCAATCTGTATGAGTCTGGAAATAGATGACCTGTGCAGAACCAAGAACCAAGATGACAAGCACCTAGTCACTATTACTTTTAAACTAATCTGTACATACTTTACTTGCTGATACAACTCCGACAATTTTTTATTTCAAACACCCTCCCTAACTTGCTCTCAGGCAAATCAGAGCTGGGTTCCTGTGACTCAAATTGCCAAAATATCACTGCAAAATCCTATGTGCCATCAATTATACCCTTGCAACGTAGTTTACCGTATTAACAACTTAAAATGTCCACAAATAAAGTAGAGAATTCATTACAATGAGAAATGATGTGCAGAATAGAGGCTAAATGACCTCTGAAGAGGCCCTGGTTATAGAATCAACTTACTCTTAGTTTACAAATTTCTCTCCTTTCCTTGTCATTTTCCTCTGCTCTTGCTTTCAGCCATGCTTCATTTTGTAGCTTATGTTTCTCCAACATTTCCTGGAGTTCCTAAACATGAATGTTGGATGAATGAGTAACAGATACATTTGAGTGTGTAGCTTGCCCAACACATGTACAGTATAAATGCATTATAACAGAGAAAATACTCATCATTTTTCTCACATTTTATATTACAAATAATATGTTTTTCTGAGATTTGTAGTTTTCAGATTTTGTTTTTTTAATCAGTTTATGTTGGTTCTAATGTCAAAAGAGAAAAAACATGGATATTTGCAATTGAAAACAATGAAATAACCCATAACCAGGGTAACAACTACAGTCAACAGTGGTAGATTTTAAATGTCTCTCCTTACTTTATGTGAAATCGTGTGTGTGTGTGTGTGTGTGTATGTATGTATGTATGTATGTATGTATGTATGTATATATATATATATATATATATAAATATATATATATATATATATATATATATATATATATATATATACACATACATATACATATATATCATATTTATCGTTCAATTACAGGGCATGGAGAGTAAAAAAATTCTAAGCAGCATGCACCAACTAATGTCACATGTTCCACCGCCATTGGGCAGTCACTTCCTCACTTGGGAAAATCATTTACAAATGCTCTCTGTGAGTTGGGGGTTGGTGGCAGGCTTTGCCTGGCACCACAGCCGGATTAAGGGGGGGGCACAGGGGACACATGCCCCGGACCCCCCTCTCTCCGAGGGCCCCCTGCCGCGCGCATAACCTCTACAGATTTTTTTATTTTTTTTTAATGGCAGCGACGGGGGCCCCTCGGAGAGAGGGAGGGGGGTTGCGGGCGGGTTCGGGACTCCCTGCGTTGGTGGGGGGAGCAGGGTAGTGAAAAAAATAAATAAATAGATACACTACTCACCTCATCACTGCGCCGGCGTCCCTCCTCCTCCCTCTCAACACTGTTAACACTGAATGACAGGCGTGACGTCATCAAGTCACGCCTGTCCTTCAGTGAGGAGCAGTGCGGAGAGGACCAAGAAGACAGAAGAGAAGAAAGAAGCTAAAAGAAAGGTAAGTAAAAAAAAAAAGGGAGAAGAGACACAGTATGAAGGAAAAAAGGGGAGAAGAGACAGTGGAGGAAAAAAGGGGGAGAAGAGAGACACAGTATGGAGGAGAAAAAGGGGAGAAGAGAGACACAGTATGGAGGAAAAAAGGGGAGAAGAGACACAGTATGGAGGAAAAAAGGGGAAGAAGAGAGACACAGTATGGAGGAAAAAAGGGGGAGAAGAGAGACACAGTATGGAGGAAAAAAGGGGAGAAGAGACACAGTATGGAGGAAAAAAGGGGAGAAGAGACAGTATGGAGGAAAAAAGGGGAGAAGAGAGACACAGTATGGAGGAAAAAAGAGGAGAAGAGAGACACAGTATGCAGGGGAAAAAAAGGAGAAGAGAGACAGTATGGAGGAAAAAAGGGGAAGAAGAGAGACACAGTATGGAGGAAAAAAGGGGAGAAGAGAGACACAGTATGGAGGAAAAAAGGGGGAGAAGAAAGGCACAGTAAGGAAAAAAGGGGAGAAGAGAGGCACAATAGTGGGGACAATTAATTAATTTAAGATGAGGTGGTTTGGGGGCTACTGAATGTGGGGGTGAGTTTGGGGAGAATGAGGTCCCTTTATTAAATGTGCCTATGAATTATTTAATGGCAGTGACGGTTGCGGGAAATAGGTATATTTCTGAAATGTAAATACTATTAATTTATTGCTGGGGCTGTTTGTAGGGAGGGAAATAGGTTTATTTATTAAATGTGAATACTATTATTTTAATGTTGGGGCTGGAGGAAGGCCTAATTATTAATAATGGGTGGTACTGATTTAATGCCGGGGGTGGCTGTAATTTTCTAAATGTACCCATTTTTTTTCCAAATAGGGCCCCTAACATTCCAGGATCAAGACAAGCCGCAACTAAAGAAACCTGCAGCACAGGTGATGAAAGTGAGAAGAACAGGTAGGAGAGAGCAGCAAAGTCTGTGAAATGTTGTGATTCTAGTGGGACAATCCCAATTTTTGGTGACTGTTCAATGGTGTACACAACAATGCAGGTTTTTTGTCTGTAGGAGGGTGCATTATCACTGGTATTTTAATTTGTGGTATCATTGCTAGTTTTAATGTGCATTATAAATTTTATTTTTAAAGTTCGGTATCATTGCTAGTTTTAGTGTACATTATCAATGGTATTTTTAATGTATGATATCATTGCTAGTTTTAATGTGTGGTGTCAATACCCATTTTAATGTGGTGTATTGATGATTGTTTTAATGTACAGTATTTTAGTTTGTGGAAGCAATGATTTTTCTTATGCAGACAACCTAAGCGAGCCCTCTGGGAGAGCTGTAAGTGTCATACTGTGGGCTGTAGGTGATGTAATGCAGGATGTGTCACTATGCCCTTAATTTTAGATCTTAGGGGCCCCCCTGTCTTAAGTGCCCCGGGCCCCCCGAAGCCTTAATCCAGCTCTGCCTGGCACAGTACTTACATTGTAACTATGGCAAGCTCATGTTTCTGTGACTATCTGTAAATGTCTTTACTAATCATTGAGCCTCTAGTTCACAACATACCCAAAACAGAATCTTCAGGCACCAGGCCCGTAGGGGAGAGCCCCTCACACTAATGGGAGACTGGCAGAGTAACTCCTATCTGCTTGATGCCACACAATTTTCCACGGCACAGTCACTGTGTGGAAGAGCAGGAAGAAGAGAGCTGAACCTACACTGTGGCACCAAATTTATAGTTGGGAAACATTGGTTTGTTCATCCCTGTCATATTCATGCATGTCAGAACTGGGAGAATCGAGAGGATTCACATCTTTGACACTCTCTGATATCAATTTATATTGCATTATATGTTATTCTATTTGAAGCAAGGTTGAATGTGATTATCAAAAGTCGCTATCTATGTGACTAGATTATTGTGCATGTTTTGACAAGTTTATAGATAACTGGGTCAGAGATACCTCTTAGTGCAATAGAGTATAGAAGGTGGCAAACGTGCAAATTGTGTTTAGGTATTCATATACAATTTGCTGCCATCTTATAATATTGCTAAGTTAATTCTTGTCCGAAGTTTAAAGTGTTTTTCATTATACATATCTACCTTTAAATTGACCTTTTCTACAGTGAAGTATATTTTTGATAACATAAAAACTGGACCACGCTTCTGCAAACAAACGTGCTGGTGTGACTTCTAAAGACCAGTTTGGAATACTGAGATTTAATTTGTGTGTCTGAGGTTGTAAGTAGTCATCCTCTGGTATTGCAGATCCAGTCAATATTACACAACGAAGATACTACTGAATCCCGACTAAGGTGGAGGTACTGTGCAGAAGATATTAAGGTGAAGATTGATATTCTGTAAAATTAAAGTTCACACCCACTTTTCACACACACGCTAGGAAAAGGGGTGTTACAAATATAAAAAAAAGAAGGTGATGAAGATGAAGGTAGGTGATGAACATGTAAATGGGTTTATGAACATTGGAATGTATAATGACATTGAGCCAAAGATTTTAACATTAGGAAGTCCTTTTGAAAGGCAAAAACCTCAGAGAAGTTCTTCCCAGAAGGCAGATCATTATTTACAAAAGAATCCTTAATTTAAAACAGAGCTTTAGAACCATAAGGAATATTAAGGTCAGAATTTACAAACATATGAGAAATATTAAGGTTAAATTGCAGGTGCATAGTTTATTATCGTAAGATAATAGAGAAGTCCTGGAGTGAAGGCGAGTTTAACAAGAAGATTCTATGTGAATTTATAGTATGTAGAACTAATACCCTTATGGCTTAAATATAGACTTTGATTTAGCTTCAGTAGGTGTATTTTATTGTATATTTAAATCTTGTCATGAGATCAGGGTACACGCACCATCTCCAGGAGTAGTCGGGCACTTTTCCACAGAGCAGCCATAAAAAGTAACAGCAGACCAATGTTCTCGTACAACTAGCTTCAGCTAGTTGTATTAAAGATGAAAAGTATAATAAAACAACAAAATAATTTCTGGCCTGTTCTGCTCTAAATAATTCATTATAGAATCCCTCTCTAAGTGTGGAAGAACCTAATGTCCAGCTCACAAACAAATAGCAGATGACAAGTTTAATTCACTCACAAATAGCAGTCTTCTCTCTCTATGGACGGTTCCAGCCTCTTTTCCCAGGTAATGAGATAGACTGAGCAAACTGACAGCCTTTTAAACTACATCTTGCAGGTGCAACTATTAATTAGCCTGCTGTCTGACTGGCAGCTCCGAAGACCTAAAATTGGCCTAATAAAAGAAGGGCCTTCCTTTTTTTTCCCATTCACTCCAGTGAAACCTTTGATCAGGCTCTTACCTGAGCCCAAAGCTTTTAGAAAGCTGTATTTCCTTCAATAATTTCTTATCACAAACTAAATAATTCTGTCACAACCTATACAGAATGTTTTAACACATTTTACATGTATATATATTTTTAAAATTAATTTTAAATGAAAATTAGCCTAACAGAACTAGATGTTCTGGATGAATATTATAGATCTCTGCTGTTGCTCATATTTTTTGCAGATAGGAGGAAAATAGAATTTAATTTCAAATAATATTAAATATCCTGTGTAACGGTTAGGAATTTTCAACCTATTGAAATTTCTGGCTCTGATATTTTTTACTGATGTTTATTAGTATTTTTAATATTATTATCATGTAGATAACATTTGTGTTTCATAAGAAAATTAATATATGAAGGAATTGCTAGATCAAATGGAAATTTCCCATGACCTTTACGACCCTTAAAAGCATCCTTAGAGAGGAAGCAGGTCGAAAGTGTGAACACTGTTGTGCAAGATACAGAGGCAACCTTTGGATGAACATTTCTAATTTGGCGAAATCATATTAGTAAAAACTGCATACTGGTATACAGGAACTTTTAAGAGGTACCATCCACTTTTAATATTATTTGATCTATGATTGTTGACTTGGATTGGTCGCATGTACTATTCTGTTGTGAAGTGCAGAAATATCCTTTGATTCACAAACTTGTTTTAATATTGGTTGGAGGAAAACTGATGCAATATATATTGTCACATTGAACTGAACTGTCTATTACTAATAGGATTTTTTACAGAATATGATTTTTAATTTCCTGGACTGTGATGAATTCAAAAGTTTATGGTAGAATTGTATTGTTCATACTTTATATACACACATATTTACATGTTGATGTTTGTTGATTTTTATATGACTTTGGTTTTATTAATAAAGTGAGCTCTTAGATCTCGTATTGAGCATGTTAGGTGTGGTATGACTTTTTAGATATTTTTATGTAATATACACACGAACAGGAACCCATGCACAGGACTCGGTTCAGGACTAAGCTTATAAAGTTGCTCTATGATAGTAACGCAGAATTTAGATAGCTTGGTTTTAATTGAGCTAAATAGGCTGAAAAGGTCAAATGAAGAATTACAGAACCCTAAGATTGTGCTTTCTACATTTGGTTTTCATCTCCACATGCATGATGGTTTTAAACTGGTGCATCTGGATGGTCGGCTTAATGCTCATTAAGTTGCACACCTACTTTCCACTATATAGAGAGACAACTGCAAACTAGACGTGCATCTAGGAGTGCAAATCTTCAGAGACACATTGGGCAAAAGTTTAAATATCACTTAAAAAGTTTAACCCCCTATCGTTTCATTAAATAACACATTTCAGTTTTACCCATCAAATAATGTTTGTGTTAGGCTAATGTCTGGCTTGTGAGAGTGAGGGGATATCAGGGTTGTTTTTATTACGTGTCACTTTTGCACGTGTGAAAGCTTTTTATTAGATTGCCTGAGAGTGCACCTAGAAATGCACTTCTTCACTGATGTGTAAAATGGATCCAATTAAAAGAGTAGGATAAGACCTGGAAACTGGAAGCTCTGACCTAGTGCAAACCTACAGTTCCACATCTGTACCACAAACAAAAACCTGACCTGATTCCTATATCCCTCATTTCGAACACCAGAAAGAAAGAAAAGTAAATCATTGCTGATGTTAATAATGTCATACACACCGGACATGATCATAAAATACAGAGATAACAAACCATTTAAAAAGTTAACAATGGGAGGAATGCACGGAGGAGTGTGTGAAAGACATTGGTCATTTCACATAAACATATTTTAAACATTTTTAAACATATTTTTGTATATTTTAGACATGATCTCCAAAGATAAATAGATACATATTTATCAAATATTACATTCCATGTTATTTGTTACAAACTTTATAACTATCCCCAATATTTCATATTTTCAAAGCTATTTTAACAGGTTTTCCACCAAGAACAATTAACAGCCAATGTGCCATAGAGACTGCTATAGAAATGTATAAGGTGATGTCTCAGGATGAAGGCATTTGATTAATTATTCAAGTCATCATCAAATAAAGAGCCATCACTAGAGAAATCACTACCCATTTTAATTTTCTACTGTCAATACAGTAGTGCTATGGCTGTTAATACAGTTGGTTAGGGGGAACTAAAATCTACAAACCTCTTGCTGAATCTTGTACTGTCTGATGAACTCTTCTTTTTCTTGATAGAAAGCAGCTTGTTCCTGTGCAAATGTTGCTCTTTCACTAGAGGCACAACAATAAAGAAAAAAAAAAGACAAAAAGGGTAAATAATTTATTATTCACAGCATTTTAAATGAATGAAAAGATAAGATTACATGTATTTTACTTAATGCCTCAAGAAAACTTCAGTAAACACAATCTAATTATCTTAAGGTGCCACAGGAAAAAATAATAAATTCAAAAAGCTCATTCACTTTAATACACTTAATATTAAAACAAATATATCAATGACACCAGAAACCACCCGACAAATAAACAGAATGGACTAAATTATTACAGCCAACACTGCATCCAAGCTAAATGAGGAAAACAAAATTGCCAGCTCTCTAAAATTCTGTCAGATGTAAGAATACTTCAGTATCCAATTAATAAAGTAATAAAGCATAAAATGTATAATATATAAATATTAAGATTATTTCATAACGATTGGAACGAATGGTCCATTGGGAGTAGTAGTGCAGTTATAGCAAACATAAATAAAATGTAAAATGTAATGAATACATGTCACAAAACTATTCCCATTAAAATCATCATATTGAAAATTTGATGGTAGTACCAAATAAAATGTCTATAGACATTATTATCAATAAAACACTATAAATTAGTCCATCCTTATCCAGTTGTCGTCGATTGCTGCTCATTACAAGACAGGAACAGTCTGTGGAGACTAAGTAAAAGAGAAAACAATAGAGTGCAACCTAATAATGTAGTAAGAAAAATTACTGGACATAGGTTGTTAGATAGTTGTTACTAATTGAAGAAGCAGCACAAGAGAGCCAAATGGTGTTTTAGACACTTTTAATGGTAGGTTCCCACCGAAGCACACCTGCTTGGTTGCATCTTCTGAGCTTGAGATGTCTATCTGTGCTCAGCAATAGAAGGATATTGGGATAGTTGGTGTTTATTATCAATGAAAACATCTAGCATAAACTTCACCATGTGCGGAAAAGCCCGATGTTTCTCAGCATATAACACAATTTTTTTATTAAATTTCTTTATTTTTACACTACACTGCAGAACATATTCAGCAAACAGAAAAAATTAAAATTAACAAACAAAATCCACAATTTTATTATGAGCGGGATGTTATTAACTAGTCAGCATTAGGAATCTTTTATCATTTAAATGATTGCTTATTAGAGGAACTGAGGAAAGGTTTGTTAATTAATAATCTTACATACAGATACTGGAATGGACAGTGAGTAGGTACAAAAGGAGTGTTAATTTATAGAACAGATTAATCTGATCATCTACCATACAATAGCTTAGCTTGTGTCTAATCCAGTGTTGGATTTTAATTTTATTCCCCTCCACCTCCTCTAGAATTAAGATGTACTAAGATGTACCATACTACCTGTTTATTCAAATTAATATTAGCCCAATCAAACTTAATGAACTTTGCAAAGTACTTTAAATTTAAGTGTTTTTATATATAGATAAATAACAGGATAAGTAATCTTTAATGGAGAAAGCAACAACTACAACAAGAAACACAGATTTTGAAAGTGCTGAGAATGATTTAAAAACAAACGTTGTTGTGCATTAATTTTTAAATAATAAATATGCCAACTGGCAAAAACAACAGAATATTCACTGATATCAAAGAGACAAAATAATACATTATCAAAATAAAACAATAAAAGGGAAGGAAACAAAACAGTGAACTTAGTTTACTATGTGCACTCAATCTACAGCCCTTCCTGAACACATCATGGTACATGCCTACTATCTGGTCATGGGAGACACATCTGCAAACATGAAGTGTGTGTAGGAGTGCGGAGAGATACAAAAATCTGAAGATGCACACTGTGTCAAAGTGTAAACATCACTTCCAACCTCCTACCACTTTAGAAACACCATTTTTTAAATAAAATAATGCTCAGATTAACCTCCTTTTTTACATAAACTAATCATGAGTATAGCTGAGATTTCATGTAAACACATTTTACAATTTTATTTTTACATATGCTTACATGTATGTGAGTATTTTACATATTTATTGTGATATTACATAAATCCAAATATTTTTAGATTTTGTTCGCTAAGTTTTTTTTTTTCAAGAACTCCATGAGAAAAGGGGACGCTGGCTCTTTTGTATTGCAGCATATTTTTCATTTGCTTTTTGTGTTATTATTTGTGTTTGTGCCAAAGGCGTATCTCCCGTGGGTGCAGGGTGTGCAGTGCACACAGTCCCAGGAGTCAAGGAAGCCCCTTGACTTAAGAATCCACCCTGCACCCACAGTGTTAAAGCCACAATCGCAGTTTCTCCTGGTCTTGTGCAGCTCTCTGGGAAAGCAGCAGTTCATGTTGCTTTAACTGCTGACCTGCCCCCAGCCTCACTTACTGCATGCTGGGTTCTGGTCCTTCCCTCCTGCCTCCTGCACTGTAAATTCTGAGCTATATATATTAATTTATATCTATCTCTCTATTCCGTGCGTTAAGCTTCTCTATCTGCCTACTTGCTTAATGTTGGCAAGCATCATATGATAAAAAACTCTCTTATGGGGGCACATTTATCAATATCAATGAAAAATAGTTTTCAATCCTTATCGCATTGTTAAGGATTGAACTATTTCTCAAATGTATTAAAAAACCAACACATGAACAGCAGTTCAGATAAACTGCTGTTCCTGTGAAAAAAAAAACATACTCACTACTCCATCTTCGTAATGCGATCCTGGGTGGCTTCTTCGTTCCTCTTGTCAAATCCTGTGCGCATGCGCCGATTGATAACTCGGGCATGCACACAGGCATCCACACAGCACTGGACCTGGGTCATGTGACAGGGCTGCACATGTGCTGTAAACGATCAGCCTGAGCTGGCGTACATTACCACATTTGTAAAAGTTTTTACCAAAGTTGTTAGATTGCGGTACATGGGGACTGCTATGTATTTCGAAAAAATGCAAAGCAGCAGATATCTATGATATCTGCTGCAATGCATCAATAATAAATTTGAACAGTAAAATTGGCACTTCCGGGACGCGGGTCACATGACTTGGCTGTCAGGGCGGGTTTTTTGAAACTACCTCTATAAAATCTCGGCACTGACACTTGCCTGTCTGACAATTCACTACCTGATATCCCATACACCAGATCCTAACCTGTCTGCCTATTCGTTGCCTGATATCCCGTGTACCATTTCTTAATCTCCCAGATCTTCTGTGCGAAATACTGTGTCTTCCTGCCATCTTTCATAGTAGCAGTCTCAGTTTCTCCAGGACTTCTCCGTCTGCCTCTTTGGGCCTTGTGTTATATCCTGACGCAGTTCAGAGGGCCGAGACCTGCGGTTCCTTGCAGCAAAGTCTATCCTACCTTGCGGCGGTTCTTGGTGAATACCGGGGAATCTGTTAGAGTCCGCACCTCAGGTCTGCCTGTGCTAATTAGGATTGACACAGATACCTTCTGAGTTGTAAGAGTCTGATGTTGAATTATTTCTGTATGTCATGCAATTTGTTCTGTTAATTGCATCCATGCGTTTATTATGCTGCTCTGTACCCATGTAGTTGTTATGGCTATTATTTTCGTGTAAGTCATATTTGTACTACTCTGTCAGGCACTACGGAATCTGTGACACCATACAAATAATAATAAGCCATATACAGTCTATTTTCTAATGATCTCTTCACAACTGTCCAAATTTTCACTAATTTTGGCCAAAGCCTGCAGCAAGCTGGTTTGCTCAAATTAAAGACAGAGTAGCGGCAAAAATACATGGCAGTTCACTAAAATATACAATCACAAATTCTGCTTTCAATTCTTTTAATTCAATTCCATATCTCACATTAAAAGTCAACGTTTCGGTCCTACATATGAACTTTTGTCAAGACAACCACATAGAACAACAGAAAAGACAGATAAAACAAAAAATCACATAGTTGCCTGACTTCTTATGCAATCCCAGATTATCTACAGTTGCAGCTCATGATTCAACAAAGATGATAGTCTGCATATCATTGCAAAATATATGAGGCAATGGCTTCCTTGTATTCTTTATGAGGCACTCTAAAGAATATGCATTCTACCATGGAACGCATAAATCAGAAGTACCAAACCTGGAAGTACACAAACAGATTTTCACTATAACAACCAAACACAGTGATTCCTAGGTGAGTAACTGGAATGGACACCTGTCTAGCAGGTGTATATTCCCCATGTATACCTAAGACATGTACCAAGTAGGAGACATAATGCACCTCCATTATGAAATGCACACTCCATCAGCATGTGCTCCAGCTTGCAGCGCATTGAAATAAAGTGCACTTCCTGTATAACAAGCACTTTGGTTCCATATTTTCCTGTAAATAAAGTTTTGCTTCATTTTCAGATCCGTTTTTGGCACGAAAAATCGAGTTGTGTTTTGTATCTACTCGGATCTCCAAATCTTGGATCTGTCGGATTTCTTCGAATCCGAACTGCTCATATCTAGTATTGGTAATACTACTTAGCAAACAGCTGGAGCTACCATTAGGCAAACCTAGATGGTTGCCTAGGGCACCAATAATTAGGGAATATCTAAAACATGGAATGAGTGACATAATGTAGCATCAGCTGCTGACATGAAGTACAAGCAGCACACAGCTTCTTACATGAGAAACCGCTGGCTGCAGCTGATCCTCTATGTCTGTGTTACCCTGAGAGGGTCACTAACTAGGTAGAGGATTACTGTGTTTGTAGTGCACACAATATTTCCACTATAGCAAAACGCATAGGTGAACCCTTTAGTTATGGACACAGCTACTAAAACCAGAATGTCCCACATTGCCAAAGGAAGCTATGTATTTCTTTTGTGGCTTTACCTATTAGCAGTCAGGGCTGGAAGACAGGAAAGTTAAGGTGAGGTGCTCCATTCATAAAATGATTTCACAGACTCTACAGACGAGTATATACTGCATTCCACAAGCAGACTTGAATACAAATGTTTTCACGTTTTTTTTCATGACAATTACTAAATGGTGAACTAGCAATCAGTATAAATAGATAATAATTTATTTACAACAATAAAGCAGCATGTTCACAATGTTTATTGTTCCCACAGGGGACTGGTGCATGATTTGCCACATTAAAGCAGGCAAGCTGGACTTTATACGAAGCACTCTGTCTAATTTAACAATTTGTATTCGGGAACATGCAGACATAAAAATATAAAGTAAAGATTATTTTTGTCAAGTAAATAAAGTAATGATGCAGTGAAATGTCAATAACCTTATCTTTCCTTCAATAGTTTCACTTAACAAAATGGGCAGTTGGCGGCACTAGAGGACAATTCTAGCCATAACATTAGTAAATGATATTTGTGTTATAAGAAAAATCTTTTGTGACTACAAAGTGCACATAATGCCCATATTTCTCACCCTACAACAGAATTTATTTTTAACACATCATTGTATATGGTGAAAAAGCAGGCATCAGCATATAATTTCAACGAGCCCTTTATGAACCTTTTAAGTGTACTTTATGCAGAAAGGTGCATTTCTAGGCACACTGCGACCAATGTAATAAAACTTTCAAATGTACAATATAAACTCAACAGAAAAACGGTACTTTGAAGTGATGACTTCACCTTTTTCCACTATGTGCATTTTATAGTCAGACCTGCAATCTCACAAAAGTAGGTGCAGATTGATTTCACAAACCAGAATTAGGATATTACTTATGCAAATATGTTTTGCAGCCCAAATTAACTGCACTTTATAAACTGTCCTTTACTATGGCTACAAAACAAGTCCATTAAAAAACAATTACATTTGATATCAAACATGATTGTTGATTGTTGAAAACAAGATTATGTATAGCTTTGATATAATATGAGTAATCTTAACGTGCCATACAACATGCAGCCATCCATCTGAGGTATGACATCTCAAGTATGGTGCAATGCCATGCACTACATGGATCGACTACTCCTCCTCTCTCTAAATACTTACCTGAACGAACCCACATGCATCTACATCTCTCACATAATACCACCATATGCCTGCTTAATTTACCTTCTCTCTTTCTCCTACACACTTCCACCACACTTCTCTATAGCATTCTATAGCATTCCATTTCTCCCTCTTCCTTCACTTCTTTCCCTCCTTGTTTGTATGCACTCATGACCTGTTTTTCTCCCTTCAACCAACTCAATCATCGACTTACACAAGTAGGAAAAAAACTCACACCCACAATCAATTTTTATTCCTGTTTGTTCTGCTCCATTGCTCATTATTCATACACATAATTGCTTGATACTTGAGCTCAGGGAGGTTAGAAATCTCCATTGGTGCAGAAGGACATGGCAATTTTTATTTTGCCATGCTCAACTCTTGTTCCGCCACATGCTTTACCATTCACCTACCCATCGTGCTATCAATTATTATATGATATCCTGTGTTTTGACTCTACTATGCCTAGCCCCTGACATGCTCCTTCATTTTAATGTTCTTTATTACTTCATGCTATCCAGCAGCTATTTACTCTAACTTGCCTTGTTATTAATTTCTTTATTACTGTTCATTGCTTTATATTTTTTTCCCCTGCCCCATGACTTTCTGTACCATGTTTACCATGCCTGAGACATCTTCCCCTCTACATCTACCCCCCATCCCTGTACCACATGACCTTCTGCCCTTATCTGCTCCCTCTACACCTCCTTTCCTACACCTTACAGCCAACAATTTTTCCTGCCGACCTTTCTATCTACTTATTGGGGTCACACAAGGTTCTGTTGTTGGCCCTCTGCATTCTTGCTAACCACTTCTCCCCTTTGAGAATTATTAAACTCCAGTGTAAATTTACCTCTCCTACCCCAACCACTCTCCTTCTCTCCCTTCTCCTGTGTCCAGTTGTCTCCCTGCTGTCTTCTAATGGATGTCCAAACACTGCCTAAATCTCATATCTAGCCTCTCTGACCTGCACACCCTTATGTGTCTCTCACCGTGGACAACGCCTCATTCTCCTCTGAGACCTCCCTGTCTAGGTGTCATTTACACCACCCAGTCTTTTACTCCCGATAACCAGTCTCTCTTCCAGACATGTCACTTTCAACTTCTAAACGTCGGGATCTGATCCTTTCTAAAGACCCTTTACACAACCAAATGACTCATAAACTCTCTCATTATCTCTCACCTTGACTTCTGTAACCTCTTACTCTCTAAGCTCCTTCTGGCCCAACTCTCCATATTTTATTATATCCTCAATATCACAGAGAAACTCATAATCTTCTCCCACAGCTCCACTTCCCCTTGACTAATCTGCCAATCCCTACACTGACTCTGTTTCCTAGAAAATCCAATTCAAATTGCTCTCATAGAAAAGCCTCAGCCGCTTCTTCCTTCCTACAGATCTGACTTCAGCTCACTTCACTCTTCCTCATACCCTTTTAGTCTCCTTGTGTGCTGCTTCTCACCTAGGGCCTGATTCATTAAGGATCTTAACTTAAGAAACTTCTTATTTCAGTCTCCTCGACAAAACCATGTTACAATGCAAGGGGTGCAAATTAGTATTCTGCTTTGCACATAAGTTAAATACTGACTGTTTTTTCATGTAGCACACAAGTATCAACTTTAAATTTCAGTGTACAAATAAGCTATGAAGTATGTGTGTGCTACATGAAAAAACAGTCAGCCCCTAGTGAATACACGTCTATGCCCATCAAGCTCTTAAACAGCCTTCAAAGTTTTAAACTTAAAAACCCACTGCTTTGTTAAATCCTTCCAGTCTCCTACCTAATTCCACACACTCCCTCACCCCCCCCTTCTTGTCTCAGCATCACTACGTCCCATTAAACTGTAAGCTCTAATTAGCAAAGCCCTCTTTCCTACGGTCTTCTTGTTCATTCGAATCTTGTCCACCTGTGCTTCCGTGTATTACGCATCTGGCATATTCTGTACTCGACTTCACGTTTGTTCTGTACTAGTCTCTATATCCCCACTGTAAGGTGCTGCACAATTTCATGACCACTTATACGTAAACTATTATAATAATAATAATAATAATAATAATAATAATAATATAGAACAAAAATATTTAGGATAAATGTGTATATAAAAGCAATACTTACAGATCAAACTTTTCAAATTCGGAGTCTAACAAGGCAAAGGATGATTTCATTTTGGCTACAGCTTGGCTACGTACAAACATGAAACTGCTTTCTTTTGCTTCCATCTAGAAGTAATTGTATGACAAAAAATATGCATGAAAAATATCAAGAAACAAGCATAATCTTCATGAACAAAGTATAAAATGTAAAAACTATGCAAAAAAAATTATTTCTGCAATAAACTCAACTGCCCCAGACTAGAAAAACGGCAACTGGCAAAATCATGGCTATAACACCATTGTTTGAGAAAATCTTCCCCATCCTGACACCTATAGTCCTGCCATGATGATTCAAGGCCTGGGGTAATTGTAAGCACCTGCAAATGTTGGTTGAAAATTCACCATATCTAAGCAGTTGACAATCTGCATCTGCAGGAAATTACTTTCAAACTCCAGGCTGTAATCCCTGGAGCACAGGGGTGGATTGGCCATAGTCCTTACTGGGACTTTTCCGGGTAGGTCGATGGTCTGATGAAGCCACTTGGAGTTCTAACATTTTTTTTTTTCCCTGAATTGTATAAATTATTTATTTTACACCTGGTGGGGTAGCAGAGTCATTGGGCAAGGCAGCCTGGACTCATCAGGGACGGCCTCAGCCAAGTGCTCACGAAGTCAATACAGCTCTGTATTCCAAACACAGCAGCCACAATAAAACAGATCAGGTGTGCTGATGGAGAGATCATGGCAAAAGCGTAACTGCATGCAAAGCACAGCGATGGAAGACAACCAACCAACAGCTTTGAAGTTAGTGTGTGTTTGTGTGAATGTGTAGAGCACAGTAATGTAAATTGTTTTGTAAAAATAAATTAAATATAGTTAGTTAAACTTTTTTATTACATCTAACACTATGTGAATAAGCAGCACTTTGTGACTCTACCGTACTTGTAATTTACAGTAAAACAATTTGACTTCAAAATAGTGTTTGTCTATTGCAGCAATTTTTTTGCTGTTTCGTGAAATCCAGCATTTGGAAACGCTTCTCTAGAAATCATGTGTTTGCCTATGCCAGCAGAGAGCATTGAAAGACAGGCAGTCTGGCAACAAATCAGAATGTGACAGCTGCATTCTGATTTACTGTTACGCTGGCTTACATTGCAGAGCATGGGCTGTGGAGCTCTTAGTCTCATCAGATGAGGTAATTCTTATCTTGTGAGTCTAATAGCGAGTTTAGACTTCCGCTTCTTCTGCAGGAAAGCTGGACTGAAGTCTTGATATGGGGGAGCATCATAAAGGGTGCCAATTATAATAAGATAAATCAGTACAGCCATGATATAATAATAATAATAATAATAATAATCTTTATTTATATAGTGCTTTAAGACTCAAAATAGATAAGAGCGAAGCAGTCATTATATGAGAGAGAATGAATATAGTGGTTGCATAATATGGGGGGGTTACAGGCACAGACACTAAAAGGGTTGGGGGCACAATGTCAAAGGGAGGGTTCCTGCTCTCTGAATGTATTTTATGGCAGTCACTAGAGTGCACACTCTATTATATGGCTCTCTGTATTGTATATTAGTCACTAGGATGCGCTCTGTATTATATGACGGTCATACGGGCACTGCTGCATGTGCTTGAGCTAGGCATGTCGTTACTGTACATTGACTACGTGCATAGGCCCAGTCCCCTCCCATTGTGCCCTCGCTATCGTAGCCTGTCAGAAGTGTACTATGCGCACAAACATGAATTGCAAAAACTTGCTTTCTTTGCTGCATAGTTTTGGGTACAGTAGACAGGCAGAGGTAATGGGATTTATTTTTTCTTTTATACCGATAGGGAAATTTTAGAACCAGTGGGAGATTTACAGTGAATTAGACCCCACTTTGAATTATATATCAAGGACTTCCCACAGGGCCGTCTTCCCCACTGAGCATGATGGAAAATAAAAAATCCTGTAAAAAACAAAATCAAATAAAAAACTTACCTTTTGCGGTCACCTGATCGCTGAGGTCAGGTCAGGTGGCGATCCGGCTCCCTCCCTAGTCCCCGTTTCTGTGCTGTGCTCGCAGTGAATGTCATGTGTGATGACATCATCACGACCGACATTCAATGCGAGCACAGCACGGAAGAGCGCAGCACGGAGGAGCGCAGAATGGAGGTACATTAAGAGGGATTTGATTCTCTAGCTGAAGGGACTCTGAATGAGCACATGTAAAAAAAAAGTGATATATATATATATATATATATATATATATATGTATATATAAAATAACTTTTTTTTACATACATATATACATATGTATAAATTATTTTTTTAACACATATATATATATATATATACATACAATGGAACAAACAATGGCACTCCAAGCAGTATTGTAAAGAACACAATAAGTCCAATCCCACTAAAACACTTCTTCCACGTAAGAAGGCAGCCTTCCTTCATTGAATTTGGACAAGCTGGATGTTTTAATAGTTTAATAGTGTGAGCAACCACAACCAGAAGAATATATACAGGTAAGCAATTAATTATCTTATTAGTGTGCATTTAATAGGTGGCGGGTTCATCACTAAAACACACTAGCTATCTGACCATATTCTGGCATTCTGTCTTCCTTTTCTATGTATACAAGACTGGAGTGAATATACATGGTTTCTTAAAATTACCCAGAAGCTTGGAATATTACACACCTTTGTAATATATGATATACCCACTGAGTTCGGACTATTAACTCTGAAAAGTACTACACCATTGTGCGCCTTCTCCTTCTGTTGTACCTATCTCTCTCTCTCTCTCTTTATATATATATATATATATATATATATATATATATATATATATATATATATATATATATATATATATATATAAAGTAAGCCTACAGACAGTACTTACAAACAAAAAAATTTGAATATATATAAATAAAATATATTAAGTGATAATTTCATGATTATATTTGTATAAACTAAAGAATTCTCTTTTCCATAAGAACACAGGTTTGTTTAAATATCTTATGGGCTGACAGTAAAACACCCTATAAAGGATCTTACATAATATATTAGATTTATTTAATGGAAAATAAAAAATACAGCCTTTAGGACAGGTACACACTGATATTGTGTGTTTTTAAATGATGTGATGCCAAACACAACTAAGCATTTAATTTACCCACGTTGAACACGTGGATTGAACAAGAAGCGCTACCACAATTCTAGAAAATGTTAGCAACAGTAGTGGTTGGTAGTGTCATCCCTGTTTACTAGAGATTCTCAGGCTAGGTTTTCTGAAAACCGAGCCCACCCGAACTTAGGGGATCTGAGTAGGCTCGCGAGCCAGCTCGTTACTTTTGCGTGTTCCCGGATCTGAATCGAGGCAAAACAACGTTGCAGCCACATCTACTGCAATGATAATGGGTGTGATGTTTCAGAAAGAGATGCTGCTAATTTGGTTGCATGTATTGGAATGCCAGTACATAATGCCAACAGGAAATTATATTAATGTTTTTTGGCTTATGGGTGAACTGCATAAAGTTGACCCAAGCAAGCTAACTATAGTTCACAAGAATGTTTTGTTGAACAACAAAGTCCTGCAGGATAGATGCCCATCAATAACAGATTCATTATAAATATGATTGATTGATTAACATTTTACTGAATTTTTTCTTGCAAAGTCCAACTAGTTTACAAAATGAATGAAGTTATTAATTCCCATTCCTTTCTCAGATCAGGAATATTTCACTTTTCTTATTCGGGCATGGTTAGAGAATTGACTAAAAATAACATATGTATTTGTGAACATAAAGCAATAGACACCCATATACGATAAAATATTGATATGAACTTACAGGAACAGGGTGTGGAGAACAGATTTTTGGAGGTTCCAGCTCACCTAAGAGATATTTTACTTTTGGGATTTTAGTTGGAGTATATCTATAAAACATGAAAAAGGCAATACATTAACATCAAGATTACAATAGAATTATTTAAATGCAATAATGTCAGAAATTTCTATGCTATATTATTTAAATGAATGTTGAATTAATTTATTGCAGTCTGACAGGGGAAGTATTTTACATCAGATAATGTTAGGAGTCACAATGTCAGAGAGGTTGGGGAGTTTTGGTGAATATATTTTTATATATATTATCCTCCTCTGAGATTAGCTGAGAAATGGAGAATGATTTGATCTGTTTAGAATTTTCAAGCTGCTTGATTTTTTTCACCAGTTGAGAACACAATTATTTAGGGATACAACCATTTCCTCTTGCTAAAAATATGACTTGCATATAAGAAAAGTGGATCAACCTCTTCAGTTTGTTCTCTCCATGGCTTGGTAATATAAAACACCATATCAGTGTAAAAAGAAGTAATGAAGCTTTATGCTAAAGATAAGCGAATTTCAGTGCATGATTAAATATTTTACTGTATAACATTTGGACAATGCCATCCAGAAATTCCGTTGACAAAATACTTGATTACTTTTTGAACGTTACGAAGTTCTGGAGTCTCCTGGACATTATTATTATTATTATTATCATTTATTTGTTAGGCGCCACAAGGTTTCCGCAGCGCCGTACATAATACAAACAGGAGACCATACAGGGTGACATAGTACAGAGCAATAAACACAAAGTACCAATACTTCAGAACTCCGGGCAGACATATGAGCGAAGATGGAGTAGAAGAACAGGTATGGAGACAGGAGGGGAGAGGGGTCCTGCTCATAAAGCTCACATCCTAAGGGGAGTAGGCAAGTAAGCGTTTATTGGCAGATTATAAATTGTACAAAATTATATTTTTGGTAGGTTTCTTAGCTATAGTATTGGATGACAGACAGTTATCTATTTGATAAAGCCTACATTTGTAAAAACAACAATAAAATACATACAGCAGCCTTCTGAAGTACTTACCCATTGCTAATGCCTTCAATCCCACATTCCAAAAGAATGTCCTTCATTACTATCAAGAAAAAAAAATAATTAAACAATTTTCCTATAAAGGCGAGTATTTTAATTAAAATCAGTATGCTTTATTTAAACTTCATAACATTTCTGACAAACTTTGTAGATGATATATTTGAATTGATATGATTGCAGATGTTCATTCGTTTACCTTCCTTTAGCAATGTAGCCACAGGAGTAGGGAGAACAGGTAATGTAATAATCGCATTCATAAATAGTTACTGATAGTATAATTAGTCCTATAACTTCCACTATGCAAAATTACAACACACAACTCACTAGGCTGACGGTCTGAAGGGTTTATGAGCCTCATAGCCATGACATCATTGAAGTCATTTTCTTCATTCCTTCCACCAAATACAAATAACTTTAATAAAAAAAAAACAGTTTAACATAAGATGAGCATTTTATATACACAAATATAAACTATGAACATTACTATAAATAAATGCCTTTATAAAAGACTTTAATTAAATAAAGCATATTTTTCATTTAAAAATATTTTAAAATTGTTCACTTTTTTCAACAATTCTTTATTTCAAATTGAATTTAATTCAATTATATATATTTTTTAGATCTTTCTAAATTGTCTTTGAATCTGGAGGCCAGCGACATTACTTCCAATGTAGAGTGCATGTATGACGTGGCAATGCCGGTTCACTCCTGCAGAGAAAACACAGCGAGTGGCCATTGAAGAGGTAAGTCTCTGCTTACCTCTGCTAGCTAGCGACCTTTTAATGATGAATAACGATGATCTGTTGCTGCATGATGCCGATTCTTCCTGCTTTGTGGTGTCATGTTCCAGTCTTTTTGGTAGCACATATTTTAATATTCATGCTTGGATTAGTGTAACAATATGACGTTGATTGCGGGAGGTGAATAATTTTATTCCTTGTGGTAGATTGTGTGTTCCAAGCTAAATTCAGGATTTCAATATGAATACAAAATTGGATTTTATTTTACAAAATGAGGCATTCTGATTAAATCATATGTTATAAAGCTGATATATGCCCAATTAATGTGTCTGTGTTTTTGTTGTATTATTGGGATCCCAGAAACAGATTTTGTAGACTTGTCTGTGAATCCCAGTGTCAAAAATGTTAGTCTGTTAGGAACTGTTATGAACATTGAGCCAATTCAATTTTCAATTGGATTAAAACATTTTTATTAACAGGCTCTATTTTACAACCTTATGGATGACAAGTATATTGCAATGTTTACTAATTGCAAAGTCCTAAAAAGAGATGAATAAGTCAATAAAATCGTACACTTGGTGGTATTTAAGAGTGTTTCAGTGGGTAAGCTTAATTCCTTACTCTGTACAGAGAATTGTTATTAGGCTGTCAATGTAGTTAATGTAGCTAGCCAGTGAATTTGGGCTTTCAATTTCACTTGCTTAAGTAAAAAAGGCAAGTTTAAAAAAATCAGATTGCGCCGGTACTTGTACTGCTGCAAACCTTGTTGCGTCGGTAAGCTTTCGCTGGAGAGAGCCAGCAAAAATGTTTTCACAGAGTGGGGTTACCTCTGGCAATTTCACTGTTATTGCCAGAGGTGACCCTTTGATAAATAGGGAGAAGTCCTATCTATGACCAAAACACCAATGGGTTTTTCTCCTCTTCACCCCCCTCCTGTTCCGTTGTTGATAAAGATCAAACAATTACAAAATGTTGGATGGACAGATGGAAAATGAAAATATTGAATCAGGGTGCGCTCTAATAAATGTACATGGCAGAAAAATAGGCATAATATTTAATTGTGCTGCTCTGTTTTTAATTCTGGAGCTGCATTAACTCACAGCCAGTAATTTAAATGCGCACTAATCATGACAGTGTTCCTTTACTTCTGGAATATTCAGTTTTCACAGATTTCTATTTAGTCATGCTTTACGCACTCAAATTAAAACTAAGGTTCTCAGCATCTCATATATGTGTGTGTTTATGGAAGTGTCTCATGTGCTTAAATGTGTATTCAGACTTTAGTGGTACTTTGTAAATAAAATGTGATGAGAATAATAAAAACACTGAAATAATTTAAATAATAATAATAATAATAATAATAATAATAATAATAATAATATTATACATAATAACAACAACAACATACAACTGTACACAGCATCTTTTCCATGATCACCTTAAGCTGGTTACATGATAGGAATCTTTATTATTATTGCTATTATGTTTTATTTATAAGGCCCCACAAGGATTGTGCAGCGCCATTCATAGGGGTTAGAACAACAAACTTAGTAAATTACAGTACAAATGTGACAATATTACTTAAATAAAAAGAATACATTTACATAAACACATAATTACATAAGGATTTTCCAAATCCCAGCTTGAAACATTTACCCCCCAGAGTAAGAAGTACAACAACAGTCACAATAAGGCTCATTTAATAACATTGAATTTGGGTACAAAATATGCACTGAACCACAACAACCAATCAGCAATAAGATGTTATCTGTCTTGTGCATTTTAGATAATGAAAGCAACACCCTGATTAGCCGTGATGGTTTTACACCTAAATGCAATTATAGCATATAAACCCAAATTACTCTTGGGTATGCTCTCACTTTAGTGTTGCTTCATGAAAAGCAACAGTAAAAGTAATGCATTAGTTAATTAATTAAGGATTTTATTAGGATTTAAGGAAGCAATCAATTAAGGCTGAATTAGAAGATTAGGGAAGGTTTTAATTGACAATGTAATAATTTGTGATTGAAATAGGTGCCAAGTCCTAGAAACATAGATGTGGTAAAAAGAGTTTTAAAGAAGAAACAACATGGGAGAAACATCATTACAATAATAGAAAATAAGAAACTAAAGGTTAATAGGGAACCAGGAGAGATTAATATGTTGTATGGATTAATTTAGATGAGGGCTTGATGATGTTTTATGTTAGATATACTCATTGATCTTACTATAGCTTTTTTAAATTTTCTTTTTAAATATATTCTCACATTTTATATTGTGGTTAATATTTAACTCTTTAATTTGGGGATAGCAACATCTATTAATTAGTGGCGGCAAACTTCACCTAATTGTAGGCTGAAATAAGTAGATTCAGAGCATGCATTTTGCAATGTATCTTCTCCCATTTCTCTGCTTTTCGGCAAGGTTAAATATTCAGACGTTAATTAGTACAAATGCTTATGCTTAGGCCTAGGGTGAAACTTTGCACCTATTGTACATGAGTTTCTCACACATTCTGCTCTCATAGTACTTGCAAAATCATTCAAAGCTTACAGCATTCATGGGCACGATTATACACAATGTAGGCCTGTATACAAGTGAGTTATTAGAGCAAAAGTGATAGAGCTAGCTCAAAAATAGACACAGTTTTTCATAGGGATGAGCGGACTCGGATTCTCGCAATCCGAGCCCACCCGAACAGTGCGGATCCGAGGCCGATCCGAGCACTGTTCGGGAACTTCCGGGCGGCAAACGGAGCCAAACCGAGGCTATGACATCCAAGTCTCGCGTCGGATCTCGCGAGACTCGGATGTCATAAATACTCACCTTGCGAGCGCCATCTTCATTCTGGCTGTGATCACTCGTGAGGGAGGTTGTAGTTAGGGAGCTCCTGATCAGTTTAGTTGTTCTTTGTGCTTTGTCCAGTGCTCTGTCCTGCTGAGTCAAGTGGTGCTTTGTCCAGTGCTCTGTCCTGCTGAGTCCAGTGGTGCTTTTGTCCTGTGCTCTGTCCTGTTGAATCCAGTGGTGCTGTGTCCTGTGCTCTGTCCTGCTGAGTAAAGTGGTGCTGCCTGTGTCCTGTGCTCTGTTCTGCTAAGGGCATAGTTATTTCAAATTTATTCAAAAGTTATAAAAAATTAAAAAAATAATTATAAAAAACTTATACAATTTTTTTTAAAAGAATATAAAAAAAGTGAAAAAAATTATACAAAAATAATTGAAAAAAAACATAAAAAAATTAGTTTAAAAATACTAGGTACTGCTATTTAAAAGTCAAACTACGTTCACTGTTGCTGCTGTACCAAAAAATAATAGGTACTGCTATTTAAAAGTCAAACTACGTTCTCTGTTGCTGCTGTACCCAAAATTAATAGGTACTGCTATTTAAAAGTCAAACTACGTTCACTGTTGCTGCTGTACCAAAAAAAACTAGGTACTGCTATTTAAAAGTCAAACTACGTTCTCTGTTGCTGCTGTACCAAAAAAAACTAGGTACTGCTATTTAAAAGTCAAACTACGTTCACTGTTGCTGCTGTACCAAAAAAAACTAGGCACTGCTATTTAAAAGTCAAACTATGTTCTCTGTTGCTGCTGTACCAAAAATAGTAGGTACTGCTATTTAAAAGTCAAACTACGTTCACTGTTGCTGCTGTACCAAAAAATAATAGGTACTGCTATATAACTCCAGTCCAGTGGTACTCTCCTGTGCCGCAGATAATTTGTAAAGGCTTTGCCGAGTGTGTGTGGTTTAGGGGTATGCTCTCTTGTGCTGCATATAATGGAGTACCAAAATTTGGAGGATAAAGTAGGGAAAGATCAAGAACCACTTTCTCCTAATGCTGAAGCTGCTGCCACTAGTCATGACATAGATGATGAAATACCATCAACGTCGTCTGCCAAGGCCGATGCCCAATCTCTTAGTAGAGGGCATGTAAAATCCAAAAACCCAAAGTTGACTAAAATTACCAAAAAAAGAAAATTAAAAACATCTGAGGAGAAACGAAAGTTTGTCAATATGCCATTTACGACACGGAGTGTCAAGGAACGGCTTAGGCACTGGCCCGTGTTCAGGACTAGTGCTTCAGCTTCAGCCAAGGATCTAAACACTCCTCCTCCCCCCCTCTCCAAAAAATTTATGAGAGTTATGCTGTCAGCAACAACAACAAAACAGCAAACAACTCTGCCTTCTAAACAGATGACATCACAAATCCTCAAGGCGAGTCCAAGGGTGTTGGTGGTTGCGAAGCCTGACCTTCCCGTCACTGTAAGGGAAGAGGTGACTCCATCCACCATTTGCAGCACACCCTCTGCATATGCTGGAAGGATCACCCACAGTGTAGATCCAGATTTGGATAATCAAGGTGTCAATGTTGTACACCGGGAGGAGGCTATTGATGTAGCTGGCGCTGTGGAGGAATTTGATGATGAGGATGCTGATGTGGTTATTTTAAATGAGGCACCAGGGGGGAAAACAGTTGATGTCCATGGGATGAAAAAGCCCATCGTCATGCCTGGTCAGAAGACCAAAAAATGCACCTCTTCGGTCTGGAGTTATTTTTATCACAATCCGGACAACAAATGTATGGCCATATGTAGCTTATGTAAAGCTCAAATAAGCAGGGGTAAGGATCTTGGCCATCTAGGGACATCCTCCCTTATACGTCACCTGAATAACCTTCATAGTTCAGTGGTTAGTTCAGGAACTGGGGCTAGGACCGTCATCAGTCCAGGGACACCTAAATCCCTTGGTCCTGTTGGATACACACCACCAACACCCTCCTCGTCAACTTCCTCCACGATCTCCATCAGATTTAGTCCTGCAGGCCATGTCACCAGCCAGACTGAGTCCTCTTCAATACGGGATTCATCCGAGGAATCCTGCAGCGGTACGCCTACTACTGCCACTGCTGCTGTTGCTGCTGGTAGTCGGTCATCTTCCCAGAGGGGAAGTCGTAAGACCGCTATGTCTATCACCAAACAGTTGACCGTCCAACAGTCGTTTGCCCTGAGCACAAAGTACGACAGTAGTCACCCTATAGCAAAGTGTATAACTGCGGCTGTAACAGCAATGTTGGTGTTAGACTTGCATCCGGTGTCCGCCATCAGTGGAGTGGGATTTAGACGGTTGATGGAGGTATTGTGTCCCCGGTACCAAATCACGTCGAGATTCCACTTCACTAGGCAGGCGATACCAAAGATGTACAGAGAAGTACGAACAAGTGTCCTCAGTGCTCTGAAAAATGTGGTTGTACCCACTGTACACTTAACCACGGACATGTGGACAAGTGGTTCAGGGCAAACGAAGGACTATATGACTGTGACAGCCCACTGGGTAGATGCATCGCCTTCCGCAGCAACAGCAGCAGCAGCAGCTGCATCAATAGCAGCATCTCCACAACGGCTGCTCGTGGCAAGGCAGGCAACGTTATGTATCATAGGTTTTAATAAGAGGCACAACGCTGAAAACCTCTTAGAGAAAGTGAGGGAAATAATCTCGCAGTGGCTTACCCCACTTAGACTCTCCTGGGGATTTGTGGTGTCAGACAATGCCAGTAACATTGTGCGGGCATTACATATGGGCAATTTCCAGCACGTCCCATGTTTTGCCCACACCGTTAATTTGGTGGTGCAGTATTACCTCAAGAGTGACAGGGGTGTGCAGGAGATGCTTGCGGTGGCCCGCAAAATTGCTGGACACTTTTGGCATTCTGCCAGTGCCTACCGCAGACTCGAGCAACATCAGAAAAGCCTGAACCTGCCCTGCCATCACCTCAAACAAGAGGTTGTGACGCGCTGGAACTCCACCCTCTATATGCTGCAGAGGATGGAGGAGCAGCAAAAGGCCATTCAAGCCTACACAGCCACCTATGACATAGGAAAAGGAGTGGGGATGCGCCTGAGTCAAGCGCAGTGGAGACTGATTTCCGTGTTGTGCAAGGTTCTCCAGCCGTTTGAACTTGCCACACGAGAAGTCAGTTCCGACACTGCCAGCTTGAGTCAGGTGATTCCCCTGATCAGGCTGTTGCAGAAGCAGCTGGAGAAAGTGAGGGAGGAGCTGTTAAAGCATTGCAATCCAACAAAGCATGTAGCTCTTGTGGATGAAGCCCTTCGTACGCTTTGCCAGGATCCGAGGGTGGTCACTCTTTTAAAGTCATAGGAATACATTCTGGCCACCGTGCTCGATCCTCGGTTTAAAGCGTATGTTGTGTCTCTGTTTCCGGCGGACACAAGTCTACATCGGTGCAAAGACCTGCTGGTCAGAAGATTGTCCTCTGAAGAGGACCGTGACATACCAACAGCTCCACCTTCATTTTCTTCCACACCTTTGGCTGCGAGGAAAAAGCTCAGTTTTCCTAAAAGACCCGCTGGCGGGGATGCTGAGAACATCTGGTCTGGACTGAAGGACCTTCCAACCATTGCAGACATGTCTACTGTCGCTGCATTGGATGCTGTCGCAATTGAAAAAATGGTGGAGGATTATTTTGCTGACACCATCCAAATAGACATGTCAGACAGTCAATATTGTTACTGGCAGGAAAAAAAGGCAGTTTGGAAGCCCCTGTACAAACTGGCTCTATTTTACCTGAGTTGTCCCCCCTCCAGTGTGTACTCCGAAAGAGTTTTTAGTGCAGCGGGGAACCTGGTCAGTGAGCGGCGAAGGAGGTTGCTTCCTCAGAACGTTGAAAAAATGATGTTCATAAAAATGAATTATCAATTCCTCAATCAAGTACAGCACTGCCCTCCAGATAGTACAGAGGGACCAGTGGTTGTGGAGTCCAGCGGGGATGAATTGATAATGTGTGAGGATGAGGAAGTACACACTGAAGGGGGAGAGGAATCAGAGGATGAGGATGAGGACGACATCTTGCCTCAGTAGAGCCTGTTTAGTTTGTACAGGGAGAGATGAATAGCTTTTTTGGTGTGGGGGCCCAAACAAACCAATCATTTCAGCCACAGTAGTTTGGCAGGCCCTGTCGCTGAAATGATTGGTTTGTTAAAGTGTGCATGTCCTATTTCAACAACATAAGGGTGGGTGGGAGGGCCCAAGGACAATTCCATCTTGCAACTCTTTTTTTGGCATTATGTAACCATTCAACAGTCGTTTGCCATGAGCACAAAGTACGACAGTAGTCATCGTATGGCAAAGCGGATAACTGCGGCCTTAACAGCTATGTTGGTGTTAGACGTGCATCCGGTGTCCACCATCTGTGCAGTGGAATTCAGACCATTTGAAGGCGGAGGTATTGTGGCCCCGGTACCAAATTGGGTACCGGGGCCACTCCACTACGCAGTCCAGATAGATGCGTATTACATATTAAACTACGTTCAATGTTGCTGCCAAATTAAAACAAAAGTAAAATGCCCTGTCATAATAGAAAACAAGAGATAGTGACCCGCTCGAACTACACCCTGTATATGCTGCAGAGGATGTAGGAGCAGCCATATGTGCAGTGGAATTTAGAATAGTTGAGGGAGGTATTGTGGCCCCGGTACCAAATTGGGTACCGGGGCCACTCCACTACGCAGTCCAGATAGATGCGTATCAGATATTAAAAAACGTTGACTGTTGCTGCCAAATCCAAAATTAATTAAAATGACCTGTCATCGTCAAAAACAAGAGGTATTGACGCGCTCGAAATACACCCTGTATATGCTGCAGAGGATGTAGGAGCAGCCATATGTGCAGTGGAATTGAGACCATTTGGAGGAGGTATTGTGGCCCCGGTACCAAATTGGGTACCGGGCCCACTCCACTACGCAGTCCAGAAAGCTACCTCGGTGCAATGTTTTGGACTAAAAACAATATTGTGAGGTGTGAGGTGTTCAGAATAGACTGGAAATTAGTGGAAATGATTGTTATTGAATGTTATTGAGGTTAATAATAGTGTAGGAGTGAAAAGAAACCCAAAAACTGGATTTTAGCACTGTTTATGCTTTTTTAAAAATAAATCAGAACCCAAAACCCTAAATCAGAACCAAAACCTTTCGTCAGGTGTTTTGGCAAAACAAATCAGAACCCAAAACCTCAAGCTAAACAGAACCCAAAACACTAAAAGTGGCCGGTGCACACCCCTAGTTTTTCACTGTGACCAACTGTCATACATGAGCCCCACATTCTAGCACATAGATAAATGTACTTACGTGACTTTGCAGAACAAAAGCTGTATGCTTATATCTGCAGGCTGGTGGAATCCCAAAATACAGTGGCATCTTCCATTTCATCTTTGCTGTGAAATGCAAGAAAATGAGTGTTCTCTCTTTTGTAGAAGGTAAATTAATGCAAAAATGTTTTACTTTATCAAATAGTTTGAAAACACACTAAAGTAGTGGTAGGTAGGTCTGTGAGTAGGTGCGTGTAGTAGCTTCCTCAAATTTGCAATGTGAGTTTGCTCAAGCCATAAAAGCTACCCTTTGATTTCTTTTGGGAGTATAATAAAGCAAACAGTTATAGGAATCTTACTATTCTAATCCTGTGAATAAATCAGGAGCAAAGGTGTTACTAGAGCAGTACAGGCTCATGTGCCAGATTTCTGTCAATGCAATTCGTTTTCTGCCCTATTGGATACTGACCGCAGATGGGGCATCATAGTGGATTATGTCCTTATAATAGCGCATAGAGGGCCCCAGGCATTTTTAGTTACGCCCATGATCAGTAGTATAATTTTAAGAAATCAAGTAATTCAGCTTAATAACTTCCAGCAGCAAAAAAACTGGGAACATCCTTTAAAACCAAGACACGTAGAAAGCCTATATATGCAAGTAGCTTTCCCTTAGCAAGGTGGTGGATATTGAGTAATGCCTATTTATACATCTGGTAACTTTATTTGTCAGTTACAATTCCACCATCAACACTAAAACACCCTACACATACATTTGTATGTTGGTACATAATTATTTTATGGCAAATTTTGTTAATTCTGGTCACTAGTCCTGCTTTTTTGCCAATATTCTCATGAAACAAGCTCTTGAGCAAGTACAAGGTCAATTTGATTAAAAAAAAGCTAACCATGAAAAAATAAGCAATTTATAGCACACAATTGTCCATCACAAATACAATACAGTACATTATGCTAGTTTGAATCCTCCCATTGTGGTATTCGTTTAAGAACAAAGTAATTCTAAAATTCCCCTCATATTTGCAATACAGTATAATATCTGGATATTTGGTTCTAATATCTCTAATTTTCAATATGAAAAGTAGGCATGTGAATGTCCATTTATTTTCTTATTTTAATGCTTTCCAAAGACCCGATTTTCAAATTTGTCCTAAAGGCCTCACCAATTGTACATTATTTATGGATTAGACAGGGTTTTAAATGTACTCATTCTTTTATATACTGTAAATACTCCTGAGAAAGTGCAAATTATAGCTGTGTAATACCTAAAGTTTTTTGTATTAATGCAGTGACCCCTGGATGACGTACGAGTGTGTGCTGCTAAGAGATTGGAGAGATGCTCTTTTTTAAGAGAAAGCGGGTATGGAGTCCTGGGAGTTCAGGATTCTGAATCTGTGTTCAAGGTTCTCAGTTCAAATTCAAGTTCGGGGCTGATTCAGGTTCAAAGATGGAAAGATTGGAACATGTGAGGTCAGAGATGCAAAGAGAAGAGTTGAAGGTTATGTTAGGGCAAGTGTCGCTACAATAAGAAAGCTTACAATTCAGTTGAGTGGTGCTATAGGGAAACAGATATTAGATGACAGTCCCACCATGAGTGAGTGTTATCTCTAGAACCAAGACAAATTAATGGTGAAAATGGGTGTTTTCACCAGAGATAGGGCTTTACCTTATACATCAATGGGTCACCGATGGTGACAGTCCCCACTGACGTTAAACTTGCCGGGTGTAGCTATCCCATGCAAGCATGGGTAACTCTTTATAACAAAGATCATGGCAGCAAAAGTACCTCCTCAATCCCTCTTCTGCTATCGACATCTAAGGATGACGGTAACAGAAGACAATCAATGAAAAAAGCCCTATTATCATAAATTAATAAATAGATGTGTAGAGAATGTAAATATGTAGAGAATAAATGTGTAGAAAATGTAAACACTGATGGTTGCAGGCTAGGTGATGTTATTTTGCAAACAAAGACTGGGATCCACCCAAACAAGTTTGAAAATGTGTGACCAAACAAAGCAGCAGCTCAAGAGACAGCCAAGTGAGGAGCAGGTTGGAAAGAAATAGGTGGCCTATTCCCAGGAGAGCTTGATTGTATCAGACAGGCGCTCCAGACAGTCCTGTGTTAAAGAGCAGCAAGACTTCTACAGTTGCAAATTGAAGACAGGAAGGAGTCCTGTTCCACCATGTAGTGACAATCTGGGGAAAGACTTCAGCATTGCAAGGAATATGAACACTGAATTAGAGCAAAAAGTGGTACACGGCTTAGCTGCCCATTTGATAAAGACAGTAAACTTTTGTTTTATTACACCTGTTATTCATGTTAAAAAATGATTTAAATATGAACAATTGCTTCTCACAGCTGGCATAATGATGGAAAAAGCATTTTTCCACAAACGACATACTCATACTGTGCTTTCTGGCTGCAAAAAACCTGCATAGCATTCAAAAATACCTATGTCATACAAGCTAACTTTTCCTATTCATTTTTGTTTACATGCTAGTCATAGTAATGCCATTTAGACCGGAAAAGATTAAAAAAAGAAACCACTTTTTATGATGACAATAATGTAGACAGTAATCTGCTGCCATGTATTCAAGGAGATCTATCTGACCTTTAAAATTCTCATATTCCAAAATCTTACTGCTGCATAAAGAGACAATCTCTTTAAAAAACAGCATAGAGTAGTTAAGTAAGGCTCCTGTCTATTTGGTACATTAAGATTCTGGTGTCAAATGCAACTCTATGTAAAGCAAAGTGTGAATAAAACGTAAAGAGACTTATATACTTAAAGCCTGATTCTGTGTGGAACGCAAGCAAAAGCGTTATGTCACAGATGTCTGATTTTGTTGATGCAAATCAAGACCTTGTGTCTTGATGAAGAAGGAGTGTAGCTGAAAATGGAGGTCTTGATGAAACCTATGCTCATCTTGGAATTGCTATGGTATGCTCTGTTAACTGCCAGAATACAGAGTTGCTCTAGCAGATTGGAGGGAGTCTAGGAACAGAGAGTGCGCTGGAAAGCGTAACTAGAAGCTGCGGCTGTACTAATCTGGAACCGTACCTGTAGCCAGGCACACGGAGCTGGAGCCCACTACTGGAAAGATGTAACACATGGAAACTCAGAACAGAATAAGCTAGAACTGGAAACAGGAACTCAGAACGGAGACCAGGAGTGGTGCATGACTGCAAATCAGCCACAGGCCTGGAACCCACACACAGATTCACAGAACTGGTAATGAGCCCTACAGACTCAGAGCTAGCCTCAGCTACAAAACTGGTGATACTGGCAAAACACCAAGCTGCTGCGGAATGGGAGTGCAGAACACTACTGAGGAATAAGCATTTAGATAAATGCAGAGTTCTTGCTGAGGTATGAGCACTATGATGAATGCTGAGTACTTGTAGAGACATGAGCACCTTGGTTATGTAGACTATTTGCCTAGAAATGAGCGTTTTGGCAAATACAGAGTTCATTCTGAAAGATGAGCACTTTGGAAAGTGCAGAGGGAGTCAGGAACTGCATTGGAAACAACTGTAGCCTGAAGGCAGGGAATGACTCCAGGGGGTAAATGTATCAAGCTGAGAGTTTTCTGGTGGGTTTGAAAAGTGGAGATGTTGCCTATAGCAACCAATCAGATTCTAGCTGTCATTTTGTAGAATGTACTAAATAAATGATAGCTAGAATCTCAGCTTGATACATTTACCCCCCGATCTCTAAACTCCTAGGACTTTCACTCTTCCATCCATAGCGAAAACCTCAGTTTTATTACTTTAGTTTATGTTTATGATGTATCCCCCCACCCCGCCCCCCCGTACAAATTGCTTAATGTAACATCTCTTAAATGTTGTGCCCTTTTCTCAGTCATTTATTTGCAAAACTTGCCTGATGAAGGGGCCTCTGTGCTCTGAAAGCTAGCAAATATAATAATATCTTTTGGTTAGCCAATAAAGGTATCACTCCTATAATACTTTTTTAACATGAAAGTATTCAACATCTGATAGATTTTTCTGGCTGACACGGACGTGCAATAAAAAAAATTTTTGATACACATTCTGTAAAGACAAAAGGTATGTACTGTGCATATGTTAGAGATCAACTACAGAGTGTTATTATTTGCTTTTTAAAAGAAAGAGAATGATAAAGATAAGGGCCGAAATCACTTTCCATCTCTTGATCCATAATTTCCAGGCAAATCTCAGTAGCATATTCAGTTAGTATTATTCATATAACCAACGCTAACATACCGCAGTCCATCTCTAAGATAACAAATAAAATCCACATATTTCCCTACACAGATATAATGATTGTTGTAGAAACAAATAATACAGGTTATGATTACAGCTGTGTCTGATCAGAATTTACAGCTACATTGAGAAAATGTGAAAACACTACACAACAATAACATTGTATTGTTCTATTTAATCCTTTATATGGTGCATTATTTATGAGTAGGTCTCTGCTGTGGATACTGTATAGGAACATTTCCAATGACATTGTATTGTGAGAGAAAAGCTTCCATTGACTCAGACTATTCAACAGGGTTTAAGTAATTGTAAAACAGATTAGAGTCATGTTAATAAACAAACACTGCATCAATACTTAATGTGTTTCCGCCAGGATTCTTATATCTAAAACAAATTTCCCTGTTATAATGTACCATATTTGCTCCTTATTGATATAATATATGGTTTTACCAGGGTGGTTTGTATATCAATCTACTCAGAGTACTAACTAATCTCTTCTTGCTATTGAATAATAATGCAAGCAAACAAATAAGTGCTAGCAAAAGAGAGAAACAATAAGAATTGTTCTCATTGTAAGTCACTGTTTTTACAAACTAGTAGTATAGTAGAATGCAGCAAGCTAAGTCAGTAGAAATATATGTGTTATGATGGGGATAAATGGGGAGACAGATAAGAGCAGCAACATTTGAAACCAGTGACCCACATGTGCTGGTAGCAACATTATATCTGAAAAAAGAATTAGCTATGCTTAATGTTAAACTTTCTTTTAATTACTTGAGGGAGTCAGAACTGTCGTGTATTAGTATATTGTGCTTGTTTTGGCAGGATGGTTTCATTGGGGCATATTCAATTGTTAGCGAGACGGATGAAAATCCCGCGCTCGAAAAAAAATAAAAAATCCCACGCTCGTTTTTTCCTGTTAGAGCGCTCGTTTAAAAAAAAAAAACGCTCAATTCAATTGTTAACATTGCATCCACCCCCTCACGCTCTACTATTGGTCCTAGCGAGTTTGAAATGAGGAGTGGTTAAGGCAGTCATTTTAGTATAAAAAATTTATGCAAATTAATGCAATCAAGAAGGGCCCCAGCACTGCAAATGAGATTGGGCCCCTACACTGCAATCAAGAAGGGCCCCAGCACTGCACAAGAGAATGGGCCCCCACACTGCAATCAAGACGGGCCCCAGCACTGCAAAGGAGATTGGGCCCCTACACTGCAATCAAGAAGGGCCACAGCACTGCAAAGGAGATTGGGCCCCTACACTGCAATCAAGAAGGGCCCCAGCACTGCAAAGATTTTAACACACACAGCAATAGCCTGCCAGCACTAGGGTTAAGACTAAATTGAGTGGGGAGCAAACGCTTTTGGTTTTAAAAAATAAATAAATAACATGCTACTTTTCACAATTTTGAGAGCTGACTGAGGTCAGGCACAACCACCCCCACCCCCAAAAAAATAAAAAATAAAGTTTAAATACATAGGACCACTAATGGATTTTTTTAAAGGGGGAACTTTGAAAAAATTATTAATTATTACACTGTTATTTTTTAAAAAAAATAGTACTTTTCAGTTTTCAGGTTATTTTAATGAACTTTTACACCTATTTGGTCAGTTTAATTTCTATTTTTCTTAACTTAAAAATTTTTTTTTTCTTTGAGCAGACCAAGGAGGTGCGAGATGAAACAGCAGATTTGCCTGTTTCACCCACAGCGTTAAAAAACAATTGAATAGCTTTTTCCGCTGAGGGTTCGCATTCAGCCTATACTTTAACATTGACAAACGTTTGGAGCGCGATAAGACCGTTTCGGTAAAAAGAAAAAAAAGATTTGAAATGCGGGAGAAGTTTCCGCGCTCGAAAATAAGAAAAAAAAAAAAAAGACTTAACGCGCTCGAACTTACAAACTTGCTAACAATTGAATACCCCCATTGAGTGTCAATGAGATATATGTCACAGGTTAAATAACATGTAACACTGTAAAATCAAAACTGACCTGAACCATAATTTGAGGAATCATGTTTTTGGCCATAGTTGATGAGAAGTAAGAAGCAAACTCAAGCTGCACAGTAGGAACAACATCTTTCACCAAACGACCTGAATATTCAGGTTTCTTAGCAGCCACATTGGCTGATAAGGCTGTTGTCATCACACCGTTGCTTTTATTGTCAACTTCGCAGTCATTACAGACAAATAAGTGTACCAGTAATAAGTTAAGTGTATATATATATAGGACATCAACCAACATATCAGTGGTAGCAATACAATATATGTGGTTCAGGACCAATGACTCTTGTAATAAACTAGCCAATATATACTTATTCTGAAAAAGAAGCGGCATATGACATGGCCGAATGCAATTGGGGTTGTTTGAAGCCCCAGAAATGGTTTTGCCACAGTTAGGCCAAATTTTGTCTCAAAAGTCAAGAATTGCAGCAAGTTTCTTGGATTCCAAGAATACATAAAATGAGCCCGTTGACCTCAGCACAGGGCTTGATTTCACAAGGCCACCACAGTTTAAGGTAAATCATCATCATCATTATCATCAGTTATTTATATAGCGCCAACATATTCCGTAGCGCTTTACAATTGGGGACAAACGTAATAAACTAATAAACAAACTGGGTAAAACAGACAAAGAGGTGAGAAGGCCCTGCTCGCAAGCTTACAATCTATGGGACAATGGGAGATTGACACATGAGGTTAAGTGTACATTTTGCATCTTGGCCCAGCCAGACTGCAAAGGTAGGGTGACTCATAAGCTAAATGATCCTGTCACACAATAATGTTGGTCCGGGGGTAGTTGTCTTGTGTGAAATTGTGTAACAGGCTAAAGGTAGTGAGGTTAAGATGGTGGTTGAGGAATATTATACGCTTGTCTGAATAGGTAGGTTTTCAGAGAACGCTTGAAAGTTTGTAGAACAGAGGAGAGTCTTATTGTGCGAGGGAGAGAGTTCCATAGAGTGGGTGCAGCCCGAAAAAAGTCCTGTAACCGGGAATGGGAGGATGTAATGAGGGTGGATGAGAGACGCAGATCTTTTGCAGAACGGAGTTGCCGAGTTGGGAGATATTTTGAGACAAGAGAGGAGATGTATGTTGGTGCAGCCTTGTTGATGGCCTTGTAGGTTAGTAAAAGTATTTTATATTGGATTCGGTAGAAGACAGGCAGCCAGTGTAGAGACATACAGAGTGATTCAACAGAGGAATAGCTATTTGCAAGAAAAATCAGTCTTGCCGAAGCATGCAAAATAGATTTTAGGGGTTTGAGTCTGTTTTTGGGAAGACCAGTAAGGAGGGAATTGCAATAGTCAATGCGGGAGATGATTAGTGCATGAATTAAGGTTTTAGCAGTGTCTTGTGTGAGATATGTGCGGATTCTGGAAATGTTCTTTAGATGTATGTAACATGATTTAGATATAGAGTCAATGTGGGGAACAAAGGATAGGCGTGAATCAAGGATTACACCTAGGCAGCGAGCTTGTGGGGTGGGATTTATGGTCATGTTATCAACAGAGATAGAAATGTCAGGTATGCTCTTGTTGGCGGGTGGGAATATTATTAACTCTGTTTTAGAAAGATTAAGTTTGAGTTGACGAGAGGACATCCAAGATGAAATGGCAGAAAGACAGTCAGTTACACGGGACAACACAGATGTCGAGATATCAGGAGAGGATAGATAGATTTGGGTATCATCCGCATAGAGATGATACTGAAAGCCAAAGGAACTTATTAGATTTCCAAGAGAAGCGGTATAGATAGAGAACAGCAGAGGACCTAGCACCGAGCCTTGTGGTACTCCAACTGATAGGGGAAGCGGAGCAGATGTGGCTCCAGAGAAATTAACAGTGAAAGAGCGATTAGAGAGGTAAGATGAGAACCAGGATAGAACTGTGTCTTGAAGACCTAGGGATTGCAGCGTTTGTATGAGAAGAGAGTGGTCAACTGTGTCAAATGCAGCCGAGAGATCAAGGAGAATTAGGAGAGAGTAATGGCGTTCAGTCTTAGCAGTGATCAGATCATTAACAACCTTGGTCAGCGCAGTCTCTGTGGAGTGTTGAGAACGAAAGCCTGACTGAAGAGGATCCAACAGGTTGTTTGCGGAAAGAAAGCGTGTGAGGCGAGTGTAGGCAAGTCTCTCTAGAAGCTTGGAGGGGCAAGGGAGCTGAGAGATGGGACGGTAATTTGAGAGAGAGTTTGGGTCGGAGTTTTGTTTTTTTAGAATAGGAGTAATCACTGCATGCTTGTATAGTGATGGAAAGATGCCAGTAGAGAGTGAGAGATTACAGATTTGAGTTAGAGGTGAAATGAGCACAGAAGACAGGGATCTACCAATTTGCGAGGGAATAGGATCAAGAGGACAGGAGGTAGAGTAGGAAGATAAGAAGAGCGTAGAAATTTCCTCTTCATTTGTGGGGTCAAATGAAGAGAGGGTGTCAGAGGGTAGTGGGAAGGAAATGAGCTGATGGCTTGTGCTGTGTGTTGAAAAAGAAATAAGGTCAGATCAAACCATTGGTATCTTACAGCATAGTAAATAACAGTAATAACCATATATTGGTTCACCTAAGTGGAGTTGGACTTTCATTTGTAGTTGTCTTAAAATAACATATATATTTTTTACATGATTTTATAGTATTGCTCACCAAGACTTAATTTCATCACATCACATTTCAACATCTTAGTCTCATGCTCAGTCTCCACAAGTCCTCCAAACAGGTAGATATCCTGTTAAATGGATGAAAGCAAAAATTAACATTAATTAGTGTTCTTGTAACAATTTCCATCATTTAATTTTGACTGTAATTCAGTTTATGCATCTCTACGGGCAAGAACAAGTTGGATTTGCATTTGACACCATAGTTTCCCTGCCATTGTTTGATAGGTTATAATTCTGTGCTGCTGGGGAGCACTGTTTCTTCTACTCTCTTTTGGTCCTCCTTGTTAGCCTCTATTTCCCTCCTCCCATCATGCTACTGCCCCTATCCCATGCAGCTCTGTCCTTACTAACATTTTTACCTCCATTTTTCTTCTCAAATCCTAACTCTTCCTATCACATGCAGCATTGTCCTCACTAACAACACGTCATATGAATGGGAGGGTCACAACCTCCTACAAGTTCAGCACACTTGTCTTCTGCTACTGTGAGTATTACCGTGGTATAAATGACTATCTCTTTTAAGGTTTTGGTACATCGCTACACTAATTTAAACATATCTACCACTGTATAAGATACCCTATGCTCTCTGTGGCAGGGAAGTAAATAAGTAATATTGTTTTGCCGCTGAGCTACCAATTCTCATTGGATTGATCCCTGTTCTAGAAAGAAAGAGGGCCATGTAATTAGCCATGTAGATTAATTGCAGTCTGATTTAAAGTGAATGCATTTGTGCCATGTAAAAATGGTACATGTGTAAAATGTGTTCTATTGCTCATGCGCAGGGGTGCAGGAGAGTCCTAGTGCCTATAGCACCAGCTGGTTTTTACACAGGGGGGTGGGACTGGTTGGTGGTGGATATAGATGATGCCAAAGTTTGCTGGTCTTTATAATAAAATAAAAAGTATGCACCACCCGCAATAAATAACTATCACCAGCATGATCATCATCTATTTATATAGTACCACTAATACCGCAGCGCTGTACAGAGAACTCACTCACATCAGTCCCTGCCCCATTGGAGCTTACAGTCTAAATTCCTTAACATACACAGAGAGAGAGACAGACTAGGGTCATTTTGATAGCAGCCAATTACCTACTAGCATGTTTTTGGAGTGTGGGAGGAAACCATTTTTTCTAATGTTTTTAATATTTCGCCAACAAGTGGTCTCTGGAATAAAGGCGTGTTTTGCCAAAGAATCTCTATTTCTTAATTAATAACTAATGGACTGGAGTGCTTCCTGTCTACACACTTGGACCTCACTTCGGCCTTTTTGTTCACACTGCTCTATTTATATTGGAAGAGAACCCCCTCACAGATATATTTCACATTTGTGGAGATTTATTTGGAATGAGGTCAGTCCCATTTCTTGTGAGACAATCATTTATTTTTCATGTACATCTCTAGGCTTTGCCAGACTGGGCTGGTCACACTATAATGGGAATACCTGCAATGTGGGTGCCCCTAGTCATAGGGTGAATCAGTTTGAACCTGGTCATCATGTGACTGGAGTCCAGAGGGCAATCAGGCACACAAAAAAAAAATGTGCCCCCAGGGCCAATCAACCACATGCTGAATAGCACTGGGGTCCTTCATAGAACCCATAGTGTGGTGGGTGCAAGGGTAATAGTTATAAGTCAAAAAAAGACATACTACTGTGAAACTAAAAGTCCTGCAGTCATTGAGTGGCTGGGAATGCTGGAACTTGTGGAATTACATTCACCAGCATGCACATGGCTGCCAGGTCTTGCTGGAATATGTGGAACTGCAAGTTTCAGTATGCGCTGGCCACCAAGGCCCATTCGGACACTTAGTTCCTCAATGGTATTGGAGAAAAGAGGTGGATTCCGCGCTCCCTATAAATGTAAATAGGCTGCCTATAGGATATGTGAAAAGGAGGGGTGGGCTTCATCCCTCCATGATAATGGTAAAACAAGGGGTTTCCAAAGGCGCCAAGGTGGTAATCAATGTACAATTACAGGATAATTTTGAATATGGTATAAGGATTTATACAACATATATAAATCAGTGCACTGATAATAAAACCATAACAATAAATCACATGTATACATATACATCAAGTCCTAGAAGGACGGACAGATTAGCATAATATGTTGCACGCCACACTTGATGTAGTCCGTGATATATTGTATTAATAACAAACTAAAGTCCAAAAGAAGCAGCTTGAAAGTTATTCCACAAGCAGTGCTGGTCAATGGCCGGATAGTTGAGTCGGTGTCCCAATAAACAAAGTGCCGCCTTTTACTGGTATGACTAAAGATAGCCTCTGGTAAAATAGTCACTCTGATTGCAGGGCTATATCCAATACGAGGGTTTCTAATTTCACAATTCAGGCTAGCGTTTGTGGAGACACAATATTCACTTGATAGTATGAACCCGAGGGATCGCTTACCCTGTAGCAGAGTCTTTTCCAAGGTACCGACTCTCGCTGGTTCTTCTCTCGCTAGATGACTCTGGAGTCTGAAGGGATAGACGCGGCCGCATCGTCTTCCTCGCGCCTGCGCACTTCGCGGTTGGGAGTTCCGTTTCAAAAACGTCCTAGTACTCGCAAGCACAGCGGGGTGGAAGTTCCGTTTGTTGTGCAATAGTTTATCCATTTCCAGCGAAGTGCGCAGATGCGAGGAAGACGACGCGGCCACATCCTGCTGCTTTTGTCAGCAGTCACATCATCAATAAATACAAGGGAACCAGTTCCATTGGCAGCCATACATGCCCATGCCATGACACTACCACCACCATGCTTCACTGATGAGGTTGTATGTTTTGGATCATGAGCAGTTCCTTTCCTTCTCCATACTCTTCTCTTCCCATAACTCTGGTACAAGTTGATCTTTGTCTCATCTGTCCATAGGATGTTGTTCCAGAACTGTAATGGCTTTTTTAGATGTTGTTTGCCAAACATTAATCTGGTCTTCCTGTTTTTGTGGCTCACAAATGGTTTACATCTTGTGTTGAACCCTCTATATTCACTCTTGTGAATTCTCTTGATTGTTGACTTTGACACATATACACCTACCTCCTGGAGAGTGTTCTTGATTTGACCAACTGTTGTGAAGGGGTTTTTCTTCACCAGGGAAAAAATTATTCTGTCATCCACCACAGTTGTTTTCTGTGGTCTTCCGGGTCTTTTGGTGTTGCTGAGCTCTCCGGTGCATTCTTTCTTTTTAAGAATGTTCCAAACAGTTGATTTGGCCACATCTAATGTTTTTGCTATCTCTCTGATGGGTTTGTTTTGATTTTTCAGCCTAATGATGGCTTGCTTCACTGATAGTGACAGCTCTTTGGATCTCATATTGAGAGTCAACAGCAACAGATTCCAAATGCAAATGTCACACCTAGAATCAACTCCAGACCTTTTACCTGCTTAATTGATGATGGAATAACAAGGGAATAGACCACACATGTCCATGAAATAGCTTTTGAGTCGATTGTCCCATTACTTTTGGTCCCTTAAAGAGTGAGAGGCACATATAGAAACAGTTGTAATTCCTACACCGCTCACCTGATTTGGATGTAAATACCCTCAAATTAAAGCTGAAAGTCTGCAGTTAAAGCACGACTTGTTAGTTTCATTTCAAAGCCATTGTGGTGGTGTATAGAGCCCAAAATATGAGAATTGTGACGATGTCCCAATATTTATGGACTTAACTGAATATGTATACATGTGATTTATTGTTATGGTTTTATTATCAGTGTACTGATTTATATATGTTGTATAAATCCTTATACCATATTCAAAATTATCGTGTAATTGTACATTGATTACCACCTTGGCGTCTTTGGAAACTTAGTTCCTTAACAGCTATAAGCAGAAAACACTAATTTTTCATTAAAATAAATACACCCCAAAGCCCTCTTTAAATCTTTATTTAACAGTAATTGGATTCATTTGGTAATAAACAGATATAAAAAAATATTACGGTTATACACAATCAGATGTTTTAATACAAAAATACATAAATAAGTTGTATATATATGCAGTAGAGCTGGTATAAATAACAAATGCATATTCAACCAATAAGATAAATGACATATAGGTAGCTTGAGAATTGATTGAGAAGGAGCAGGATGGGAAAGGAAGAGATCTAATATTTTGTGAGACCACCAAGTTATATAGGTTTTAAAATGCTTATGAATAAGAACCAAAAACCAAAAGTAAGGGGGACACCAGAATTATTGGATCTGCATTTTCGGAAAAAGAATAAGAGAATATTGGGGCAGGTTTTAAGGGGGGTGAAGGGTGAGTTGAGGTGGAGCAGACAGCTGTGTAGGGTGACTCTTTTAAAAATAACCAAGGGGACCAAACCTGATTAAAGATGTTGTCCTTGTCCTGAAGATGGTAGGTAATTTTCTCAATGTGTACAATGAACCAAATATAACATATAAGGGAAGAGATGTGGGATGTGTCTCAGTGCTACCAAAATTTTGCTATTAGGCATTTTGCTACAAAAAGGATATGGGAGGCTAGTTTAGCTGAATGTTTATCAGTCTCTTCAAGAGGATAGTATAAAAGGCAGGGCCAGGGTTCTTTAAGAACCTAACATGAAAGAAGTGAAGCTAGAAGGTTTCAGACGTTATCCCAGAAGATTGAAATCTTGTGGTATGTCCACCAGAAATAGAGAAAAGTTTCAGTCTGGCCACATTCCTTCCAAGATGTAGAGGTTGTGGCATTATACATCAGAGTTAGTTTTTTTAGAGTATAGTACCATCTAAAGTAAATCTTATAGGTATTAATAAGGGTTGAGGTGGAGCTAGAAGCAATGTTTTCCTTTATTGTTTTCCAATAGTCCTCCTCTGGGGTTGGACCAAGATCCCTCTCTAATTCCAGTTCATGCCTAGATTGGGATCCTAGTATTGTGTCTATTGAGATGCCGTAGAGTGAAGAGGGCATGCTTCTTTGTAAGCGGGAGGATAGACATTTCAAACTAAGTTTTGGTGAAAAGAGATTCAGGTATTGGGATTGTTCTCAAGAAATGTAGAATCTTTATATAATCATAACATTTAGGGTTAAGAATGGGGAATTTATCTCGCAACGAATCAAAGGCCAGACAAGGTCCCCTGTCTAAGAGATCAGAGGCAAAACATATTCCATCTCTTATCTATGATTGGGAAAATGAATGTGACAGGCTTGGGGGAAAGTTAGTGTTGTCCCATAATAGAGTCAAGAGAAAGTATGGAGTTTGTGAAATAAGTATGCAGTTACATCTGTCCCAGATTTTGATAGATAATCAGAGTGTGGGTGAGATCACGATGTCTGAAGCATTTCCCAGAGATTGCATAGAGATATAACTTTGAGGAGCTTGCACTCAATATCAAGCCAGGGCAAAGTGTCAGGAGGGGTGAACAAAGCTGTAATTTGGCTCAAGTGGCCGGCCCAATAATAGGTTTCTCTTTTACATTTTTATTTTACATCTAAATCAAGGGAATGTACTTACCAGAAGTAGTCCAAATCGTAATAAAATATAAAAAGCATATTTGCTTAGCAATGAGAATCAATGAATTATATTGTCCTGGAGAACCAATATGTGCTCACAGTGATTCTTATTGCTAAAGTCCAGGAACACCCATCAGCCTGTTTGATTACTTACTGATAGCTGTTCTGACTACTTGTCTAAGTTCAGCAGAAGACAGGAAAAGGCGATATCAGATAATAGTTTTATAACTGTTGAGAGTGGGATGCAGCAGAAGGAATGACAGGAACAGAGAGAAAGGTGGTGCCCTAGACCTATTGGGAGAAAGTGAAATGTGAAGACCAATACTTGTCACCAGATAAAACTCTGCATATCAGAATTGACACCAAATATGACTCTGTATGTCAGAGAGCACCAGATATGGCTCTGAATATTATTCCTAGCGCCAGATATGGCTCTGTTTATCACTCTTGGCACCAGATATGACTCAATTTTGTGTGCTTAGCACCAGAGATTGCTGAGCATATTGTATCTGGCTGCATATAAGGCTCAGTGTATTAGATTTGGCAGTAGATATGATTCAGCATATAATACTGCAGATGTGGATTAAATGTGTGTACTTAACATTAGCCATGGCTCAGCACATTACTGAAGGCACAAAATATGATTTAGGTTTGTATACTTATCATTATATATGGCCCTCTATATTATACTTGGAAATAGCTAAATCTTGGCTCCTAAATCTTGGATTTCCTAGATTTTGGACAAATTTATCAGAGCATTTTGATACTGTAAGTGCATCAGGAGCATATACTGCTAACTGTTTATTGAACCAAAGCTGAACTTGATAGCTGCTATGCAGATTTGGATCAGTGAGTTGACATTTGGATGCTCAATATAACTGATAATGGGACATGTGAAAGAGCAATGAGCCACTGGTCATTCATGACCTTCCCAGGATCTCATTTTGTCTGAACTGACCCTGACTGTACCTTATCATGGTGTGCTGTGAAAGAATGACATTTCCTTCCAATTGGGTTCTCTCCTTTGACTTCACAACATTGCCATGATAAAGTAACTAAATAAGATAAAAACAAATAAGTGTAAATAACATCAAAACGAGCATGTATACAGGTAATAAAGTATTTGTAATCACACATGCAAAATATTCTCTCTACCATGTATGCATCTGTTAAGGTCTTCAGTAAACAACACAGTAAAACCTACAAAATACCTCTTGCAAAATAGATTAAAGCAAGGGATCATTATTTTTCCATGTGGTTAGATTAGTGATATGGTCCCTATTTTTGATGAACAATTAATAAGAAGTACAGTGGGGATAATTGGATCATTAGAATTTATTTTTTAGAACAGACAAAATGAAAAAGCTGTGCTTCTTTCATAGCATCTACTCTCATCACTTTGTTGGGATATAGTCAATCTGTCAACAATGAACCTGTCTACATAACATCGACAGAATGTCGATAGGTTCATTATGTTCATTATGGCGACATTGTAGTACTACAAGCACCAGCATGCCATAACTGTTAATGGCATTAATATCAGCCTGAGCTTGCTGGGACCTGTAGTGCCCAAGGGCCAAAATTGTGTTTTTACTATAAAATATTCTTTGTTAACCACACACAGTCCAGGGGTGTGAGAAGAGCCCTAGTGCTCTCAGCACATGGCTGGGTTCCCCTGGGGGGTCCACTTTTTTTTAGCAGATCCCGTCTCACCAGAGAACCTAGCCATGTGCTTAGCAGCCTGGAGTTGATTGCCATTATGGCCAGGGGGATCCCCACGCTGCAGGTTACCCTGCTATAGTACCATCAGGCCCGGATGTCAAAGACTAGAGCTGACGATAGTAAAATCAAAGGGACACCAAGCTTTTTGGTACCCCAATTTTGCTATGGTTGGTTAAGCTGTTTGGGTAAGGGGCGGCAACCATTTTATGTTTACATTGTGTTCTGTTGTGTTACATTTTATTACTGTATTATTTACTTTATTGTGTAGGCGGGTGTATTGTGCCTGTGGATCCAGTGGGTGTATTGTGCCTGCGGGTCTAACGGATGCATTGTGCCTGCAAGTCGGACGGCTTTATTTTGTCCGTGGGTTTGGTCGGTGGCAATAGCATTGCCTTTTTTGATGTTGACAATGGGACTGTTGACTTTACAATCTGTCAACAGTCACAATGTCGACATTTTAATCATGTAGACATAATGAAGAATCTGTCAACATTCTGACTGTCAACAGGTTCACCGTTAACAGATCATATTCAACCCATTTTATTTTGATCTGTTCTAGTGACTGTTTCTATATTCACCAGTTGTGCCTTTTTCATAGTTTGACCTGCACGCAATAAAATTGATTTGATGAATAGAATAGAGTAAAGGTTCTGTCTTCTGCAGCAGGCAAAAGAGAAGCTGATGAGAGTGGCCCTATAGGATTGAATGGATCTCATTTCGAAAAACACACTGGACTGCTAAATATTTTGGTTATACATCAATGCATCTAGATGATTCAGAAGAGTTTGACTTGCCAGAAAATACCATTTGTGTGCTTATACCTCCTGCCAAAATGGCAAAAATAGTTTTTTTGTTTAAATGAAAGAAGAAAGTGAACTAAAAGCAAATATGTGTATATTTTCTAAACACCACAAAATATACTTTGTGGTTCTTGCCTTGACTTCAATAAACATTTTCAAAACAGCAAAATGCAGCAATCTACACATAAGTTTGCAAAATAAAATCTGCATTTCAATTTTTTTTTTGCTAGTTTGCACTGTCTTGAATGAAATGCATAAAATAAGTAGGAATAAAAGATAGGTCATACCATTTTCAAAACTAGACAACCTACTGCAGCAAATGAGGGTACTCCTGAGTTTATTGAAACCAGATTTGTGGGAGGTGGGAGATCTGAACCCTCAACTCTAGATTTTATGTTTTTTTGTAGGGTAGGGTGTTATTGTCATGAGACAATTATTACTAAGGGGGCACATCATTTGAAAGATAAGTATTATTCTTACTGCTTTAAATCCTTTCATTGCCCTTTCATTTCATTGTTCCTGAAGAACTGCCCAATTTATAGATTAAATTAATCATGAGAGTAAGTGGCATATCAGGACTGTCTTTACAACATATGCCACATTTATATGTGTGCAAAATGCATCCACTAAAAGTACAGGATGAGACCCAATCGCTGGTGCAAAGTGTTTTTGGGGAGTGAAAATGGCTATATGCCCTACCACAAAGCAAGAAACACCCCTAAATATACACTCTATTCACCCATCAATCTTCACTCTCTTCACCTCTTTGCATGCACTCTCTTAACCCATTTGTCTCATTTTTATATTCTCACTCTGCAACGATAAATTACCATTTTGCAAAGCTCTGCAAAACTATGTGCACCAAAGGGCCATGCTAAAAAAGAAGCTTCATCTTGCTCCTCAAACCAATACTTTTTGGCTAAAGTAGAGGCACATAGAAACAGATTAATGTGGGGGGAGGGGGGGGGGACATGTACCCTCCTGTCTCAATGGGCCCCAGTCTCTTAGGGCCCCTTTGGACCGGGCAGCAGCACCTGTCTGGGCAATTTTCTGCTGCCTTAACAGCCCCGGCGGCACCTGTTCCTGGACGTGACTGTATACAGATGCTCTTGTCTTACATGAGCACTGCATCGTTATTACATCACCACTGCAATGCTTAAGGGAGCAGAGAACATCTCTCTGCATCTGTATACAATGTGTAATGAAGAGAGTAGAAATAAGAGAGAAGATCTAAGGTAAGTATATCATCAAGGGGTCACTATCATCATCATCATTTATTTATTTATTTATTTATATAGTGCCACTACTATTTTTAATTACAATTATCAAGTTGGCTCTATAATTAATCAAGATCATCAAGGGGCACTAATATTAATTACACTCATTCATGAGCCACTTTTAATAATTACAAGCATTAAAGGTGCACTGCTATTACTTAATCATTAAGAATCCACTATTACTAATCACAATCATCAAATAAGCACTATTATTAATAACATTAAGGGGCAGTATTATTAATAACAATCATCAAAGGGGCACTATTATTAATTTAGATAATCAAGAGGCACTATTTTTAATTGTGATCTTCAAGTGGGCATTATTATTAATAATGATCATCAAGGGGGCACTATAATTAATTACGATCATCAAGTGGGCAACATTATTCATTTAGATTATCAAGGGGCCTAATTGTGTAGCATATTCAGAACCATGTGACCATTAAGTGACTTAATCCAGCTCTGTAGGCACATCAGCGCAAACTGAGGTGCTTGATATCACAGGGGATTTAGCACTGCACCTTAGTTGTTTTGTGCTTTGCAAATGAGGTATAATGTGGGCAATTTACTAACAAAGAACAAATGTGCAGAAATCACTAGCCTAACATACATTATACAATTCAGAGCTATTTATTAATTTTCTGATGTGGTTTACTGCACATTTTCACAGACATAAACTGTCCAATGTTTTATTTTGTTTTCGATCTTCTAAGCTATTTTTCACTCAGTCTTAATGTATTCAAAATAGATAAAACATAATGCTAGTTTTATACCCATTAAAAAGTACAAAAGAAAACTACAAAGATGGGTACATTTTATATCTTTGAGGGTGAAATGTTTTACCTGTGTCCAGCATATACATATCACTATAGTAAACTTCATCTGCTGAGCAGCCTCCGAACATGTATATCTGTTGTCCAACAGCAGCAAATGCATGGCCCAACCTGAGTATAACATAATTACTGTTTTGACAACTATTTACACTACTGTAAGAATTATAATTGCAGATCTGTGAAATAATGTACATTCTTACCTTGCATCAGGCAAGGAGCCAGATGTTTTCACTGGAACCCACGTTTCAGATACTAAAGGACATCAAAGACAAAATGTATGGCAGAGGTAACAAAAAGACTCAAATGGTAATACTAGTTATTTAGAATATAAATCCAAGTATTAAAATTATTCTATTAACAGTTTGAAAAAAAAAAAGTTTACTATGAGCATAAATAATATCCATGCTATTAAGATCATGTTACTATATGATTAAAGTAGAAACTACAACAAGAAGTATGATTAATTATTCAATTGTTCTTTTTGATATAGTGATTGCAATTTTCTTTGGCTTCAGACCTCAGTTTAGGTATCCTTTTTAAAGGCATATATCTCTAAATGTTTTCTTTTTTCTGTATCGGTGGCTAAGTGGTTAGCACTTCTGCCTCACAGCGCTGGGGTCATGAGTTAAATTATCGACCATGGCCTTATTTGTGTGGAGTTTGTTTGTTCTCCCTGTGTTTGTGTGGGTTTCCTCCGAGGTGCTCCGGTTTCCTCCTACACTCCAAAAACATACTGGTAGGTTAATTGGCTGCTATGAAAATTGACCCTAGTCGAGAGACTAGAGATCTCTCTCTCTCTCTCTCTCTCTCTCTCTGTCTGTGTGTGTACATTAGGGAATTTAGACTGTAAGCTCCAATGGGGCAGGGACTGATGTGAATGAGTTCTCTGTATAGCGCTGTGGAATCAGTGGCGCTATATAAATAAATGGTGATGATGATGATCTCTAGTGTGCAGAAGAAGGAACAGTTCTTTCCATAAGTGTATCCATCAGCATTGTTTTTCTAAATTATAGCTTTTTGGGGGAATCATTACAATCGTTCTGCTACCACAACTAAGATCTGCACTGAACCAGTAATTTTATTTGATAAATTCCTACTTTATTATTGTCTGGTACAAGGCTGCTGACCTAAATGTTGAGTAATTTCAATTCACACTTTACCATTGGGCGCCCCTTCATTTTTATGCATATTAACCTGAGAGAAGGGTTATTCGTTTATTTTAATTTGAGGAACAAGGGTAATACTTAAATACATCATCATCATCATCATTTATTTATATAGCACCACTTATTCCGCAGCGCTTTACAGTGAACTCATTCACATCAGTCCCTGCCACATTGGAGCTTACAGTCTCAATTCCCTGATAGAGACACACACAGACTGGGAGACAGACAGACAGAGAGGAAAAAACTAGGGTCAATTTTGATAGCAGCCAATTAACCTACTAGTATGTTTTTGGAGTGTGGGAGGAAACCGGAGCACCCGGAGGAAACCCATGCAAACACAGAGAGAACATACAAACTCCACACAGATAAGGCCATGGTCGGGAATCGAACTCATGACCCCAGTGCTGTGAGGCAGAAGTGCTAACCACTAGGCCACTGTGCTGCCCCATCTATCTTGTCAGTGATAAACTCCACAACACAGGTCAAGTACCACACGCACACAAACTTATAGTGCATGTGAGGTTAAAAGTGAAATACCTGTGTTGAACATGTGCAGATCATCTACAGCTCTTCCATGGTAAGTGCCACCAAAAACAAAAACATTTTCACCGACAGCAGCAACACTGTGACTCAGGGTTTGAGGAGCTGCTCCATTTGTTTTTAATTTCTCCCATGTTAACGCAACTGAAATATAGAATTCATAAATTATGCTAACAAAAATTGATATTGTCAATGCCCAGGACACAGTTATATGTAAGGTATACTAGATAATGTAAGTAATGTGTGTAGAAACATGAATGTGCAATAGAAATGGCCGTATAACCTTGTATTACACACATTCAATGTCATATGTAATGTTGCTGCCTGATATGCCAATTTATGTACCGTAAGGATAACATATCTTGTATGAACTTGATTAAACTCTGTCATCTGCAGAAACATTAAAGGTAATTTATGAACTGCAAAACACACGGACCATTGCCTAAGTTCCCACCTCACACATAACCAGCAGTGTCATACATATTCCATTTTTTGGAACTGCCTCTGTTAAAATGCTCTTCACGACCATTTGTGAGTCTTGTTTTAAATGAATAGGTACAAAAAAGTGGCATGAAATCCTAAAATGGCATTTGCGTTGTGGGGAATGCCCCTTATAACGTATACAGTATGTACCTTTGAAGCACAGTGTCAAATTCTTATGCATAGTCTAAATATACAATATACACAGTCTGATTATACTGTAATTGGATATTGGGATATTCAGCCCACTATGCAACTATCTATTCAAACCCTCATAAAAATAGATTAAACAAGATTGGCTTCTCCTAAAACCATGTTGACTACTGTGGATATTATTTTCTAAAACATATTCTTCAATATGTTCTCTTAACAATCCCTCAAATATCTTCCCTGTTGTAGATGTTAAACGTACTGATCTATAAGTACCAGGTTTATTTGAACATTGGTAAACATTTGCTTTATACCAACCCAATTGTACAATACCAATCACTACAGATTTTTAAAATAATAATATAATCCACCTTTGGCTCTAATAATCATGACTGCCCCATCATGACTGCATTTGTGTTTAATCATTATATGCCCACTATAAAGATACAGGGCCTGATTCATTAAGGAACTTAGGCAAGAATTTGAGTAAGATTTCTTACTAAAGTTTTCTGAACAAAACCATGTTGCAATGCAAGGGGTGTAAATTAGTTTATTATTTTGCACATAAGTTAAATAAATACTGGGCCTGACTCATTAAGGATCATAACTCAAGAAACTTCTTATTTCAGTCTCCTGGACAAAACCATGTTACAATGCAAGGGGTGCAAATTAGTATTCTGTTTTGCACATAAGTTAAATACTGACTGTTTTTTCATGTAGCACACACATAACAACTCTAAATTTCAGTGTACAAATAAGCTATCAAGTATTTGTGTGCTACATGAAAAAACAGTCCGTATTTAACTTATGTGCAAAACAGAATACTAATTTGCACCCCTTGCATTGTAACATGGTTTTGTCCAGGAGACTGAAATAAGAAGTTTCTGAAGTTAAGATCCTTAATGAATCAGGCCCACTGTCTGTTTTTTCATGTAGCACAAAAATACTTGATAGCTTATTTGTACACTGAAATTTAAAGTTGATATTTGTGTGCTACATGGAAAATCAGCCAGTATTTGACTTATGTGCAAAATATTAAACTAATTTACACCCCTTGCATTGCAACATGGTTTTGTCCAGAAAACTTAAGTAAGAAAACGTACTCAAATTCTTGCCTAAGTTTCTTAATGAATCAGGCCTATACACATCTATTAATGTTGAACAAACTGTAATAAATAGATGGTTAAGCGCTCTAAGATGGAATAACTGAGGCGTGTCTTCTCCATTTATAAAGCTGCATGTGACATATACCACACAATACCTAAATCATTTATTGTTCCTTACCTAAGTCAAATGAGTATATTCCTGGTAGACATTCACCTGTACTTTTAGCAGAACGACCTCCAAATAAATATATTTTTCTGTTTACAACACTGTGAAAGAGTGAAAAAAATATGCAACATATGATATTAATAGTTCAAAAGTATATATATACATATGCAATAACAATCTACTGTACACCTAAGTGTTTTAAAAACATGATCCAAAACAAACAATTAACATGTGACATGTAATAGGGAGGAATGAAAAATAGATACTACGAGCCTGATTCATCAAGTGGAATAAACAACAATTTTGTGCATATCATCCGCAAAATTACTCTGCGCACTGGACCATATTCCACAGAATGCAGCCACATTCAATTCCTCTGCAAATACAAAGGACACTTTACAGACTACAATTTCAGGGAGGGAACGGGATGGGGAAGGGGCTTTTTCCATAGTCAAAGTACAGTAAAGGCGTGCCAATCGTGAACGCATGCCACAGGGTCCAATTAAAGCTATGGGCATCTCCTAGGCAGTGCCGCCGAGAGGGGGGGGGGGTACATTTTACCCGGGCCCGGCCATGCCAGGGGGCTCGGGTCGGTCCCTCTTCGCTAATCAAAATTATTTTATTTTATTTTTTTAATTTTATTTCTTGCGATTTTTTTTTTTTTTTCCCCCACGAGGGGGGGGGGGGATTTATTCGTTGGTGGGGGGAGCTGGAATAAAAAAAAAAACAAAAAAAAATGATACTCACGTGATCGCGCGGCGCCGTGTCCCTCCTCTCCTCTTCTCCATTCACACTGACTGCCGGGCGTGACGTCACGGGCGTGACGCCAGTCAGTCAGTGAGGAGCGCCGCAGCCAGCATGAAGAAAGAAGACAGAAGAGGGGACAGAAGAGAAGAAAAGAAAGGAAAGAAGTTGACAAAAGGTAAGTAAAGAAACGGAGAGGCTAGGGGAGGAAATCAGAGAGGGATAGTGCTATAAAGAAAGGGGAGAGAGAAACAGGAGGAAAAAAAGCAGAGAGCCACAGGGGAATAAAAAAAAAAGTGGGAAAGAGGAACAGTGGAGGAAATAAAAAGTGGGAAAGAGGAACAGAAGAGGAAAAAAAAGTGGGAAAGAGGAACAGAGGAGGAAAAAAAGTGGGAAAGAGGAACAGAGTAGGAAAAAAAAGTGGGAGAGAGGAACAGAGGAGAAAAAAAAGTGGGAGAGAAGAACAGTGGAGGAAAAAAAGTGGGAGAGAGGAACAGAGGAGAAAAAAAAGTGGGAGAGAGGAACAGAGGAGAAAAAAAAGTGGGAAAGAGGAACAGAAGAGGAAAAAAAGTGGGAAAGAGGAACAGAGGAGAAAAAAAGTGGGAAAGAGGAACAGAGGAGCAAAAAAAGTGGGAAAGAGGAACAGAGGAGGAAAAAAAAGTGGGAGAGAGGAACAGAGGAGGAAAAAAAGTGAGAGAGAGGAACAGAGGAGAAAAAAAAGTGGGAAAGAGGAACAGAGGAGGAAAAAAGTGGGAAAGAGGAACAGAGGAGGAAAAAAAAGTGGGAGAGAGGAACAGAGGAGGAAAAAAAGTGGGAAAGAGGAACAGTGGAGGAAAAAAAGTGGGAGAGAGGAACAGAGGAGGAAAAAAAGGTTTGGGGGCTATTGAATGTTGGGGTGAGTTTAGGGAGAATGAGGTCTATTTATTAAATGTGACTATGAATTATTTAATGGCAGTGATGGTTGCAAGAAATAGGCTGGGGCTGTTTGCAGGAAGGGAAATAGGTTTATTTATTAAATGTGAATAGTATTATTTTAATGTTGGGGCTGGAGGAAGGCCTAATTATTAATCGTGAGTGCTATTGATTTAACGCCGGGGCTGGCTGTAATTTTCTAAATGTAGCCATTTTTTTTTTCAAAATAGGTCCTTCAACATTTCTGGATCCGGACAAGCCACAACTAAAGAAACCAGCAGCCACAGGTGGAGAGAGCAGCACAGTGTGTGAAATGTTGTGATTCTAGTAGGGACAATGGCAATTTTTGGTGAATGTTGTGCCCAATGTAAGGTGTAGGCCAAGACTGAACTGTTTGTGTACACACTGCATTCTTTGTATACTACACTGTGGTGGTAGATGTCCTGAAAGTCAGGAGTGCTTGAACATATGTGACGCTCCTGCGAATTGAGAGTCTAGTGATTTTGATGCTAGCCACGCCCCAACGGCGCATTTGCCACGCCCCCAAATGCATGACCACACCTCCGAAAAATTTTGCACCCCCGTTAGGCTAGCTATGCCCCAACGGCGCATTGACACGCCCCTGAATGTATTACTACACACCAAAAGCCTGGCGGCGGCGCAAAAATTTTTTGGGGCTTACTCGACTATGAGGGGGGGCCCCATGAATTTGTTGTACCCGGGCCCTGACTTCCTCTTGGCAGCCCTGCTCCTAGGTACTTGCTTTTCAGTCGTATCTCTTGCTCCAGCTACAGGGCTAGTCTAAGTCCTTATTACTAGTCATGACATTCTCATATGCATGCTGTAACATGTGTTTGCAATCTGTAAAAATGGATTTTATATTCAGTAGACAGTAAAAACATGCTAATAAAAGTATTTCATGGGAAAAAATGAAAACAATCTTTTTTAATAACAGATTTATTATTAATGTCTATATTATTAACAGGTGACATTAATTGAATATTTCTTTTTTCTGTATGGTCTTTTGCAAATTTATATTCCATATAGGTATTGGACGTATACTGCAATGTCCTGTGTAGTAAAGCAGAGCAGACCTACACCCGAATTCATCAGTGCACGTATCTTCAGATCAGCTCCTTGTTGAATTAAGTGCGTTCTGAAGCTAATACACATTGCTCTCATTATGCGTGCCTTGATGAATCAGGCCCTACTTTTCCATTAGTTACTGGTCCTTAGATAATTCTCTCAAATATTGAGTGGTAGAAAGAGCTCACAAAGGAATATATCACGGTGGCTTAGTGGTTAGCACTTCTGCCTCACAGCACTGAGGTCGTGAGTTTGATTCCCGACCATGGCCTTATCTGTGTGGAGTTTGTATGATCTCCCTGTGTTTGCGTGGGTGTGCCGGGTGTTGTGGTTTCCTCCCACATTTCAAAAAATATACTGGTAGGTTAATTGGCTGCCTTCAAATTGACCCCAGTTTCTCTTTCTGTGTTAGGGAATTTAGACTTTAAGCTCCAATGGGACAGGGACTGATGTCTGTTCTCTGTACAGCGCTGCGGAATTAGTAGCGCTATATAAATAGCTGCTGCTGCTGATATCACTCTGTTATTATTTATATAATATATAATCATTGCACACTGTCAGTGATAAATTAACAGGAAGATACCTATTTAACCTTTATTTTACTTTATCCAGGATGGATCCATGAGTTCATATTGTTTACGCCAAATTCATAACCTACATACTCATGTCTCAGCTATTTACTGGAAATATTTCTATTGTAAGGATGAGTTCATTGAATTTGATGGACATTTTTGATGCTCCTTCTATTGTGTAAGAGTCATATTTATCACAGGCCATTACAAACATAAAGCATAAACAGTTCTACATGGTTAAACATTGGTTACATACAATTATATTTTAAAAACTTATAGGAAAACATTTCACAATATATTTTAAGTACTGTAACTGGGTTATTGGAACAGGTGCCATCTTCTGGTGTAGATGTTAGTGTTCAGCTGCAGAAAGGTCATTCAAGTCCAATGTTTTGATACAACTAGCCTCAGACAGTTTTATTAGGCAGAAAAAAAGAAAGAACACTTTAAATAAACACCTTGCCTGTTCGGCACTAACTAAACACAAGTTGTTCCTGACTATCAAACTAAGCAAAACATAAGAATTTCCAGCATATAAGGATAACTCACAATAGATATCAGGCTATCTCCTATAGAGACCCTGCAGTCCCTTTCCTCAGGCAGAGCAGAGACCCAGACTGACCAAACTGACATCCTTTTAAAACACACCTTACAGATGCAACCCTTAATCAATCTGCTGTCAGACTGGCAGAATAGAAGACCCAAACTGGGTCTTGTAAATGGAGCCCACCCATCTCCCTCCATTTACACCCCAGGGGCCCTTACCAGTTTTCCTAAAACTTAACACACTCTTTTGGGAAGCTCCTTCCCACACAAAACAATCTCCCTGGGGTTTCTAAAATATGAAAGTCAGAAACCTGGGACAAAATATAACTGCCCTGAAACACTTTAACTGTGTTTTTGTCATAGTACATATCACATAGATATAATATAATATTATGCTGCAGACTGAAAAAACAGGTATTCTATAGCTATATGAAAAATATACAATAAGTGGTCACTTTATTAAGTACACATTTCTAGTACTAGGAAGGTCCCCCTTTGTCCACAGAAAATAATTAATTCTTTGTGGCATGGATTTAACAAGCTGCTGGAAACATTCTTTACAGGTTTGGTCTAAGTTGACATGATAGCATCACACAGTTGCTGTAGATTTATCATGCACCACATCCCAAAGATGCTCTATTAGATTGAGTTCTGATGATTGCGGATGCCATTGGACTACAGTGAACTCATTGTCATATTTGTGGAAACAGCTTGACATGACGTGTGCTTTGCGACGTGGTGTGTTATTCTGCTGGAAAAAGCAGTTCAAAGATGGGTAGACTGTGACTAAGTCATGCACAAGGTCAACAAAAATAGATCGGTAGATTGTGGCATTTAAATGATGCTTGTTTGGTATTAAGAGACCTAATATGTGCCAAGAAGATATTCACTACAACATTACACCAAAACAACCAGTTTGCACCGTCAACAAAGGGTAGGATGGATCGATGGGTTCATATTCTTTACACCAAATTCATAACTTACATCCTCAGTCTGTCTCAGCAGAAATCGAGATTCGTCCGATCAAGCAATTTTTTTCCAATCTTTAACTGTCCAGTTTTTGATAAGCCTGTGCTCTCAGAGATGCTCTTCTGCATACCACTGATGTAAAGCATGGTAATTTGAGTTACTGTCACCTTCCTGTCAGCTTGAACCAGTCTGGCCACTCTCCTCTACCTCTCATTAATAAGGTGTGATCGCCAATTGAACTGTTGGTCAGTAGATGTTTTTTGTTTTGTGCACCAGTCTCTGTAAACTCTAGCGATTGTTGTGCATGAAAATCAAGGGAGATCAGCAGTTTCTGAGATACTTAAACCACCACGTCTGGCACCAACAATCATTCCACGGTCAAAGTCACTTAAATCACATTTCTCCCCATTCTGGTGTGTGGACTGAAGTTCTGAACAAAAATTGACTCTCTTGCCCATGTCTGTATGCTTTAATGCATTGAAATGCTGCCACGTGATTGGCAGATTAAATATTTGCATTAACGAGCAGGTGTACAGGTGTACCTAATAAAGTGGCCTCTGAGTGTATATGTATATAGCCAATGTATAACTAAAGTGGGACTCTCCTAATATTTAAACAAAAATCCAGACATCCCATGTGACTTGAAGTCTGCTCAGGATGTAAAATACATGATCCCATACTTCCTTTTAGGTATCAAATAAAGTAAATAATTATAATAATCTATTCCTACTTATGTTTTCAGTCTGGTCGCATCAGAAGTGTGAATTATGGGAAAATAAGCATTGTGTGTTAAATATTTTGGGTGGGAAAAACTGCAGTGTCCTGGGAAATCTGGGAAACATGAGAGGACTAGAGAATAAGAGTGTTATGGCCACCAGTGCGGCATAAACTCATAAAACAGGTAGAAGAGGTCTTCACCTTTAGCAGCAGCCTTTCCCGTAGAGACTGGTTGTGCTCACAGGTACTCAGATGCCCCCAGGTCTTACGCTCAGAGTAGTATGAGTTTATGCTTACACGGTGACGCACAGGTATAGGTGGTTGCACACGGAGTAGCGACAGGCCAGATGTCAACGGACTGGGCAGGGCACCAGAGGCTATGTCAGGTATAGGCAGAAAAGTCAAGGTCACAGGCACAGGTTCAGAATCCAGGTACAGGCGTAAGATCAGGGTCACTAGCAAAGGTTCAGAATCCGGGTTCAGGCAATAGATCAGGGTCAGAAGCACAGGTTCAGAGTCCAGTAACAGGCAAGGGTCATACATGGGTAATCAATCTCAGGTTAAACACCAAACACAGGAACAAAGTAGCAGGCAGCAGTACTGAAACAGGACGCTATAACCGGCAGTGAGGCTCAGTCCTCACTGCCTTAAATAGTACAGATGGCCAATCAGGACACAGTCCAGAATGTGTCCTCAGCTGCAGTATGATAAATATGCAGAGCCTGCAGCCAATGGAATAGGCAGAGTGCCAGCAGTAAACTAATCTCTAATCAGCCTTGATTAGCTGATCCTACACAGCCTTGCAGGGCTGGCCCTACCTAATCCTGTGCGCACGCGCCCGGCTGTTTGACAGCTGGCCGGGTGCGGCGTCAGGAACACCAAAGCGTCCCGGTTGTTGCCCAGGCAGCCCGGACACAGAAACCGGAAGTGATGGCCCGGTTGCCGTAGCAACGGCCGGGACGTCACCAGAGAACCCAGGAGAGTCGCTGCGGTGCCTGCGACCGCCGCGATCTCTAACATAGAGTAATGAAGACTCAAAGAAGTTGTGTGATTATTCCTCGTCTAAGATTCAATACTAAACACATTTTGAAGGGAAATTGCTGATCTGCAGGAAGGTGATGATATGAGTACTGTTGAGCTTGACAATACCAGTTAATATCTTAGTGGTAAATAAAGATTTTTTAAGATCTTCATTAGATGATTTGTGAGGTTATACACTGTATGAAATGCATAACGTTTTAATAATAAATGAAATACTGATCTGTTAGACATTCATTGATGAAAATAAAAATACATATCACTAAAAATGTTAAAAAAGAGCACATACTTCTAGCCCATAGAGTGTTTTGGTAACCTCAGCAAACTAATCATATTGGTAACTAATATATATATATATATATATATATATATATATATATATATATATATATATATATATATATATTCCTTGTAATTAATGTGTACCTGGTAAGAATAAAGAAATGTATTTTCAACCCTTACACTCACCATACTTAATACTTACAAAATGTCATGCCCCTCTCTAGGCGTTGGTATGTGACCAGTCTGTGGGATTAGTTCCCATGTTAAGTCACTGGTAGTAACTGTTGAAGAAATAAAATATTACAAATAGTAGTCTAGTAATCTAGTAGATTTCCTAACACTGATATTCATTATATTACATATAGAGTATAACTGTTAAGTGGCAGAAATCACTACATTTCTGGAAATATCAAAGTCTTTCACCTCTAGCTGTCTTAATAATATGTCAAATTCCTTTGTAGACAATCAATAATCAGTCTTTTTAATCATGGCCAAATATAGCACAAGTCACTTTAATCATTACCAAAATTACTAGAAAAAATAAAATAAAAATAGAAACCACTAATTTAGACATAGATACTCATTGGTGGTTCTACATCTGCCATCGAGCATTACCCAGAATATGAACAAGCCATCAGCACATTACAAAATATTGACCTATCAACAAAAAGTTGGGTTGCAAATGAAAAGACAGGTATTACGAGTGAAAAATAGTAGTGTGCACTGTAGATTAGAGACAATAATCGCAAAAAGCATATAGATAAGCATAAACATCTATAGATACCTAAGCACAGTAATTAGTAATGAAGGTCAAACAAATAAATTATAGAAAACCACACTGGAGGTAAATGTATCAAGGTGCGATTTGACATTTTCAGCGATATTCTCGGGTGAGTTTGAACTCGCAATTGGTAAATCACCTGTAAAGTGAGTATTCCAAAATTGCCATTCTACAATTCGCTACAAATCTTCATTCGCCATATGTTTGAAGCTGAAATTAGCAAAATCCCCACCATTTTAGCCTAAACAAAATCACCAGAATCAACACGCTGCTTTGGATAGGCAGGATTAGCCTGTGGGTCCATTTTCTATACGTGCGATGGAAGTATATATATATATATATGTATTTAAATAAATAATATTTTTTTAAAAAGCGTGTATCCCACCCCCCAAGCATTTTAACTCTTGTGCTGCCAGCCTAGTACTGGTTGCCGCAAAATCGGGATGAAAAAAAGTGTGGGGTTCCCCCGATTTCACGAAAACCAGCACTAGGTACGCTAGCTGGAAGACATGCAGTAGGGGTCCCCCTGCCATAATGACAAACGACCCCAAGCTGTTCAGCACAAGACTGAAGTCCCTAGGAAGTCGATACATATGGGGCGGTGGGTGTAGGGTAATAAAGTGCGTAAAAAATAAAGAAAAAGTATAAAACACTATTTTACTTTGTGGAACTACAAGTCCCAGCCAGCTTGAGTTGCCATTAGCAGTCTGGGCATGCTGGTGCTTGTAGAACCTCTCATTAACAAGGTGTTATCATCCACAGAAATGCTGGACACAAGGTGTTTTTTGTTTTGTGCACAAATCTCTGTAAACTCTAGTGACTGTTGTGCTTGAAAATCCCAGGAGATCAGCAGTTTTTAAGATACTCAAGCCACCAAGTCTGGCATCATCATCATCTATTTATTTATATAGCGCCACTAATTCCGCAGCGTTGTACAGTCTCACATCCTTCCCTGCCCCATTGGAACTTACAATCTAAATCCCCTAACTTACACACACACAGACCAGTATGTTTTTGGAGTGTGGGAGAAAATGGAGCACCCGTAGGAAACCCACGCAAACACCGGGAGAATATACAAACTCCATACATATGACAAACTCATGACCCCAGTGCTGTGAGGCAGAAGTGCTAACCACTAAGCCGCCGTGGTGCACCATCAGTCATTCCACGGTAAAAGTGACTTAAAATCACATTTCTTCCCATTCTGGTGTTTAGTCTGAACAAAAACTGAATCTCTTGCCTGTATGCTTTTATACATTAAGATGCTGCCATATGATTGGCAGATTAAATATTTGCATTAACGAGCAGGTGCACCTAATAAAGTGGCCACTGTATATGTATATAACCAATATGTAAATAAAGTAGGACTCTCCTAATGTTGAAACTAAAATTCAGAAAACCCATGTGACTTGAAAAATTCAAACAACAAAACAGACCATTTGCGCCCTAAACATGTAGGACTTCCATATTATATACAAAAGATAAGTTCTATATATCTCACTCCTGTCGCGACACCTATTCGAGAACGCCAAATTGGTATGTATATAGAAACAACAAAATGGTAGGGTTTCTAAATGTTCAATATGATATGTCTCTTTATAGATTGTATAAAGTGCCTGGCCAGTACACTTAAAAAATAACAATTAAAAACCTAATAAAACACATGTGTTGTAAATAAAAAACTATTATCTGCTCTTGAACAAACTGGAGTATTGTATAAAGGAGCAATCTCACCCACTAGATGTAGTCTTCTGAACAGTGAAGATGTATTCTCTCATGAGAGATTTTTTCCAGTGTCTTATTGTTAGGATAAAGACACTATATATCATATTCTTCTCAATATTCACAATATGGGATATTTCAAAAACAATCTCTTCTAGGATTTCTCTTTATGTACTTAGGATACTATATGTTAGTCCAAGCTGAGGGATAATGATAGCTTATTGAGAACCATGTAAAAGGTAAACAGTCCAATGTCCTTAGTTCCTCCAGAATTTTTTCCAGGTACATGAAAAACTATATTAATCTAACGTTTCATTAGCATATGAACTAACTTTTTCAAAGAACTGGCCAGCCACTTTATACAATCTATAAAGAGACATATCATATTGAAAATTTAGAAATGTATGATATATCATGTTTTGATGAAGTTGTTTTGTAACATATGCAATTTGATTTTAATGTTTTAATAAATATATGATACTAACAAGATCTGCCATCCTATCAACTTTTTATTTTTTCCTCTCCCTCTTGGCGCACACTAACATTTTGTTGTTTCCATGTGACTTGAAGTCTGCTAGGATGTAAAATACATGATCCCATACTTCCTTTTGGGTACGGAATAAAGTAAATAGGTATAGTATTCTATTCTTACTTATGCTTTCAGTCTGGGCGCATCAGAAGTGCTAATTATGGGAAAATAAACATTGTATGTTAAATATTTTGGGTGGGAAAAATTGCAATGGGAAAATCTTGGAAACATGAGAGGACTAGAGAAGAAGAGTAATGAAGACTCAAAGAAGTTGTGTGATTATTCCTTGCCTAAGATTCAATACTAAATACATTTTGCAGGGAAAGTGCTGATCTGCAGGAAGGTGATGATATGAGAACTGTCGTGTCTGACAATACCAGTTAATCTCTTAGTGGTAAATAAAGATTTTTTAATATCTTCATTAGATCTTATTGGTGAGGCTATACACTGTATGAAACGCATAACATTTTAATAATAATTTAAATGATAGCTATTCTGATCTGTGAGACATTTCAAGTACCAGCAAGCCCGGACACCCAGGGCCCGCTAAGCCATGTAGTCTCGCAAAGTAAAATTTTAATAAACCACACAACCCTCTTTTAAACCATATTAGTTTAATAAAAATAATAAACCCCAAAAATAAACCGGACACCTCTTTAAAACCATATATATTTATTTATTAAAATTAATAAATCTCTATATACTTACCATATGATGTCTTCATCTATAAATGATCCAATTTTGTAAGCTTTTAATCCAATAATGCCTGAAACCAACCATAAAAAACGCATAATATTCCACAGGATCTGTAGGTGTCCTAAAAAACACATTCCAAGGTCCAATAGTTGTCCATAAACCCCCAAAAATATTCCAAATGTAGTTGAAAATAATCTTCTTTTCTTCTTTCAGGATTATTTGGCAAAAAAAATAAATCCTTAAAAAGCATGACGCTAAAGATTGATCTTCTATGGAAGATTACCTGCCACAGAATGAAATACTAACAGACGCAAAGTCTATTTATACAGTAGCTAATAAATATACCTTGCAGCTGTTAGATTCTCATTCTGCGGTGAATTTTACTTGCAATAGGAAGCAGTTTATGTGACACTGTTTTTTTATGGTGGCTTTTCATAGCAAAACATATTGGAGTAAAAGCAAAGCTTACAAGATTGGATCCTAAAGAAAGAACAACTGTGAAGGTTTGTATGTATGGTTTGTTATTTTTAATAAATATGTGTGATGACAACTAGACGTGTCTTTTATTTACATTTTGACTTGGTGCATTACAGAGCCCAGTGAGCCCTGGGTGGCAGGGCATGTTGCTCTAGTAGATATGGGTATGCTGTTGCTTGCGGTGCACCAAGTCAAAATTGTGTCTAACATTAAAAATGTATTATCCCGCACCCACCGCCCAGGGGTGTGGGAAGAGCACAGGGCTGAGTACGCCTAGGGAGGGGGGGTCTGCATTTTTTTTTGCAGACTCCCACCTTAGGGATTCCAACCTAAGGCTGGTTGGCATCATGGCTGGGGGACTCTCTGCTGCGGGTTCCCCTGCTATGGTGCCACTAACTCCGGCTGGCTAAGCCCAGAGCTGATTGTAGCAAAATCGGGGGGATCCTCCGCTTTTTGTCCCCCTGGATTTTGCTACTACTAACCTACGCTGGTAGCACTGGAGTGAATCTGGTTGGAGGGGGTTACATTTATTTTATGTACAGTAGACATTATGGACAGCCAAACCCTAATTTTTATCAATGCAAAAAAACAATTATATAAAAAAATGTTGTTACAATACAATTTCCATTTCTAATCATAAATGACTATATTATTGACAGGTAACATTATTTGATTAATATATTTTTTTTGTGCATTCTTTTGAGATTTCATATGCCACATACGTATTGTACACATCCTGTAGGGTCTGATCTAGTACACCAGAGTGAACCTACACCCATAGTCAACACCACACGTATCTTGAGATCCATTCCTTGCTGAATCCGGGAGTATGCAGAGCCGATTTATGTGCCATTGAGAAAAACTGCATGATGTGCTCAGTATGCGTGCCTTAATGACCCAGGCCCACAGAGTAAACAAGGGCATAAAAATCAAATACAAATATATATATATATATATATATATATATATCACTATATATATCACTTACAACAACACTTTAGTAACAATAACACTCTCCTGCTCTTTCCACTACTCTCTCTATACTCCTTAAACTCCAATCCACTCAAATAAGGAAGTAGAATGGTTTTCACAGCGTTGATGAGGTCAAAATCGCAACAGTTTTGCATTCAAACCTTCCAACCAATCAGAAATGAGTACTGGTTTGAAAATCGCGATTTTAAATTTAAACAATTTGAGAGTTTGTAAAACCACTTCAACTCGGTCGATATTGACAGCGATTTCTGATTTAAGACTATAAATTGCTAGTTAATACATACGGTGACTTGGTGGGTCAAAACGCCAGCGATCTCAAGCTATTTGTGGTGATTTCAAATCGCTCCTAAAATCGCACCTTGATACATTTACCCCCAGGTCTTTCCCGTAAATCTGAAGTGTAGGACTGGCTGGCTGCTATAAATTATCCTACTGTAAAATCTAGAGATGAGACATTTCCGAGTTTTGAGGATCAGAGGCGGTCCGGGAGGCACCTTGGTTTGGCGTGCCAATTTCAGATCTCAAAACGAGGCAAATCGTAATTTCCTGGAAAATGTTGGATTTCGTGAGTATTGGATCAATATCTTTTGTATTATGGCCATCATTCTGGTTCTCATCTGCCATTTTAGAAGAGCTAGCATGTACTGAGGGACGTAGCTGCAGTGCTCTGCTCTGAAAATCGCGTATAGAAGTTTAGATACGGTTAGACAGTGTGAAATAGGCATCTAGATTGCAAGACAGCTGTCATTTTACTGCAGTTTATTTATGAGAGATCAATCTGCTAGAATTGTGTGGTGCTGATCAATAGGTTGTGAGAGAGTTTAGACTCAGTAGTGGCTATTACTTGTTATTAATAATATTATAGTATACTATTATATATATTCTGGTATAGACATCTGAATTAGTATTTAGTGGATAAAAACAGGGTGCTGTTGCTGTATGACTGTGAGCAGCACACACTAAAAACAAATACTAAATAGATTTCTTGCTTTTAAAAAGCAAAGTGAGTGTGACATCTGAAGTAGTTTAGAAAAATACGGTGCTGCGCTGTTTGACTGTAAGCAGCACCCTCCCCCAAAAAACATAGATTTCATCATTTAAAATTCCAAGGGCCTGAGTCATCAAGGCGAGCAAAGCATAAAAAAGGAGTAACATTTGCACCTGGGCAAAACCATGTTGTATTGGAGGGGGAGGTAAATTTAAAATGTGGGGACAGATTTATAGTTGGGGTAGGACATGTCCTGGATCAGCTTTAAATTTCGGTGTTATAACAAGGTAGCAAGTATTTGTGTGCTAGATGAAAAAACAGCCAGTATTTAACTTATGTGCAAAATAATAAATTAATTTGCACCCTTGTATTGTAATATGGTTTGTCCCAGAGAACATTTACTCCTTTGCCTTAATGACTCAGGCCCCAAGTGTTTTTCTACCAGTCAGAGCAATTTTTGGGAGGGGCAGTCAGTGACATCTTCTTTAATGAGTGTGCAAAAAGCATGATGTTTGGTACCACCAAAAGCCAAATATATTTCTTAATTTCTTTCTCTTGAAATTCAAGGTATTTCTCTATCAGTGAAAGCAATTTTTGTAATGGACAGTCAGTGACATCTTCTTTATTAAGGGGGCAAAAACCAGGGTATTGGTGGAGTGTGATCAACAGACCCCCCGAAAAAACATAAATGTCTTTACAAAAATGAATGTGTTGTACTTGAAGGAGATAAAGAGGAGGATGATGATGATTGTGTTGAAGTAAGGCAGAATATGAGTTTTCACCTCATGCCGATGGGCTTAGAATTCTGGTTGTCCCTACCATCAGATGGGGCAAAACCCAGGGTATTGGTGGAGTGTTTAGCAGCAGCAACTGCCTCAAAAACCACAGATATTTCTAAATTTCTTTCTTCTAAAATGTTTTTCTACCAGTGAAAGCATTTTTTGTAAGGGGCAGTCAATGACGTCTTGTTTATTAAGGGGGCAAAAACCAGGGAATTGGTGGAGTGTGAGCATCAGCATCCTTGCAAACTATTCCCTTGTGGTACAAGTGGTAGCAGTCTTAGCCCAATGACATATCAGGCTATAAATTCTGTGTAATGCAAATTTACAAATACAATACAGAATGGGATTCTGTAGAATAAGGATTCGCACCTCTGCGAAATAGCTGGATTTACATAAAATATTGCTGTAACTTTGCTCATCTCTAGTAGATGCCGGAAGCAGCAGAGAATTGTTGAAGTAAACCTGACCATGGTCAGGTTTAATAGCTTCCACAGGTCCTCCAGAGTTACAATACTATTATATGGTACCAGGGTTACAACTCAATTATATTCCACACTAGGCAAAGGCTAGTGTGGAATAATTTATAGATCTACAATTAAATCTAATATAATTCCACTGACCATCATAAAATAGCTAATCCTAACAACATTTTGAATATTCCAGTACATTATTAATATTTATTTATTTAACTATAAGGTGCCACAGATTCCGTAGCACCGGATACAGAAGCAAATAACAAATAGATGAGGCAATACATGTCAGTAGCCCAGATGAGTATGAGTAATACTATGGGGACTCACACAGAGTGCAGCAAAAGACGTGACAGAACATACGAGGGACAGGAGACAGACGAGGGACAATAGGTAGACAGGACCCTGCCCGCGAGGCCTTACATTCTAAACAGAGGGGTGGTGAGAGACAGTAGGATCAAATGGGAGAAAAATAAGATGGCAGATGAGGAAGAGAAGGCGATGGATAGAATGGTTAGGAGTTGGTAGTATAGGCGATCTTAAAAAGTTGAGTTTGAGTAGCGTTTGAAAGACCGAAGGGAGAGTCGAGTGAGACGGGGAAGGGAGTTCCATATGTATACTTACATGTATACTTAAGGAACAAAATCTTACCTGTGAGCATATAAAAGTCGTTAAAATACAATGGCTTCTCATCCTATGAAATAAGGAAGTGAGGTTATTTAAAATGCACCAAATGTTCCTGAACAATATATTAAATACAGTTTAAATTCAAACTGGGTCGATTTTTTTTTTCCTTTTAAACAATACAAAAAATAGAATGTTTAATGGACTGCATGGTTTATTTACTCATAAAAGTGCTATGCACAAACTTGCACAGTTCAATAACTCATAGCAATCAATAAGCAATTAGCTTTCATTGGCATAGTGCAGTGATTCCCAAGCACTATGTCAGGACATATTTATGTGTCATAATGCCAGACTGCATGTGTCACATGATCACAAGAATTTATAGATAAGAGGAAAAAACTATCAAAATATTCTGAATACATGCAAAAGAGATAATATATGGACTATATCTTAATTGTCAATGAAACAAATGAGTGTAATTCAAACATACATAATTACACTGGCTTTATCCATTACAATACTTTAAAATTTGTGCGTGAAAAGATGAATTGTGTTGCATCTGTGTCGGCAGATGTCTCACAACACCACAAAATTTAGGAAGTAATAGTCTAGTCCGAGGAAGACTAATAAAAGCAACTTTCTGATGGTTGCTATGTTATACTGCACTGTTTGCATCTATGTTAGTAAATAACAATGGAAATTAGGGACATTTGGTAAGTATGACTTTGTGTGTATAGCACTGTGTAAAGATTGTGCAAGCTATATATAAATCAATAAAGCAATGGCTCATTTACTAACATTGCATTTAGATCAGAATTTGCACTCAACCATTTCAATCATTCAAACATTTGGTTTTATGTCTACGTTTTTTTATACAAATACGTCCCCAAAGGGTTGAAAAGGAGTCTAAGGACTAATTTTCAACCCTTTACACATGAAACACGTACAATATACATGCGAGTACACCAATATATGCCATATTTATAAGTCAGTACAGTTGTAATACATACTATAAAGTCTTTATAGGAAGCCGCAAGTGATATTACAAGTGCTTTCTAGTGACTAAAAAATGTTACTTACCAGAGTACTGGTAGTGGTACAACCTCCAAATACGAATGCAATATTGCCTACAACTGTTAAGCCATGTCCGTACCTATATTTTAGATAATGAGAGATTCAAGCAAACAAAATATTTAACTTTTGATTGTACATATAGAAACAATTATTTAATTGCATATGTAAAATAAACACTAATACATTGCTACAATAAAATATATTTGTTGAATTTGTAAAAACAATGTTTAGATTTAACTAGAGCCACACACACAAAGCATCAGTGTATTGAGGTTAGAAGTATGTAATTAACACCTTTTCACATTGTACTTAATTTCTATGGACTGTTTACACTGCAGCCATTCAATTATATAGTATATACAAAGGAACAATGCAGTGACATTTCTAGTTAATCCCAATTAATACTTATACTAATAACATACATTCTTCTTCCAAACACCTAGGGCAGATTTATCAAAGGACGAAAAGCCTTCCCGGTTTTACATGGGAAAGCATATTTAATGAGTACTGCAGTGGTAATGTGTTCTGTTCACACCTCCAGTAACTTGTATATTATATCTCCCATAGCCACATTAAAACCACCTGCCTAATATTGGGTAGATCCCCCTTGTGCCGCTAAACAGTTCTGACCCATCAAGGCATGGGCTTCAAAAGACCTCAGAAGGTGTCCTGTGGTATCTGGCACCAAAATGTTAGAAGCAGGTCCTGTGGTATTTGGCATCAAGAAGTTAGCAGTCAGGGCCTCCATAACTCTGTTTCTTTTTCCAGCACATCCCACAGATGCTCGATCGGATTGAGATCTGGGGAATCTGGTGGGCAAGTCGACACCTTGAACTCTTTGTCATGTTCCTCACACCATTCCTGAACAATTTTTGCAGTGTGACAGGGCGCATTATCCTGCTGAAAGAGGCCACTGCCATGAGGGATTACCATTGCCATGAATGGGTGTACTTGGTCTGCTTTTTGTGCTGGACAGGAATCAGCATGGGCACTCTGACTGGTCTGTGACTATGCAGCCCCATGGTCTATTTATAGTATTAGGGGATTTTCCCACGCTGTCATGGGAAAATCCAACGAAACCCCTAATATTATAAATAGACCTTGCGCATGAACTAAGTTCATTGTGTATCGGAGCTTCTACAGTGTATAAACTGTTTGCGGCATCTCTCATTGTTTTGTTTTTTTTGTAAACAAGCATGTTCCGGATGGGATCTTACAAATATGGGGTCCTTCTAGTTGAAGATAAGAAGACTTCAATCAACAAGGGGGCCCTCCTGGTCAGAAGAAATTTGCCAATAATGGACTTTGGGAATTACAAATTTATTTTGGACTTGGTCAAGCAGGACTTTTGGACACAAATTTATTTTGGATTTGGTCAAGCTGGACTATTGGATACAAATATTTTTGGGACTTGGTTTACAGACATTTTAGTATTAAAAGCTGCTGACGACAGATGAAAACATCAGTGGTGAGTATTTTGGGGATTTGTTATTATTAATAAAAGTATGTGGTATAAATGAGGGTGTTTTGTGTCTTTATTGTGGTTTTATTATTTGTATTAAATGTATGTGGCTATAAACGGGGTATGGTGGTTTATTTAACATTTTCTTTTGTGGAACTACAGTTCCCAGCCAGCCGTGGGTGTCATGGCATGTTGGCACTTGTGGTTCTCCAAGTGCCAGCATGCCCTGGCTGCCATGGGTATGCTGGTGGTTGTAGTTATACAATTATCAGCATGCCCACACTGTTTATGGCACCCTGGCTGGCTGGGACTTGTAGTTCTTTCAGCACTGGACTGGTTGTCCCTAGAGGGGGGGCACGCTTGTTTTTTTTGGGGAATCCAGCCCAGCGCTGAACAACCTGGGGTTGGTTGTCATTATGGCAGGGGACCCCTGCTGCGTGTCCCCCTGCTATTGTGCCACCCACCCGGGCTGGTTTTCCTAGTGCTGCTTAAGTGAAAATCGGGGAGACCCAACACAATTTTTTTCCCCAATTTTCACGTAACCACCAGTAGGCTGACAGCACTAGGGTTAATAGTGGCTGGACGGGGGAACACCACGCTTTTTTTAACTTTTATCTATTTTTACACTTTTGACAGCAGCCGGGACCTCTGGCTGTATAGGCAGACAGTGTAACAGTGATGTGTTTACTGAACACGCTGCTAGAATGCAGGAGAGTTTGGTTAATCACAGCTTCATACATTTCAGACTTGTATAGCTAGAGTGGCAAACAGTCGGGAGTTTGAACTCTATCGATTTTGAAAAATTCGCTTTTGACAGAAACACATATCTGGCGATTTTACATGAAATCTCAGGTTCATACATCTGCGAGTGTAAACTGTTCAGATAAAATCGCTGATTTTGCAAAATCGCACCTTGATACATTTACCCCCTGGGCAGACTTCCTTTTAAAGGCAAGGTGGGAGTGTCACCTGTCCATCAAGCTAAGGCTGTGGGAGGAATTTCAACTATATAAACCCGTACTGTGCATTTGTGCATGGCAACTTATACCAGCTAGTGACCGGTGACCAGAGAGGGAAACTGGGAACAGTCAGAGTTAGGTTGCCCGCTGTCTTCCTGTCAACATATATGGCATTTATTGTGACGCAAACAATAAAGCACCATTTGTTTCAAGCAATTAGTTGCCTTGGTCCATCATCAGGAGGGTGCCCGTGTCACTAATATATATATATATATATATATATATATATATATATATACACATACACATATATATATGTGTATATATATATATATATATATATATATATTAGGGATGTGCACCGGCGACTTTTGAGGTCTCGTGTTTTGTGTTTTGGATCCGGATTTTCGTTATTTTTGAGGTTCGGATTTGTCTCGCAAAACACTTGACGAAAGGTCTCGGTTCGGATTTAAGGTATTGGATTCGGATTTTTTTTGAAAAAAACATAAAAAGTTTAAAAATCAAGTTTTTGGGCTTATTTTCACTCCTAGGCTATTATTAACCTCAATAACATTCAATAACAAGCATTTCCACTAATTTACAGTGTATTCTGAACACCTCACAATATAGTTATTAGTCCAAAACGTTGCAACAAGGTATCTTTCTGGACTGCGTAGAGGAGTGGGTCACCACAATATATATTAAAAACCCTGAACTTTTATGATTCGCACCAATAATTGTACCTGGACTGCGTAGAGGAGTGGGTCACCACAATATATTAAAAACCCTGAACTTTTATGAATCGCACCAATAAATGTACCTGGACTGCGTAGAGGAGTGGGTCACCACAATATCTTAAAAACCCTGAACTTTTATGAATCGCACGAATAAATGTACCTGGACTGCGTAGAGGAGTGGGTCACCACAATATCTTAAAAACCCTGAACTTTTATGAATCGCACCAATAAATGTACCTGGACTGCGTAGAGGAGTGGGTCACCACAATATCTTAAAAACCCTGAACTTTTATGAATCGCACCAATAAATGTACCTGGACTGCGTAGAGGAGTGGGTCACCACAATATATTAAAAACCCTGAACTTTTATGAATCGCACCAATAAATGTACCTGGACTGCGTAGAGGAGTGGGTCACCACAATATCTTAAAAACCCTGAACTTTTATGAATCGCACCAATAAATGTACCTGGACTGCGTAGAGGAGTGGGTCACCACAATATATATAATAAGAAAACCATCAACTTGTTTGATTCGCACCAATAAATGTACCTGGACTGCGTAGAGGAGTGGGTCACCACAATATCTTAAAAACCCTGAACTTTTATGAATCGCACCAATAAATGTACCTGGACTGCGTAGAGGAGTGGGTCACCACAATATCTTAAAAACCCTGAACTTTTATGAATCGCACCAATAAATGTACCTGGACTGCGTAGAGGAGTGGGTCACCACAATATATTAAAAACCCTGAACTTTTATGAATCGCACCAATAAATGTACCTGGACTGCGTAGAGGAGTGGGTCACCACAATATCTTAAAAACCCTGAACTTTTATGAATCGCACCAATAAATGTACCTGGACTGCGTAGAGGAGTGGGTCACCACAATATATTAAAAACCCTGAACTTTTATGAATCGCACCAATAAATGTACCTGGACTGCGTAGAGGAGTGGGTCACCACAATATCTTAAAAACCCTGAACTTTTATGAATCGCACCAATAAATGTACCTGGACTGCGTAGAGGAGTGGGCACTGGGCACCACAATAAAATATATAAAAAACCTTCAACAGGTCTGCATTACACTACACATACGGCTGCTCCTCCATCCTCTCCATCATATACATGTTGGAGTTTTAGCGTGTGACAACCTCTTGTTTTTGATAATGTCAGTGCATTTTGAATATTTTTCAATTTGCCCCACACCACTGAATGTACTTTATCTATGATACGCATCTATCTATCTTGACTGCGTAGTGTGGTGGCCCCGGTACACAATTTGGTACCGGGGCCACAATAAAATAAATACACCCTCCACGTGTCAGAATTCCACCAAACAAGTATCTGGACTGCGTAGTGGGGTGGCCCCGGTACCCAACTTGATACCGGGGCCACAATAAAATAAATACACCCTCCACGTGTCAGAATTCCACCAAACAAGTATCTGGACTGCGTAGTGGGGTGGCCCCGGTACCCAACTTGATACCGGGGCCACAATAAAATAAATACACCCTCCACGTGTCAGAATTCCACCAAACAAGTATCTGGACTGCGTAGTGGGGTGGCCCCGGTACCCAACTTGATACCGGGGCCACAATAAAATAAATACACCCTCCACGTGTCAGAATTCCACCAAACAAGTATCTGGACTGCGTAGTGGGGTGGCCCCGGTACCCAACTTGATACCGGGGCCACAATACCTCCTCCAAACATGCTACAGACAATTCGTCATTGAGATCCCATTAAGTATGTTAAAGACAGACAGGGTCCAAGTGTTATTAGTTGACTTTGTAAAGAAAAAAACTGTCCCTGTTGCACATAGTCGTGCAATGAAGACTGACTTTTTCATTTAAAGGCACGATCTTTCAAGTGTAGTGTTTGTAAGTCTAAGTCATATTATACTTTTGGTAAAATTGTTTTTTTTTGTTCCTCTTTATGTTAATTAATTAGTAATAGAATTAAAGTAGGAAATAGAATTAAATAGAATTAAAGTAGGAAATAGAGTGGTATAGAGTTGTAGTGTGGTATAGATAGAGTGGTCCACACAATATAATAATAAAACCCTCAACTGGTCTGAATTCCACCAAACAAGTATCTTGACTGCGTAGTGTGGTGGCCCCGGTACACAATTTGGTACCGAGGCCACAATATAATTTAAAAACCCTCCACGTGTCGGAATTCCACCAAACAAGTATCTGGACTGCATAGTGGGGTGGCCCCGGTACCCAATTTGATACCGGGGCCACAATACCTCCTCAAAACATGCTCCAGACAATTCGTCATTGACAGACCCCAGACAGACAGGGTCGTAGTGTTATTGTTTGACTTTGTAAACCCAAAAAAATGTCCCTGTTGCACTTGCACATAGTCGTGCAATGAAGACTGACTTTTTCATTTAAAGGCACGATCTTTAAAGTGTCAGAAAGAGAGAGAAGACACAGGAGAGGAGAGTTGTAGCTGGGGACCTGGGGTGGAAGCTCCCAGGCTCCCCCAGCATTGCCTGGAAGTCTGAGCGTGGTGACTGAGCCAGGGCAAGGAATGTGTGCCCTGGATGAGGGGGAGAACTCCATGCCACTATAGTGAACCCAAGAGAGAGGGGGACACTGCACATGGAAGAGGCCCTGGAGTGAGGGCTGCTACAAGAGGCATGGTAGCTGTAGTGTCAGATCCTGAGGCTGAGAGTACACAGAGTGACGTGTCAGAGCACAGGAGACATTATCCCCGCAGAGGAGGGATGAGCTGCAGTTGAGAGGTCTGCTGTTGAAATAGGACATGCACACTTTAACAAACCAATCATTTCAGCGACAGGGCCTACCAAACAACTTTGACTGAAATGATTGGTTTGTTTGGGCCCCCACACCAAAAAAGCTATTCATCTCTCCCTGTACAGACTAAACAGGCTCTACTGAGGCAAGATGTCGTCCTCATCCTCAACCTCTGATTCCTCTCCCCCTACAGTGTGTACTTCCTCCTCATCACACATTATCAATTCGTCCCCGCTGGACTCCACAACCACAGGTCCCTCTGTAGTATCTGGAGGGCAGTGCTGTACTTCATTGAGGAATTGATTATTCATTTTTATAAACATCATTTTTTCAACGTTGTGAGGAAGCAACCTCCTTCGCCGCTCACTGACCAGGTTCCCCGCTGCACTAAAAACTCTTTCCGAGTACACACTGGAGGGGGGACAACTCAGGTAAAATAGAGCCAGTTTGTACAGGGGCTTCCAAACTGCCTTTTTTTCCTGCCAGTAACAATATGGACTGTCTGACATGTCTACTTGGATGGTGTCAGCAAAGTAATCATCCACAATTTTTTCTATTGTGACAGCATCCAATGCAGCGAGAGTAGACATGTCTGCAATGGTTGGCAGGTCCTTCAGTCCGGACCAGATGTTATCAGCATCCCCGCCAGTGCCTCTTTTGGGAAAACTGAGCTTTTTCCTCGCAGCCATAGATGTGGAAGAAAATGAGGGTGGAGCTGTTGGCATGTCACGGTCCTCTTCAGAGGACAATCTCCTGACCAGCAGGTCTTTGCACCGCTGTAGATTTGTGTCCGCCGGAAACAGAGACACAACATACGCTTTAAAACGAGGATCGAGCACGGTGGCCAGAATGTATTCCTCTGACTTTAAAAGAGTGACCACCCTCGGATCCTGGCAAAGCGTACGAAGGGCTACATCCACAAGAGCTACATGCTTGCTGTAATCGCAATGGCTTACCAGCTCCTCCCTCACTTTCTCCAGCTGCTTCTGCAACAGCCTGATCAGGGGAATGACCTGACTCAAGCTGGCAGTGTCGGAACTGACTTCTCGTGTGGCAAGTTCAAATGGCTGCAGAACCTTGCACAACACGGAAATCAGTCTCCACTGCGCTTGACTCAGGCGCATCCCCACTCCTTTGCCTATGTCGTAGGTGGCTGTGTAGGCCTGAATGGCCTTTTGCTGCTCCTCCATCCTCTGCAGCATATAGAGGGTGGAGTTCCAGCGCGTCACAACCTCTTGTTTGAGGTGATGGCAGGGCAGGTTCAAGCTTTTTTGATGTGCCTCTAGTCTGCGGTAGGCACTGGCTGAATGCCGAAAGTGTCCAGCAATTTTGCGGGCCACCGCAAGCATCTCCTGCACACCCCTGTCACTCTTGAGGTAATGCTGCACCACCAAATTAATGGTGTGGGCAAAACATGGGACGTGCTGGAAATTGCCCATATTTAATGCCCGCACAATGTTACTGGCATTGTCTGACACCACAAATCCCCATGAGAGTCTAAGTGGGGTAAGCCACTGGGAGATAATTTCCCTCATTTTCTCTAATATGTTGGCAGCGTTGTGCCTCTTATTAAAGCCTGTAATGCACAATGTTGCCTGCCTTTGCATGAGCAGCCATTTTGTAGATGCTGCTACTGATGCAGCTGTTGCTGTTGCTGCGGAAGGGGATGCATCTACCCAGTGGGCTGTCACAGTCATATAGTCCTTCGTTTGCCCAGAACCACTTGTCCACATGTCCGTGGTTAAGTGGACAGTGGGTACAACCGCATTTTTAAGAGCACTGAGGACACTTGATCGTACTTCTCTGTACATTTTTGGTATCGCCTGCCTAGTGAAGTGGAATCTCGAGGGGATTTGGTACCGGGGACACAATACCTCCATCAACCCTCTAAATCCCACTCCACTGATGGCGGACACCGGGCGCACGTCTAACACCAACATTGCAGTTACAGCCGCAGTTATACGCTTTGCAATAGGGTGACTACTATCGTATTTGGTGGTCATGGCAAACGACTGTTGGACGGTCAATTGTTTGGTGAAAGACTTAGCGGTCTTACGACTTCCCCTCTGGGAAGATGACCGACTAACAGCAGCAACAGCAGCAGTGGCAGTAGTAGGCGTACCGCTGCAGGATTCCTCGGATGAATCCCGTATTGAGGAGGACTCAGTCTGGCTGGTGACTTGGGCTGCAGGACTGAATCTGATGGAGATTGTGGAGGAAGTTGACGAGGAGGGTGTTGCTGGTGTGTATCCAACTGGACCACGGGATTTAGGTGTCCCTGTACCGATGAGGGTCCTAGCCCCAGTTCCTGAACTAACCACTGAACTATGAAGGTTATTCAGGTGACGTATAAGGGAGGATGTTCCTAGGTGGGCAAGATCCTTACCCCTGCTTATTTGAGCTTTACATAAGCTACACATTGCCATACATTGGTTGTCTGGATTTGGATAAAAATAACTCCAGACCGAAGAGGTGCATTTTTTGGTCTTCTGACCAGGCATGACGATGGGCTTTTTCATCCCATGGACATCAGCTGTTTCCCCCCCTGGTGCCTCATTTACAATAACCACATCACCATCCTCATCATCAAGTTCCTCCACAGCGCCAGCTACATCATCAATAGCCTCCTCCCGAGCCACCTCTTCCCGTACAGTGATGGGAAGGTCAGGCTTGACAACCACCAACACCCTTGGACTCGCCTTGGGGATTTGTGATAATTTCTCTTTAGAAGGCAGAGTTGTTTGCTGTTTTGTTGCTGACAGCATAACTCTCTTCAATTTTTTGTAGGGGGGGGGAGGAGGAGGAGGGCTAAGATCCGTGGGTGAAGCTGAACCACTAGTCATGAACACGGGCCAGGGCCTAAGCCGTTCCTTGCCACTCCGTGTCGTAAATGGCATATTGGCAACTTTACGTTTCTCCTCAGATGATTTTAAGTTTCTCTTTTTGCTACTTTTTCTTAACTTGGGCTTTTTGGATTTTACATGCCCGGTACTACGAGATTGGGCATCGGGCTTGGAAGACGACGTTGATGGCATTTCATCGTCTATGTCATGACTAGTGGCAGCAGCTTCAGCATTAGGAGGAAGTGGGTCTTGATCTTTCCCTACTTTATCCTCCAAATTTTTGGTCTCCATTATATGTAGCACAAGATACTGCAGAATGTGTGAACTTGGTAATATTGCAGTACCAATGGACTTATAATGCTGGATTGGTTTTGCAAATTTGGTTATAATTATTATATATTTTTTTTTTTTTTTAATTTTTTATTTTTTTTTACTTTTTTTTTATTTTTTACAAACTTGGGAATAATGGGGAAATAACTATGCCCTTAGAAGCACAGAGCACAGGACACAGCACCACTGGACTGAACAGGACACGGCACAGGACCCAGCAGCACTACGGAACTCAGCAGGACAGAGCACAGGACACAGCACCACTGGACTGATACTGCAGAATGTGTAAACTTTGTAATATTGCAGTACCACTGGACTTTTACTGCTGAATGTGTGAACTTGGTAATATTGCAGTACCAATGGACTTATAATGCTGGATTGGTTTTGCAAATTTGGTTATAATTATTATATATTTTTTTTTTTTTTAAATTTTTTATTTTTTTTTACTTTTTTTTTATTTTTTACAAACTTGGGAATAATGGGGAAATAACTATGCCCTTAGAAGCACAGAGCACAGGACACAGCACCACTGGACTGAACAGGACACGGCACAGGACCCAGCAGCACTACGGAACTCAGCAGGACAGAGCACAGGACACAGCACCACTGGACTGATACTGCAGAATGTGTAAACTTTGTAATATTGCAGTACCACTGGACTTTTACTGCTGAATGTGTGAACTTGGTAATATTGCAGTACCAATGGACTTATAATGCTGGATTGGTTTTGCAAATTTGGTTATAATTATTATATATTTTTTTTTTTTTTAAATTTTTTATTTTTTTTTACTTTTTTTTTATTTTTTACAAACTTGGGAATAATGGGGAAATAACTATGCCCTTAGAAGCACAGAGCACAGGACACAGCACCACTGGACTGAACAGGACACGGCACAGGACCCAGCAGCACTACGGAACTCAGCAGGACAGAGCACAGGACACAGCACCACTGGACTGATACTGCAGAATGTGTAAACTTTGTAATATTGCAGTACCACTGGACTTTTACTGCTGAATGTGTGAACTTGGTAATATTGCAGTACCAATGGGCTTATACTGCAGGATTGGTTGTGAAAATTTTGTGGTAATTAAAAAATATTAAAGTAGTTTTTGGTATTTTATAAAAAAAAATTTTTTTTATTTTTTTAAACACAGGGGAATATTGGGGAAATAACTATGCCCTTAGAAGCACAGAGCACAGGACACAGCACCACTGGACTGAACAGGACACAGCACAGGACCCAGCAGCACCACTGACCTCAGAAGGACAGAGCACAGCACACAGCACCACTGGACTGATACTGCAGAACACAGCACAGCACAGCACAGCACAGCACAGCACAGCACAGCACAGCACAGCACAGCACAGCACAGCACTAAACAGCACAGCACTAAACAGCACAGAACTAAACAGCACAGAACTAAACAGCACAGAACTAAACAGCACAGAACTAAACAGCACAGAGGACCACCTAACACACCCTCCCTCTACCCTGATCAATGCCCGAGTGAAGATGGCGGCGACTAGCGGGGAATTTATAGGATCCGAGTATCGCGAGATCCGACAACGGGATTATGAGTCAGAGCCTCAGTTTCACTTTTGAATTTGGCGCCAATACCCGGATCTGTCTCGGATCCGACTCGGATCCGCAACGTTCGGGTGGGCTCGGATTTCAGAAATCCGAGCGCGCTCATCCCTAATATATATATATATATATATATATATATATATATATACATACAGACATACATGCATATATATATATATATATATATATACATACATACATTCATGCATCTATATATATATATATATATATATATATATATGTATATGTGTATATATACACACACACACACATATATACTGGATATATAGTTTTAACACTGGAATTAAAAGCTCACACCGATCTTACACTTTCAGATCTCTGTACAGGCTCAGAAGAACAAAGTGGGGGCTCCAGAGAGATTATTAATCCTTATCTCTTTTCATATTTTTCCTCAGTGATTAAATCATGTAAAATTTCAATAAGTAATATTTTACCACTGCAATAAGGGTTCTTTAATAAATAAGCCCCTTACATCATTAAATATGTAACTTGTTCTTATAAATATATTCTATTAAAGTGATGTTCTTTGTAGAAGGCCTGTATAGAGAATATTAAGGGATAATTCAACCCGAAAATCATTTTTGTAACTACCAGCCTTCCTCTTGCAAACTAGAGACCTCACTCCATGCTCCCAGTGTTGGAAATCCAGGAGAAATCAAATCCAAACAGCACTATATTACTTTCTGACACACGGTCTGATTGGACAGAGCCACACAGTCAGCATCTATTATAGAGATTAGCACAGTGCTGTTCGTACTGCAACTTCTCATGGTTGTTTCATAGAAAAAGAAGCAATGGTTACAAAACTGACATGGGTGAGTTCATCCAAATTGCTAGGTTTCTGAGAAAAGGAAAACCACACTTCTGGTAGTTAAGGGGAGGGAGGGTTATACGTAAAAAGCAAAAAAACAGGGGATCAAGGCAAACAAATTGATATCATAGTTAATATACTTGCCTACTCTCCTGGAATTTCCGGGAGGCTCCCAAATTTCGGGGAGTCCTCCAGGACTCCCGGAAGAGTAAGCAAACCTCCCGGATCCTGAAAAAGGACGAAATTCTACCCCTGTCACATGATCTCCCGGAGGACAGAGTCACAAGTATGAGTTAGTACCATAAATCGGAAACAAATATGCATATTCACTAATGAAAATAAATGAATGACCCGCACGTCCCTTGCACTGGTACTGATTTCATGATTTAAAAAAAATTAGCAGCATCTCTCCCTCCCTAACAAAAATCTCCAGTGTGCTATATAGCCTTGCCTGGATTTCTCTATAACCAAGAGAACATGACCACATGGTGTACCTCTGACAACCAGCAACCCGGCTGGTCAGCGCAGTTCTGGTGCTTATGGGAAGGGTTGCACACAATTGCATGCACTCCCCCCACCTCGCAGAAGCTACCAGCTCCAAGAGGAAGAGTGCTGAGGCTCCTCCTGCATCCGTGTGCTGTGGGATTGCATTTGATCGTCTTTATATCAGTTCTGCTTTTGCTGCTATGACTACTATGTATGTGGTTTCTTTCAGTGTCAACTGGCCAAACAGATTCTGTATTTATTTCCTGTTTGTCTCTAAGGAAAGTAGATTACAAATTTCACTGTTCTGTCAGTCAGAAATAAATATACAAATGACGACATGGTGCTGTCTCAAACAGATAAGGGAAAGAGTGTATTTAAAATAATTCTGAAGTCTGTAGGTGTGGGGAGTGCTGTAATAGGTGCTTATGTGCTATGGTCCACCAAAGTCCAGGAGGTGCAAGAAAAGCCCCTGCACTATTTTATTCCCTCCAAAGCACTTGAGGTGCCCAAAACACATAAGAGCTGTCTGTAATTAGCTTAGCTTTAGCTTTAGTAGGAAGAACCTTTGGTCATAGAAGCAGTCTTATTTTATTGCCGCATCTGTATTTATAGGGCTTGACAACCCATTGGAAAACATATACTTTAGAATACAACATTAATAGTTTAATGAGGTAAAATTGAGAAATCCTAATTATGGGAAGTTTCCCACTAATTTGACATGTTTATTGTTTTTCAGCAAATCAACATTTTAGGAAATATTATTGAGGAATGTCACTTTTACTTGCCAACTTCGAAAAATAATTTCAGTAAGATTGCATAAGTAACATCTTGGTGCGGCGATGAAAGGGGTACATTTCCCTATGTCCAAGGAAGTGTCTAGCTCCACCCATGGGCGTATCACCGCCCAACGCCATGTCCAGCACCACCAGCTATAATCTATAGTACTGTGCACATCATGGGCCTGATTCTTTAACGAAAGTAAAGCAAAAAAAAAGATGAGTAACTCGGAACCTTGGCAAAACCATGTTGCATTGGAGGGGGAGGTAAATTTAATACGTGATGGCAGATTTATAGTTGGGATAAGCCATGTCCTAGATCAACTTTAAAATTCAGTGTAAGCATAAAGCTATCAAGTATCTGTGAGCTACATGAAAAAACAGCCAGTACTTGTCTTATGTGCAAAATAATAAATTAATTTGCATCCCTTGCTTTTGTAACATGGTTTTGTCCAGGAGTAAACTCATTTTTTTTGCCTTACTTTCCTTAATGAATCAGGCCCCATGTCGCCAGAGTGGGTTTGTAAATGGGTGGTTGTCAGAATTCCTAGTATGAACTCCAGAGAGATTGCTGATATAAAAAAAAGTGTCTTTATTAGGTAGAGATTGGTGCAGAAAACAGCAACACAGTTTAAGGCAGCAAATACAACAGCAGGACTGGCAATAAAGCTGAACTGAGTTATTCAAGAAGTAACAAATGGTAAACAAATGGAGGACTTTCTAAGAGGCACTGGATTGATTTGTGGGTGTCAGGATAGAGGACGATCGAAAGCCAGGAGAGCCACAAAGGTACCAGGGAATGGGATGGAGCGTAGTCGAGAACGGAGGCTGGGTCTGGGTCAGGTGATAAACAACAAAGCCAAGGAACAAGTGGGGGCAAATACCTGGAAGTCAGACGGGAACAGGATACTCTGGAGAATAAGCAGCAGCAGCAGCAGCCAGCAAAGACCACGATGAACTGCTACAGATTGCTGGGAGAGGCAGTCTTATGAAGACAGTGAACAGGTGTGGGTGCTGATTAAGAAGGGAGGCTGACTCTTGCTAGTGGGGTGCTATGTACAACGGTAGGACAGCAGCACCTCTGGTGGTAGGAAGGTACTGCAAGCCAGATTCAAATAAAGGCAAAGTTTAAGCATAGTTCTTAGTAGACAGGAGCTGCAGGAGGCAAGCTGCATCCTCATGGAAGATCATGACAGTGGTATGCCTTCAAAGGCTATATAGTGTAGGGAAGGGAAGATCAGAAGTTGGATTAAGTTGGTGATCAGGTCTTCACGTACACACGTGTATGTGTATGCCATAAGTTACAGGAGGCACAGTGTGGAGCTGGAGATAATTGAATTATCCAAGGGTGAATTGAAAACTTAAAGTGACCCTGGAATATATTCTGAAAGTCGCCTCACGTTATAGGCGTGGCCAAATTGTCAGAGGAAGGGTCAAATTGGCATGGGGCGCCATCACTCTGCTGGTGTGGATGCTGCCACACCACTGGAATGGGCGTGTAGATCATGCACAGGTTATGACTATCAATATAGACAGTGCTAGGTCACCATTCAATCCCTTCCCCTTCAAATACACTGACAATGCAGCGTGAAACCTATTCAAAGGCAGAGCAGCTGGCATCTATGCAATACAATAAGCCTTTCAGTGACCTCTGCACCATACAGAGAGCCTTCCAGTAGCACCTGCACAATGCAGAGAGGCTTCCAGTGAACTTTATACAATACAGAGAGCCTTCCAATGAGCCCTTCATAATACAGAGAGCTTTCCAGTACCCTTGCACAACACAGAGAGCCTGCTAGTGACCTTAACACAATACAAAGAGCCTTCCAACGACCCCTGCACAATGCAAAGAGCATTCCAGAGACACTTGCACAATACAGAGAGATAGTAAATTATACGGATATAAAACACTGATATTTTTACATGTGTGAGTTGCTGTGGTGATAGGGCAGTAATATTTTTTTATATGAAAATAACAATATAGTCATGGTGTATGCTGGGAGAGCAATCAGAATTCATACTGGGAGTAATAGTGCAACAATGGTGGATGCTGTGAATGGTAGTGCAGGTGGGAGTTTTGGGGGCGGGGCTAGTGAATGGCATCATTTGGCCAGGATGAAGTGCGATTTGCATCCTAAACCCCACCCCTCTCCACTTTACTACTTAGGTGGTTAGAAACCGGGAGGTTAACCTTCTCTTGCGGTAGTCCGGGAGGGCTCCCAGAAATTCGAGAGTCTCCCGGACATTTCGGGAGAGTAGGCAACTATGAGTAAATGAGTAATACACAGTAAGACATACTGCCCTACATTTACATTCCTTACTTTCTGACTGTACTTGCAAAATTGAGACTATTCCACCAGAATTGGGACAGTAGACAGACAGTAATGGGGAGCATCAGTAAGCTTGCAAGTATGGGTGAGAAACGGAGGCTGTCACATGCAGACGATGGAGTGGAGACAGAGACTGTCATGCACAGAAGGGAGAGAAGAAGGCAGGTTCTCATACAAAGAGGTGGGAAGGAGGGGAGACAGAGGCTATCATAAACAGATGGGGAAGATGGGGGTCAGAGACTGTCATAAGCAGGGGGATAAAGACTGTCACATGCATGGGGTTCCAGGAGGGGAGACAGAGGCTGTTACACACATGGACATCGGGTGGAGGAGAGGAGACAGAGGTTGTCACACACATGGGGTGGAGGAGGAGAGACAAAGGATGTCACACACATGGGGTGGAGGAGGGGAGACAGAGGCTGTCACACACATGGGTTGGAGGAGGGGAGACAGAGGCTGTCACACACATGTGGTGGAAGAGGGTGACAGGGGCTGTCACACGCATGGAGTGGAGGAGGGTGACAGAGGTTGTCACACACATGGGGTGGAGGAGGAGAGACAGGGGCTGTCACACACATGGGGTGGAGGAGGCAAGACAGAGGCTGTCACACACATGGGGTGGAGGAGAGACAGGGGCTGTCACACACATGGGGCGGAGGAAGTGAGACAAAGGCTGTCACATACATTGGGTGGAGGAGGGGATACGGAGGCTGTCACACATAGAACAGTTGGGGAGGTTCAGAAGTTGATACAAATAGAGGGAGGGAGAACTGGGAATACAGTGGTTGCCAGTGTCAGACTGGGGCATGAAGGGCCCAAGTGGAATACAATAGTAGAGGCCTTGAGAAAGCGAGTAGCGAAACGCGCGTTGGCGTCCGCCTCACTACTGAATGTCCTTACTCCTCTCTATTAATAGAGATTATAGATAGCATTCATACTCTAATAGGCTGTATGCATGGTGTGCGTGTGAGATCGTGACAATGTGTGGTCGGGGTCTGGCAGCAGCCTTCAGCATTTAACAATAAGAATCCCAACGTAGCTGATTAGCTTAATCTTTATATGTGATCTACTATTACGGGGGATTAATCTTATGACAGCCTAGCAGTATATCATTAGCTACATTTAGATCAATCCTCAACAGTGAGATACAATAGCGTGTGTGTGTGTGAGATCTTATTAAAGACAGGACTAAGACACAACAGCTGTTACAATATCACATTAGGTATTTTACCACTGGCAAATTAAGTGATTATACAAGATTACTTGGTTAAGGTATAATTAAACCAAGCAACTATTAATTTATTGCCAACGATTAATCTCATTAAGTCTATATGTAGGGTTACCAATTACTATTGTAGAGTAACCTATGAACTGAAGTTATCAATCACAGTGATACTATTAACAGCAGGATTATTCCATCAATTATGTAAATAAATCACTAACAAAGTCAGTATGAGAAAGGAGTATAGTATCATATTATAGATTGGACAGTGTTAATAATTGATATACATAACAATTGATATACAAAGTAGCGGGGCATAGCAAATTATTTTTGCTATTTTAATTCACATTTGTTTCACTTTGTTGTTTTTATATTTCGCTATTTACAATTAGAGGGATCTTATTTTAAATAATATTAATAAAGAATTGGATATTTTATCAATAATAAAGATCGCAGAGTGCCTCTATAAGCACCATCCAGTAGTAACACGATATCAGTAACTAATAACTGTTAAAATTATCTGGATTTTGTAAAAGCGATCACCTGGTGCAGTGGTATCCTTTTTCATTCTGGGGCATGAAGGGCCCAAGTGGAATACAATGGTAGAGGCCCACTACAGGGGGTGCAGCCAGCCACTAGATTGGCGTAACCAAACAACTAGAGGGTGTGTGGCAAGCCCACGAAGGACAGCTAGTACCATAGTGTAGTATATAAAGAATGCAGTGTGCATATAGAGAGTACACAGTCTTGACCTGTCCCTTAGATTGGGCAGAACAGTCACCAAAAATCGGGATTGTCACACTAGAATCAGAGCATTTGACAGACTATCCTGCTCTCTCCTACCTGTTCTTGTCACTTTCACTACCTGTGGCTGCTGGTTTCTTTAGTTGTGGCTTGTCTGGATCCTGGAATGTTGGGAACCCTATTTGGAAAAAAAATGGGTACATTTAAACAATTCCAACCAGTCCCAGCGTTAAATCGATTGGACCCACAATTAATACTTAAGCCTTCCTCCAGCCAAAACATTAAAATAATAGTATTTCCATTTAATAAATACACCTATTTCCCTCCCATCAAACAGCCCTAGCAATAAATTAATAGCATTTACATATAATAAATATACCTATTTCCTGCAACTGCACTGCCCTTAAATAATTCATATTCACATTTAATAAATAGACCTTATGCTCCCCAAACTCAGCCCCACATTCAATTAATAGTCCCCAAACCACCCAATCTTAAATTAATAGCCCCCACTATAAAATTTAATTGCCCCACCATCACCCCACAAACAAAATAGCACCCATTAATTAGCTCCACCTACCTCACACACACTACATTGCCACAAGCCCCCTGTGCCATCACACACACACTTCATTGCCACAAGTTCCCTGTGCCATCACACACACATACTACACTGCCACAAGCCCCTGTGCCATCACACACACACATACTACATCGCCACAAGGCCTGTGCCATCACACACACACTTCATTGCCACAAGTCCCCTGTGCCATCACACACACACACTTCACTGCCACACGCCCCCTGTGCCATCACACACACACACTTCACTGCCACACGCCCCCTGTGCCATCACACACACACACTTCATTGCCACAAGTTCCCTGTGCCATCACACACACATACTACACTGCCACAAGCCCCTGTGCCATCACACACACACATACTACATCGCCACAAGGCCTGTGCCATCACACACACACTTCATTGCCACAAGTCCCCTGTGCCATCACACACACACACTTCACTGCCACACGCCCCCTGTGCCATCACACACACACACTTCACTGCCACACGCCCCCTGTGCCATCACACACACACACTTCATTGCCACAAGTCCCCTATGCCTTCACACACACACACTTCACTGCCATAAGCCCCCTGTGCAATCACACACACTTCATTTCCACAAGCCCACTGTGCATTCACACACACACACACACACTTCATTGCCACAAGTTCCCTGTGCCATCACACACACACATACAAACACACTTCATTGCCACAAGCCCCCTGTGCCATCACACACACCATTGCTACAAGCCCCCTGTGCCATCACACAAACACACACTACATTGCCACAAGCCCTCTGTGCCATCACACACACAAACTACATTGCCACAAGCCCTCTGTGCCATCACACACACATACTACATTGCCACAAGCCCTCTGTGCCATCACACACACATATTACATCACCACAAGCCCCGTGCCATGACACACACATACTTCATTTCCACAAGCCCCATGTGCCATCACATACACATACTCCATTGCCACAAGCCCCCTGTGCCATCACACACATTATATTTCCACAAGCCCCCTGTGCCATCACACACACACTTCATTTCCACAAGTCCCCTGTGCCATCACACACACATACTACATTTCCACAAGCCCCTGTGCCATCACACATACATACTACATCGCCACAAGGCCTGTGCCATCACACACACACTTCATTGCCACAAGTCCCCAGTGCCGTCACACACACACACTTCACTGCCACAAGCCGCCTGTGCCATCACACACACACTTCATTGACACAAGCCCCCTGTGCATTCACACACACGCACACACTTCATTGCCACAAGTCTCTTGTGCCAACACACACACACTTCATTGCCACAAGCCCCCTGTGCCATCACACACACTACATTGCTACAAGCCCCCTGTGCCATTACACAAATACACACTACATTGCCACTAGCCCTCTATGCCATCACACACACAAACTACATTGCCACAAGCCCTCTGTGCCATCACACACTCATGCTACATTGCCACAAGCCCCCTGTGCCATCACACACACATACTACATCGCCACAAGCCCCGTGCCATCACACACATACATACTACATTGCCACAAGCCCCTTGTGCCATCACACACACATACTACATTGCCACAAGCCCCCTGTGCCATCACACACATTGTATTGCCACAAGCCCCGTGTCATCACACACACATTACTGTGCCCCTTTTGTCACCATGCTGTGTCCCCTTATGATCACACTGCACCCTCCATGCTGCTTTTGCTCTCCCCCTTCAACACCCTGTGCCATGCTGCTTTTGCTCCCCCTTCACCTGGCCCCTCTCATTACACTGTACCATGCTGCTTTTGCTCCCACTTCTCCAGGTCCCCTTCCATCACCCTGTACCATGCTGCTTTTGTTCCCCCCTTCATCACACTGTGCCATCCTGCTTTCCCCCCCTTCATCACTTTGTGCCATCCTGCTTCCCTCCTTCATCACTCCGTGCCACACTGTCCACCCCCTTTCATCTCTCTGTACCATCCTGCTCCCACTCCCCCCCCCCTTCACCACTCTGGGCCATCCTGCCTCCCCCCTTTCATCACTCGGTGCCATCCTGCTCCCCTCCCCCTTTCATTACTCTGTGCCATGCTGCTTACCCCCCTTTCATCACTCTGTGCCATCCTGCTTTCCTCCCGCCCTCCCTCCATCACTCTGTGCCATCCTGTTTTCCAGCCCCCGTCCCTTCATCACTCTGTGCCATCCTGCTTTTCTCCCCCCCTCCCTTCATAACTCCGTGCCATCCTGCCCCCCCCCCCATGCCTCCGTTCCTTTACTTAGCTTCCTATTGGCTTCTTTCTTCTCTTCTCTTTTCTTCTTGTCTTCTTGCTTGCTGGCTCCTCTCTGCGCCACTCCTCATTGAATGTCGGGTGTGACGTGATGACGTCATGCCCGACATTCAGTGTGAACAAAGCAGGGAGGAGGAAGGAGGTTGAAAGTCAGAGAGGGAGGGGAGGAGAACCAGAGGCTTCCAGTAGAGGTAAAAGTACTGATCAAAATTTGGATCCATTATACATACCATACATGTATGATTTACTTGTAATAGGTTATCTAACACTGCCCACCAACATCAATAACACCCTTTATAGCTATCACACGTATATACTGAACTGGCAGTCACGCTAACTCATATATATGTATGTATGTATATATATACTGGACTTTAACCCACCTGACTAGGACCGCGGGAGGTCTCACAATATTATGTCTGCAGGACATTCTGGGAGAGTAGGCATCTTTGCCTTTACTATTTGATTAATAGATTCCTACAAGTGGCACAATGGTTGGCAGCGAGTGCTGAAGATTCAAGTTCATGCCTTTGTTATCTGTGTGGAATTTGTATTTTCTCACCATGTTAGTGTAAGTTTACTTTAAGTTCTAAGATTTACCCCAATAATAATAATCTGGGTTAATGGCTCTTAACATACTACCTTTTGCTGTTCTGCAGGGGCGCACACAGGGGAGGTTTCTATGTTAGGCATGTGTGATGAAACGAGTTTGATAACACCTTAACCAACCTGTCCCTCGTTTCTCACAATATGTGAATTATAAGATGTACTTTTTATAGTCCTGGTTTTGTTCCCCAGTTCACCAGAGTACAACTACAGTGTCTAATTACATATGGATAAGGGAACATTGTAGCTCATTGTAAATATGTATATTGTTTATTGTATATTGTTGATATTGCAGTGAAGCTGTTATTCATTGTTCTAAAAGTAGAGCCAGGTGGGCTATGGGTAAGGAGCAGGTTCCAGGTCACAGGTGAGGGTGCCCTAGCTACATTCATTCTCCCCCTCCTTTCTCTACAGGAAGTATGGAACAGCTGGGGACCCTGTGACATCACAAAGTATTGTAAGGGGTTAATTTCAGGAGGGGTTAATTGTTATCTGATATTTGGAGGTGGGGAAGGCCAGTTAGTACTCATTATCCTCCACAGGACTGCCTGAGAGATTCTGTCTGGGAAACCGCAGGTCACCCACTGTGGAATAACAGCTTATCTCGACTCCCCCTCCAACCCCCTAGTCCAGCACTCACCAATGTTTAAAACGGAGAGACCCATGGGTTTGTCCAGGGAGGGGAAAATACTATGGAAATTTGACCCTAGATATAAGTAACCACTCCATGGGGAAAGTGGTATTCATTTGGGAAATTGATGGCTGGAAACTGCAGGGTGGCTGGTTTTTGAGTTGCCATTCTCCACCAGTGGAATACATCGGCAGATCCATGGGTTGTCAAATCAGGACAGCCAGGTCACTGTAACTCCTTAAGCTAGTGGGGTAAGGGACAGATGATATGGTAAACCTGCCTGATATTTATTTACTGTTTGTATAAAATATTCTAGTGTTGTTTTTATTACAATAAATGTACTTTTCTAACTGCATTTGCCTGAGTGACTATACAAACCCTAGAAGGTACTGGGTAGGTTCCCTGACATAGTAAAGCACTCCTGGGTGGCCAGCCAGCGTAAAGTGGGTAGAATTGGGCCAGAAAACCCGGTATCTTCACAGCATGTAACATGCCTGCAATGGGCTCTGTACAGCAGCACCGTGGACGCTTCTCCAACGAAGAGCGCCGTGGCTGCTGTACATTGTAAAATAGGCAAAAAGGAGCTGCTGTGCATACGCAGCTGTGGCAGCTCCTCCCAGGCTCAATGTCTCGGTCAGGAATGGCTGTGCTGAAAGTGTATGTGAGTTGTAATATAATAATACTTTATTTAAATATATAATATTCTTATCTGATGAGGAGATAAATGAATACATTCTGCTGCATGTCAGGATTGATAAAGCTTATTAATGTTCTATGTAACAGAGGCGTGACTAGTGGATAAAGAGGGGTATAAAGCACCAATTTTGTAATGCTCACAAGTAATGCTCCAACATTGTTATGATACAATACACATACACCGAGATGAATTTCAAATCACAGGGGAGCTTAGTTAAACTATGAGGAAATAAATATTTGTGGCATAATAACATTAATTAAAACAAATTAAAATGCTGCTGATTAACTTTTATATCTATTGAGAGCAGGAAAGCAACTGAAGTCTTGGGGTATATTTACTAAACTGCGGGTTTTGAAAAAGTGGGGATGTTGCCTATAGCAACCAATCGGATTCTAGCTTTCATTTATTTAGTACTTTCTACAAAATGACAGCTAGAATGTACTTAATAAATGAGGACTAGAATCTGATTGGTTGTTATAGGCAACATCTCCACTTTTTGAAACCCGCAGTTTAGTAAATCTAGCCCTTGAACTTTATGTGAAAGTTATATGGAAACATAGCACACCTTAACAAGGTAATAATTTTAGCACAAAAGCTTCTACCTCTACACATTGAGCTACAGAACCATCTGAATGAAGAACAAGAAGTCAGTATTCACAAATGTTTGAAAGTTCTTCTTCCAAGACACAGTACTCTTATATATGGTGTAATATTTGGATGCTGAGTGCAGAATTGCAATTATCGCTACTCAGCAAATCTGTTAGAGGGCTGACAAGAGCTAACAATCCCTCATGTATACATTTTTACACAGATAAAAGCAGTTTAGGCTCACAAGTTTATTATGTAGTAAAATAAAAATAAATCTATAATATTCAATGGGGGGAATTTAATTGGGCTCGTGAAAGTAACGCGGCCCATGCACTATTAAAAATAGTAATTTTAACTCAGATTTCTGCTCGCGGCTCTCAGAGTTACAAGCAAAAATCAGCGTTGAAATTACCATACTAACGGTAATAAGGCCAACTATTACCGTAGTACAAGTAATAGTGCGCTTGCCACGTTACTTTCACGACTAACGCGGCCAATTGAATTCCCCCCCAATGTATTTTATTTTAAAGTTAATTATAGCATAAAAAACAGGAAACAGACATAGGAAATTTGTGGCATAGGATTAAAAATAAAATAAAAGCTGAAACACACAGTCGTGTTGTTTGCTCAGCTATTCAAATCCAGCCCAAGCTTGTTTTTCAGGTGAATCTGCAGCAAAAATATAGAATCCTTTATTTTATTAATCATTTTTAAAGTAAGTAAAGAAGTCTGCCTATTATACTATATATATAGTCAAAACTGATGTCATGGTATCAATGGGGTTTATTTGCTCTTGATTTGTTCCGTATTTAACCATTTGGAAACCCCCTTAACAATCACGTGTTTGCCCCTATTCTGCTTGTGGCTTCTATATGTGAAATTCAAGTAAATAGGAAATTCTGCAACACAAAACAATTAAGGGAAGCTAAGTATGACAGAAGGTTTAATAACAAGTGCTTTCTTCTTTTCACTTTAGTTTTATAAATGTCACATGCCAAAAACTGTAGGTAAAAAACACATAATAGCAAGTGATTCAATATGCCAAAAACAAAACATGTAATTATCGAAAAAATCAGACACATTTAATCATGGCTGGATACCTATAATAAACTAGCTAGTGAACTGAAATATTCAGTCTAGGTTACCGCAAACAGGAAATTGTTTTATGCAGGTTGTGTGTGGGAGTGCTTGTGAGAAGTACAATAATGAGACACAAATGTCCTGAGCTATTTACATTCAGGAAATATAATATAGGTACTAATTGCAGCAAACACAAGATATTCTTTTGTCGGGTGGCTATAAAATAGTAATTAGAAGTCACTGCTGGGAACAAAGGACAGGAAGGAGGTGTAAAAGAGATGACTAGTTGAACAACACAAGCTACTGTAAGTATATCAAAGATGATAAAAAAGTAGAATGCTGTTTGTACCATCATTTTCTTGGTCCTAAGGGAACCTCTTCTGTGATCTCAGTGGGACATGCACAATGGCATAACTAGTACCTCCAAATAAATGCACTACTCTCATTGATTCTTTAGAAATATAAGACTAAAAACATTGTCACCATCTGGCTGACAAATTCAGTTATTAATTTATATAATAAAGCAGTTTACCAGTGCTATTCATACCTATTTTAATAAAACTTTGTGTATCTATTCCTACCATGCCAGTACTCATAGCCCTAATGAGCATCTCAAGTACAGTACCTGAGCCCAAGTCTTGCAGATTTACCTGCCCATCATTATATAGGCGTCATAGTTACTAATGTGTCTTATGTTTGTAGCATTAGAAGAAGTTTTCTGCATGGAAATTCTCCGTAGCCTCCATGGGACTGATTCATTAAGGATCTTAAATGAAGAGGATTCTTATTTCAGTCTCCTGGGCAAAACCATGTTACATTGCAAGGGGTGTAAATTAGTATTCTGTTTTGCACATAAGTTAAATACTGCCTGTTTTTTCATGTAGCACACACATATCAACTTTAAATTTCAGTGTACAAATAAGCTATCAAGTATTTGTGTGCTACATGAAAAAACAGGCAGTATTTAAGTTATGTGCAAAACAGAACACTCATTTGCACCCCTTGCATTGTAACATGGTTTTGCCCAGGAGACTCTTTATTTAAGGAATCAGGCCCCATGTTGCTAGATTAGACAAATGTGACACTCTCAACACAGAAAAATAAGTATTCAACTGTTTCTAACCTATCTATTTGTGAGCTTGAGATTTCAACGGACATGTATCAATTCAGTTTATTTATAGCCAGTGGCTGGACTACCACCGGAGCAGTCTGCTCATGCAGTGACCCCTGTGCCTGCTTAGAACAACATAACTGGGGCCATCACTGGACCTCTCCCTCAAATTTTGCTTTTTATTATGCCCATGATCATGACTTTCATTTCCCAATTTCTTCCCTATTGAAAACAATCAAACTTGGCAGGCAGCTAAAACTAATTAGCTTTTTGCTTTGTTGCAACCATGTTGCAGCTCTCTGCAAGTGTTTTCAAAGTAAGTAACAGTGTTGGCAGGTCGACTTATTACATGCTTACCAACTTTTATATTTTAGGTGAATTGTCAGTAGGTAGGGAGGCGGGCTGCCGTGAACTGCGTAGTTTGACCCGACCCCACATAGCAAACTGACAGAGTTGTTTCATTCCAAAATAACATTATTCACCGTAAATAGCACCATCAAGGCCCCAATCCCACCCACTTCACTATGAAATGGGCATGGGAGTGGACAAGTATGCTTATTATCATATTAGACAATAATAAAATGACTGTACATACAATTTAAGTATTATTTCATAAGCGTCACTATTAATGCTTTGACTTTTTATTTATTCCTTTATTTTTTGCAACTTGATCTATGACGACCACCTATTTTTTTTTTTTTTTTATAAAAATAATGAAGAAGAGGTGCTGCATTGATTAGAATTTTAATTTAACAGAAATACATATCACTGCAGAAAAGCCTTGGCTGCTATTAATGAATTTACTTTTCGAGCAGGAATTTACTGAAAAATGCATTGATCGTAAGCAATATCTGTTCATATAAATGTTAGCTCATGTTATACCACCCAACATTCCTGAATTAAACAAATGAGAGAAAAACTGCCCGTGCTCGAATCCACCAAGGCCAATCCCTGATCCTACAAATCACTCCCCCTCCATTCCCCATGGCTACACCCTCTTTACCAGCATTGCTGGGGGATATGCTTTAAGATTTATTCTAGTAAGTAATGTTTATGAAAACCAGTGAGGTTACCACACACAGGCAAGCATGATGTATGTAGGTGTGTATTGTATGACTATTTGCTCTGAGTAAACCTACCCCTTTGTGTAGAGTTCTGTACTTTTACAGTCCAGTTGTTGTGACATAATTGCTGATAAGATTGTTGTCATAGAATAAAAGTAGCATTACCTCTTTTTTTCTTGTTGTTAACAATTTCTAATGTTGTAACTTAGTCCATGTTATTGAATTAAGAAATTAGAAAGGTAAATGTATGAAAAACTGCAAATTCAGCTAGCTAAAATAAAATACAAAGCAAACCAATATGACTAGTATACAACACAGCCTCAGCTGACATGACTATTATTGAACCAAATAGGTAGCCCCTAGTGAGCAGCACAATGAACCAATCCATTTTATTTTATGGGCCCTTTGTTGGAATGTTTATTCCACGACTAGTGTTTACACTAGTCTTTGAATAGACTAGAGATACTGTATTAATAGAAAAGGTTGGAGCTACAAGTAACAAGAGGTAAAATAATCTCTTTTGATACTCATCAATAAGTGAGTCATGATTGCGCCATGACAGTCCCGATTCATTGATCTTGATAAGGACTCAAATTACATGAGTGGGGCTTTACCAGAAACAGGGTGCGATTAGGTAGATTACTCAATGTTTTTTTCTGAAATAAGGGGATACTTTGCTTGAATAGAGGATGGTCTTATACTGTCCTGATTATGCCTGGATAAATGTTGGAAGGTACGTAGTACCAAAAAATATCTTCTATTGGTGACTTGTATTATAAAATGCAGCCCCTTCTGAATAATACTGAATGAAGCCTATCTGATAACAAATAAACATGCAGCCCTATATGACCATACATTATTCACTGCTGGACCTCCAGCAGCAGTTCGTCCATCCTCCTTCACTGTTAATGCCTTCCTCTATTTCCTCCCACCAAATGCAACAGCTGATTACCAGCAACCAATTCTTACAGACAGAACTGGCTGCTTTTTTATCAGTCAATGTAGCGTGTGTGTTTTGATAGTTTTACATTATTTGCAAAATATAGAACTGGAATATATGCATACACTGAGTAAAAGGAAACATATGAGTGGTATTTTATGCATTACATTATTTGCAATGACAGTGTAATTTGATTGTAATTGTTTGGTGAAAAATGCATAAGGAAAATGTAATGACCAGTATCACCGGGAAAGGAGGTGGCCAAAGTTGATAATTATGGTCTAAGTAAATATAATTGACTCAAAAATATTTCTTGACTACAATTGGATCTAAATATGATCACCTTTCAGTTTACAACTTTTACCATATACATGTGGATTAAACATGTGTGAAAGCAGAAAAACATATTAATAATGATATATTGTAGCACTTGAAGAGTAACATACCGAGGTCTTGGTGGATCTCCACAGATATTGCCTTGTATCCAGTGCCCACTTGCCAAAGCCATTTTTTGCAGCTTAATAAAAGGGATAAATTTATGTACAGAAGCAAAACAATAAAAGTCAGACTAATAGCTAAAATGTTTTCAGTAATTATCTGCTATTTTTTATCTGAAGGCCATAAAAGGAAAATAATTCACAAATTTCTTATGTCAGTATTCGGCTGTCCCATGCACTGCAGTGCAAGGAAGCAAGGGATGCTGATAATAATATAAAGTCGTTTAGTCTGACCTGCATTTGTGGAAAAATGGGGGTAAAAATTTTAAATTCGAGGGCTCACACAGAACAGTAGAGCCCAAAAGCCCACTTAATGCTAGGACACTTTCTTTGCATAACCAATCAGTAACTCAAATAACATACACTGCTGTCAAGAGTAACTTTCATTGTCCTTAAGTTAATATACATCCGTGCACCTCACATATTGCTTTTCTTACCTGATACTGTGACTTCGCCTATAAATGTCCCAGGCACCAGGGTTAAATAATATGCCTTACTAGACAAGCAACAGTACAGTTTTATCCCTGCCTGGAAAAAAAAAGATTAAAAAAGATATAATAAATAAAAGTAGAGGAGGTTTGAAGACTCCAACTTGCAGCGTTGATCAATGGTTTATTTTACTTGGCACTTGTTGCTATGGTTCAGAGCAAACAAAGACAGCCAGTAAAGTATGAAATTTGCATGAACGGTTTCCACATCAGTAGTGGAACACATGGCAGGTAATGCTGATATGCTATACTCTTTGTTTCAGCAATACCAGGAGATCAGATCACCTTAGCAGGATGTGTGCCTTAGAAGCCAAAGCAGTAAAGTAGAATTTTTTACATATACTTTTTTTGAAGATTGTACACCTATGAGTGACACGGAGAAATGTTGAGAACTTTTTTAGATTAACCGAGTTATTTGAATGTAAGATTATCAGATTCTCCAAGATTATGGAACATTAAATAAAATTAAACTTTGCAACTTTAGTCTTTAAAGTATTACAGCTCTAAGATATTTCCCACGTTTTCATTTTGAAAATTTTTATCATTTATTAGTATATATAATCAAAGTGCACCTGCTTTAATTCTTGAAGAAAAACCAAGGTATAAAGAAAATATAATTTCTAAAAAGTTTTGTACATTTGAACTTTTAACTGTTTTCAGTATTAGAGACAAAAAAAACCAAAAGATTATAAGAATAAAGATTTTCCCCATGTCTAGCAGAGGAGAAGCAGAAAGTAAGAGGGACAATTAAGGATAGTTAGGTGGAGGGCAACACTCATGGAAAAAATAAGTTAAAGGTATGATTGTACAGGAGAATGGAGACAGAGGAAGATAGAGACGTACAAAAGAGAAAATAAAACAGAGCAAAGAGTTACATCTCCTAAGAAAGCTCAGTGGCGCACGCACGGGGGGTTTCTGAGTCTCTAGAAACCCCCCCCCCTGCGCTAACTAAGTGGCCACTGTTCTAAACAGCAGCCGCGGCGCTGTCAAAGAAGCATCCGCGGCGGCTGCTGTATAGGACAGCGCTGGCGAAACGGAGCTGCTGCGCATGCGCAGCAGCTCTCTCTGGGGTTTTTTTTTTTTTTTTTGGTTGGCGGGGGGACAATCCTCCGTGCGCCGCTGAAGCTAGAGTAAAAAGTAGCAGAGAGCAGCATCTATAGCTACTGGGTTTGTGTTCTAGCAAGCTGTAGCAGTGTATCTGTATATCATGTTTGCTAAATTGCTATGGGCCTAAGTCATAAAGGCACGTATCTGAATGTTTTGTGCGCATCCTCCGCATAATTGTTCTGCACATGTGCAGAACCGGCTGATTTTTTTGTTAAACAAAAGGAAACAGTACAGCCTACGTTTTAGAGGAGTGAACGGAGTGGGGAACGCGCAAATTAACGTATGCAATGTACAGTAAGGTCCCTTTCCATGTAGGGAACGTACCAGTCAGCTTCGCTGATTTCCGACGTATCCACTGCACCAGCAAGGGGTCTAGTCTAAGTGCTGATGCTTGGTCTGGTGGCATTACAGGTGCCAGACCCAGCAGCACTAGGCAGTTGTAAAAGACAGATTAAAAAAAAAAAAGCGTGGAGTCCCCCCCTCCAAACAATATTAACCCTTGTACTGCCAGCTTAGTGTTGGTAATTACAAAATCTGGGAGGGAAAAAACTTGGGGTTCCCCCGGTTTTAAGATGACTAGCACTAGTCCAGCTAGCTGGGGCTGTTGGCACTATAGCAAGATAACCCGCAGCATAGGGTCCCCCTGCCATAATGACATACCAGCCCCAGTCTAGTCAGCACTAGGGCTCTTCCCACACCCCTGGGCAGTGGGTGTGGGGTAATAAATGGTAAATAGTCAGAGGAAAATCGGGAGGACAAACAGTGTGGTATCCCCCGATTCTCCTCTAACTAGCTGTAGACATTGCCAGCCAGGGCTGGTGGCACTAAAGCAGGTAAACCTGTAGCAGTAGGTCTCCCTGCCATGATGCAAATCAGTCCCAGGCTAGTCAGCACGGGGCTGGATTCCCTAGGGAATTGGGGTTCGCAAAAAAGGGTACCCAGCCCTCCCACACCCCTGGGCGGTGGTTGTGGGAGGGCTGGGTACCCTAAATTAAAGTGCATTAATTTAGTGTAAACACAAATTCAGTTTGAGGAACTAGAGGTCCCAGCAGACCCAGGCTGCCATTAACAGTCTGGGCATGTTGATGCTTGTAGAACTGCAAGCACCAGCATACCCATGGCCGCCAGGACATGCTGGCACTTGGAGAACCACAAGTGCCAGCATGCCCTGACACCCAGGATGATGTTACTCCCGCTATTAAATGGGAAGCGCAAAAGTCTACCATCCAAGGTCACTTAATCATCTTTGCCTCCCATGAAAAAAACGTTTTAACCAATCAGTTAGAGATCTAGAGAAACAGATCAAGTCTTCACTGCTCTACATCAGAAATATCTGAGACGAAAGACCTATATTAAACTTCTGGCTCTCTGGAGTCAACTTGGAAAGCTAGTTGCCACAAAGGCGGCTAAGACACTCTAGTGACTCCAACAATGTTTCTATGAGAAGGATGACAAAGCGGACACTTTACAAGCTCGTAGATTCCTCAAGCCATAGCAGGATCCGGACCTATTATGGTTCCCATTATATAACCTTCCTTCGCCCTCCATGTCCCCTGAACTTCACGGCCACCAGATGGAGGACTACCTCCATTCTTGCACCCTGCCCATCTTAATTTGGCTCAATTGACGGCTGTGAACAGTGATATCACTGTAGAGGAGATTTTGCAGACTATCAAAACTCTCAGAAATTCAAGAGCCGGAAAGGACGGCCTTACTGCCTTACAGCAGTTTGCTCCCAATCTTGTTCCTATTCTCCTCCCACTATTCAATGCTATCCTGAGTGGTAAGAGGTTTGAGAGTGACACCACTAGAGCGGATGTTATACCTCTCGAAGGAGGGTTGAGACACTAGTCTCTTTGAAAGCTATCGCCCTATCTCGCTTCTCAACGTAGACTTGAAACTCTTTGCTAAGCTACTGGCAAAAACAGGCTCATCCCAGTGATTCGTACTCTGGTCCATTCAGACCAAGTGGGATTTATTCCTTATCGGCAAGCTGCGGATATTACGAGAAGGGCGATAGACCTGATCAGTGCAGCTAACAAATGTCATGCTCCTGCTCTGGTGGTGTCCCTCGACACTGAGAAGGCTTTTGATAGGGTCCCCTGGTCCTTCATGAGATGCGCCCCTGCCACAATGGGCTTCCGTGGTCAATTTCAATGTGGTCTGGCAGCCATTTATTTCAAACTTTCTGCTGTTGTCCTTGCCAATGGTGCTATGTCAACCCTTTATTCCATAGCAAATGGCACGTGACAAGGCAGCCCACCGTCCCTGCTACATTTGCCCTTCTTATGGAACCACTGGCGTCTTGTCTCTGGGATAACCCAGATATCACTGGGCTTTGTGCAGGCCCATGGGAGTATAAATAGGATATAATAGGATATAAAATATAATAGGATATAAAATGATATCCTATTGACCCTCACAAATCTTCTTTCCTCCCTGGCCTCACTTTAGTTTGAAAGCCAACAATATGGGGCCCTCTCCAACCTTATAATCAATACTGACAAATCCGAAATTCTTCCTCTCAATCTTCCTCCTCATATGTCCCACTCGTTTCAGCAACATCACGGTTATAGATGGTGCCCAGATAAGCTGAAATACTCTACCGACATGCTTCAGAGGGTGAGTTTGTTTGCTGAACATTCAAAAGTATTATGTGGCTACACGTTGACCCAGGTGGTTCTCTTCCACTTTACGTCCCTAACGAGACTCTGGATGGATACTGAAGCTAAACTCCTCCATTTAATCTCCCCATATATTTTGCTATGGATTTCAATCAAACACTGCCCACCCCCATCCCTGTTGCTTCCCACTACAAACATTTTCCTTGATAACTGGGATTATAGCACTCGTACCTATCATTTTATTGACAACCCCTCTATTATGACCCTGCTATGGCATTTTCCCCTGGCATGTCCCATAACTCTTTCAGGAATTGGTCTTGCCAAAGTATCATATTTTTATCGGATATTGCCCCTACATGGATCTTCCCCAACTTTGCAGACCTTCAACGTCGCTTTAGTATTCCTCACGTATAGATGCTTGGCAGAGCTCACTGTCCTTAATGCTAGGTAATTGGATTGGGGATGTAGCAGATTACTATTGACTTGTTTGAAATCCCAGGTGTATGTAAATTCTCTGCTCATGAAGTGCATGGCATTGTCAGTCATGAGTTGTTATGGCATGCCATGAACTACAATGTCTCGCTTGGGTTTGTAATAACTGTGTACTGGTGAGATTGGGTAAGTAGTCCATTTCAAACTAGCGTGAGTCCACTCTGAGACCTTTCCCTCTCCATTTGAAAATGTATGCTGCAGTGAGTGCCCATCGCATGTCAGGGATCTCATGCAGGTGCAGTGGAACTTTAATTTGATGATATTCAAGCGTGTTACAAGGTGCATATTAGGAAACCCCTATTTCAGTTTCACCATAGATAGAGCCTTGCTCTCTGCTTAATGGGCTTTATTCCAGAGTGCCCTTGATGAAGTTACTGGATGTAATACTTTTGAAGAGAGTATGGTATGATGAACCGTTGACCTTGCAGTATTCAATTGTTTACTGTTAGTTCATGCCTGATTGCACGGAAAGGTTGTGTTATGTTACACCTCTTTTAATAAATCTGCCAGCATTCTTGATAATGTGTGACAGACACTTACTCAGATAAGCAGCAAGTTTATCATGTCTTAAGCTGAGTACACACTACAGAAATTTCGACCAACTTTTTATGCCGAGCGATTTTACATGCGATCGATGTTCCGATCGCTCAGTCCATGGACTGCATACACACTAGCCTTGTTTAGGACAATAAAGGGAAGAGCGGACGTCCCTCTAGCGACTTTTTATAGCCATGTTGTCGTGAGCAATGACTGTAATTTCGTACTCACTGTTGTGGATCGGTCGGAAGTTTATACACATGAACGAATGAAAATATTAAACGGTACGACCAACCAAATGAGGCGATAATCGTCCATTTGGGCAGACTTTCGACCATCGTGTCACTGCACACACTGACCCGACTTTTGAACGAGCGGTCGTATGTCGGCTGTTTGAGACGATTATTGGACGAAAACAGTGTAGTGTGTACCCAGCTTTAGTCCTCAATTCTCCTCAATGAAAGTACATGAAGACTCATGACATCATACTCCTCTATCAGGTTAACATGCTCAGGGTGAGGCAGGTATGCTGTCACGGGCACTAGGAGTCTTTACCCAGGGATCACCAGGTGATAGGCTTACCAGAGCAGTATAGATGGTAATATGGTACTCTGGTAGCAGGGTGATCACGGAACAGGAAATAGTAGATGATAGAGATGCTCAGGAAAGTCTATGACTAGCAGCACTGGTAATATGGATGTAGTAATACACAAGGAACTGTATGGACAAAGGACACGTGAGGGTAGTCAGTGGTCTGCGGTAGCAAGTTGTACCACTGCTATAGTGAGGAGGAATGTCCAACAGAAACGAGGAGGTGATGAGAGTCAGCGGTCTGCGGATAGCAAGTTGTACCGCTCTCTGAGTGAAGGAATGAAATCCAAGTGGAGGTATCCGGGGAGTCAGTGGTCTGCGTTAGCAAGTTGTACCACTGCTATGTGAGAGGATACTGGAACAGGTGACACAGGAAACAGGGATCAGTGGTCTGCCTCTAGCAAGTTGTACCACTGAATATATATGTGAGGAGAAGCACGGGGAGAGACTGCAATACAGGGGATACACGGGCACCTTAAACTTGATCCACAATAACATGCACAACATATTAATGACTGAACAGCACTGCAATAATAGAAAGTCACTTGAGGTAATCCGGCACAAGATAACACAGTCAATGATGGCAATAGTCTCAGCGGATAGTAAACTCCAGAGGAGAACAAACTCAGTCCAGCAAGATATGCAATACACCAGCACAGTCAATGAGAAGTATGCATACCGTGGTTCAGACGCAGGCTGTCAGACAGGAGTGCAGAGATACCTGAATGGCTGGAGGCCGGCAGGATGCGAAGTCCCTGGAGGGGTGAAGCGGTAATCAAGTAGGTGCAGCGCACAGGTAGGTAGACCAGCAGGGGAACAAATACTCAGGAAGCAGTAGTATGTAGGACTGGACTCCAGGAGGACCCTGAAGAGTAGCGATGATCTAGATGAGATGAAAACAGTGAGGCGCAGATCCGATGCAGACTGGCGAGTAGAGACCAGCGGGAACACGAAGAAGCACGGAGAGCGGGTCAGCTGTTGTAGGACGAGTAGAACTGCGAAGTAGCAGCAGCAGGACTCTGCAGATACACGGAGGTAGCGGATAGCAACCAGCAGGTGCAGCAACGATGAAACACGGGAGAGCAGAGCTGAGCTGGAACTGTTGAGCACGGAGAGTAGCGGATAGGAATCAGCTGTAGCAGTCTCGAGGAAACACGGGAGAGATGAGATGAGCTGAAGACTGAAGCGCACGGAGGCAGCGGATAGGAATCAGCCAAACAGTCACGATGAAACACAGGCGAGTTGAAGTAGATTGAAGACTGTAGTGCACGGAGGCAGCGGATAGGAATCAGCTAACAGTCAGGATGGCACACAGGTGAGTTGAAGTAGATTGAAGACTGTAGTGCACGGAGGCAGCGGATAGGAATCAGCTAACAGCCACGATGATACATAGCAGAGTTGAAGTGGCTTGAAGACTGTAGTGCACGGAGGCAGCGGATAGGAATCAGCTAACAGTCACGATGATACACAGCAGAGTTGAAGTGGCTTGAAGACTGTAGTGCACGGAGGCAGCGGATAGGAATCAGCTAACAGTCACGATGATACACAGGAGGGTTGAAGTGGTTAGGAAACCACAGGAGTAGAAGTGGTATGGAAACCACAGGGATAGAAGTGGTTTGGAAACCACAGGAATCAGCAGCGCTGAATACACGAGGAAACACAGGAACACCTTCAGAGGCTCATGGGGAATGAGACTCCAAGATCAGGCAACGTGGTATTGACCACAGGTGCTTAATATAGGGAGTGTTGCCTGATCTGCCAATTAAGTTAAAGGAACAGGTACTGAAGGGTTTGAAAGGGCTGCGCATGCGCAGACCCTCAGGATAGAGGACGACCACGGTTCCTAAATATACGGGAAGAAGCACTCACAGTCCGGTGAGTGACAGTACCCCCCCTTTTAAAGGTGGGCACAGAACGCCTGGAACCGGGCTTGTCCGGATTTTTGGAATAAAACTTCTTAAGAAGAGCTGGGGCGTTGAGATCTTCAGCTTTGATCCATGAACGCTCCTCAGGACCAAAGCCCTTCCTATGAACGAGGAAACGGAGAACTCCTCGCAAAATTTTTGCGTCCAATACCTGAGTAATCTCGAAATCTTCCTCCTGATGAACTTGAACTGGCTGAGGTGCTGAAGGAGGAGTCGAGAAACGGTTGATGATGAGAGGTTTGAGCAAGGACACATGGAAGGCATTGGAAATACGAAGATTCTTAGGAAGTAGAAGTTTGACACAAACTGGATTTATTACTTGAATGATCCTATATGGACCAATAAAACGAGGAGCGAATTTCATAGATGGGACCTTCAAACGAATATTTTTGGTAGATAACCAGACACGATCTCCAATTTTTAGTGGTGGAATAGCCCGCCTCTTCTTATCTGCGAAAGACTTATATTTGTCAGATGTCTTCTTTAAACAGGTTTTGACCTGAGACCAGATGTTTTTGAAGGTCTGACAAACAGTCTCTACAGCAGGAACTTGGGTGGGAGGGAGGGCAGGAAATTCCGGAAAAGACGGATGGTGACCGTAAACCACAAAGAATGGAGTTTTGGACGATGACTCATGGTACATGTTGTTATGGGCGAATTCAGCCCAAGGAAGCAATTCTACCCAGTTGTCTTGATTGGCTGATGAGAATATCCTTATAAAGGTCTCGAGATCTTGATTGACCCGTTCAGTTTGTCCGTTTGATTGCGGATGGTAAGAAGATGAGAGTGCTAATCGTATGCACAAGGTTTTACAAAGGGCCCGCCAGAATCTGGAAACGAATTGTACTCCTCTATCTGACACAATCTCAGACGGACATCCATGGATACGAAAGATTTCTTTAACGAAATGTTCAGCCAGAGTAGACGAGGAAGGCAAACCAGACAAAGGGACAAAATGAGCCATCTTCGAAAATCTGTCTACCACTACCCAAATAGTATTACAATTTTTACTAGATGGCAGATCAGTAACAAAGTCCATACTAATATGGGTCCAGGGCTTGACCGGAATGGGTAGTGGTTGCAGCAACCCCGCTGGAGTTCTGCGGGAGGATTTGAACTGAGAACACAATTCACAGGAAGCAACAAACTCTTTGACGTCTCTCCTCATCGAGGGCCACCAGTAACTTCGAGAGAGAATCTCAAAGGTCTTGCGTTCACCAGCATGTCCAGAAAAACGAGAAGAATGGAACCACGAAAGGATTTTCCTCCTCAGAGTAGGAGGTACGAGGGTCTTCCCAAATGGTAGCACTTTGGTGGACGAAGCAGCCAGCGAGATACATTTGGGGTCTAATATAGAATGGTTGGAAACCTCTTCAACGTCAGAGGACGTCCCAAAAGCTCGAGATAGAGCGTCAGCTTTCTTGTTCTTGGCAGCTGGTTTGAAGGTTATGATTAATTCGAAACGGGAAAAGAAAAGAGACCATCTTGCTTGACGAGGATTCAAGCATTGGGCAGACTGTAGATATGACAGGTTCTTATGATCTGTGAAAATCGTCACCGGATGACGAGCTCCTTCCAATAAGTATCTCCACTCCTCTAATGCAACTCTGATAGCCAGCAACTCCTTGCCCCCGATCATGTAATTTTTCTCTGCAGGCAGGAGACCCCGAGAGTAAAAGGCACAAGGATGGAATTTTTGTTGGTCCGAGCGTTGGGAGAGAATGGCTCCTAAGCCCACATTAGAGGCATCTACTTCTAGGAAGAAGGGAAGTGTCACATCAGGCTGTCGAAGAATGGGAGCAGAGGAGAAGGACTCTTTAAGAATTTGAAAGGCTTGGAGGGCCTCGTGTGACCATTGCTTAGTATTGGCCCCTTTACGAGTCAGGGCCACAATAGGAGATGCAATGGACGAGAAGTCTTGAATGAAGCGTCTATAGTAACTGGCGAAACCTAAAAAACGCTGGATAGCACGAAGAGTAGTTGGCTGGGGCCAATGTAATACAGCATTCACCTTGTCTGGATCCATCTTCAGGCCAACTCCGGAAACAATATACCCCAAAAATGGAATCTGGGGCAACTCGAATGAACATTTTTCTAGTTTACAGAATAATGAATTTTCCCGGAGTCTGGAAAGGACCTCTGCCACATGTTGGTGATGAGAAGGCAGGTCCTGTGAAAAGATCAATATGTCGTCCAGGTAGACAACGACACATACATATAATAAGTCCCGAAAGATCTCATTAACGAAGCCTTGGAAAACAGCGGGGGCATTGCACAACCCGAAAGGCATTACTAGATATTCATAATGCCCATCTCTGGTGTTGAACGCTGTCTTCCATTCGTCACCGGGACGGATTCTAATTAAATTATAGGCACCACGAAGATCCAACTTGGTAAAGATCCGAGCTCCCTTGATGCGATCAAATAACTCAGTGATCAACGGAATGGGATACCGATTCTTAATAGTAATGGCATTGAGTCCACGAAAATCTATGCAGGGGCGTAGTGATCCATCCTTCTTTTTTACGAAGAAGAATCCGGCTCCAGCGGGAGAGGTAGAAGGTCGAATAAACCCTCGCTGGAGATTCTCCTGGATGTACTCAGATGTGGCTTGAGTTTCAGGTAACGAAAGTGGATAGACCCGACCCCTAGGAGGAGTCTTGCCAGGTAGAAGATCGATCGGACAATCCCAAGAACGATGAGGAGGAAGACGTTCAGACTGAGCTTTATCAAAAACATCGGCAAATGAAGCATACTGAGGAGGGAGTCCCGGTGAGGAAGATGAGATGGAAGATTGCTGTACTTTAAGAGGAATGACTTGAGAAAGACAACGATGATGACATTCAGCTCCCCAAGACGTAACTTGAGGAGTGCGCCAGTCAATCTGGGGAGAATGACATTGAAGCCATGGAAGGCCTAAGACAATCGGACTTGTCGTAACTGGAAGAATTAAAAACGAGATCTCTTCATGGTGTAGCACACCAATCTGAAGTGTTACTGGAGACGTACTCTGAGTGATGAGACCATTGATGAGACGTGATCCATCTATAGCAGTCACAGTAATCGGTGTTTTCAAAGTAATCACTGGTAGGGACCATTGATTCACTAGGGATTTAGAAATGAAATTTCCTGCTGCTCCAGAATCAATCAGTGCCTGAGACTCAAAGGATTTGGTAGCAAAGGAAATCGTAACATCAAAAGCGCAGACTTTTAATTTCGTAGAAGATGGAGAGGACTCCAGGGACCCTAACTTCACCTCTCCAGAACTAGTTAGGGCCTGGCATTTCCCGATTTCTTAGGGCAAGAACTGAGCATATGTGTGGAATCAGCACAATAGATACAAAGTCTATTCTTTACTCTTCGTTTCCTCTCTTCTAAAGATAATTTGGAACGTCCTATCTCCATGGGAATCACGGAAGGTGAAGCTGGACAAAACTGAGGGGTTGAGCGAAGAGGTGCTTTAATTGAAGTTGTTTTCTCAGATTCTCTTTCACGAAACCTCATGTCTACACGATGGCAAAGAGAGATCAAATCTTCTAGTGACGAAGGAAGCTCTTGGGTAGTCAGTGCATCTTTAATTTTATCGGAGAGCCCCTGCCAGAAGGCGGCAATTAATGCTTCAGTGTTCCACTGAAGTTCAGAGGCTAATATCCTAAATTGAATGACGTACTGGCCTACTGTATGAGAACCTTGACGTAAACGAAGAATGCTGGAAGCAGCGGAGGTCACACGACATGGTTCATCGAACACACTTCGGAACATAGAAATGAATTTGGCACTATCTTGTAATACAGGATCGTTTCTCTCCCACAGAGGGGAGGCCCAAGCCAGAGCTTGTCCAGAAAACAATGAGATAAGATAGGCCACTCTGGAACGGTGCGTAGAAAAATTTTGAGGTTGGAGCTCAAAATGAACTGAGCATTGGTTAAGGAAACCCCTACAAGTTTTGGGGTCTCCATCGTACTTTGACGGAGTAGGCAGGTGAAGCGTGGGAGCTGTAGACACCTGGGATGGCACTGGGGAAACGGAGGAAAGCACAGGAGCTTCAACATTAGCTGTAACAGGCTGTCCAGATGGTCCTTGGGAGGCTAACGACTGGTAGCATTGAAGTAACAGCTGTTGGCGAGCATCCTGTTGCTCCACACGGGTGACCAGATGCTGCAGCATCTCTTTGGCTGTAGGTTCCGTATCTGGGTCTGTCAGTGCCTGATCTTACTGTCACGGGCACTAGGAGTCTTTACCCAGGGATCACCAGGTGATAGGCTTACCAGAGCAGTATAGATGGTAATATGGTACTCTGGTAGCAGGGTGATCACGGAACAGGAAATAGTAGATGATAGAGATGCTCAGGAAAGTCTATGACTAGCAGCACTGGTAATATGGATGTAGTAATACACAAGGAACTGTATGGACAAAGGACACGTGAGGGTAGTCAGTGGTCTGCGGTAGCAAGTTGTACCACTGCTATAGTGAGGAGGAATGTCCAACAGAAACGAGGAGGTGATGAGAGTCAGCGGTCTGCGGATAGCAAGTTGTACCGCTCTCTGAGTGAAGGAATGAAATCCAAGTGGAGGTATCCGGGGAGTCAGTGGTCTGCGTTAGCAAGTTGTACCACTGCTATGTGAGAGGATACTGGAACAGGTGACACAGGAAACAGGGATCAGTGGTCTGCCTCTAGCAAGTTGTACCACTGAATATATATGTGAGGAGAAGCACGGGGAGAGACTGCAATACAGGGGATACACGGGCACCTTAAACTTGATCCACAATAACATGCACAACATATTAATGACTGAACAGCACTGCAATAATAGAAAGTCACTTGAGGTAATCCGGCACAAGATAACACAGTCAATGATGGCAATAGTCTCAGCGGATAGTAAACTCCAGAGGAGAACAAACTCAGTCCAGCAAGATATGCAATACACCAGCACAGTCAATGAGAAGTATGCATACCGTGGTTCAGAAGCAGGCTGTCAGACAGGAGTGCAGAGATACCTGAACGGCTGGAGGCCGGCAGGATGCGAAGTCCCTGGAGGGGTGAAGCGGTAATCAAGTAGGTGCAGCGCACAGGTAGGTAGACCAGCAGGGGAACAAATACTCAGGAAGCAGTAGTATGTAGGACTGGACTCCTGGAGGACCCTGAAGAGTAGCGATGATCTAGATGAGATGAAAACAGTGAGGCGCAGATCCGATGCAGACTGGCGAGTAGAGACCAGCGGGAACACGAAGAAGCACGGAGAGCGGGTCAGCTGTTGTAGGACGAGTAGAACTGCGAAGTAGCAGCAGCAGGACTCTGCAGATACATGGAGGTAGCGGATAGCAACCAGCAGGTGCAGCAACGATGAAACACGGGAGAGCAGAGCTGAGCTGGAACTGTTGAGCACGGAGAGTAGCGGATAGGAATCAGCTGTAGCAGTCTCGAGGAAACACGGGAGAGATGAGATGAGCTGAAGACTGAAGCGCACGGAGGCAGCGGATAGGAATCAGCCAAACAGTCACGATGAAACACAGGCGAGTTGAAGTAGATTGAAGACTGTAGTGCACGGAGGCAGCGGATAGGAATCAGCTAACAATCAGGATGGCATACAGGTGAGTTGAAGTAGATTGAAGACTGTAGTGCACGGAGGCAGCGGATAGGAATCAGCTAACAGCCACGATGATACATAGCAGAGTTGAAGTGGCTTGAAGACTGTAGTGCACGGAGGCAGCGGATAGGAATCAGCTAACAGTCACGATGATACACAGCAGAGTTGAAGTGGCTTGAAGACTGTAGTGCACGGAGGCAGCGGATAGGAATCAGCTAACAGTCACGATGATACACAGGAGGGTTGAAGTGGTTAGGAAACCACAGGAGTAGAAGTGGTATGGTAACCACAGGGGTAGAAGTGGTTTGGAAACCACAGGAATCAGCAGCGCTGAATACACGAGGAAACACAGGAACACCTTCAGAGGCTCATGGGGAATGAGACTCCAAGATCAGGCAACGTGGTATTGACCACAGGTGCTTAATATAGGGAGTGTTGCCTGATCTGCCAATTAAGTTAAAGGAACAGGTACTGAAGGGTTTGAAAGGGCTGCGCATGCGCAGACCCTCAGGATGGAGGACGACCACGGTTCCTAAATATACGGGAAGAAGCACTCACAGTCCGGTGAGTGACATATGCACATGAATGGGTATCCGCAACAAATAGTTCAAGTAGCACTTTTGATTATGACATTCAGTTTGTATCTTTGAAGCTTGAGTATCATTCTCTGAATGCCCGAGGATGCTGTGAGAAGGCTTTTTTTGCATCAGGCATGTCTGTTATCAGTTGCTCAACTGTTCCCATAGGGTGATGAGGTCTTAAAAGAGCTTTATTTAGGTCCACTGGGTCAATGCAGATCCTCATTGTTCCATATTTCTTTGCTACAGCTACTAGGGCTGAGACCCATTGCATTGCTTCTTCCATGGGTCCAATCACCTCAAGATTTGTCATTCTGTCAATTTCCACAATGATCTAGTCTTTTATGGCTACTCTTATTCTCCAGACTGTAGTAAGGATTGAGTAATCAAGTAGCATGTGATATTTTACTGGGAGTTTTCCTATTGTGTTGCAGTCAAATAGGTCTTTGAACTTGTTGAGCTCTGGAGGATCTTACTGGTTATTATGTCCCTCTGCTCTAAGCTGTATTAGACCCAGCTTGATAATGTTGGATAGACCTAGCAGAGGTTTGGCCGCATGCTTCTACCGCTCTCTTAAATTCTCTTGCATTCCTCACAGAATGATTGTTGAGCATACATATATATTAATTGCAGTTTCTAATGTAAGCCTCTTTCCTCTCAAGAGGTATATACGGACAGTGTCATTACAAATGTCACATGTAATCCTTTCTCTTATTAGCTCACTGATTATTTCAAAAGGATCATATTTCTTTGCCAGTATGTTGAGTGTGGTCACATATGTTTGCATAGCGTGTTCCCGTTTTTGATTTGTAGTGTTAAAGACATGTCTGTCCATTATTACGCTTTTTACTGGAAGGCATATTTCTTCAAAAGTCTTTAGTAGAATTTCAGGTACTTCTCTATTTTCTCCTTCCTCAAAAATAATTGTATCAGAATTTTCTACTGCATCTGCACCGACTAGTTTGAGCAGGTGTATGCTTTTAATTTTTCTGAGCGTCCTGCCATGCAGTAGAGATGCCATTCCTTCTTGAACTTGAGCTTTTTGTCAGCAAAGTTCTCACCAATCACTAAGTGACTAATGAGACCATGTGCCATGTCTTCCCACTTCTAACACCATGTAGATGTCGGTGAAATAACGCTGGACAACACTTTTTTTGTGGATGAATCAATTAACCTTTGCTGTCACCTCTGTAGGCCAGGTGTGGTAATACCAGACTGACTATAACCTGAACTCCTTGTGCAGAGTCACCTTCCAGAGTTCCCTGCAGCCATGTGACCACCGCATTGCATTGTGAGATGCATGACTCTACAGTACTGGTGAAAACATTTTCCTTTTCGGGTGTCCATTATCACTTACACATTCCTAGGTATGAAAGCTAATTTATTTAGATTTATACAGACCAATTTGTTCACCTGAAAGGAGTCTTTTTTCCATCAATAATTTTTATCAAAATTTTTAAGAACATATATAGTAGTACAGGAAACAAGAAAAGATGGTCAAAACTAGGGATGTGCACCGGCGACTTTTGAGGTCTCGTGTTTTGTGTTTTGGAACCGGATTTTCGCGATGTTTTGGGTTCGGATTTGTTTCGCAAAACACCTGCCGAAAGGTTTTGGTTCGGATTTAAGGTTTTGGATTCAGATTTTTTTTGAAAAAAAACTAAAAAGTGTAAAAATCAAGTTTTTGGGCTTATTTTCACTCCTACACTATTATTAACCTCAATAACATTCAATAACAATCATTTTCACTAATTTAAAGGCTATTCTGAACACCTAACACCTCACAATATTTTTTATTTTTTTTAGTACAAAACGTTGCAACGAGGTATCTTTCTGGACTGCGTAGAGGAGTGTTCCCCACAATATAATAAAAAACCCATCAACTGGTCTGAATTACACCCAAAAATAGTATCTGGACTGCGTAGAGTAGTGGGCACTGGGCACCACAATATAATATATAGAAAACCTTCAACAGGTCTGCATTACACCCAAAAATAGTATCTGGACTGCGTAGAGTAGTGGGCACTGGGCACCACAATAAAATATATAGAAAACCTTCAACAGGTCTGCATTACACCCAAAAATAGTATCTGGACTGCGTAGAGGACTGGCCACTAGCCACCACAACATAATATATAGAAAACCTTCAACAGGTCTGCATTACACCCAAAAATAGTATCTGGACTGCGTAGAGTAGTGGGCACTGGGCACCACAATATAATATATAGTAACCCTTCAACAGGTCTGCATTACACCCAAAAATAGTATCTGGACTGCGTAGAGTAGTGGGCACTGGCCACCACAATAAAAAATATATAAAAAACCTTCAACAGGTCTGCATTACACCCAAAAATAGTATCTGGACTGCGTAGAGTAGTGGGCACTGGGCACCACAATATAATATATAGTAACCCTTCAACAGGTCTGCATTACACCCAAAAATAGTATCTGGACTGCGTAGAGTAGTGGGCACTGGCCACCACAATAAAAAATATATAAAAAACCTTCAACAGGTCTGCATTACACTGCACATACGGCTGCTCCTCCATCCTCTCCATCATATACATGTTGGAGTTTCAGCGTGTGAAAACCTCTTGTTTTTGATAATGACAGTGCATTTTGAATATTTTTCAATTTGCCCCACAACACTGAATGTACTTTATCTATGATACGCATCTATCTTTCTTGACTGCGTAGTGTGGTGGCCCCGTTACACAATTTGGTACCGAGGCCACAATATAATTAGAAAACCCTCCACGGGTCAGAATTCCACCAAAAAAGGGTATGGACTGCGTAGTGTGGTGTGCCCGGAACACAATTTTTTACAGCGCCAACAATATAATTAAAAAATTGGGCATCAACTGTCACCGTTGTTTAATATCTGATACACCTAAATATGGACTGCACAGTGGAGTGGCCCCGGTAGTAAATTTGGTGCCGGGGCCACAATACCTCCTCCAACTTCCAAGTGTAGTGTTTATAAAGACAGACAGCGTCGAAGTGTTATTTGTTGACTTTCTTAACCCTAAAATTGTCCCTGTTGCAAATATTCGTGCAATGGAGAGTTACTTTTTCATTGAAAGACTTGAGCTTTCAAGTGTAGTGTTTATAAAATATAAACAACAATACAGTAGTTTTAGAGCACGTCAATACCTCTTGTTTTAAATTATGACAGGGAATTTTACTTTTGGTTTAATTTCTTGAATTTGTTTAAATTTGGTTTTACTTTTTGAACATGGCAAACGACTGTTGATTGGTCATATAATGCAAAAAAAAAAGTTCCAAGATGGAATTGTCCTTGGGCCCTCCCACCCACCCTTATGTTGTTGAAATAGGACATGCACACTCCACAACCACAGGTCCCTCTGTACTATCTGGAGGGCAGTGCTGTACTTCATTGAGGAATTGATTATTCATTTTTATAAACATCATTTTTTCAACGTTATGAGGAAGCAACCTCCTTCGCCGCTCACTGACCAGGTTCCCCGCTGCACTAAAAACTCTTACCGAGTACACACTGGAGGGGGGACAACTCAGGTAAAATAGAGCCAGTTTGTACAGGGGCTTCCAAACTGCCTTTTTTTTCCTGCCAGTAACAATATGGACTGTCTGACATGTCTACTTGGATGGTGTCAGCAAAGTAATCCTCCACAATTTTTTCAATTGTGACAGCATCCAATGCAGCGAGAGTAGACATGTCTGCAATGGTTGGCAGGTCCTTCAGTCCAGACCAGATGTTATCAGCATCCCCGCCAGCGCCTCTTTTAGGAAAACTGAGCTTTTTCCTTGCAGCCATAGATGTGGAAGAAAATGAGGGTGGAGCTGTTGGCATGTCACGGTCCTCTTCAGAGGACAATCTCCTGACCAGCAGGTCTTTGCACCGATGTAGACTTGTGTCCGCCGGAAACAGAGACACAACATACGCTTTAAACCGAGGATCGAGCACGGTGGCCAGAATGTATTCCTCTGACTTTAAAAGAGTGACCACCCTCGGATCCTGGCAAAGCGTACGAAGGGCTACATCCACAAGAGCTACATGCTTGGTGTAATCGCAATGGCTTACCAGCTCCTCCCTCACTTTCTCCAGCTGCTTCTGCAACAGCCTGATCAGGGGAATCACCTGACTCAAGCTGGCAGTGTCGGAACTGACTTCTCGTGTGGCAAGTTCAAATGGCTGCAGAACCTTGCACAACACGGAAATCAGTCTCCACTGCGCTTGACTGAGGCGCATCCCCACTCCTTTGCCTATGTCGTAGGTGGCTGTGTAGGCCTGAATGGCCTTTTGCTGCTCCTCCATCCTCTGCAGCATATAGAGGGTGGAGTTCCAGCGCGTCACAACCTCTTGTTTGAGGTGATGGCAGGGCAGGTTCATGCTTTTTTGATGTGCCTCTAGTGTGCTTTAGGCACTGGCTGAATGACGAAAGTGTCCAGCAATTTTGCGCGCCACCGCAAGCATCTCCTGCACACCCCTGTCACTATTGAGGTAATGCTGCACCACCAAATTAATGGTGTGGGCAAAACATGGGACGTGCTGGAAATTGCCCATATTTAATGCCCGCACAATGTTACTGGCATTGTCTGACACCACAAATCCCCATGAGAGTCTAAGTGGGGTAAGCCACTGGGAGATAATTTCCCTCAGTTTCTCTAATATGTTGTCAGCGTTGTGCCTCTTATTAAAGCCTGTAATACACAATGTTGCCTGCCTTTGCACGAGCAGCCATTTTGTAGATGCTGCTACTGATGCAGCTGTTGCTGTTGCTGCGGAAGGGGATGCATCTACCCAGTGGGCTGTCACAGTCATATAGTCCTTCGTTTGCCCAGAACCACTTGTCCACATGTCCGTGGTTAAGTGGACAGTGGGTACAACCGCATTTTTTAGAGCACTGAGGACACTTGATCGTACTTCTCTGTACATTTTTGGTATCGCCTGCCTAGTGAAGTGGAATCTTGACGGGATTTGGTACCGGGGACACAATACCTCCATCAACCCTCTAAATCCCACTCCACTGATGGCGGACACCGGGCGCACGTCTAACACCAACATTGCAGTTACAGCCGCAGTTATACGCTTTGCAATAGGGTGACTAATATCGTATTTTGTGGTCATGGCAGACGACTGTTGGACGGTCAATTGTTTTGTGAAAGACTTAGCGGTCTTACGACTTCCCCTCTGGGAAGATGACCGACTAACAGCAGCAACAGCAGCAGTGGCAGTAGTAGGCGTACCGCTGCAGGATTCCTCGGATGAATCCCGTATTGAGGAGGACTCAGTCTGGCTGCTGACTTAATCTGATGGAGATCGTGGAGGAAGTTGACGAGGAGGGTGTTGCTGGTGTGTATCCAACTGGACCACGGGATTTAGGTGTCCCTGTACCGATGAGGGTCCTAGCCCCAGTTCCTGAACTAACCACTGAACTATGAAGGTTATTCAGGTGACGTATAAGGGAGGATCTTCCTAGGTGGGAAAGATCCTTACCCCTGCTTATTAGAGCTTTACATAAGTTACATATGGCCATACATTGGTTGTCTGGATTTGGATAAAAATAACTCCAGACCGAAGAGGTGCATTTTTTGGTCTTCTGACCAGGCATGACGATGGGCTTTTTCATCCCATGGACATCAGCTGTTTCCCCCCCTGGTGCCTCATTTACAATAACCACATCACCATCCTCATCATCAAGTTCCTCCACAGCGCCAGCTACATCATCAATAGGCTCCTCCCGAGCCACCTCTTCCCGTACAAGGACTCGCCTTGGGGATTTGTGATAATTTCTCTTTAGAAGGCAGAGTTGTTTGCTGTTTTGTTGCTGACAGCATAACTCTCTTCAATTTTTTGTAGGGGGGGGGGAGGAGGAGGAGGGCTAAGATCGATGGGTGAAGCTGAACCACTAGTCATGAACACGGGCCAGGGCCTAAGCCGTTCCTTGCCACTCCGTGTCGTAAATGGCATATTGGCAACTTTACGTTTCTCCGCAGATGATTTTAAGTTTCTCTTTTTGCTACTTTTTCTTAACTTGGGCTTTTTGGATTTTACATGCCCTGTACTACAAGATTGGGCATCGGGCTTGGAAGACGACGTTGATGGCATTTCCTCGTCTATGTCATGACTAGTGGCAGCAGCTTCCCAATTAGGAGGAAGTGGGTCTTAATCTTTCCCTACTTTATGCTCCAAATTTTTGGTCTCCATTATATGTAGCACAAGATACTGCAGAATGTGTGAACTTGGTAATATTGCAGTACCAATGGACTTATACTGCTGGATTGGTTTTGCAAATTTGGTTATAATTATTTTTTTTTTTAATTTTTATTTTTTTTATAACTTTTTTTTTATTTTTTAAAAACTTGGGAATAATGGGGAAATAACTATGCCCTTAGAAAAATTAAATTAGTGTTTTGTATTTTTTAAAATAACTTTTTTTTATTTTTTTAAACACTTGGGAATATTGGGGAAATAACTATGCCCTTAGAAGCACAGAGCACAGGACACAGCACCACTGGACTGAGCACAGCACAGCACAAAACAGCACAGCACAGAACTGAACAGCACGAGATATAGCAGGACAGAGGACCACCTAACACACCCTCCCTCTACCCTGATCAATGGCCGAGTGAAGATGGCGGCGACTAGCAGGGAATTTATAGGATCCGAGTATCGCAAGATCCGACAAAGGGATTATGAGTCATAGCCTCGGTTTAAGATTTGAATTTGGCGCCAATACCCGGATCTATCTCGGATCCGACTCGGATCAGCAACGTTCGGGTGGGCTCGGATTTCAGAAATCCGAGTGCGCTCATCTCTAGTCAAAACAAAGAGGGGTACACAGGGGATCCGCCATGCAGGAGGTATGGGAGGTAGTTACTCAGGTGGGAAAACACAATAGCATCAGTGAGAACAGAAAAAAACGAACTGTTATGCATTATGCGGTCAGAGGTCTTTTTTTCAAAGTCCAATTGATCGAGTATTTCTTTATAGTGTAACCCAGTGGTTCCCAAACTGTGCGCCTAGGCTCCCTGGGGTGCCTCAGCGATCTCACAGGGGTGCCTCGCCCAGTGCCAGTGGGATGCAAGGCGGGAGACTACTTGGTAATTATTTTGGCTTAAGGGTGTCTTCAGAAAATTATTGTACTGAAAAAGTTTGGAATCCACTGGTGTAAGCCCTCAATTTCCCTTAATTAATGTTTGCCTGATATACTCTCAAGTTGTGCTATGTACATCTTGTATACAGAAGAAAGCGTATACATTTTCAAGATATGGTCTGACAAGTGACTTACACAGAAGTAGATTGGAAGAACAAATGTTTTAAATAGTTCTCCAGGCTGTGCGTCACCCCTATTGTTGTTGCCAGATGTGTGCACTTTGCAGCCAGGTGTAGGAGCTGCAGTGTAGTCTGCGCCACCTACTGACCAGCACCAGTACTGCAGTCATCCGAATGGCTGTGACGCTTCTATCAGAGAGTGTCAGGCAGTCTGTTGACGCGTATCCGGTGAAGGTTTGGGGGGAGGGCGCAGTCGTTGCTGGAGAGAATAGGTGGAGGCCGCAGTTGCCGGTCTGTGAGTGTATAGGTGGGCAGGTCCAGCCGGACCGGGGTTGGAGTCTGGATCCATCAAGGGACGAGAGGAGGCCGGGAGAGGGCACCGGAGCTCAACAGCCCGAGCCTCCCACCGGAGCTGTATGTCAGCCCGCTTTCCTGGATAGTTCAGCTTCTGTACATCAGTCTGATCAGCCCGCTTCCATCACCGAGGACTGCTCTGATCGCTCTCCAACTGTGCCCTCCGCATACCCTGCGCTCCTGAGCCCGACCTCACTGGAGGGAGTAGAGACTATACTCACCCACACGGGAATAGAGCAAACTTACCTGTACCCGGTGTCCCTGCACCCAGTGTCCCTGCACCCAGTGTCCGGCCACCTCTGCACCCCGCTGCAGGTAGACCTGCGCCCCGAGCACCCCAGCAAGGCTGTACTGGTGGCCACTATAGACATCACCCCCTCTCCAGGTCTGCAGCCAGGGTGCTGCGAGCCAGCCCTGGACACCGCGGATTCAGCTGCAGAAGGTCCCCTGATAGTGACCCGGGCATCAGTGGTGACAGCAGCCATTGGGCAGGATGATGACGGCAAGATGAGCCAGGAGAAGAAGAAAACCAACAACCGGATTATGTTGGTTAAGAGAATCCTCAGGAAAGATGGGGGCACGGTGAGTGAGTTCTGCAGCTATTAATCCACTGACCCTGAGCAATGACTATTATAAAAAATCACCAGTCTGCTGTCATCCATCCCACGGTATGCTCAGGGAATGTGCACTGTGACATTTTGTTTGTATGCCTTTTATACCTCAGTGAGTTAGTAATGTTATGGTTTAGAACAGAAGTCATCTGGCTCTCTGCCTAGAGCACTATATATCTCTACCGTTATTGTACCTGCAGCCACTGGTGAGCCAGCACAACAGGTATTGGCAGCAGACATAAAATACTATTCACACACTGCAGACATTCATTGACATCACTTTGCTTGGTATATATAAAAGACTGTTGAGATTGTTATTCGGTTTGCTTCCATTATCCTTTTGGATATGGTTAAAGAAAAGTTATTGTAGCTTTTGTTTCTGAACCTCTGCGTCTTCAAGGGTGTGAGTACTGCCTTGACAAGTTGAACATTCTTTAGGTACTGATTTCTGTCAGGCAGACTCCATTCCCTTGAGTCATCTCTTTACACAAGATACATCTGAGTTAATTGCAGTGTAGAGAGCTCAAGTATTGTAAAAAAAAATGGGGAAAAAGTAATACCGTTGTTGCCTGGTGTAGGCCACAATTGTAATAAAAAAATAGTTTGTCATAGTATTATCTTAATGATAATTTCAGATATGGCGGTGTTTGGAGTTATAATATGGGTAAGTGATAAAAAGCAAAACAAAAAAGCCCTTCGCTATGTAGGTGTATGGTTGGAATGCTGGAACAGACAGAAGATAGGGCACATACAGACCCACAAACACACTGAGCAATGATTAATGTTACACACAGTACCAAGTCGTGGTAGTCCTACTCTGGTTCAAAGGTAAATATCAATTCACTTGCGTTAACCACCATATCCTTGCTATATCCTTGTATAAAGATTCAATAGAATTAAAAAAAAGGCATGTCGTGTATGTATGCATATGTGTATGTATGTATGTGTGTATATATATATATATATATATATTATAGATTTTGTAAGTTGTTCGTATGCACGTGGGTAGAGTGGGTAGATAGTATGGGTGCAAACTGAAACTGCTCACTTCCTGATGGAATTATGCATCTTGACAAATTAGGAAGTTGAATTTATACAATAATAATAAATATTAATAACAAAAAAAATATGGCAGCTAGGCATTTTTTAAGCACCATACCTTTTATATATGGACCACTTCAGTGTTCTAGTAGTTTAAAATAACATTGAATGGGAATATTTAACCTGATATGGTTGAAGCGTTCTAGAAGAGACTTTTTTTTTTTTTTTTTTTTTACCTTTCAGATCATAGTCGTTTTCCGTTTGGAAAACCATTGTATTTAAATACGCCACTGGTGAACGCTGTCATAAACAAGCGCTTGTGTCTACAGCCCCCTTTAAGACATAACCCAGTCTACCTATCTTTGATGCATAAAGGACACTTCCTCTTTCTGTTTGTAACGTTCAGTTAAAAAGTGCGCGCTCTTTATTCTAGTACGATAATTTAGTAGAACAAGGTAAAATGAAGCAGAATTTAGGAGCCACAAATTTAAGAATCAGTCTTGCATTTTATAGAACCAGGGAACATCTATGCACCCTACCCCAAATGTTAAGCATTTGGAGTATATTTTTTTCGATTTGTTGCCCTTGTCTGTATGACATTTGCTCTGCACCTCTGTAGAATTTTACTAGCAAGTCTGGACAAAAGCTTGTGAAATACAGACATTGATTTGTTTAATATAGGAACCAATGGACATTTTAGGAATAGAAAAGATATGTCCCCCAGATTAAATTTGTTGAAATTGCCACCAGTTTAGCTGCCTAGACTGCTTGATTCCTGTGCTTGTGTTCTTGGATGCAACTTCAGTATGATAGCAGAACCCAGTGAAACTAATTCCTGTTGAAGTAATTGAAATGTCCAAATGCTGTAATACAATCTCTTCACTGGTTTGTTTCAGCAATGCATATTTCATAGTGCAGTGCAAGTAAAATAATGCATTTTGTTTAATTACAAATATGCTTACAATTATGTTTGTGTGTTTATTGTTTTTGTGAATAATTACCTAGCAACAATGCAAGATGAAGCATTGATTCATGGTGTTATTTATTTTTTTGTAAATGAAGGAGTCAAGACTTTAACAGCGGTATTTCCATTCCATTTTCCATTAGACAGCTCTACTGTATGGTAGGTTTTCTTTTTAATCCAAAACTTCATCAATTTTGTTTTAAAGTATTGTTGTATGGAAATAGCTGTACTGCAGGCAACTTTTTGTACAAAAACCGGAATCACAATCTAAACAATATAATTACTGCAGTCCTCTAAACATAACACTAATTTCATATTGTTATTTAAAAATAATTAAAGAGTAGGTGAATAATTAAATTGAAATCAGGCACTCATGGGGCACCATAGTTAGGAACCAATAAATAACAAATATATGCATTAAATGATAAAAAAAAAATGGTGAGGGAACATTATAATGGTTTGTTTATAATGCACCAAAAAGCTCATCCGAGTGTAAAGAAGAAGAGCTTGAGGGACAGGTTTGTAGCTGGTGGCTGTTGGGGATTGAAACCCAGATGCAGAAGGTTGAGGAGGGAGTGGTAGGAGATACAGTTGGATAAGTGGTTGTACACAAGCCTTTCAAGTAGATTAGAAGCAAAAAGCAGGAGAGAAATAATGGTAGTTGGAGAGCTGTAGAGAGATGTTTTTTTGGAGGCAAGGTGATGCAGAAGAAAGGAGGTTGTGATTGGAGAAAACAGGAAGTCTAGGAAGTGTCGATCGTTACGAGTATGAAATTTGGTCTGGTCCTAGGCGGCAATAAATGACCCTTTGTATTTGAGCTATGGCATGGATTTCAAAGGAGGAGGAGAAGCGGCAAGAGATCCGGGGAAATGATTTTGAAAGGCAGCTAGAGGAGAATAGGAAGTGTACCCCACCACCTTGACAGCCACTGGGTCTAAGAGTGTGGTTGAGGGAGATACCCCCATAAAAGAGAGCTGAGGGGGAATGTCACGTTTCAGTGCTCTAGTGTTTCAATGTGGGATGGAGAAGGGAGAGCTGTGGCAGGGTTGGAGGAAATTTTTAGGTGGTAGTGAATATTAGGGAGTCCTTGGGGCCCAGAGTTGGGGGGCAGATGTCCCCAGCAGACAGAATGAGGAAGAGTTTGTTGAGAAAGTGGACTAGGGAGTGTGATTGATGATCTGTTGTGTGTAGACTGGAGAGAGACATCGGTGCAGGGAGCAGATCATTTTGAAGGTCCTGGCATGCAGGAGTTTGCCTATGTAAGGGGAGGTTTGAGCTGAGGTCTTGGCGAGGGAGAAGGTGGATGAAGGAGGAGTGTTCAATAATGTGAGGGGTTCTGTGAGAGAAGAAAATGTGGTATTACAGTGAAGACAGTAGAGGGGATTTCATAGGGCTAGATAAAGCCGGTAGTGGAAGGGGGTAGTTGTAAATAGAAAGGATGCTAATGAGGCATAACAGGAGGAGGAAGTGGTTATCATAATCATGAGAGCAAGACTTTTTTTTTTTTTTTTGTAGTGTACCAAGGTGAATAACAGAAAGTGTGCACCTGTGAGAGGGTGTGAAGGAATAATAATGAGGTCACAGAGCACTAAAAATAAAGTTAAGAACATTGTCAATAAGCTGTTTTAGGAATCGTAGGTTGTAAATGGTAAATAGGAAGTGTCCAGACAGTGCACAGAGCAGTAAACTGTAAATAGAAGGCCTCCGTACAGTGCACAAAGCAGGTTCAGGAGATGGACGGTAGCAGGAACTCACAGGACACTGTTCGGTTTTATCCGTATAGCTGGGTTTCTAGGTAGATTATAGAACAGTGTCTGTTTTGATGCTTCCATATTATCTGGCATATAACCATTGTTTTGTTTAGCTATTTTATAAATCTTAAATAATATTAGTGTGCACTTTAAAAAATAAAAAAAAATATGCACTTAAAATTCATCCTAAATTCTATTTGCATCCCAGTAATGCTTCCTCCTGCTATACGTCAATGTAGTCTCATGGGCACCGATTAATAAACTACCCCTTCATCTCATTCTTACTACCCTATCTGGTACATGCCCCAATAAATTGTCTAAGTAACACAAATGCATGAAGCACATGTATACACACACGCAGAGATGATTAACCACTGCTACTATTTAAGAATCTAGGTCGCACTCTTGTCTCTATGTAAAAGAAGAAAAGTGTCTCTCCGTATTCATTCCTCATGGAAAACTGGTAAAAGTTGTCTTGTAGTGCTATGCTATCATTGTCATTGAAGTGAGACATTTGTAACTGGTTTGTTATTTTTACTAGCAAGAGTTTTTCCACAATCATACAAGGGGTGTCTTTGTAGACCATAATATGCAGATGTTTTTTTTTTGTTTATTCTTTTGGGAGATGGAACTCAATAGCATATACAAATTGTTACTTAATCCTGAAATAAAAATAGAACTGGAAGTCATTTCATAAGTACAGGTTAAGCCTATTTAATCCTAGATAATGCATCATTTCTGGGAGGTGAAACGATGAAATGGCTAAATATCACTAGGTCCATATGTTATAATATGTTGGGGTTTGTAGTTATTGGGAGCATAAATGTCATTTTGGTTTGTGTTTATAAAATATTTGAAAATACAACTCCCAAGACTAGGTCCCATCATAAATAAATTACTTTTGTTTTATTTTTCAGCAGATTTATTCGTTTTTGCGGCTTTCTTATAAAGTTGTGCATGTTTGTGCTGTAAAAGTTTACAATATTTGCAGTTCTTGTAAATTATTATTATTTTTTGGTTTTGTTTACTCCCAACATAGCAGAAACTGGCGTCATGAAATCAGTCTTATCAAATTAATATTTCATTTTTATATTTAATTTCAGTGGTTAGTGTTCTTAATGTGGAAAAAGTGTTTGATATTAGGTGCAAAGTTTTTTTATTTTTTGAATATGGGCTTTTTTTAATATACATTTTTTATTTTTTTTAGGGGTTTTTTTGTGCCACATTTGCCATATGTTTGTTTGCTCATTCACGCAAATGTACTGGAGAAAAAAGTATAAATGAATGAAAACAAACTGTCCTCCCAGCACCTAAAAACATAGCGGTAGATTAATTGTCTTCTTACAGAATGATCCTTGTGTGGTAGAGAATTCTAACTGTAAGCTCCAATAAGGCAGGGACTACTTTATAAACAGTAATAAAAAAAAAAAAAGAACCTTAAAACCCTCCCCAGTTCAATAAAAGCTTTTTTTAGTCATGGTATATGCAAAAAATGAGCCAATGTCAAATTAAATGAAGATATTCCCCAAGTGGTTCTAGCACCCAACATTTATCATATCAACCCAGGCCCTACGTAATCCAGCGTCCACCTTAAGGATTTGTGCACATCACTACATTGTACCCATCTGCAGTAACCGCACAGTTTGAGGATACTTTTTTGTTATAAAAGTACACATATTTGTTGTACTTATACCAGGGGAAACATTCTGACTACATTTTTGGATACATATTTACGATTGCACTAATTGCATAAAAGAAATTAAGGGAAGAATTATGGAAAAAATAACTATTCCATATTTTTTTTCCCCTACATAGTACCCAAATAATAACAATATATTTATTCTTGTAATTTTTATTTCCGGAAATGATCAAGTTCACTTGTATTCCCTATGTAATGCTAACATTGCCAAAACCTGAAATTTGGCCTGATCGTGAAGAGCCAAAGCCATCTAGTTGTGAAGTAGTTAAGCACCCCATAAACATTGTTGTTTCAAGGGAAAGTTATGTACTAACCTCAGAGGCTTAACACACAGCTTTGGTTTAATTTGCTAGTGTGACTGTTTTAAATGTATTTCTCCCTGCCCCAAAAAGGCTATATACACACACGTGCTTGCAATGCACTATTTATTGTATGTTCAAACACAAGTAAAAATGCATGTAAACTACACTACAATTATGTGTGTGTTAACAATTGCGTTCTGTGTGACAAAACAGGAAGTTATGATAACTTTACGAGGAAGTTATCTTTTTAAAGCCAAATGTGTGAAAATGTCTTTTGTAAATGATCTTTAACTGCATCTCATTACATTTACAGTGTGCTTTCAGTGAGATGAATATGTTTTCAACTGCGTTGACACGAGTCAGAGTCACTGAAATGAAACAACTTGTATTTTTTTTTAATGTCTCTAAAGTGTCTACGTCAATCAGCCATGATAACTTTTCAAAGCATTAAACTTGACCTCGGTTAGTACAAATGTAGCTAATCTAAGTTCCAGGACCCGTCCAGGGAAACCTGCTTGTAAAGATTCATGTAATATCCTGATCACAATTCAATGTTAGAAGATTTCACATTGTCTCAAGACACTGCTTAAGACCAATAAACTTTCCTGTTGGCATCATATTAATGCTCATTGTATTTTTCTCCTTTGCCAAGTTACATACCACACTTTAAAAAAAAAAAAAAAAATACATTTGAAGTAGAATTTTTTTTTTAGATACTAGAAGTTTTGGTATATACACCACATTACCATTCACTTGGCAGCATTTAATATGGCTTTCTTCAGTCAACTAAATACAAGTGAATTAACTGATATTGGCATAAAACATCTACATGCCTTTTACCCAGAGCTTTAAATAGTGTACGTTTTTTGTTTTTTCTTTATTAAGTCTTAATGCCTTATGGCAGTGGATCCCAAACTTTCTAAGTTTGTGGCACCCTTAGGGTCTTAAATATCTTTTCAAAGCACCTGTAAGCCAAAATAATTACCAAGTAGTCCCCCGCCTTGCTTACCACCGGCCCTGTTCGGGAACCCACTGCTTTATGGCATTTTTCCTAGTTTGTGTTTTTTTTGTTTTTTTTCTTCCCCCTGCTTTTTTGTTAATATCAAGTTGGTAAATGTTTGCTATTGTTGGTTGGCTTTAAAACAGTTAATTAGGATACTTGATTTCAGTTTACTTTTTTCTTCTTTAAAAGTTTTCCCTGGTCATCTGACATATTTCAAATTCTTCCCACAGATGACTATACATGTGACTTGCGTTTGATGATCCTGTCCCAATGACCAGAATTACCCGCAGGCATATTGGCGCTGTTGGTTATTACACACGTTATTTGGTGTTAATTTATATTACTACTGTCGGTATACTGTGTAATGCTGTTTACTTATAGCAAGCCATATATCACCATGGTGGAGTTTGTACAATAGGATTACCAATCCATTTTAGTTAGATTTTCTTTGCTATGTTGGTGGTGTTTACTTAATCTTTAATGAAAAATATTTTCTGTTTTGTGGTTTAGTTTTCTGTTTTACTTTCTATTTCACTTAATTTGCAATGGCATTTTGGCACCTCTGTTCTAAATAGATTTTTTGTTTCTTTTTATATCCACTAAGTTTGAGTGGTTATGGTGATGCTCCTTCACACTTATAGACTGCATTGTAACAGAGCCTCACAGTTTCTTGTATGTGTAGTGTATTTGGTTATAACAATAAACACATATTTGTAGTCATTGTATCGGTATTTATATGTGATAGCTGGTTATATCTGGTTATCTTCCTGTCCAAGCTCTATAGTTACAAAGCTCTGGCTTCAGATTTACTGTAAAACAATGAGAACTAAACCACCATGTTGGTAAATGGTAACTGTGCGGATGCCAAAAGGCAGCTATGAAGAGTGAAGTTGAAATGGTTGTCTGAGTTAGATAACGTATTACGCATGTATATGTGTGTGTGTAGATGTATATATAATATATATATTATAATTTTACAGCAGTGTTGGGTTCCCTGTATGTACACATATCTTACAGTGGGGATGGGCAATCTGATACACCTCAGGAGCTGCACTCTAACCTTTAAAATGGCTGCATATTACATACCATTAATCTCCATAATAAGTTAAAATAGAACATTTACCATATTTCCCCATGATAAGATGCACCTTTTTCCCCAAAATTTTGGGTCTAAAAACTGGGTGCATCTTATACAGGGGTAGTAGCGCTTACTCTGTCAGATGATTCCTCTGTCCGGTAAAGTGTTCTTTCTTCTGTCTGTTCTGATCCTGATGCTGGAAAGTCGCTTAAGGTCCTCTTCGCGAGGGCCGGATGTGGTGCATGAACTGCAGTTGGAACGCACACTTCCGGTTTATGCATTTGGCGTTTTTCCTATCAGGACCTTGTCAAGGTCCTGATTGGACATCTGGTCATCGTGAAGAGGACGGTAAGTGGCTTATCAGGATCAGAATGGACAGAAGAAAGAAGACTTTACTGGACAGAGGAAGCATCTGACAGGGTAAGGCAGAATTGACAATTTCATCATCAACATTTATTTATATAGTGCCAGCAAATTCCATAGCGCTTTACAATTGGGAACAAACATTAATAAGACAATACTGGGTACTACATACAGACAGAGAGGTAAAAGAACCCTGCTCGCAAGCTTACAATCTATAGGAGACAATAGCGTTGTCTCTCCTCTGTATTTGCTGCACAATTACTCTGAAAAAATTGAGGATAATGTTTATCCTCAATTTTTTCACATGATTTATATAGGTGCATCTTATACAGTGGAGCGTCGTATACATGGGGAAATATGGTAATTAAAGAAAGATGCACATATTTGTAATAGCAAATTAGCAGATACTTTAATGTAAGACAAACAAGTGTTACAAGCCTATAACAAACAAATAAATGTGACTTCTGGGCAACCAGATTTTCCACCAGATTGTGACTGTTGTTAGGTGTAAGGCTTGGCTAGGCACAGAGCAATCCTGCAGAGAGGTTGTTATCCGTCAACCTGTTGCATGTGGTGTTCCTAGTGTGCCCCATGACATAGGATGTCTGTTCATACATGTACATAGAACCAAAATAGACACAATCAACTGGTACCAAACATGGCCTGTCTAAAAAGCATTACATTACTTTAATGAATTAAACAGGACTCCTCGGCAGACTGCACATCCCTCCTCTGATAACAGCTGTGCTGCTGGCACTGTGTGACCACCCTGTGTTGTGCTGAGGAGGGGGTCATGTGGGCGCTCTAAGCAAATAAGATCAAGTTCAGTCTCTTTTTCTGTTTTATGACCCACAGAGCTTTACCTGCTCCCCATCTTTCAAAAGAGCTTGTGCTGAGAGTTAAACTTGAGGGCGTGAAGCGTGGGATTAGAGCTGGGGCCGATGGGGCATACAATTGCGACAGATGATACACAAAGCAAGAAGGAGCTGGGGCTGCAGATGAAGGCTTAGAGGGCAGCATGAGGACTAAGGACAGTTTGTTGCTCATCACTGTCCTAGAGGTTACCAGGCATATGCTGATAGGTGCCAACTATCTTTCATTACCCTGTGGTCTGTGTGTTGAATAAATGGAACCCTGGAACTGCAGCTTTGCCAATGCTATAAAACCCCTGTGTATTATATATACCAAAATAGTAAGTTAGAAATAGTCATCAAATCAACTCATTGAAAAAATATTTTTTTTTTAAAAAAAAAAAGAAAAAGAATAGTTTCTCTTTTTGAACTGATATAGCCCAGCTCAGACTGTATTTGGCAAATACACTTTTTTTTCTTTTGCGTTTGTATTGGTCATGAAGCTTGAATCGGGGCATGTTGGTGGAGGCGAGGGGTTAAAAGGAAGGCAGCTCTTGTGGAATTTTTGGACACCTTCATTCTGCAAATTTATTGTCATAGATTTGTAAAGCTCCACAGAGCCACTCAGTAAGGAAAACTACATACATAAAACAGGGACATGCAGAGTAGACAAAGTAATTGCAGACATGAAAACAAAGGGTAGGAAGGACCCTGCTCACTAAAGAGCTTACATTCTAAGTAAGAATGTAATACAAATGTAATAAAATAACATTTAGAGATATTAGGGATGGGCTTTGGAGTGGATTGTAGGACCTGTATATATTGTCTTATTATTTTTTTAAAAAAAGTTTTATTTTTTTATATTATAGTTAACATCTGTGAGATGAAATGCAGGGAAATGCCAGAGGCCTGGCTCTTGTAGTAGCAGCATGCCACTGCCATTATTTTCTGGATGTCATGCTAGAGTAGGATGTAGATATAGTTAGATATAGATGGATATATCTATTATAGGTCAGCTGCAACATTAAAACCATCTGTCTAATATTATGTCTGTTCCCCACGTGCCACCAATACGGCTCTGAAGCCGTACAGGCATGAACTCTGCAAGACCTCTGAAGGTGTCCTGTGGTATCTGGCACCAAGACATTAGCAGCGGATCCTTTAAGCCCTGTAAGTTGCGAGGTGGGGCCTCCATGGCTCAGACTTCTTTTTCCAGCTCATCCCACAGATGCCCGATCAGATTGAGATCTGGGAATTTGGAGGCCAAGGAGTGGTTTGAGGAACTCTATCATGTTCCTCAAACCACTCCTGAACAATTTTGGCAGTGTGGCACGGTGCATTATCCTGCTGAGAAGAGGCCACTGGGAATACTGTTGCAATGAAGGGGTGTGCTTGGTCTGCAACAATGTTTAGTTAGGTGGTACGTGTAAAAGTAACATCCACGTGAATGCCAGGACCTAAGGTTTCCCAACAGAACATTGCCCAGATCATCACACTGCCTCCGTCGCTTGCCTTCTTCCCATAATGCATCCTGGTGCCATCTCTTCCCCAGGTTAACGATATTTACTTCTAAAAAAACACTTTCACATATTAATGTTATTTTGGATCCTGAGCAGTTATGTCGTATGAAATACATTTCAGGCTCTACAGTGATTAAGTGAGCCAGCCTTCCTGTACAGTGCAGATTATAATGTCCAGTTTCAGTCTAAAGCTCCATTTCTAAATAAAATATGCATTAAAACAGAAACTAGAGTAGAGTAATGTTTGTTTACCGCGTTTTTCTGTCTAAATGCTGCAACAGGGAAGTGAATATTGATGAATGAGAAGTCTCAGGTAACCAGAATCTGTTACATGTCAGGGAAATGGAGGAAGGGTTTTATTATTGTAAGACTGGGTGGAGGAATAGGAAAAAAGAGGAAGGGTGTAGTTAGTGGAATCTTTGTGTGGGAGGAAATACATTTCTATATTTATTGTAGTGATATTGTCTGTGTGAAAATTCTGTACGTGTAGCACTGCTTGAATCACAATAGTTTAGGTAATGGCCACTGTGATTATTATAACAGGATATGCATGCATTTAAATGAAGGTTTTTTTTTTGGGGGGGTGGGGGGATTTTATCTTTGTTATTCACTGCTCTCTATCTAAATATTATTCCCGACTAAAATAAAATCTTGTTGAAGATAGTAGCAGATGATTGCCTCTAGGGGCAACTTCTAGAACTTGTTACAGTTCCATATTGTAGGGAGGGAGGTGGTTACACCTTCCCGATCATTTGTATCATCCAAATTAACTGTTACATATCACAATTTCTGACTGTTTTCTTCAACAAACTACAGCTAACCCCATGACTGTAAACTCTGTCACACGTGTGCTTATACCCAGAGAAGGAAGAAGAGTAGTCGTGTATAGCAATCTCTCATTGTTCACACTTTAATGTGAGCTGATCATATATTTAAAGTCCCAACACCCTGAAAAAGCTGCACGTTACACCCTTCTCCTTTCCCTTGTACACCGTTAAGTGATTTTATTGCGATTTTCATGTATTATTTAAAGCACGAAAAGCGCTCTAGACCTTTTGCTTTCAGAAATCTTCCACTACACTGACCATCTCAGAAAAGAGCATTTTCTATTTACCATATATATGTCCATTCAAGAGAATGGAGTCTTAATACATCCAAATTGTTATGTTTTCATACCAGTGAACATAGCATTTCTGTATTTGTGACTTAACAAAGGGGCGTAGACAAGTTGTTACTGAACTTTTAGGAATTTATTGGCAACTGCAACTTTTGACATACATTTGTGTCGTTTCTTACAAAAGGATGCAGGGAGGGAATTAATTTCTGTATTAAAAAAAAATAAATCCTGAAGTGTTGCCCAGAGAAGCCTGCTATGCAGAGAAACCTGATTTACTGCTGTAATCTACTTAGCTCTGTTTCTGTCATGGTACCAGAAGCCTCTGCACACTGCCCAACTGACAGGCTTGAAATCCCATGATTTGCACAGTGGTTTGGTATGTTTGCAGCTAGCAGTACTCTTGTGACTCCACAAAATAGCCATCAGCTTAAGGCATTTCCTTGCCAATGAAAACTGTATTATTTTTACATTTTTTTAACCTTTCAATCAGAAAAGTAACAGCTGATTTGTGAGGGGCTATAGTAAACTTTTAGTGATATCAGCATTACTGCATTTTGTTATTTATTTGTATTTTTTTAAGACGAGCTTTAAAAACATGTTTCCATTATTAAAGTCTTATCAGTAGTAAATTACAAATAAATCACACCAATTATCTTGCTGTACAAAGTAGCAGGGGATTTTTGTTTTGTTTTAAATTATGTGCCATAGTTTTTCACATGCTTTATTTCTCATTAATGTGCGGCTTTAAAGCTGTGACATAAATAATGTCAGAACTGAACAATTCCATGGGTGATGTCGTATACATATGCCTTATATGTCTTGGCACAACTATGCGTGGCTAACAGTCTGATGGTCTTGTAGGTCACAAGTTGCGTCTTGGCAACAAACCACGTCACAACGCTGATCATTAGAAGCTACTCATTAACGAACCGACAAAACTAATTTTCTTGATTTTTAGTTTTTTTTGTGTAATTTGTGCAGATTTTATTAAAATTTATTTATTGCACTATACAGAAAAATAGGTTTGTATACACTAAGAATAAGTGTGGCATACAGTTCTATAGGGTACTTCATTTCTAGCTTGTACACTCTTTCAAAATGATATCTCAATAGACCATGGTCAACAGAAATGCTGCATTTACACCAATCCGTTTTGTATTCTCTTGGTGAATAGGTTTTACCGCCCCCCCTACTTGACATGTTAGTTATGCTGCTTTTAGCAAGGGTGAACTCTGCACATATAAAGCTTCTGTATGTATAATATCCTATATAAATGTCTACACAGATGCATTCTGAAGGATAGTATTAAGTAACCAGTACTGAATACTAGCAAGTGATAATTTTATGTTCTGATGCTACATTGGTAAGGTTTTCACACAGCTTACTGGACACACATCTACTGTAGCAACTTGATTATCAGTCACTAAAACAACGTTTGCCTATCTTAGACCAGCATATATTTTTCACAAATTAACAATATTACAACATTGTTTGAAACCACTGGATCAAGTGAAGTAAATTGGAAAAGGTGCAGAAGAAATGTAAAACTCCAAAAGTAGAGTGTTATGAAAGCTAAATTAAATAGAAACCGGCACTATCTGTGTATGTTTCATTAACTTTTAGGGAGCCTTAAGGCTGTACTACCACTTAAGTTATTAACCTGTCCCTAGCTATGGCCCTGGGGGCTGCTACATCAATCATATATAAATCAATAAAGCTCATAGTCATTAAATGAAAGAACCAATAACAAACATGAATCTCGTGATTGCAGCTTGTGATTGGTCCTCTTGCTAAAAACTCCCTATTACCCCTGGTATTTGGCTGGGACAGGGAGAAACTAAGGAACCCTTGGAAAAACACATCCCTTGGGGTTCTGGCTACAGGAGGGGGTACGTGCTGAAAATATTTTCATAAGTGGGTGCAAATGCGAGGAAACAAGAATAAGCTGCAAGTTCTGTGCTTGGTGCTTCCTGTTGGTAGGTGTGGTCACGCCATTGGCTGTATACGCATGACTGGCTTTTGCTGGTGGAACACGGGATCCGCGTGGAAAAACTTTTCAGTATTTAAATGAAGAAGCAACTGAAATTAAACTTTAATGTTTAAGTGTACTACTCATTTTAATATGTTCATGGATTTCAATGTTCGTGTCATTATATTAAAAGGAGGAAATCAAGAACTATTGTAGTTTGTAGTGATCAGGTTGTGTCTACAAATGCTGTTTATGATTTAAGAAAAAAAATACATTGCTTTAAACATGTGGAATCCCATTGATGCCTTGGTGATAATTACACAACAAACAAATGTTAGACGTAATTAGTGTATTTTTGGAAACAATAGAGCTTCTCCTACATGTGTTCTTTTGTATTGCAGTTTTATGATTTTATCACTGACAAAATATTCTGTATAACACACCCATAGCCTTAGGCTGGGTGCACACTATAGAAAATTTCTCCTGATGTGTTATTATGTTTATTGCTTTTTACTAACGACTGAAAGTTCCGATCAGCAAGACTATTCATGTGTACACACTAGACATATTTTACGATCTGTGCTCTTCATCTGTCATAACCATCTGCTGAAAAGATCATGACTCTGTAAACTCTATGGAGATCTGCCTACACTGCTGGGCATGATCGCATACACACTGCAGAATTGGAACGACATTGTTCCATCGTTGAACGAGATTTTTAGTCCGTTTATAAAATCAAATCGAACGTGCTTTGGAACGTTAATCGTTCATTTTTGGAGCGTACACACTAATACGATATTGGGCCAAATGGTCATTTATTGTAGGATTGGCCCAATATTCGGGTGAAAAACCTGTAATGTGTATCTAGCTTTAAATGACTTACAAGCTAAAGAAATAATTACAGATTCACATACAAGATAAATATAAGACATGAATGTAGAGCATGTTATAGGTAAAGTGCATCTCCTAACAATGACAAGCTAGGTAAATGGAAATCTCATCACAATGGATGCTCTATGGATCCAATAAGTTTATTATATTAAGTTTGCAGCAGTACAGATTGAAAAGGATGCATAGATCAACCAACACATTTTTAATTGAAATTAAGCAAACACTATCAAGTTTAGGACAGTTAATTGGCCAGTGTCCAAAATATGTCATTCAGCTCAAGTGTCCAGCACAACTCAAAAATTCACCAAAGTAGATGCTGTGGTTCACTGAAGAAGAAGAGTTTAAACAGCCTGGGAAATATTGGATTGGAGTGGATCATTAATTTTCTTGTATTAACATGTGAGTTAGCAGAAATATTACTACTTTGAGGCATGACAGGTGGTCAAGGCTTAATTACCCGGAAATATGTATTCCAGACTAACATTACAGCTTTCCTACTTGAGAATGGCAAGAGCTATAACATAAATACATTTGCTTCAAACATTTAAATAAGTTGTATTGGCAGGCTGCAGTGTTAAAAACAAACAAAAAACAAAGATATAAAATGTTTTGCAAAATCTCGTAGCCCAGTCTCCAAGACAACAAATGGACATTTTCATCAAAAAACAATTAAAGCATCTACATAGAAATTCTAGGACACCACCTCTCACCCAGAAGCTTTGTTTATGTCATGGTTGAAATTTAATAAAATTTTACCTGGCACGTGACAAAACTTGCTGCTTTGTTCTTACTGAAATTTTTGATGGTCTCCCAAAAATCTTGGTGCACTGGAAGCTACCACTATGACTGTCTTCTATTCCCCCCAAGTATTTTTTAAACAAGCATAAAATTATTAAATTGCTACCTTAATACTTTTACCTACTGACCTTTTTATATGATTACCTCATTAGACCAGGCTAAATATTTCATATGAGGTAGGTTTAATACCTGCTGTGTATACTAGCTATTTACTCTTATTCAGTTCCCCACTGTACTTTAAAATGTTTAAATGTATTCTTATTTTTCCTCCTCAGCTGCAAGGTATGGGAAAGCCAAGCGTGTATCATGCTGTTGTGGTCATCTTCCTAGAATTTTTTGCCTGGGGCCTGTTAACGACGCCAATGCTAGTAGTGAGTATGACCGTTAAATTTATTTTAGATGTACTTTTGTTAAGTATTTTCTTGCTTGAACATATATGTTCCCTCTAGAGGTCATGCATAATACTCGCATGCAAGAGTTTGTGATGTTTTGGTGCAGGCAAAGATGTCAATTATCTGTATGCCTGCAGTATTTTCATAGTGCCTAGCTCTCAATGTGTTCCATCTCATCTGAGCAGGTCCTAAAGGTTATAGACTTGTGCTGCAGTTTAAACACAGGTTCTTTCTTGGCTATTCATGTGCAGCTTTCACTAAGAAAACTTAAAAATGTATACCCCATTATCAAATCATGAGCCGTCAAATGGTAAACCTAGCAAATGTCTTTCATTAATTTTGTCTGTATTCAATGTTTTAGGTGTGCTTACCCTAATTATTAATTTATAATTAAGTTACACCAACCTCCAGCACTATAGTGATTTTGTTGGCTTGCTCTGCCCCCTTTCTTCATTAATGCTGCAATGTTCATAAATGTTATATTTATGTATAGGAAGTAAATCCTCAAGGTGCCAGTTTTGAAGATGCAATTACAGATTCCCAGGTCCTCGTATATATTATATAATTTCTGTGTAACCTGTTATACTGTACAATTTAGAGCATGTAAACCTCTGTGGACACTTTCTTTTAATGTATATCTGCCATATGTAACATAAAAAAAAAATAACCTTGAGAAAGAAGCCCTTCTTCTCTTTCTTGTAACTCTCCTATCTTTTCTCTAGGTGTTACATGAAACGTTTCCTCAGCATACATTTCTAATGAATGGTCTCATTCAAGGAGTAAAGGTAAGAGAATCTGTGATCTTTTGTATTGCCTCTAAGTTTCAGTTCTGTATCAAATTAAATTATTCATCCTTCATGTTATACAAACAAATAGAAGTTAAATCTATCAGTTACAGTGTGAAAACTTTTACCAACTACTGTAATATTTTACTAATGCTTCCCCACCCCCACCCTAGCCGAAGCCTCAAGGCATGCTCCATTCAGCCAGCTCTGTGGTCTTGCAATACAGAACTGTGAAATCAAATCCATTGCACACTTTAAGGTGATGTTGGAGGGAGGATGTAATTGGAAGGCCACAATCTCTTGGTTGCAGCTGGTGATTGGTCCTCTCGCTCACCCTCTACCATTGTTTCCACACGTGGTTGGACGAGCACATTAGTAACATTTTAGAGTAGGTGATAAGGAGCAGCTTTAAGGAATTGTTTCTGTGGGAAAATACCCTCACTAGAAAATGAGTAGCAATAGGGGGCATTTCAGACAATGATCCCTCTGAAAATATCTGAATAAGACTCCAAAATCAGAGGGGACTTCTGGAAAAGCCAGATACATGACACCCTGTCTGTCTATGTTCCACCTGCTGATTTTTTTTAGCGCATGACACTGACTTCTGTTGACACAGAATATCCACAAGTATTTCAGGCTGGTTTGGAACTCTTTTCTTCTAGTTTCTATCTGTTAAAAAGTTTTGTTTTTTTGCCTTTGTCTGGGATTAGCTACCACGTTAGAGTAAATTATTATAATTTGCCCAACCACTACCCACTGTATTTTTAGTTTGGGGGTGCCTTCATTGAGACTCTCTTCCCCTGTGCTGGGCGCAAGCACTGAAGAAACTGTCCATCCACAAAGATGGACTCGATATGCAGAACTGGCAGCATTTGATTGCCCCTTACCGTATCACAATATGGCTTCATTTGCCAGATATAATAAGATGTGAAGGCCTCAGAGTTGTAAATGTCGGTGCTGTTTTTTTCGTAAATCGTTATGCTGATGTATCGGTACACCGTGGTAGCTGGACAGGCCCTACGGTGTTCTCAGCAGGTCCTCTTTTGTGTTTTGTGGTGTTTACTTAAAAATGTGAATTGAAAACGTCTGCTTTTTTCTTATTTACTATGTTCATTTCTTTAAATGTCAAATATTTAACTTTATTTCATATTTCCCTGTATCCATTTCTGTCCTCTTATTTCAGCATTGCACTGATAAAGCTGAGTTACTTTCTCCAACTACTCTTAATTTTGTATATTGGAAGAATACATAGTACTCATATAAGAAATATACTCGTTTTCCAATTACTTATTGTCCAGGACTTTAATTTCAGCTTGGATATATATATATATATATATATATATATATATATATATATATATATATATATATATATATATATATATATATATATATATATATATATATATATATATATATATATGCTTTATAACACCTGTAACTAGTGACAGAACTAGAACCCCTAGCATTTCTGTTCTACGATTGCTACTAGAGAACATTTGTAGGAGGAGCTGTAGAGCCACATATGTGCTCTTCAATCACACTAGATGACTAGAATGTTGTGTTCTATATATTTCTTGACCCCACATTGCTATGTATCGCTCCCATCAGGAACATGTTGTATTGATTTAATGTTTCTGTTTAATTTTTTATTTCCTTTTATCTTCTATGAAACAGATTCTTTCTTGCTTAGCACATCTTCTGAAATAACACTTGTTTAAACAGGTTTTCTTAGTCATCCTTTTGTTTGGAATATAGAATTAATGGAAATATGTAGTAAAATTTAACAGTATGGAAATACTTTGTATCATTGTTCTCTAAACACTCTGCAAGCACTAGATGTATTAACATATACAGGTGGTAAATCATTTATATTACTGATGTTGAATAGGGTCTAATATTGTTATTTCTGTAAGTTTTAGTGTCTTCCTACTAAAAATTTGCTGACAGAAAATAAACATTTAGATTTATATTTTGTGATGCACCTGCAGGTATAACTGCCCAAGGAATGCAGGTGCACAAGGTGTCTGTGTGCTTCACCTATCCTGACAGCAGTGTTCCTTAGGCAACCTGTTGCCAAGCGCTGGGGAAAACTCTGCAGACAGGTAGCCATGAGTCCAAAATGTTGCTCACAGTGCCGAACTTGTTTCTGTCACTGTATCTATGAATACTTGACTCCACTGACTCAAGTGAAGGTGATCAGATTAGTCCTGGCTCTAAAATTTGATCAAATTGGATAACTGAGTTTATGGTGTGAGATGTTGTACATTACTTTAGAGCTGCAATTATGTTATGGTGAGTTTGTCTAGTGACGCCTATAATAGCTATATACTCATGCATTGAAGTTATTGGCATAAGGAGCTCTTCAAGATGCTTTTCTTATGAACTATGTAGCTGGGAAAATCTTGTTACAAGTGAAGGCAAAACATCTGTTGCTCATTTCTTGGCCCACAAAAAAGCCTAAATCGCTGAAGGAATTACTTTAACCCTGTGTCTAAAATGTAATATGCCATTTTCTTCTCTAATAATGATGCACAATAGTGGAACTGCAGAGCACACACTGAGGTTCCATCGCGCGTGAGCATAACTTTATGTACGACCACACAAATATATACATCGTCTCAGGTGAGGGACAAATAATAGCCTGCAGTATTATGTGACATATCCTGCTAATATTGAGCCAGGTCTTAGTGTTGATTTGTAAAGCTCCACAGTGCCAGACAGAAAAAGCAGGGCGGACATAAAAGGTAAGCGTAAAAACAGAGGGCCCTGCCTGTGATAGAGCGTACCATATGGTACACAATACAGGCTGTTTCAAAAAGATGGACCCAATTATAAAGCAATATATTTCACAGCAACATGTTACAATTGCACAAAAAGTTACAAACGGTTTAATGGGTTATCAAATTTTGGTAACCATCTTTTAAATGCTCTATGTGCTCTCCACCTGCTGTACGGACAACATCTTGATGATAGTTGAATTCGACCCAAATGTCGTCTTCCACTGAATTCACCGCTGCTGTGATTTTTTTGTTTTTGAGGTTATTCAGATTAGTCACTAATTGTGGCACAAAAACATGGTTTTTGGCGTACTCCGACGAGAAAGTTGCACGGTGTAATGTCTGGGGATCTTGGGGGCCAAGAGTGTAGCGCCAAGTCTTGGGTTCCTGTGTGACCTATACAATGTTGAGGCAGTGTGTCATTTAGAAAACGTCGAGCCTGCAGGGGCCTATGCGGTGGTGCTCCATCTTGCCGAAAAATTAAGTAATCTGTATCTTCATTAAGTTTCTCTGCTTCATGCTGCATCAGTCTTTAAATCTTGTGCACATCTTGTATAACATTTATTGTACAGTATAAATGTGTACTTACAAACATAATAATGTGTGAGTAATGTACAGTCTACACTTAGTTTAGAGTTTAATCTAGAAAAGTGCAGTCACCGCCGTTTTAATACCGGTGTGCAGAGATCTCATTATCTATTTATGCGCAAGCAGTGTCGCCCTCTAGAAAGAAGCTCTTTTGCTTTTTGATATTAAAACAGATAGTTGTAAAACTGCTTCATTCCATATTACATATTCTGTAAACTAGGCCAAATAGCTCTAGGCTGTCTCACCTGCTTGTGTTACACACAGGATGCCTACAATATTTGTCTGCTAAGCAACTATAAGGTTGAACATATGTAGTGAATTATTCAGATATTGTCAGCTATATTATCTGTGATGGTGTAAAGTGTACCAATTATCTTGCTATAGTAAAAGCAAAAATCCATCTTGGTATTGTAAAAATTAGGTGTTGAGAAAATAATCGTCATGTAACCCTCAAATTTACTTTTTATTTTATTTCTATTTTTATATTCGTTCATGGTCATCCTGCTTTGTTAAGAGCGCATTTAACTTCAGTTTTTGTTGTCATAGATTTTTGATTAAGTGGACGTTTAACTGATATTGGCTGATTTCAGTGCTATATCCAAAAAAATGCACGTTAAGAAAGACATCTGGTCTAGTACTATTGGCTTTTCTCCAATCAAATATCTCTTGTGTTAGAGAATGGAAACAAAGTAGCATACTCCATGTGTTCTCTGTACATCTGAAACCATTGCATACTTGGAGCACATTTGTCTGGGCAAATGTTGTGTTCACTTATTTGCTATTGCTTGTTTTCTACGCAAACAGGCACTTCCGACCCCCCCACCCCCAAAATTGTTGTAGGTTAGTTATAAATGCAGACATGCACTTTTGTGATTTGGTAGGAAGTTGAAACAGCAAAATATTACTTAATCAGGGTTTAACATTATTTTAATGCAAAATGTTCATGTCATAGCAAAGATTACGCCTAAATGTTAAACCCAGCCTCTCCATTTTATCTTTTTTTAAATGCATGCTTCCCCAACTGATTGAACAGTGGTGGTCTCTCCCATGAGACATCGCCACTTGCCTTATATTCACTCCTGAATGACCGCTGAACATGCAAAGTGCGTTGGGTTAGATATCAGCTGACCTAACTTGAGACTCCATGTATAGTCAATGCAACATGGAGGGTGGTAAGTAGTGGGCAAGGTGTGGGCAGGGGACTTCCACAGTTGAAGTAGTTGGAGGTGGAGATTTCTATAAAATTTTATCGGAGACTGGAGCTATTGCTTAGAAATATTTGAAGAGCTATTCTTCTTTCATGCAAATTGATCTGTTCATTAAGAAAGCATCACATTCCTAATGGCTACTGCTAGAAGGCTAGTGAGCTGTCATTTTATTTTTGTACTAGGTTAGTACTGTTAACTGATGACGTATAGAGGGCTGCATAACCTGTTAAAAAAAAGTAGGACGACGTATTTATGACATGTTATGTTGGTAACCTATTTTGTAGCACTCTAGCAAGTAAAGTCCCTGTTGGACATCATTATGTGTAAAAGGCTGTATTATATTCAGCAGAGAAATGTACACAAAAGAAATAGCTGGAGTGTTTATACTTCTACAAAATGTTTCCACTAAGCTCTATTTCCCTCTTCTGCAGGAGGTTGCTGGGTTATGCCGGAAGTGCTGCTTTTAAACAGCAGACACGGTTACTGGCAGCTGATGGTTTTATAAACGTTCTCCTAAAGGCTCTTTTGTGCCAGCTGTGACTTTTTTTTTTTTTTTTCCTTTTAATGGGGAAAAATAGTAACTAAAAATAAGTTAAAGATAATAAATTTGCAGATGTGGTTTTCTGGTCTTTAATGGACCATCAAATAACAAAATTGTAACTGCTTTATAAAAAATGCTATTACATTCTCGAGTATATATGATGTGTACATTTTCTAGGAGCATATTAGAGCTGAAGATACAAGTTGGGTGTGAGTGATTGTTTTCCCAAAGACACACTAAAGGAAATTTTGAGATCCAAGGGCGCACGTACTAATAAATTAAGTTAAAATAATATGGAAATCCAAGTGATTTTATAGGTCCAGCCCTATTTAATTAAAAATAAATAAATATGTCATTCAATCCTTTCTCGTTAATAATTACTCTCCCACCCTCTAATCCTTTAGCTGTGCATGGCTTCAGCCGATATTCCTGCTAGAAACACCCATGTTCTCCCAAGCAGTCAGCTGCATCTTCCGCTCCTCAGCCATGCAAGAGGGCTAACAGTGGCTGACTGCTGCATAGGGAGAGTATAGTAGTCCAGGCTTTGTTACTAAGATTTTGTTACTAAGATTTTCTTGCAGGTTTTGCTGGTAATGTTTAAAGGCTGCCTTACCTTCAGATCGCTTTAAATCATTTGGCTGGTTTGTGCCTGCCTGAGATTTGTACTGAATGAATTGCTTAATCTTTCTAACCTCTGTGCTTTTAAACCGTGTTAGTATATAAAATGGTATAGTTTGTTTTGTTGCCCTGGTAAATGACACAAAGATCCTCTCTGGGTACAACTGTATTTGATGCATAGCAAAACTGTGTCTTATCTAAGGGCAACAAAATAATCTCTTCCTGACTATACAAACAGCTGAAAATCACAGCAAGCCTGAAAGATAAAGCACAATATATTGTACACATTGTATATTACAAGCCAATAAATGAAAGTAAACAAGCAGCTTAGACTCGTGTCTAGAACTCACTCCACATTTACAGTGAATGTTCGCGCATACTGAATGGCCCTTCTGCTCCACAGGTGGTTTTTGTCCTCCCTGAGCTTGCCTTAGGATACCTGCGTTATGGTTTGACAGGTGTACCGCCCCAGTCAAACTCCCCACCTGCCACTGTCCTCGGAGCGGGTTGCTAAAGGGCGGAATTAACCCTATGTTTCTGACTACAGGGCCTTTTTGTGTTCAAGAAATGTTTGCAGTACTAATACAGAATGATGATTTTTTTTACAGATGTGTTCTAGTGTGTGTGTGTATGTATGTATTAATATTATATTATTCAGTGGGATGGGCGGACACATAAAACAAAGCTCCAGTGTGGATTAATCTATGGGGGAATTCAATTCCCTGCGTTCTTTAGAACAATGAAGGCTGCGCTCAATTACTGTTAGTACGGTAATTTCAACGCTGATTTTTTTTTCCCTCGCAGCTCTGTGAGCCGGAAGGAAAATAAATCTGTGTTAAAATTACCGTACTAACTGTAATAATGTGCTTCTATTACCATAGCAACGGTAATAGTGCGTGGCCTTGTTTTAAAGAACAATGTGGGGAATTGATTTCCCCCCTATATGTTGATAAAGTGATAATATAAAGAAACTATGTAATATGTTTGTCTTTTAAATTTCTCTAGTTGATTCAAATTTGTACTTGCTGTCTGAAGTGGTATTTACCACAATTTTATTTTATATACACTGATGATCTGAGTTTTCTAACCACTTCTAATTATGTTAACATGTTTCCCAATAGCTTCCCTCTGTTTCTCTGGCAAAGTTAAACAAGCCTTTAGATTTATAAACCCCAGATGGGAGATTCATCTTCTTTTTTACTAAATTTTTGCCACTAGTGCAGGATTTACAGCGATTGCTGTCTTACACTTTGGGTGCCATCACCATAGCTTTGGACTTCTATGAGCTAGAAGTTACCCCGTTTACATGTAGGAAGCCATCATGAGTGCCTGAAAACCACAGTGATGTGATAATTAGGGTTTACTGGGGCTAGTAATAAACAGATCAACTATTCCACTTCACTCCTGGTGGTAGAACATGTGATTACATGCTCTATTATACTTTGATATATCAATGGCAATTAAGCCTGTTTTATTGCACATTAGTAAATGGTTTACGAATATGTTGGCATTCTATAAAGGATAATACTGTACACAATTTACTAGTGGTTAATGTGAATAAGGGGTGGGCAACAGTTGGTGTTTACACTTTTATTTGTTACAATATTCAAGCCTTTTTGAAAAGCAAATTGAGGTTTAGTAATATAGGGACTGAAACTACAGAAGTCGATTTCAAGTTTTTTTCATTGGACTGTATGTGGGAAGAAAGACAACATTCATATGATGGTTGCTGTGACGAAACGAGTTTGATAACACTGTAACCATCCTGTTCCTCGTTTCTCACATAATGTGGATTATAGGAAGTACTTTTTATAGCCCTTGCTTTTGTTCCCCCATCTCAACAGACTACAACTGCAGTGTCTAATAACATGTGGATAAGGGGACATTGTAGCTCTTTGTAAAATAAATATGTATATTGTTTATTGTATATTGGTGATGTGGCAGTAAAGTTGTTATTCATTGTCCCTAAAGTGAAGCCAGGTGGGTTATGGGTAGGGATCAGGTTGCATGATACTGGAGGGGGAAAGCTAGTTAGTGTCCATTGTTCTCACAAGACTAATCCATACAGGCCATCTAGCAAGGGAAGTTCTTTGAAAGGACAGCTCATCTTCACTACCCTCTCCAACTGCCCCCCCTAGTCCAGCACTGACCAATGTTTAACAAGAAGATGCCCAGGAGTTTGGTCAGAGAGTGGAAAGCTCTATGGAAATTAGACCGTAGATATAAGGAGCCTCTCCAGGGGGTGTTAATTCTGTGATTTTATTGCTGGAAGGTGCAAGGTCTGGTTTTGAGGTGTCCTTCTCTACCAGAGTCTACATATGCAGCTGAGAGAGATCCATGGGACATCAAGTCTGGACAGCCAGGTGACTAATTCCTTAAGCTAGTGGGGTAAAGGGCAGATGATGTGGTAAACCTGCCTGGAATTTGTTTACTGTGTGTACATAATCTAGTGATTGGTTTTTATTACAATAAATGTATTGCTTTACTTTCTAACTGCATTTGCCTGAGTGACTATACGAATCCATAGAAGTTATTGGGTAGATTTCCCTGGCATAAGAAGGCACCCGTGGGTGGCCAGCCAGAGTGAAGTGGGTAGAATTGGGCCAGAAAACCCGGTATCTTCACAGTTCTGTTCAGTTTGTGTAAATTAATAGCCACGACACCTTAAATGGCTAATTGGTGAACCCTTTCAATACCAGACACATTTTGAATTGTGGAATTATTTATTTATATTTTGTTAGTCCTAATGTAGAATGTTTTTGTTATCATCTGACCTACAAACATGTTTTTGTGTGTGAAATAATATATAGATACAGATAGTGTAGTCCTCTTCACGAAAATACACTACCTGGACAGAAGTAGTTGTACACCCCTTCTAATTGTGGCATAAAAGACTCTTTATCAGTCTGTTGGAATCAGGTTGATTAACGCTAAGCTATATATTACCTCTGTACTGAAGATTTGTTTGTTTATTAGGCCTCCCGATACACCTATTTGCAGGTCGGCTGTATACGCCTTTCTTTTTATATGTAAAATATTTTTTTATTGTATTAACTGTGATTAAATATTGTACCGTTTGGATTGTACTTGTTTTAGTATTCTCCTCTGGCTCTTGACGGATTCTCCAGTTAGATTTATCTAACAAACATTAATATAGGTTCTCCACAGCGCAACCTGTTTTGCTCCTTTCTAATTAGTGTTTGGCCATTTCCGCCACACCCATTGCTATCGGGTACATAAAATCAAGGACACAGCCATGCAATCTCCAGAGTCAAACCTTAGCAGTAGGTTGGGTGATACTGAAGAGCTGTGTCTTTCAACATGGCACTGTCATAAGATGCCACCTTTCCAACAAGTTAATTTTTAAAATTTCTGCCCTGCTAGAGCTCTGGCAACAAAGTTCTGTGGAAAGTTGTGCAGTGGAAACATCTAGGAGTAGCAACAGCTCAGCCGTGATGCTATAAGTCACAGAAGCCTCGTTTGCAACACTCACTACAGAGTTCCAAACTGCCTTTGGAAACAAGGAAGCACAAGAATTGTTAGTTGGGTGCCTCATATTACCTGTAAAGTTGGATGGAGAAGGAATAATGGGCTGTTTTTCATGTTTTGGCTAGGCCCCTTAGTTCAGTGAATGTACATCTTATTGCTATAGTATACAATGCCATTCTAGAGATTTGTGGGCTTCCAACTTTCTCTGTGCATGAAGGCATTGTCAAGCTGAAACGAAGTAAGCTCCATCAGAAAATGGTTTGCTGAATTTGGTGTGGAAGAACTCTGACCTCCATACCATCGAACACCTTTGAGATGAATTGGAGTACTGATTGCGAGCCAGGCCTTATCGCCCAACCTCACTAATACTTTTGGGGTTGAATGGATGCGAATCCCTTCATCCATGTTCCAAAATCTAGTGGTAAGCCTTCACAGAAAACTTAGTTTGTTATTGCAGCAACATTGGGACCATCTCCTTATTAATGCCCATGTTTTTTGAATGAGATGTTCAACAAGCACATGTGATGTTTGGGTGTCCACATACTTTGGACCATAAAGTGTAGTTTGACAGCACTGTTCTGCTATTGTAAATTGTAAACTTGTGGACAATGCATGATTTTGTTTGAACGACCTGCATACAGTTCAAAACTGTTACTAAAATTGTTGCATTCTCTGTGGAACATATTTATAATTGTGTGCTCTTATTTATCATTTTTCTAGTTCATCATCATCATCACCATTAATTTATATATCGCCACTGATTCCGCAGTGCTGTACAGAGAAGTCATTCACATCAGTCCTTACCCCATTGAAGCTTACAGTCTAAATTCCCTAATATACACACACAGACAGAGAGAGAGAGACTAGGGTCAATTTTGATAGCAGCACCCGGAGGAAACCCACGCAAACACGGGGAGAACATACAAACTCCACACAGATAAGGCCATGGTCGGGAATTGAACTCATAACCCCAGCGCTGTGAGGCAGAAGTGCTATCCATTTAGCCACCGTGAGGTAATAGGGCTTAGCAGTGTTAATAGTAGCCATAAGTATGATATACCCAATAGTGAAGATCAGGCATAAGACAGTCTCGCCAATGCCTCTTTGTGAGACTTTCAGTAGGTACCTATTGCTAGTAGTAGCTATTTGGACTTCAGTATATTTAGATTTTGATAACCAATTCTTCAGCCATTTGCTGCCCAAATTAGCACTTTACTTACTTGCAAGCATTAAGCTCTCTGGCTTGTAGCAACCCTTAAAATCCATAACTCCATATGTACTTTTTAGACTTCACCTGTTATGTATACGATATGTGGTTTAATAACTTTTGTCATTTTATTTCATTTATATATTTTTATATAAAAATGTTGTGTTTTTTTTAGTAATTGTGGTGTGTTTTTTTGTTTTTTTTTCACCAGGGCTTCCTATCATTTATGTGTGCTCCACTCATTGGTGGTTTATCAGATGTTTATGGGAGAAAATCTTTCCTTCTTATTACTGTTTTCTTTACTTGTGCTCCTATCCCTTTAATGAGGATAAGTCCATGGTAAGTAATCTGGACATATGTTCTATATACTATGCTACATGCCCTTTTAAATTTGAAATCTTCCCTGTCAAATAAATACATTGCTTGTAAAACTGGCATACATTACCTTTTTATATTTGAAGGATTGGGTTCTGTAGCATGTGTTGGGTATAGCCTGGTTGCGTATTATGTAGGTCGATAGCTTTTTGTTGGGTGGGTGACAGGTCAGGAGTATTTGGATCAGATTTAGTGAGAATAACGGCAGAGGAGACTGATCTCAATACTTTACATATCGTTATAATTTTAGATCATTGAGCAGTGAATATATGTGTAAATGTGGGTTATTAAATTAATAGGGCCAAATGTAGCTATAATGAAGGCTTTAGCTTGGTGAAAGGGAAGTAGACCATTTTAATTGTACTTTTCTTGTTACAGGTGGTATTTTGCAATGATTTCAGTATCTGGAGCTTTTTCTGTAACGTTCTCTGTCATTTTTGCCTATGTTGCGGACATAACACAAGAACATGAAAGAAGTACAGCTTATGGACTGGTGAGATTCCTGAAAGTTTCAAATGAAAAAAATTGCTGTTGCTATTGGAATATAAATAATATAATTGTTAGTTTTATCTTGTAACAAAATTTCAGTTGACTAGATTTCTTGAAGCAGTTCATTTATACATAATAATAATAAATAATGAAATGACTAATTTTAGGATATGTTAACCCTTGTTTTAATTATTTTTCCCCCTTTTTTTCCCAAATAGCTTAACATCTTTCTGACAGTTGGCAGATACTGAGAATAGAATAGAAGCATTCTAGAAATGGGCAACCCTTTTAAAGCAAATAGTGTAATCAAGTCCTCAACGTTAGCTGATGATCTAGAGTAGCGATTGTGGACCTTTTCTTCGTGTACCACATAACCACTTTGGGATCCGTTCAAGCACCATTTTTAAATAAAAAAAAATAATTAAAATTTACTTTGCTACCACTGCGTTCAGATTATTTTGTATTGTCGAAGTTAATGTGTTTCTTGGGCCTGGGCACTGGAAAACTAGCATTTGCTTGTTAGGTTCAATTGTAGTTAGTTTTAAGATCCATGCTCAAGGTTTAATTTTGTCCAGTATTTGTTTTTTATTGTTAACATAGCAGAGTAGCCAGTTTTGTATAAATAAGTTTTCATAAATGGAAATAAAAATCCAATGCTTCTGTGGATAGAGAGCTGTATTCATTCTTTCTCCTTAGCCCAAATTCACACAATCCAGTATTTTTAAATTCTGTTTGAAGACGACAGCTTGGTAATGTTGATTTCAGGAGGCACAGAGGGACACCAATTAAGTCAATGATGGGTTGCCGTGGGGCCCTGGTGCTCCTGGTGTTGCTGCCACAAATTTAGGCCCTGGCTGTGGAGGCAGATTAGGCCACAATTTTGAGTTCGGGCCCATATGTGACAAATTTGGATACGGTGGGTGAGAGGAACACTTGTATGTCTACTGTGGATGGATTAGAGATGGGAATATATCTGCTGTGTATTGGTGGTAGGAGCTATCAGCATCCATGTCCTTTCAGTATGGCCATCATCTAATTTTTCTACTGCAGTTCAGTACATAAAAACATGTAATTGGTTGCTATGGGTTACATCAAATAAGCACAAAAGTTTTATTTTGTCTGTGTAGTCCATGAGGTAGCCTCACCCTCCCCCTTGCCTGCTCTCTCAATTCTGCACTCTTTAGTACTTTGAATGCATTACTTGCATGAAGACAAACGGTGTATAATAGTCATGCTGCAGGACTTTACCTAGCTTCTGTCAAGGTGTTGACATAGTTTGCATCATTCACCAGAGTAGCACTGCTTTTGTTTAGCCCATATATACTATTATTTCTTTCTAAAGCCCTCATTTGAATGTTCTATGGATCAGATAATCACGCATTAAAAAACCCGTTTTGGCGCATATCTTCTATCATAATTGGTATGACTCATTGTCACTCTAGCCATGGTTAGAATCTAGGCATCACAATTGTTTGCAAGTTGGGAGTATCATGTCTGAAGGAGGGTGGGCTATTGAAAAGTTGATTATAACCTTTAATCTTTCTTTATACAATATACCAATGCCAATTGGCAGTACTTCATTATTTGACATCACTACACTTTGTACTGTTTTTTGCAATGTGCCCGCCTGAACTACACACAATTAGGCAAGTCTTATTTTTTTTTTTTTATATTTATATTTGTTATCATACATAAGCTTGATTTCGCTGCGTAAATCACTATCATGCAATGCATATTTTGTTCAAATCCATTCCAGAAGGTAAGCATTTTGTCAAGACAAAAATGTTACATGTAATTTTCTGTTTATTGCCTCTTAAGGTATCTGCTACATTTGCAGCAAGTTTGGTCACCAGCCCCGCTATCGGCGCATACATCTCTACATATTATGGTGATAATTTTGTTGTTCTACTTGCTACTGTGGTGGCGCTGTTGGATATCTGCTTCATTTGGTTGGTTGTGCCAGAATCTCTACGTGAAAAAATGAGACCTACCTTTTGGGGTGCACCAATTTCCTGGGAACAAGCAGACCCATTTGCTGTAAGTTTTCTGAAAGCATTATGCTGGTTGTTTGTTTTTCTTCTGTAGTTACTCAATTTAAAGTATGATTTAAATTTTTTTTTTTTTTTGTTAAGGCATGGTTTAATTGAAACCCTTTCCTTTTTCTCATCAATGAATATTATGATCTCTTTAATGCTTCTGAGCTGCAGATTTTGATCCATCAATGGAGCCTAGTCTATTTAATCCTACATTGGCAGAGTGATTTAGGCCTCTTTATGACTTTACTACATTTGTGTCCACTGTCCTGCTTGATTATAGCACAAGAGTAGCAGTGTGGCATACAGTAGGCAAGGCCAATTGTTAATTTGTGATAAAATGGCTATATGGATCTAATCATGCAGTCATGGGTTAAATTGATTATGGTCTGGATATCCTCAGTCGACCTGTTTCTACTGATGTTGATTTCTTTAACTTTTCAAACTTCTATAATTTCTCACTGATGTCATTTTCTGTCATACAACAAGAAGTTTAACTTTCTAGTATTCTTCATTTTAGATTGTCTTTACAGTCAGCAGAACTCTCAAAATTGTTAGGGAGTTAATACATTTTCTTTCGGTACACTATAGGCTGGGTTCAGAGAGGGACATCCTGGAGAGATATTCATTTCTAGCACAGTAACATGACTCTTTCATTAAGCTGGGTACACACTTGTGCAATTATCGTACAGATCGCACAATAAACAACTGTTAGGTCAGATATTGCTTTAGTGCGTACACTCTCGCGATCATGTCTTATCTTGCCAAAACACACTGGATTTGTTGATTGGTTTTATAAACTTCCTAAAACGCTTGATCAGTGATGGAGCGATGTCGGGCAAATGTGGAAGTGTGTACGCACTCACGAACAGCAGTACAGGCAGATATTTTTCAGCAGATGGTTATTTAGGAGATTAAGATCACAGATCTGAAGGTAAATTGTGTAGGTGTGTCCACATAAATCTGCATGATCATCCAGACTTTTAGTCGTTGGTAAAATCGTTGCAGAAATCGCATCTGAAGTAAAATGCAACAGTGTGTACCCGGCTTTATTCTACCTGTGATAGCACACTCACCGATTACACCGTCACTTCCTTCCTCTTCAGCAGGGATTCTGGATTCGGACACCAGGGATGGCTCTTGTGCATGAGCATTGTCACTTTTCAGCATTTAGATAATTGTTTCTAGAAATTATTTTTTCCCAGTTCACTGACTTAATACAATGACCCTCTGCTCTTTTGCATATATAATTATACATTGTGTACTAATTGTACGCCAATGCAATATAATATGTCTTGTGATATCTATTGTCAAGATTGAATATATTATCCTGCCCCTCTGTGCCTGCTTACCTTTTATCTATGTAATACTGTATTTAGTTACCTCATATACTGCTCAAACTGTTTTAGAAACCTCTTAATGTCTCTTTCAGTCATTGAAAAAGATCGGAAAAGACACCACTGTGCTTCTCATTTGTATCACGGTATTCTTCTCATATTTACCCGAAGCTGGACAGTACTCCAGCTTTTTCCTCTATCTCAAACAGGTGGGTGTTTCATGGATTGCAGTTGTGCATCCCAAGGAATAATCTTTTATTACTACTCACCTAAACCTAAACTGGACTTTCTCATTGTAGCACCGGGCGGTAATAGAAACCACATTGAACATATTTTATTTGGTTTATATAGAGGAACTGTACCTTTTTTTAATTTCACATGGTGTAACTCCACAAATATATGTGTCTAAATTTATTTTGCAACTTTTTGCACTAACATGGAGGTCAAATGAGTTTATTAGAGGTGTAGCCCATGGATTTATGTTTTGGGTTTCCATTTAGTTTTCCCAAGTTTATTAGAAATGACCCTTTTTTTTTTTTTTTTTTTTTTTTTGGGCACTGGCTCACTAAGCTTCGTTACAGGCTTTGTGGAAGCTCTTCTTGGAAGCTGAAGAGCTGGTAACAAGGAGTGTCTCGAACCACAAACATTTTGAGTTGTACTACGTGGTTGGTTGGTGGTGGTGTTTTCGTAGTCTGCTTTAATGGCTCATATATGTGTGTGGCTGCATCTGATTTAAGGGGACACTATCACTTTTATGTTTTATAAATTCATTCAAATGTATATATCGGTAGTACAATGTGCCTCTATTTTATTTGTTTTCTGTTAAGTATACTGCACTGCACTTCTCTCCCCACTGTTAGCTGCACAGCAATAGCTCTTGCTATGCAGCATTTATTTTGAACATGTTTTTTGCCCATATATGTTTACATAAGTTAAGCCTGAGCAAATGGAGGAAAGTAACAGTGAAGTCTTTAAATCCCTGTTTTTCCCACCTAAGCTCTGAAGAACCCACTGGAGTGAATACCCTACACGCATAACATATTTAAAGAGCTAGTGATTTCCTTTTTGACCAATTAACAGCAGTTCCTGACAAATTAAATGACAATATTTGCAGTAGACTTTGAATTTAGAGTACAAAGCACATTTGCGGACCTGGAGCGCCGTGTAAATGAATCCAGTAGATGCTTTTCTGCTTGTTTTCTTGCATGATGACAAAGCACGACACTCTAATGAAAAAAACAATATGAAAGGACTCTGTGCTGCATACCGCACTCCTGATCCGCTGAGAGAGGGAGAGAAGGGTGCAACTGGGCTCAAGAATTTTAAATCTATTAATAACTAGAAAGACAGGCTTTGGCAAACAGTCACGGGACCTGTATTTGTAAAATCCCCTGTGAAAGAAACACTCAAGCTACCATAAGGATTAATGGTTCTTTTCTACTGTGTGCAGACCGCATGCTTCAATGTATTCAAATCGTAGATCAGTCTCCTCATAACCTAAAATAACAAGAATTTACAAATTTTGGGGTTTTTACTACATCTCAAAATCCCATCAAATGGTAAAATGATTGACATGAGTCTGCAACACACATGACCATTGTTCATTTTTTCATCTTTCTGTTAAAATGCAAATAATACCTATATATTTTGTTTGTTTTGCAGATCATAGGTTTTACTCAAGGTAGTATTGCAGCATTCATAGCCGTGGTTGGGATTTTGTCCATTTTAGCTCAGGTATGTTTATTTGATTATCTTGTATATGACTCTTGCACACTGCTGATAAGACTGCATTCCAAATGTTATTGAACTGTAAATATCTAGGTAAATTGCACACTGTCGCTTTTTCACCCTAATAATAAGCAATCGGGTATTAATTTGACTATTAGGAAAGATTTGCCTTTCAATGGCCATCTTAATTTCTCCTCCAAACCGTTCTCCGTTCTTACTTTTTCTTTTTCTTTTGAAGTCTTGCCTTTCTCTACTTGGAAATAGTATTACTTTGGTTTCTCAGCTGCATATTCTAATAGCCATATTCCAAAGGAAGTGTCATTTTGCCAATATGGATGCCTGTATAAGGGGAATTCATTTTGAACATTGCTTATCTTGCTGTTTTTCCAGACGTTATTTCTCGGTATACTTATGCGATCAATTGGAAACAAGAATACCGTTCTCCTTGGTCTGGGTTTTCAAATGTTCCAGCTGGCCTGGTATGGGTTTGGCTCACAGCCGTGGTAAGCATCGTTTCTGAGTGTTTTATTACTTTTTCAAACAAAGTAGGTGCAAAATTATATTAATACATACATGGCTGGTTTCATTGTTTTAATTAACATTTACAAAGGGATTGTAAATTACAGTCGTGTAATGAAATTTGATAATTTGCCAATATAAATAATTTCTGTAAAATACTGCGTTTTAAACACAGCTATAAATCATTCTGGTGAGAAATGTAGGTTATAGCTACTACTAGTACACCCATTATGTATAGCTTAGCACTTATTTCCCAGTTTTGTTTGTTCACTTCCAGGATGATGTGGGCAGCTGGTGCTGTTGCTGCAATGTCTAGTATCACATTCCCTGCAGTGAGTGCCCTGATTTCTCGTAATGCTGAATCGGATCAACAAGGTACGTTCCATTATCAAACCGCAACTTGGAGCCTAATAAAAGCTTTCTGGATTTTCTAGTAAAGTCTAATACTTCTCTAAAACCATTGGAACAAAACTGTGTCATGCCTCATGTAAAAGTCAACTTTGTGACACATAGATAAAAGAAAAATGAATGAAGTTTTGTACAAACTGGAGCAAAGGTGTAAGAAGAACACATGGGAGGTAATAAATGTGTTTGGACAAGCTGTATTTCCCAGTTTCCATTGTATAGGATGTTAGGCTTTGTAGTTCTTTTAAGAGTGGAAGTACATCAAGTAATGTTCACAAATTGATAGTTCAAAGTTTGAACTTTGGTATATAAATGTCCTTTTATTGTTCATCATTGTAAGCGTCAAGTGGCTCCTTGTTGTGTTCTTCAGCAGGTTATTAGTCAGTCATTTCCAACTTTATCTCTAGCATCTTTAGACCAAACAAGGGTCTGAAATGGTTTTTAGACTTGCTATGGTTGAAAGTGGCAAAAATAAACTACACAACCAAGAGAGGTTTTAAAAGATGTGATTACAGCACCACTTGATTCTTCATGGATTTTTCAGGATGGATCTTTTCAAGTTAGTGGCATTGCTTTAAAAAAAAAACAAAGCAAAAAAACGAACATCAAAAGGTCTATAAATGTGGGACTGGAGTAGAGATGGTGAGGAGCCTTAGTTCTCTATAATGGTAACTCTGTGGCAGGAGGTCTGTCTGTTTGCTCTTCATGTAGACTGTCCTTATGCTCTTTTTGGTGAGACATTCACATTATGAAGGTATAGCTTACATCCGCACTCTGGCCATACGTAAATCCTTAATCTAATAATGTATCATATGTCAGGGTGACAAATAACAGCCTGCCACCAGCGAGAGGCCAGGTCGTTTAATTTGCAGGGCAAACCCCTTTACTGCATTTGAGGAATGTCCAGGGAGGAAAAAGAAAATCCTTCCTGCATGTGATGTCATCACTGTGCACCAAAATGTATGTCTGACATAACAGGGAGACCACCCCCAAAAATTATTACTTGCCTTGTGTGGTGGTAAAGCACAGAGATTTTTTTTCTTCTTCTCTTGTCCACATGTATTACGTAGTGATTCTCTCCATCTCATTTCACATTGCTGATATTCTCTAATTTGTTAATATCACATAGCTATTAGGGATTACAGTAATGTCTCTGAAGCTTCAGGACATTGGCCTTGTGTTTGATGTAATTATAACTTGTGCACACACTTCGATCAGTAAGTGCTTTGGCAGCATTGACTATTAGGACTTGATCAAGTTAACCACGAACACTTATTTCCTATTATGACTTACAGATCTCACTGTACATACATACTGAAACTTTGCTGTCAAATGATTCTGTTTGCCATGTAGTAGCTGCTTAATGTGTCGTCCTAAACGAGCTAACAGATGTTTTTTGTTTGTTGCTAATGCAGGTGTTGCACAAGGTATGGTGACAGGCATTCGAGGTTTATGCAATGGTCTAGGCCCAGCACTATATGGTTTTGTTTTCTTTCTCTTCCACGTGGAACTTGGGGGATTAGTACCAGTGCCTAGCTCAGAGGACAAAACCACCATTAAGGATCCTAGTGATGAGGTAAGTAGTGGATTGATGCCCCTTGTATAAGTATGTTAAACTGTTACACATTATTTAGTGACTAAAAGCTGTTTTTGTTTTTTTTTCCTCTCCGTTTTCAGGGCGCAGTCATTCCAGGACCACCATTTTTGTTTGGAGCAGTTGCTGTCCTCCTTGCTTTCATGGTTGCCTTGTTCATCCCTGAACACAGCAGTCACTCCATGAAGAATATTTGTGGCGGTGGGAAGCACAGTAACAGCAGCAACCCTCAGACAAATAACCCAGACCGTGGGGGCGATGAGGACATAGAACCCCTGTTACAAGACACCAGCGTGTGACTCTATCCCAAATTATCCCTTGGCATCACCTAAAGGTGGAATCAAAGAGAATGTACCAAACTCTGCTGAAGAATAGAAATAATAACAGTTACATGACAGCAACCACAAAACACATTACATTGGATCTCCATGCAGACACTATAAGACTGCCATTATTTAACTTTTTTTGTATTATTATTATTATTATTTTTTATTTTTACTTGTCTAAAATATCAGTTATTACCTATTCACTGCATGGGAGGTTGCATGTGTAGCAGAAATCTCCAGCAGTAAAGCCGCTAAAGGTTTGAGATTGTTTTTCTATTTATGCTACCTCAAACCTTGTCATTGCGTATTATATTGACTGTTGAAAAAAAAGTAGATATTGCAGTGACAGAGCATCTAATTTTGAAAGGTACATATGCAAAGAGAGCCGGTGTGGTGATAGCACCTTACAGTGCCTGCCAGTACATTTCTGTGCTTTTTTTTTTTTTTGTGTGTAGGAGCACAGTGGGGAGAAGACGGTTTTGCCTTTCTTGCTGCATTATTCTGAGTTGTCTTCTGAGCTCAGAAAGTTATCAAAAAAACTTGTTTACAGAAACACTAGTCCTATGATGACTACAATGCTGCAGGAATTCCCAAACCACCACTCTCTAAACCAGCAAACAAAATACATATCTTAAAGGACAAAACCACAATCAATCTGTTTAAAGCTTAATTCACCTTATAAGAAACGGTTAAGTAGCCACTTATAAGTACAGTTTTGTTTTTTTTTTCTCTCTTTAATATCGTCTCCTTTTGAGCATCATTCATGGAAACCTAGTGAGCTTACCACTGTCTTGTCTCATAAAGACAAGTATTTATTTGCACAGAAAATAATTATATGAAATTTGTAAATGCAAAAAAAAATAAAAAATGACACAGTAGTGTGGTTAAAATAATTATTAGAAAACTAAAAACAGGTAAGAAGAAAAGTGGGTGTAGACTGAACAAAATAGGTATGCAGAATCTTTACATGGCAGCTTTTTCATAGAGTGTAATTCATTTGCACAATGTACAAGCAAAACATTGCAGAGTTACATTTTGGCAGAGCGGGTTTTAAACAAGCAGCATCCTAAGGTAGATATTTCTGCAGGAGATTGCAAGTGACACCTTAAAAATAAAGCACCTAACATGAAATCATATGATGCTAGTGAGCATTGATTGTAAAGGTGCATAGTCACCTTTCTTGCACTTTACCTGTAATGGTAGGGTCCTATGTTAATTATATCATGATAACATTCCTAATTTAAGGAGGCTTCCTAACATAATGCAGGTGAATGCTAAAAGCTAATCTAGTTTCTTATTCTCTATCCAGATATTAAAGGTCACCTCATTTATTACACCCCAGCCTTAACTGCTATGTAGAGTGTATTGGACACATATCATAGCCTTCATATACGAAACTCTTCCTACACTGCTTTGATCAAAGAAATATGCAGATTACTATTTTCTTTTTATAACTCAAACTTTGTCACATCTGTTTTTTTCCAAATGTCACTTGCTAAGATTGAGAATTTATGAAACTATACAGACGTACGTGTATTTTTCTGAAACTGACGTAAACCATTAAAAGAAAAGAAAAATGGAGCACTGCTTTTAATGTTTTATATGTAGATATTTGTAAGAAACCTTTTTTTCCTTACTGAGAGGCTGTGTATATCTTGTATTTATAACTGTAACAAGATTCTTGACAGAAAATATACTGCTTTTATATAAAGGATTATCTATGACTGAAAATGTTTTTTTTTTTTCTTAATATATATTTTGAGATGTTATATCTTCACCAGAGAGAGCATACATTTTGTAATATGCATTTTGGTTTTTATTTTAACTAAGATCATCATATGTAATAGTTAGGGCATATTGGAACTTAAGTATGGGAAACTGTAACATTTTTTTATTGGTTTAACATTGCTGTGGGGGTTAAATAAGAGAATTGCTCAGTTTTCTGTGTTTAGAAGGTAGTTGCACCCAAAATGGAAAAAAAGCTTACTTAACTCCCAATAATTTTGTTTCGTCTGCCATCATTTCATTAGATGTGCCAAGTTACAATTTTCTAGTGAACCTTAGAAATGAAAATATTTAAAAAGAAGGCTGCAGGGATAGCCAGAACTACACCCTCCCCAAAAAATATTTTTCTATTGTTGTACAGGTGGTAATCGCTATTGTCTTATCTGTCGCTTAATATCAGAACAGTTCTAGTTAACCTGTGAATGCTGCCATATTTCTGTGAAAGTCTGTCCCGCATCCATAGACCTTTTTTCTTTTTAATCTTCTCTGCTTGTTAGATATCACATTTTACAAAAACAAATAGGCAACCAGAGCAGAAAACATATCTGTTTTTTTTTGTTTGTGTACGTATAACCCACTTTTAACAGATAAGATTGGCTTTGAAGCTTCCAGATAACAGAGGCTGCAAAATTGGTTTATGCCAGCATAAATGACTCTTTCTACTTTATCTTCTAGAAGTGGGTTTTTAAAATGGTACATGGCATTGCCTGAATTATTCAAATAGTGAAATAACTCTTAACGGTCACTATTCTTCATTGCAGTGTCCACTCCCCCATAAAAACCCTCTCTCCTTTCTCATGGGGAAGGATTTTTATTTTAAGTTTGCCCGGAGAAGTCTAGGATAACTTCACCCAGATTCAGCATGATGTGTCATAATATCTGTTTATCACAGACTTTTTAATGATCAGCATGAGGGGAAAATGAGCACCGCCGATCTCTGGTTTACAGTAAGCCAGCGCTAAGCAATAAAGAGATACTGGCTGATTCATGTTTATTTTTATAGGCATTATTTTATTCGTACTGTACGTTGAGAAATCAAGCAGTAGATAAAACAATGGAGCACACCTATATAAAATGCAAATGTAGACATTTGCAAACTGATAAAAATCCACAAAATGATTGTTTACCAAATGACCCAACGGTGTCCATATAAAGGGGGGCCGGGGGGGCTCAAAGAGAAAAGTGTAACTAACAACGCTTTCATACTTCTACGTCTCTTTAGAGACTTCACCTTTTGATTTAAATTTGTGCTAAACTCTATTTTACTGCAGTTGCTGAAAACTGATATGATTATAAACACAATAAATGCTAGGCTGTTTTTTTTTGTGGTTTGTTGAGTGTGTTTGTTTTGTTCTCCACAGAAGTATTTCATCATTTATATACCAGTAGGAGGGAAGGGATTGGGGAGAAGAAGGTGATATGTTTTATTTATATATATATATACACATAATTCCTGCAACATGTAAGCAACAGGCTGCTTACCAGGTTCTTTAGTGAATAGCAAAGCAAGGGGATTGCTATTAAATTAAAAGCTATTGTCTCATGCCTTTGGTATGTCATACAATAAAGCAAAGAAATGTTGATAAGAGATAAATTATTGCTTATTCCCCAAAAATATTCTAAAATGGGCGGGACAGATTTGTTGGTAGCCCTTAGAAAAGATGATAAATAATTGGATTATAGTAATATTTCAAAGAAATTGCTTTAGTGAATTAGCATCACACTTGTCTTCAATCTTCCAATCAGTCATTCAGCCTCTTTAAATGGATGAAAGCAGTCACTCTGCTGTTTGGTACCAACGTGTGCACCACACTGATCATGGACCAGCCTTTACTGACAAACTTTTAACGGTAAAGGCTATAAGTCAGAGCATCTCCAAGCAGCTTGATATTCCTGTAACTACAGTTGCAAATATGATTAAAGTCCATAGGGCTGTAGCCAACCTCCCTGGACATGTCTATGAGAGGAAACTTAACCTTAGTTTAAACAGATTATTGTGAGAATGGTAGTAAAAGAGCCAATGGGAACTACCAAAAAGATACAAGCTGAATGCCAAGATAAAGGTATGTCAGTGTGTGATCACACCATCCAACGCTTTTTGAGGATCAGTGGGCTTTACTTTTGAAAGAACAACAGAAAAAGACAGACTGGAATATGCTACAATGCGTAGTGACAAGCCACAATGCTTCTGGGAGCATGTCCTTTGGACAGATGAGTCAGAACTGGAGCTTTTTGGCAAGTCACATTAGCTTTATGTTCACAGATGAAAAAAATGAGCACCATACTTACTGTGGAACGTGGAGGAGGCACGATTATGTTTCGAAACTGCTTTGCGGCACCTGCACGGAGTGCCTTGAATCTGTGCAGGGCACAATGAAATCTTATGTCTTATCAAGGCATTCTGGAGTGAAACACTGCCCAGTGTCAGAAAGCTGTTTGTGTCTCAGTCGCGGGTCATGGACTCACCAACAGGTTAATTACCCAAAATGCACAGCTAAAAGCATCCAAGAATGGATATTGGGCTATTCTAAAGTTCTATGCACTCTGAATCCTATTGAACATCTATGTAAAGAGATGGAACATGCAGCCTGGAGAAGGAACCCAACAAACCTGAGACAGCTGGAACAGTTTTCCATGGAAGAGTGGGCTAAACTATCTGCTGACAGGTGCAGAAGTCTCATTGAGAGTTACAGAAATCACGTGATTGCTGCTAAAGGTTGTGTAGCAAAATATTAGGTTACGGGTCCCATCATTTTTGTCCTTGACATTTTAATTTGTTTTATTATTTAAAATATTCTATTGAATCTAAATTCAAATGCAAATTCTGATTTCTATGAAATATGGAATAAACAACAATGATGGATGCCAATTACTCTTGCCAGTTTCAAGCTATTTCAGAGAAAAATGTTTGTCTGTTTTACCCAGTTTGTTTATTAGTTTATTATGTTTGTCCCCAATTGTAAAGCACTACGGAATATGTTTGCGCTATATAAATAAATGATGATGATGAAGGGTACCATCACATTTATCCTAATTTGAACTTCACGTAGATGGAAATGATGTCTTATGAATTGGGGTTAGGATTTATTATTTTTCAATTTTTTTATTTTTCAATTTTTTTTTTAGATTTTGTTTAGGTTAATAACATATACATTTCTAGGACAACCTCTGGATCAATACAGAATTTAGGTCATGGGATAGGAGTTACTATAAAGAATGTCTTAAAACCGTATATAATCCTACATCTAAACATGTAAAAAAAAATAAGGAATTGAGTTCTATCTATCTATCGGGAGGACAAAAACTTGCCATACTGCAGAATCTGAGAGCCCCTTAAGTTCAAACATTCTTGAGTTCCTGCACACTACCCTAACATATGAATTGGAAGAACTTTCCCGAGCCTGAACAACAGAACTGGTTGGCTTTAGATGAATCATAGACTAGATTACACAGCTACTTCTAAGAACCAACTATTGCTGCTTCCAGTAGAGTCACAGGAACAAGGGTCGATCCATCCCTTCATATTGGGGACCTTTATGGCTAAGGTGTAGTAATGCATAGCTCTAGTAAAGCTTGTGGTTCCTTATACACAGTGGCTTTTAAGATAAATACTATTTATCACAGCTAACTGTTATTATCATAAGCTTGTAGAACAGCCGCCTTTCCCGTAGAGCTTGATGCGCTCACAGGTACTCAGATGCCCCCAGGTTTTGTGCTCTGCATAGTACAAGCTTATGGTTTAAACTAGCGCAGCCATGGGAATGACAGCAGGAGATTAACAAAGTCAGAGACAGGCCGAGGTCAAAGGGCACAAGCAGGCAGCAAAGTGAGGTCCAGGCAAAAGGGCCATGTCCAGTAGAAAGATAGGATATCTGAGTCACAGATAGAAGTCAGGGTCACCAGCAAGAATCACAAGCCAAAGGTCATACACAGAAGGGTCAATCCAGAAGTACAGGAATTTTGTACAAGAGCAGGTCAGCAACCAGGAAACTGAATGCTATAATCGGCAGGGAGGCTAACACCTCCTGCCTTAAATACTGATAATGGCCAATCAGGAGCAAGCTCCATAAACAGATAATGGATCCCAGCAGTCACGGGTACAAACTGCGCATGCGCCTGAGTAGCAGCTTGCCGGGTCACAGCGCTAATAGAATTAGTTATGCAAACATGCACCCGCCTGTGTTTACTTGCCGGACGTGTCGGGAGCTGGAAAAGCATCCCGACTGTTGCCCTGGCAATGGCCGAGTAGAGGCGGAAGTGAGTACTAGTGAGCTGCTGCGGCTCATGGCACTATTATAAAAGATGATGCACCCCAAGAAAAGCAGTACACAATACTGTCTAATTATTTAAAATGAGGGGTGCACTTCTTCTCTTGCAGACTAGAGTGCAGAGGGCCTGGAGGCGTTGTTTAAAGGAGCTGGCTTTTGGCGGCATTACGAGCCAAACCAATACTTGTAGACCGCACCTGCGTGCAGAGATGGCCTTTTTGTATACTGCTGGCCTCAACATTTGTGCAAGGCACACTTCAACTGCTATATCAAACCGGCATATTGAGCATTGGATTGCCAAATAAGTCTGCCTATTCACTGTTGTCTAGTGGTTTACTTGCACCGGATATATTCCTTTGGATTGTTCCTGATCATGAGTATCGGTTCTCCCAAGTGGTTAGTTGCCCAACATATATGTCCTTAACCCTGTGTGTACTGATCAAAGATACCTTGTCTACGATAACCATTAAGATTGGGACTAGTGTTCTAAAGGTACTGTTATTGTCCTGATTTCTTGGTGTACCAGACTTTTTGTCTTCACGATTACTGATAACCCCTTGGATATTGAACATAGGCACTTTGTTCTGCATTGTCCTGTATATCATTGAAGAAAGTGACCATGATTTTTGTTGCCAATTACCTACAATATAGACTGTCACAACTAAGATCATCTTGACTCCACTTGCCCCAGTCCAAGAGATATTGATTTGTTAGTGCATTACAGTTACCTTTAACCCTTGCACAGCTGCTGGGTTCCATTTCCTAGCGCACTAGCTGGACATTTTATTTGCCACATCCATTACACAGAGAGAGAGAGAGAGAGTGTGCAATTTGGACAAAAATCTATAGATATTTATCCGCACACCACTAGTTATGGCAGGGTAGCCCATGGTTGTTTTTTTTTCCTTTAGGGTCTCCATCCAACATTTAGAGGTATATTATTGATCGATTTTTCGAATTGTAGTACTATGCCTAGGTATTTAAGCTTGTGAGTGATCTACAGCTGTGAGAGAGGTGGAACAATTCCATTGTTTAAAACAGTGTTTATTAACACCAGCCCCCTCCCATCTTCCCCACACCTCCTGGTTTCAGCATAACTTGAATTATGCACAGGTTACTTAGTTCACTTGGATGGGTCAGTATTTATGAGCTGTTGGGGAGGATATGAGTATTTTTTCATTAAGAAACACTGGTCTAAAGGGGCACAAGGAAAAAATGGCTGCTTTATCCCAAGATACCTGAAGCCTGGAAAATTGTACATAGTTCCATAACATCTTAAAATAATTCTAATGCGTTCTTTCAGTTAGCAAGATATATTGTATCATCTGCACAGTTTTCCTCTAACCATCATTGTTCTGCTTGATGTTTATAAATAGGGCTCTATATTCAGGCTAAACAATGTTGGGTATATGGGCCATCCCTCTTTCATGTCCATTTTTAATACAAGCCTTTGGGATAAAAAGTAATGGTCAACTCTAAGGGCTAGATTTAAAAAAAAAAGAAGAAGGTTTTGGCTATTTTTCCCGAAACTGACAAATTTACTAAAGCCCAAACTGCCGTTAAAACGGACAGAATTGACATTTTTCAAAACCAACACTTTACAAATCGCCATCCTGATTTTAACAATGATGAACATACCACCAGATTTACTAAGCTGGGTTTTTCAAAACTGCCCCAACAAATGGCCAAAATGAAAGAGGTGGTTGGGAGTGGCGAGATTGCTGTTTGAGCTATTTTACCATTCAGAACATAAGAGAAAGCACCATTGACATTTAAATTATTTGGACAATCATTATTTATTGATCATTTTCATTTTGCAGAATGTACTAAATGTACTTAATAAATGAGGACTAGAATCTGATTGGTTACTATAGGCAACATCTCCACTTTTTCAAACCCGCAGTTTAGTAGATATTCCTCTAGTATCTTCCACAAGTTTTCACACTCCACTGAGTTAAAGGTGTGTTCCATTTCGAATGACAAAATAACTATTGCCTTTATTATTATGACTTGCAAATTTGCAAATAACTTCCACAAATTAATGTCAGTTGTTCACTCAAACATGAACTCAGGGTGATCAGAACCAATCAGAGAGTACACCTGAAATTAATGACCCTATCAGAACTGCCTTATAAGTATCCTACACTCTCCCGGGTAACGCAGAACCAGTATAAGTTGCCCAATAATTTTCCTGCTCTTGACTGCATTTGTCGACATGGGTATATCCAACCAGAGCGGGTTGGATTCAACCTCTACAGTTTATGTTCACTTATTCTCTCATCTGTATTCTCATTAGGGCAGAGTTGCCAGAAATTTCTCTTGAAAGATAGTTGCATGCAACAAGCCTAGCAATAATTTATTTAGAGCCAAATCTATACAAAAATTAGAGTTGCAAGAGTAGGCTGTCAAGTCTGTGTGATTCCATTTCCAGATCTTAGCCAAGCCATATGCCTGTGCCCATTGCGCAAGGGAGTCTCCAAGTTGGCATCTGAGCAAAGCAAGCTAGTTTGTACAGCTCCATTCTATGGGTTCTATGTATTAAAGCAAATATGGAGGAAAGAGTGGTGGCTATTGTTGGAGTTTCTTGTATGTAGGAAACAATTATTACATATGATGCTATTTGCTCCAAAAATTTAGAAGTTATACGTATTTGCACTCCTGTGGGATGGGCATGAGCAGTGTACATGTCTGGCACACAAAGAAGGATGCCTGCACATTTCTGCACTATGAGATAACACTGCATCTTCACTACTGGCCACCCCTTCCCCCAATGCCACTATTGCAGGAGGTACATAATATAATATAAGGTGTCTACTGTGCTCCTATAAATCTTCAGCCTAGATCTATACTTATTACATTTCACTAAAAAAAGCAAAAACAATTATGAAGAATAATTTGGCTTGTAGTCCTCCATAATGTACACAAATACCTTCTAATTATATATATATATATATATATATATATATATATCTATTAGTCTTTTATATACAAAAGTTTATTTCCCTCTGATAAACATTAAACCCTGTTTCATTGACACTAATGCTTGAATTAAGAACAACAAATCCAAGTTCACTAAACATTGTACAGGTGGCGCTGGCTTAAATGACCACCTTAATAAGAGTGGCCAGGTCGCAGTTTAACATGGCGTTCTGTTTAAATGCCGGACTCTTCATTAGGCAAAATTGTTTCCAGCAGTTATTGCAAGCAGTCGTTATAAACTGAAGGTAGGAATCCTAAAAAATCGCACTTCTCCTATCGGAGAAAGTACTGTCGGATTTTCTGTAGCCGTTTATTGGTACCCAACCCATTCAAATATGGGTCACTGGGGAAGTTGGTTCTTGAGTATTGGATCTTTCAAGATAACCTGTCAGTGTCTTTTAAATATCCTCTCTATCGCTTTATGTTTGTCGTTGAGAGAAGAATGCCCATTTTATAATTATCTTAATTTTCTCTGTTATTTTTCTCCTTATCAGTTAAAAGAATGACTATTCATCTCTGAAACTTTTCTTCCAGCCTCTTGAATATCCTCTCTATTCTATGCTTTTTGTAAAAATTGTCCCTTCATTTCTTCTATTTGAGTCTTGTAAATGTTTTGACTAGTTTAATTTAATTTAAGTCTCCTAAACTGAACAAGAGGGATCCCCTTCAACCAATTTTGATGATGTTCACTTGTCATCTGAAAATATGCATTGAAATCAGTGGGTTTCTGATGTTTTGGTACATAGGGAGCTCTCGTGGACATATATAGTCAAATCGAGGAAATCTACTTGAATTTCACTGATATCAAAAGTTAAGGTGATGTTTTATGAATTTTGATGTAGGTATTGATAAAATAATTCTAAAGTCTCTCTTTTACCCCTTCATATGAATATAATATTGTCTTTATTTCAATGCCAGGATACCTAATATGGAGAGTCTTCCTATAAATGTGATTTTCCCATACATCTTAAGGGGGGGTAAAGAGCGTCTAAAGAGAAAGATTAAAGCGCTGCACTGAAGAAGTTATGTAAGTTGAGACAGACACCTCTATGACTATTTTACCTTCTACATACTTGGATTGGCTATTGATCTGGGAATCTTTGAGACATTCTCCCTGTAAAATAAAGGGAGCACCTTCTAACTATATGGGAGAATTAATATTTACAGCAAAGACTCTCTACTTTAAACCAAGGACCTATTTTATCACCAACCTAAAAGCAATATTGGAACTTTGCTATTGTATACACAATCTGCATCCTCAAACAATTGGGGATCATATCTCCTATACTAAGGATTAACTAATCATATATTTATAGGTAGCATTGAGACTTTTTACTGGTTATATATTTTTTTCTGGTTATATTTCATATTTTGCTACTAGTTTTCCCATCTATATCGGGTACTGTTTAATGGCAGATAAGAGCGTTGGTTTATCTATTGTCATATTCCATTGCTATATACTGTCTTTCACCTTGTATCAGATTTTTTTTGTTATTTGCTCTGTCTTTACTATTATTATAATTTTTATTATTGCAGCTATGGCTAGAACAAGATTGTCTTTTCATACTGTTCATTATTTTATCTGTGAACATATTAAAGTGTAATTGCATTTACTGTGTGTATAAGCATGTACTACATGTAGTATTACATCCCATCCAACTAGTTTCTTTGTGTATACACATGCAGGCATTTAGTGCCAAGGGGGTCAGCTACTATAAAATAAGTTTGCATAGTTTGGAGCAAACTAAGTACCCATGGCTGTACCAATATTCTGAACATAAATTGTCCATTAAAATAAAAATAATTATAAGATTAATGCTGTCCATTAGGAACGCCTTTAGATTTTCCCCATATGAAGTTTTGTCTAAAGCATGTTCCGTTGCTCTCATACCCATATCATGTTGAATGATGGTGTGGCGAGACCTTACATTGAGTGTCACTAATAAACAGTCATTACACCAGTCAACTTTTGAAATTTTCTCTAGGGCATTGCCCGTACCTTTTAAATAGGACCTATTTTTGGTCACAATTGTTTGAAGATGGTAATCTACAAATTCAGAAATATTTACTGTTATCGATACTACGCTGGAAATTATTGGTCTACCTGAGGGATTTTCTATGTTTTTATGGGTTTTAGGGAGAATGTATATGGATAGAGTGGTAGAATTCACAATTTTTTAAATAATTGCTTCTGTGATAATTGTTTCATTCTACATATTTTTTTATTAGTGCATTTATCTTGATCGTAATCTGATCAATAGGATATTTTTTTATTTTCCTATGTGTATTTCCTTCATTCAGTTGGTGTTTTATCTCTGCTTCATATTTTATTCGATCCATAACTAATAACTACCCCCCCTATCAGTCGGTTTGATAACAGTGTTTGGATCTTGTTGTAACTTTTTCAAATATTTCTTTCCTTGCAGCTGAGATTATATTTTTTAGATTTGTGCTTGATAGTTTCGAAATCATGAGTAACTAATTTATTGAAATTTCTAGGAAATTCCCCCTTACATGAGAAGTGTAGAATATTGATTTTTTTTCTTAAAATAATTCACATCAGGTTAGAAGTTTATCCTTTTCAAATGTGTTCTCCCATTTTTAATGTTTTTCACTTTCTTCCATAAGAATTTTTTAAGGGCTAGCTTCCGGGTACATCAATATATATAATTCAATTTGTTTGAAGTTATTAGTGGGGGCAAAGTTTAAACCTCTTTTGAGGAGAGAAATCTGTGTTAGCACTCTCTTCAGATTCTTCTGTTTTTGAGGACTTGCTATCTACTCCCCTAATTATACTATTCTATTATTATAGTATAATTTTTTTTATTATTTTGTTCCTCCTCTTTTTTCATCTTTTGTTGACCTTATTATCTTTTTGATTCATGCGAGATAAACTCTTTATCTTTTCTTTTTGAATTAATGAATCTGGGATAAAAAAAATATAGAGGCAGAATTATATTCCAAAGGATCATATTGATTACAAGTTAACCCGTGCATGATACTCATGCAGTCTAGTCAAATCAAGCTACTTAAGGTGTTAAAAAGGTTCATGTCATGTATTTGGGCCTAGCCCAGGCCTCCTCAGGGGAAGAGCGTTACTTCCCGAAGCAAGCGCCCTTTTTTAACGTGGTTTTGTCCACATGTCACCACCTCATCATTTTTCTCCATCACCTCATCCTTCATCTTCATCGCCACATCCTTCATCAAGCTACTTAAGGTGTTGAAAACACCCCACTGTCACCCCCGGCAACCACCAACCACTCCCAACTGTCACTTCTCCTTCAAGAAATATATAGGTCAGTGTATAACTCTGCCCTTGCTTCTGCTGTTGTATTTCTAAAGGAAAATTTCTCATTATTCCCCTTGAAATGTACATTATTTTGTAATTTAAATCCTTGTCTTCTGTCATGTTTGTACTTGAGTTATTTCTATTAATTGATTCTATCTTTTGTTGTTTTCCTTGTTTTCTCCATTTATTAAAATCAGAATTCAAGGAGATTATATCTGAATCCTCATTTGAATTTGTTTTTTGTTTGTTCCCTAAAGCCAAAGTAATAGTTCCTTCTCCATATTATAAAATATTTTATATCTGTTATATTTTTTCTTCTTTTTATTTATAATTTTTGTGTTTCTTCATTCTATCTCTTTCTCTTTTTCTAAAAACTCATCCAAGTCACAGATTTTGCAAAGATGGTTTGGCATCTTCTAGTTTTTCTAGTTCTTTCCTTCTCCCATTCCTTTTTAAATTCCACCGTTGCAGTATTGAAGTATGATGGTTATTAATTCTCAGGCCTTTTGGAATGATTTTATCTGCTATATATTTTTGTAGTGTAGTAGCTTCCCACCAAATCCTATCTTCATTCACTAAAGCAGTTTAATTTTTTTTTCATCACTGTCTAGATTTTCGTCGCTAAAATTTGATGTTTGTGATTGTCTTGAATTTTTTTTTTCAATAAGAGTACTATTTATGTGTGCAAATATGGTGCAGTTAGTGTACCTCTATTTGGTGAAACAACAGAAGTATATAATAAAATATAAGTTGTCTATTGCACGCATATGAGTCTGAAGACTATGTGTATACTTATTAGATTACACCAATAAAGCCAAAAACAATTATGAAAAATATATAAATTAAAGAGTAGATGAAGACACCGACCCTCACACACAGAATATTTTTCAAACATCAAAATTTAACAAATTGTCACCCATATAACATAAACATGATATTCTGCATCTAACATCAGGTTTAAGTCTATGATATGGATAATCTCATAGAAATATTCAAAGCACATTAATATGCTGTATACTTTTTTCATATCCATAAATGTCCACAGTTAACTGTCTTCCACTTTGTTTGTTCTTTATAGCATAATTTCACAGTCTCCCAAAATTTGAAAAAGAACAAGCACAAAAGAAAACAAAAACAATGGTGCAGTATACTCAACTTATATCACTTAATCACAATGTACAACTACACGAGTATACATATATGTGGATCTAAAGAAATCTCACACGCCTGTTTTTCAGTAGAGAAGTGGGAATAGATTATGGAGTAAACTTCAACCTCAGGCTGTGACAGAGAGGGTCACAAATCCCAAAATCAGCTAGAAAATAAAAGGACTCCTAAATATATTGTAGGTGCCCCTTATGTGATTGCACTCACATTAATTTGTTATGAGAAAGAGCTTTGAAAAACGTATCCAAACTTTCAGATAACTCAGGATATCTCCTACTTCTGCTCCACAATTTGTGTGAGTATATAAATACAATAAAAGCATGTTTCATGTGAAAATATTAAAGCCCCATACAAATAGCACCCTTTGCTGCGGAGTAGCAGTTGCTCCTACTAGAGCTCAGAGGTTTGAAATGAATCTTGCAGAGGGTTTTCTTGTTTTCCTTCTCCTCGTGTTGGTATGACGAGTGACTCGCCTGGTAGTGTCCTAATATTCTCCAGATGCCATTCGATGGGTTTTAACCCTTTTATATGCAGTCTTTATCAAGGATTATCCATAGCATAGACTTAAACCTCTGATGTAAGATGCATAATATCAGGTCTATGGTATATGCGTGAAAATTTGTTACATTTTGAAAAATATTGTTTGTGTGTGCGGGTCTGCGCCTTCATATATACTATACTTTGCTTTATATATTCTTCATAATTGCAGGAGGTGCGTATGCATCCTCCCCACTATGTTATTGACAAAAAGGCCCATGTCATGGACACCAACCAATATTATCATTCCATGCACTTCATCTATCTGTGAGCCTTAGAATTTGAAGTTTGTTATGAGTTTGCAGCTCTCTCACTTGCCTCTATAGAGTTTCTTAAGTGGATTAATTGGAGTTTGCAGTTTCATCTACTGCACTGTCTGCTTACCTGTATTGTGCGCTCCAGATAATTTTGAATACAATTCAGTTCAGCCTGTAAGCGATCAATGTTAACACACACAGACACATTGTGGCAGCCATGATAATGACTGTGTCATGATTTGTAGTGGTGGATACATCCATTTTAGACACATTTCTACTCTTTTAGTGCCGACGTTTACAGTGACGCAATTATGTACCCTACCTGTAAGCAAACAAATTTGCTCCGTCATGTTATTATGTTATACAAGCTGAGAACTAAGTATTAACCTAATTATTTATTAACCTTTATGTCTAGTCATTCACACCAGTCCCGGCCCCAGTGATACTAATAATTTATATGTCAGACCACATGCACACACGCTAATTTTAATTTTGTTGAAAGTCAATTAACCTAGCAGTACATTTTTGGAGTGTGGAAGGAAACTCCATACTCACACAGGGAAAACATGCAAAGGGACTTATGTAAGTCAACTTCTTGCAAAGTTCAAACAGGTCAGAGATGACCTGGCTGGAAGATTTGTTTTGTGACCAAATGGACATAGATAATCTATTCATTCTTGGCTAGCTTGAATGGCACTGTTGGAGAATCCACTGGTAGAGAAAACTATAGTTGGTGGAGCATTTTTCAATGTTATGATCGATCATTGGAGGAGAGTTAATAACCCATCTTTCTTTTCTTTCGAAATTAATGGAAACAGAAAGTTCCATCTCTATACAACAGAGTTGGCTCTCAACACGTGCAATTAAAGGCTTCAATGAGGAACATTGTGAAGATTTGTTGTATCAGCAGGGCCGCCATCATGGAGGTACAGCCATTACAGCTGTAAGGGGTCTTGACAGACTAGGAGGCCTGGACAGACCCCTCCATCTATCTGGGCCCCCTGGTCTGTCCAAGCGCCCTAGTCTGAATGACTAACTCCTATCCCTCTGCGATTTGGCGGCTCCCAATCAGAGATAGTCTCAGTGTCTGGGAGCAGCTGTGATATGAATGGGGGGAGCGGACGGAGCATTTACTGTCACAAGGGCAGGGCCATCTTAACAACATTATGGGCCCCCGGGCAAAGCAGTGCACCGGGACCCCTACAAATAATATATAAATATATATATATATATATAGTGCACCGGGGCCCCTACATATATAGATAAATAAATATATATATATATATATATATATATATATATATATATATTTATCTATCTATCTACCTATCTATCTATATATGTAGGGGCCCCGGTGCACTATATATATATATATATATATATATATATATATATATATATATATATATATATATATAGATAGGTATAGAGATGCAGATATAGATATAGATATAGATATAGATATAGATATATAGAGATAGATAGATGTACTTGCTCAGTGACCCTTAAAGGTTTTTTTTGCAGGTTTTTTCTTTTGCAGGATTATTTATTCTAATTAAGAGCCCTGACTATGGGGCCCCCCTTGCCCGTTGGGCCCCTGGGCACCTGCCCATCGTGCCCAATGGAAAAGATGGCCCTGCACAAGGGAGGTGAAAATGGGGGGAGCAGAGTATGGTCTGTGATGAGGGAGGGAGGCATGTCCTATGATGAGGAAGGGGGTGTTTACTGTGATGAGGGGGTGCAGATTAGTTAGGACTTGACCCCACAGTTTCTGAAGGTAGCCTGGTGTGTTGGGACAGGTAAGGGACAAAGCTTGATTCTATCAAAGTCAATTCCCAAGAACCTGGCTTTTTTCATACTCTCGTCTTTTAAGTTGTAATAGTGCACTGTACAAGTAACATGGCTTTGTCAGTTGAGGGTTCCACAAGGCATAATGAAATTTAACTGTGTCTGCAAATGAGGCCATTGACCATGCCAGTGAGTGACGTTCCTTTTCTTGTTATCTTTCACATGTTGCTGGATGTCACACAGCTAGTATCATGAATATCATACATATTTTGCTACAGATATATTGCTCCGTTAGAGACCAGGCAGATCTTTGTATTTATGCTACAAACGGGTGCTGTATTTATGCTACCTACTTCTATTTATGTTTAAATTCAACTGTCCAAATCAGTTTTGAAATGTACAGCTTTTTTGAATTGTCTTATATTTGTCCTGTGCTTGTGGGAGATAGCTGTTATCTTTCTCCAACAAGTTCTTTCTCTTAGACCAAGAGAGATTGTATGTGCTATGTCTGGGAGGATTTGGAAGAATAACATCAGAATTCTCAGAATCCTGAACAGAGCTCATGGAGGTAACAGAGTTATATTGGGTAATCTGCTACAGGTAGATATGCACAAATAACGACCAAAAAATTCAGATTTTTGTGCATTTCGGTTACATTTCTTTAATCACAGAATCGATTAAAGGCAAATTGACCTATCAATCATAAATTTTCAATACCTCCCCAAAATAATCAACAACATTGCAAATATACTGAAATCACCATTTTCTTAATTGTAAGTACTAAACAGAAGATTCTATGAAAGTTGATTTAATAAATCAATCATGGAAATTGCCCAAAATGTTTTCACTGTAAGATGAAAGAAAATGATGTATGCACCAGCATGTTGAAGCTTTGTACACAAATGTACTTCTAACTCCACTGAAATGAATATAGCTATGAAATTTGGCAATTTGGCTATTAATGGAAAACTTAATAGATCCACAGATTAGTTAACAATCCTTTCAACAAATGTTAATAAAGTGCTTTAAAAGTCAACAATTCAATGAAATATTCACTCTAAAGTGCCTTCTTGATTGTGTCATATGTAAAAAATATTATACCAAACTACTCATCTCTCATCCATAAAATAATATAAATAGTTATTAATATTCTGTCCCTATTGCAATAGTATACAGGTAATTGTATATATTACAACCACATCTATTTTATTGTCCAAATCGAATGAATCATTTTAGCACTAACTGTATTGGGTGTGTGGGCTGTTTATATGTGTTTGATACATTTGTTATCTGGAGCTGAAATGTAGATGTTAACCCATATACTTGCATGCTGAGATTCAAGGTTCATCTCATTGTGTTGTATGTGTGTATATTACATTTATGCTGCTTACCTAGAAAGCAGTTGTTCTTTTTTCATGTTTCACCTCTGCCATCTAGTGTCCCTTTTTGATTATGAAAAAAAATGCAATATAAATCTTTCTATGGCAAAACGAATAAAAATAGTTAAAGAACCTGTAGGAAAAACATATTTTTACTGACATTAAGGTTTTTGTTTGCAAAGCAAATAATAGCCAAGCTCTCATATTGCACATGTGCACCTAGTTTTCTTCCACATCACACAGCCTTATGGAGCATAATGTTGGTATTTGCAGATCAGCAGAAATTTGCACCAGCTGATTGAAGGAGTTGGACAAAGTAAATTATCTGACTAGGTGCCTAGTGTTGTTCAGTAAAACAAAACAAGATTTCAATTTGTAGACCCTAATTTTTAAAACAAGATATTGATGCACCTTCCAGTTGCACATTGGAAGAGAAGTACATTTCCCTGTGCACTTTGTCAAATATAAAACAAAAGGAAAGGGGTACTTCTAAAGTGGTAGGGTCTTGGATTTTTGATATAACATCTTATCGTGATGTCAATTTGCAAAGTGCATCTTTTCAGCTGTTTCAACCTCTTTCACACTTACACATGTCTAGTTCACTGAGACGTCTCTCCTGAGAGTGCAGAGTTAGCGCACACCTTAATATGCACAGTGAGAACTATAAAAATTAAATAGTTTCTTGCTGTGAATCGAATGGTTGTCATAAATGAGATCCTGGATGTTTCAAAGAGGGTTGGATATGAAATGTCTACATTAAAAATGTCTACACCATAATGTCGACAGTCATAATGTATACATCTTCATAATGTCTACACAGTTAAAATGTCTACATGTAAAATGTGTACAATTTATCATAATATCTACAAGGATGTAATGTCGACATTCAAAATGTTGACATAAATAAATCTAAAACGGCAACACAGAAAAAAAAAATGGCGTTACCCCCCCAAACAGCTTATCCAACCCTAGTGCTGCCAGCCTAGACTGGCACTATAAAAATCGGGTGGACAAAAAGCATGGGGTCCCCCTGAATTTACTATTACCAGCACAAGGCTTTGCCAGTCTGGGCTGGTAGCATTTTAGCAGGGAAACCCGCAACATAGGGTCCCGCTGCCATAATGCCAAACCAGCCCCAGGCTGATCAGCACAAGGCTGGATCACTAGGGAGATTGGGTCAGCAAAATAAAATGCACCTCCCCATGTTTAACTAGACCCATGCTGATAGCATTAGGGCTCTCCCTACACCCTTGTAGCGGTGGGTGTGGGGTAATATTAATTGTTTAAATATATAAATCCATCTTGTCCCTGGTGCACTATTGGTCCCAGCATGCACTGGCACCTGTAGTGCACCAAGGAAAAATATAAATAAAATATAGACACAAGTGTAAAAATTATTTTAATTGAAATAAAAACATTGTTGATTCACTCTATTTCTCACCTAGATCCAGGCTCTTCATCTATAATAAATCCAGGGATCCTTGGCATGGCAAAATAATAAAACCCTCATACGCGACTCAATACTAGTTCCTAAGAGCTCCCGGCACAAATGAGCTTTTACCAGGGATCAGTCATATATATATATATATATATATATATATATATATATATATATATATATATATATATATATGTATATATCATGGAAATTTCCCACAGCTTGATCTAAGGGCTTGAGTGGCCTAGTTCTAATGGCTGTATACTCCTTAACAAGTCTGATCGAGCATATGAATCCTTTGCTTAGGATTTGTGAACCTTGCATATTGTTGAACTATTGCTGATTAGTGATGTTTTGAAAGAACAAGCTAGATAATTTAGTGTTATTGGAAGGGGTGAAAAGCTCACTGATTCTAAATGCTTCAAGAAGGCCATTACAAATGCTGCTCTGAATAGCTTGACGTCACCCTTGTCGTAATTTTATGAGTTTGGTACTCTGACCAGATTGTGAAGCATATATATGGTTTTGGGCAGACCATTGTCTTGCATAGATGGCAAAACCTCTAGACCATCCCTTAGTAATTTTACTTACCTCAAAGTTCTTAGTGATGTCCTCCTAGCCCAATAATTTAGTGAAAAAAAAATGCCTGCCACTAGCCAGTTGACTGCTGACTTGGAGCAATCTGCCATCTATGCCATGCCGTTCGGGAAGTCGCTCAAATGGAAGGGTCTTTATTACATGTGTATCTATGGTCACTTGGCAAACTTCCAAATATGTTTTGGGCATGTTGTAATTCAGGCACCTCAGGACTAAATGTTGCAGGAGCCTAATTGCCGGCCACAAGCACACAGATTAGCTGTTAATTTATCCAGCCACTGGGCTCTATTTCACATACAAGACACTAAATTGTGACAGAATAATTTGGGCAACACTATGTATCTGCTAAGGAACCTAGGACCTGATTCATTAAGGATCTTAAATGAAGAGGTTTCTTATTTAAATCTCCTGGACAAAACCATGTTACAATGCAAGGGGTGCAAACTAGTTTTCTGTTTTGCACATAAGTTAAATACTGACTGTTTTTTCATGTAGCACACAAATATGAACTTTAAATTTCAGTGTACAAATAAGCTATCAAGTATTTGTGTGCTACATGGAAAAACAGTCAGTATTTAACGTATGTGCAAAACAGAAAACTAGTTTGCACCCCTTGCATTGTAACATGGTTTTTTCCAGGAGACTGAAATAAGATACCTCTTCATTTAAAATCTTTAATGAATCAGGCCCCTACTTTGGATCTACTAAGGAACCTACTTTGGTACATGCCATTCAAACACAGCAAGCTCAAATATATGTAATGCAGAATTGCTTGGAAGAGTTACAAGCAGTCATTCTTGAAATACCATCAGCCTCAACTATTTCTCATTTAGAGATTGAACCTAGAATTGAAATTCTTAAAAATTTGGGGGATTGAATACAAAACCGGTCCTTTTTAGCACTAATCCTATTCGAGTTCAAGATGTGTCCAAGAACTTACGTACTGAACCATCAAACTGATGGTGTACATTATCTTAACTTTACCAAAAGATGTATTTTCTTGGGCCACTCCATAGCTAGAAAGACAAGACCCGTTATTACAGTTCTAGCTTTTGTATAAGCATTTTGAAAAGTGTTGGATGATCCGCAATGTGCAGCGTCTGCAGAATCGGTTTTATTAAATTTAAAACATGATGCACAATCTGTATTCGGATCACTGACAGAACTACCACTGGGGCCCATGGAGACAATGGGACCCGCTGCATGGCAGATACAGAGGGTCGGGGGCCCCAGGTTCCCTCCTCCCCGCCTCCCTGCACCAGGGCCCACAGCTCGCTAGTTCTGTCTCTGATTCGGATATGTGGTGGAGTTCCTCTAGTGGATTTATGATACAGGTTGGAATATGGCAGCAATAATGACCTGGCTCAAATTAATCTGCATGTCGACCATTAATGGGTCATTGTTTTACTATAGATACCAGGCCGACTAGACTAGCTTGAGAAAAGTGGGGGGGAAGTAAAAAAAAAAATTCATTTCTCTGTCAGCTTGCATGCTCTGCATTCTAAACCTTTGATAACCTTGCACTGATAGTGGGCTGTGTGTGGGGGCCCGCTATCAGTGCCAAAAAAAATCCAGGAGAGAACTTCACTAACTGTGCTAGGCCTGCACATTACTTGGCAAAAAATGAATCGCAAGCCATTGGGAAATGGCTGGACCCAGACATCTTGAACGATGAGGGTCTGGGTCATGTTAAGGTCTCTCCCCTTTGGATGAATCAATCAAACCTAATAATAAGCATTCCAAAATGCTACATTGCCATTATTGTTGGAAACCCAGACAATTTCTCGGTATCTACTTATACCTTAGTGGACTCTGGATCCATGTTTAATTAGACATTGAATTTGCTAGAAACATAATATTCCTCTGACAGAAAAACTACCGTTATCCCACTAGAAACCATTAATGGGTCTCCTAGTGCACCTGGCCCAATCAATATAGAACAGTAACATTAATCGCGTAGACTATGAATATATTAACTCTGTATGTTGTTGATTCCCATAAAGTTCCCATTATATTGGGTATGCCCTGGCTCTCCTTACAGACTTATAGACTATCTGACTAAAAAGTTGTCATTTGCAGCAACACTGTCTGAACTTGCAATGCGTCTGAACCAATTTAGCTTAATATAATCTTAGTTACTTCTGCAGTACCAAGAATTCAAAGCTATCATTGATATAAGAAAACAGGCTAAAGCCTTGCCTACTCATCGCCTTTATGACTGCCCTATTGATCTTGTTCTAGGAGCTGCTCTTCGGCTTAGGTGATTTGTATTCATTGTCTGAGCCTGAGCTCCATGTTTTGAAGGAATATTTTGAGGAGGACTTGCAAAAAGGGTTCATTCATCCCTCTACTTCTCCAGCAGGGGCCCCTATCATATTCATAGTCAAAAAATGGCTGTTTATGGCCCTGTAATCATGCTCTTAATAATATTACCATATTACCATAAAAGATATCCAGTCATGCCCTTTGGAATCTCTAAAGCACAAGTAACCTTCCAAAACTTAATAAACAATGTGTTTCTTAACCAATGCATAATAATTTACTTGGAAAGATTTTAAACTATTCTCAAATGTTATTGTAATATCACTGCCATATTTGGGCTGTTCTAGGACATCTAAGGACTCACTGATTGCATGCTAACTTGGAAAAATGTTTATTGCTGCTTATTTGAGTCTGAAAGTACTGAATTCTTGGAACATATTATTACCAAAGATGGAATTGGAATGGATCATGTAAAGACACTGGCTATTGAAAATTGGCCTGTTCCCAAAGATTTTCAATTAGTTTTAGGATTTGTCAAGAATTATACAGCCGATTTCTCCCCTGACTCATAAAGAGGTACCCTTCAGCTTTTCAAGAAGTCTTTGTTCAAACAATCTCAGCTCAAGATTTCTTCCTGGAAGAATATGCTCCTGTTTCTGCAGTGGGAGCCATTTTCTCACTAAAACATGGTGATAAAGATCTCCCGGGTTTCTCAAGCTGGGTTTTTGCTGAGTCTCCGAGCATCCCAGTTCAGAAACCATGTTCACACTGCACCTTGTACCCGGGAATTTCCTGGGTTGACCCCATTCATACTGAACACGGGTATTCCCTGGCAATAAGTGTCAGTCATCACAAGAGGAGCTTTGATTGGCTAAAAAATGGTGAGGTAGAAATCCAAGGCCGTGAATGGGGTGATGATCCCAGTACACATCATCGGGGATGCAGCTTAGTAGTGTAAGATAAAACTTTTTCAAGTGCCTACATTATAAACATTTTAAATATAGAAAACATTTAATATATTTCCTTAAAAACAGGCAAACTTTATAACTGTGCTGTACATACTTTCATTACCTATTACTGACGGTAATGTGGGTACTTGGGGTTTTGTGGAGTAGACAGGTACTCAGGGTTATGTATACTAGACGGATACTCTAGGTTATGGGGAGTAGTCAGGTACTCAGGGTTATGTATACTAGACGGATACCTAGGTTATGGGGAGTAGTCGGGTACTCAGGGTTATGTGAAGCCATTTGTGGAGACTGATGTGGAGTGTTTAGTGGCGTACCTGGGTTAAGGGGGAAATATTTGTTGCCCTCTGTTATATAAAGGGTAAGGGCCCTCAATGTGGTATGGAGGTTGGGGTTGAGGTTGTGCAGGTCCTTGAATTCTTGGTATAAAGCGATCTAGGTAAGTCATCATAAATTTGCGGTTTTCCCTGAGAATCTGCTCCTCCATACCCATTATTTGTATTATGAAAGAGTCCTGCAGCTCACACTCATTGTCCATGAAGCGTTGGAGACATGCGTCTTCTTTGGCCGCCAGATTCATATCCATTTACTTGAACTGCTTTACCATTACTGTGGTCGTGTCTTTTTTTGCTTGTTCCATCTTATTTAGCGTCTTCCTCCTTTTAGGATCATTGTAAACTACAAATGTGAAACAGAAAGGAAATACATTAGGACCACTGAGAATGAATAAATATTGCTGCAAAATTAAATAGCAGTGTTGTAAGCTGATATGTGCTGGAGACCTCCTCCCTCCTGCACACTAGCTTCACGCTGCAACATATACGTGTTTGTGTTTTAATATGTTTTTAGTTGTGTTTAGTTTTTAGTTTAGTGATTTTAAACTTTCCTAAATTTATTTCAATTACTTTAAAAAAAGTAAAAATTAATAAACTTACTGTTTGTAATGTAACGTTGGGGTCTGCCTCGATGTCGAAGGTTGTGTCATCGGCAACGGTTGTGTCTCTTGCAATGCTTGAGTGTCTGGTGAAGGTTGTGCCGCTGCCAAAGGTGTGAGTCTGCCAATTCCTCTGCTGTATATTCATGGTTTCTTCGTTCACATTTGAACACTCCAAATCACCATGTTCTACAACCGATTCATCGCTAATCATCAGTGATGGCACGCTTGACTCACTGCTTTCAGGTGGTGGACTGTGAGCATCATGGGGCAACTTGATGACAACAGTCAGATTTGCCAGGGCAGAGTGGCTGAACACCACGTTACATTGGTCATAAAATGCTTATTCCATACGGGCAGTTCCACTTTTTCTCCAGTTGTGGTCATGCACTTTGAAGTATTGTTTTCGAAGTGACTTTAATTTATTTACACCCTTTTGCTGGCTGCACTTTATCCCACACCGTGTTAGTATTTTTGCTATATTATAGTACACTGTTGCATCCTTTACAGTGCCTGTGATCTGTTTTTTGATCTCCTCCTCTCCTCTAATGGCCAACAGCTCTCGCACCTCATCCTCTAGCCAGTGTGCCATGCTTTCTCCTATCTGTCTTCTCAGTCGCATTGAAATTACGTGATCCATCCCTAATCCCCCAATCAGCTTCTTTATGTGCGACCTGGGTTGAAAAACCCGCCTTACATAATGCAAGTCCTGTTTGTAAGCCACACCCCAAAACAGCCATAAATAGGCCAATTAGACAGCTGCCAAGACAACACAAGGCAATTCTGAAACAAAATCAGAAAAAAAAAAATTAGCCTGCGCTTGGTTAATTCCAAATTATACATGGTACCAGCTGCATCTGATATTAATTTCATTTTATGTGTTTGAAGCATATAGGTCAGTGCAGGGCCTACATATAATACAAGACCTTGCTTAGATGCAGCATTAAGGACAAGCGCTGACAACTGTCTTTTTGCTTAGGATCCAAATATCATGCCAGATATAGAAGCAACGTGGATCAGTCTCAATGCAAGAACCCTAAATGACAAGTCCAGTGATGTCCAGAGTGATATTGTCAATGAAAATGACTAGCTACACATTTCACACCTATATTTAATCCTGAGCTTCATCACTTCATCATCTTGCATGTTCGACTCCTTACGCTTATAGAGGTAGATCATTTGAGGCAAGGGGTGTGCAAGTGTAGGTCAAGTACAGTAAGGGAGAGTTCATGTAAGTACAACCAATGTAGACATAGGCGCAGAAGCAGATAGACCTGTCAGGAAGTTTACCTGTTGCAGTTGCTCTACCCCTTGTGTAAGTTACAAACTGGTAGTGATGACTATTAGCTGCCGAGTCTGATTGGCTGAATACATCTTTACACCTTCCCACTGACTTAATCCAAAACATTTCTGTGGCTGCAATATTATATTAAATCTATGCAGAATATTTGTATTACGTGATTGTTATTTTCATTCTGACTGCTACAGGAGATTCAAATGTGGCTTTAAAAGATGTTTGCATTTAATGGTATGTTAAATGCAACTTTCATTTTTATGAGTAACACTGTCCATACACTATTCTATTTCTTATATGCTATTATATTGCTACAATTTGAGTACAATTTTGCTAATACATTTGATACACTGTCAAACTACATCTCCACACTTTATCTGCAGTAATACAATACTGGCCGTGAACCAGAAGTATATGCTTCTGCCCACTCCATGCGTATATACAAGTGATTCAGACATGGATGCATCTTGACATGTGTACGACTCAGCATACTAACAGGAATGTCTTTTTTGCAGATGCAATTTAAACCTGCGTTATAGACAGAAATTGTGTCCATCTCTACATAAGACCCTATGTGAGTAGAAATAAGAGAGAACTTCCTGTCCAGTCTTGGTGGGCAGCCACTGCTTTAGGATATTATTCTTACTATTGTGGCAAACTGTGATTGTTTATCTTGTACATACACACATGACACAGTTATATGTCATGCCTGTAATTTGTCACACTACATGGGGAATAGGTCATTTAACTGTGAAACATGCAGCTGCATCTAATTAGTGTTTTCGTGGGGCTGGCAATTGTTTTTATAGTAGCTGAAAACATAATGACTATTTTAACTAGTATCAAACAAGCAATGTATTTTATGACATTTTTGGCAGCGAAAAAGCTTGCTACAGGAAAAAAAAAAGTTATTTATTTTTCAAATTGCTGGTGTAAATGTCAAGTGGATTTTACTGACATTTGAGTACCATTCTTTGCTGCGAGTTATTTACAATGACAATACTTGATTTAGTTTTAAAAATGAGTAAAATTGCACCAGACATATGATGAATGCTACCTGAATGGAATGAATAATCTTACCAAGAAATATAGCTGAGAATATAAAATATTGCATAAATTACTGAACCCTGCCAGCAACTGTCTTTTTTGAAGCCGAAGAGAATGAATATGATGTGACACACATACAAGTATTGGACAAACAAACTAAAACACCTGGGTAATTTAAGAATTTCAAGTAAGTTTAAATCAGCACCTTTTGCATGAGTGTGGATTTTGCAGTAATGAGATAAAGCACTTGTCAGTATGCCCGAGGCTCTAGGTGTAAATGATAGAAGGCATTTATTATGTTTGGTTTAAAGAAGATATTTCTGTAATATGCAGCCATAAATCTACAAACAGCCATGGTTTACAATGATTTGGGTACAAGTTATTATCATTATTTATTTTTATATAGAATTTAAAATTTGTTTGCAGGCTGTGCTTAGGTCACAAGGAGATCATATTAGGATTCAAGCCAGGGTCTCCATGTTCATGTAACATGGTCAGAGGCTGATTGCCTTTAACCAAACTTAAGTCACAGAATTTTGAGGTGTGCTCTATTATTTAGAATAATTTACAGTAGAGGGTACATTGTTCCTTATAACATACAGTATTTCCTAATTAATACTGAGGGGGGACATCAGAATTTCACAATGATAAAGATGATATTTTAAGAGTTCATACAAATAAAGTAATATGATCTATTATCTGGGATACTTGGAGCTAGGGGTTTACTTTAAATGAGTTTTTTTTTTAGGTGATTTGTTCATGGTGCCTAAAATCTTCAAAAGCACATTAATAAATGATCCCTGTTTTTCCTCACACTGCTCCCAGTATTTCCCTCTCCGTTTTATTGTTTAACAGTAATCCTCATGGTAATTGTTGGAATAAACACTTAGGGCTAGATTTACTAAGCTGCGGGTTTGAAAAAGTGGGGATGTTGCCTATAGCAACCAATCAGATTCTAGCTTTCATTTATTTAGTACCTTCTACAAAATGACAGCTAAAATCTGATTGGTTATAGGCAACATCCCCACTTTTTCAACCCCGCAGCTTAGTAAATCTAGCCCTTAGGGCCTGATTCATCTTCGAACACACAGTTTAAAAAACACGCAGTATCTTGTACACTCTTATGCCTGTATTCAACTGTACTATATAAAAAAAAGTACTACTATAATCATTAAGAAAAATAAATGATTTAAAAAATATATATATTTTTTTTTTTTAAAAACTTTTTATTTATAACAGCAGATGTGCAAAAAGCACAACAGTACAGGTCATACACAGTATCCAAGTACCGGGATTACAAAAATATAAAGACTTCAGATAAGAAAAATAAAAAACGCAGAAGAACAACAGAAAAGATATAAATATATTTTTCACATCCAAGTACTTTCCAAGAGGGAGTTAAAGATCTGCAAAATGAACAATGAGATATAATATTTTTCCCAATTCCTAAGGTGCATCTTGTACCATTGTACATATCCAGCGAATAGAACAAACTGCCATGATTTTTGTATTTTTATACAGTAAATATATAAATCAGGAGGTTCTTAATGCTTACTGTACATAAAATGCAAACACATGTTCTGGTACACATATGTGCAGTCATCACTATTAGTTGGCATTTACACCTGCCCTGTAGCTGGTGCAAATAATATGGCTAAAAAAACACTTAAGAGATGCCCTGGACTTGAATGGTCCGCACCTGCGTAGGCACGCCCTCCGCTCGCCCTGCTGTGTACATTTTCTACGTTGATCCACCCCTCCCCCCTTTTCCACCCTTCAAGTCGTAGATATTTGCAAGTGTCATTTGCATTGAATTGCATGCAATTGCGTTCACCGGTATAAGTCCTATTCTGGCATGCGCAGAGCTTTTTCATGGATGACATGGCACGCAAATGGACCTATGCTTGAAGATGAATCGAGCCATCAAATCTTTGTGTATGACAATCACTGAAGAGATGCAATAATTTATTTTTTCCTTATTGGTTTTCTGACTTTTCTGGAAAATGGATTCCATATTAGTGTATTATTCTACAACCAGTCTCCCTAACCTCTCTTTACCCACAAAATCTCTTGTATTCCACATTCATCTTCTGTACCTACCTACCCATTTACGTGGTATGATAGCATGTCCTCCCTGACACTTACGGGGCAGTGCCCTTAGGTCAAATGCCCAGATGTAGCTCAGACTCTCCCACGGCATATGAGTTTTGTGGGCTAACAAAGATCCCTGCATTTGCAGGTATGAATAAAGATGAATATTTGCTAAGACAGGAAAAATTATGCACAGGCACAAATGATGAAAGAATGGATACCAGGTCATTGTCGTTCATGAATAAACAGGATAATTATTTACAAGTCTCTTTACATCCTTTTGTTGTGTTCACATCTTACTGGGCACTGTAACATAAATCCCATGAGCACATTTTACTTGCAGCATAATCATAGGATTATTGAGAGATATATAGTTAATTTTCAGTTTTAATTTTTCCATTTAATTTCTTCTGCTTTGTGCTTTGAGTGGCTGATCATTGCTTCCCTATTCGTAGCATCTCTCTCACTAACATCTCTTGCTATATCTGGTATTATATTGGGGTATTTGGGTTCTGCATACTCAATATCACACAGATTTCACATTAGCATGCACACTTGCTCTCAGATTCCAACTCTCTTATAGATCAAGTGTAACTGGAACTACACAATGGCTATTTATAGACTCTAGATCTCACATGAATCTTTTCTTGCATGCCTCTACATTCCTGGTTTTTGACTCTTACTTAGATCAGTTTAGCTGCTCTCTGAGCTATTTCTATCTCATTATATGCCAAATTACTCTCCTTACCTCTATCTCAACTTGGGAAACTCAAATGTTCCTCTCTTTCACTCTCTGAACGTCACTTGACTTCACTTGCTCGGGAACAACTCACTATTGTTCCCTTTCCACTCTACAACTCATCTCACCTCTCTCACTCACAGGACATCACACATACTTACTCCAGAAGGGGGCGTTACACGTAATTCAAACTATTCCATCAATTTTCTGTAATGTTTGAAGAGCTGCATTGTTAGGGGTGAAGCACTCAAATACTTATGTGTGCCAATGGCGGACAATACCATGACCTGTAACATAGGTGAGACTATTTGAATTGAATATCCAGGCACTGGATATTCAATTTAAATAGTGAACAGATCCCTTTATTTTGGTTTTGGTTCTAAAACGATCATCGTATTTTGATTGTGGACAAAAATCTTCATGTGTTTTGGTTTTGTAACTGGATTTAATTAAAAATTAGGAAAAATAGGTAAAAGCGTTTGATTTTTAGCTGTTTTTGTTCCTACATTACTATTTATAGTGTTAAGATTCATTTACAGTCTATTTCTAGGCACAAGTGCCACCCCACAACTGAAATGGTTTGAGAAAATTGAAGCATATAAAGTGTGGAATTCCACCTCATTACTCCCTCTTGCTGGTTGTGATACAAATGTTCAACAGATACATGATCCACATTTATATGTTGACAACAGTATTATTAAGTCAACAATTGAAATGTAGGCAATATTATTAGGCTGAGAATTTAAATGTAGACTGTATTATTGGTTGACAATTTAATGGTAGATGGTATTATTAGGTCAACAATTCAAATGTAGACAGTATTTTTAAGTTGACAATAATAACCCTAACAATATCCCTAATCCTATCCCTTACCCATTCCCTAACCCTAATACTAACCATAGAATACTGTCTATATTTAAAATATCAACCTAATAATACTGTAGACACTCGAATTGTTGGCCTAATGTAGTCAACTTTCTCAGTGTTGACCGAATTAATGTCTAGCCATCAACCGCATACCCTCTTGCTTCAGTTAGTGGCATGGCAGGTAATTTTTTTGTAGGTGCTGCAATGATCTACATGTGGTGGCTGAACGCCCAGACATTTTACAGGACAGAGACAGCATCTCCTGCACTGACCTCTCATTTTTTAAGAAATTTTGACCAAAAAAGTTTTGTGTGCATAGTATGATACAATCCCTATGAAACACAGTGGCAGAGCACTGGCTGATAGGATCATCATTTTACACAAGTAGACAGACAAAAGATGGGTTGTACCCAGAAGGAAAATGGGGAGAGAAGGACCACAGACACAATATTATTAACATTAGTCAACATGCTTCAGGAAAAGTAAAGAGACAGTAAGAATCAGAGCTCATTAGATGGACAGCAGCAGCATCAGTAGAACAGTAGACATTTGACAAGTAGATAGATGAAGGTGAGTTTTACCCAGAAGAAAAATGGAGATTGAAAGACCATGCACACTATATTTTTAATGTTAGACAGCATGCATCATGGAAAGTGAAGAAGCAGTAAGAATAAGAGGTCATTAGGTGGACAGCGGCACCAGTAGACATTTAACAGATGATAGACCAAAGCCATAATGTTAAATAGTACAAGATGAAATTGCCCTTGGACCCACCCATATGTTAAAAAGAACATGCACATAGTTTAACAAATCAAGCACTTCAGCAACAGGGACTTCTGATCTGTTCTGGCCCCCCACAAAAGAGAACATATTGGTTGTTGGTTGATGAACTGAAGAATATATAGGGATATTAACAAATTACTAGTTGGTATTTGGCTAACATCTTCCTTTATGTTGACAATGTCATCACCTTCATCATCATCCTCATAAGAGATGTCCAGATCATCAGCACACAATATTGGTTCATCCCCACTGGAGGTTGGGCAGATTAAGTACACCAAAGCTTGTTTGTACAAGGGTCCCCACATTGCCTATTTTCCTCCTAGAATTCAAAGATTTAAGCCATGCTAAGCCATGAGATGCGATCACTTTATCATTAAAGTGATACTCCACCATTCTATTAATACAAGGTGTATCAGATTGAGACATGGTCAAGTTGTCAATATATTTTGGGCATTTCTTTTAAGCCTGGCCAGATGTCATAATAACCTTTCAAATTGGTGTGTTGTGTTGACTCATCATCAGTGTAACTCTTAGAAACGGTAAGTTTTTTGTGGTAGTAGCATTTGGAGAAGAATCTGGAGCAGGAGACGTGTCAAGGAGCTGTTTGCATCTGTGAAGATTTGTGTTAGTTGGAAAGAAAGACATTTTATTATTATTTATTATTATTATCTTTGACTTATAAGTCGCCACAAAGGGTCCGCAGCGCCGTACATTACATATACAGAAAACAGAACCAAGACACAACATGATACAAAAATATATACAAACACAGGTGACCGGGTAAAGCAAATCAGATTATATCTGACAGATAGTGAAAGGGATGGTAGAAATCAGCGAGAAGAAGGCCAAAGCTTAAGAAAACAGGGCTAGCGAAGCAGGCCAAGAGGTACAGAGGGTAAATAAGCAGTAGAAGGAGCACACAAGGAAAGAGGGCCCTGCTCATGAGAGCTTACATCCTAAAGGGAAGGAGGAGACACAAAAAGGGCGGTACTAACTGGGGGAGAGAGCCAGGACAAGGAAGTTAGGCGGATGACTGATAGACTTGAATTAAGAAATGAGTCTTAAGGGCACGCTTGAAGCCTTTGAGAGTAGATGCTAACCTAATGGAACGTGGAAGATCGTTCCACAGCAGGGGAGCAGCCCGGGCAAAGTCCTGAAGATGAGAGTGAGAGGAGGTGATCAGTGAAGTAGTGAGGCGGCGGTCACAGGCAGAGCGGAGTGGGCGGGTAGGAGTGTAGGTAGAGATGAGATTTGAGATGTAGGGAGGGGAGGATTGACTAAGAGCTTTAAAAGTGAGGGTGAGGAGTTTAAATTTAATTCTGTAGGGTATGGGGAGCCAATGTAGTGACTATTGGAGGGAGACTGCAGATACAGAGCGGCGGGAGAGAAAAATGAGGCGGGCAGCATTACACATTACTTAAACCTAGGATCAAGCATAGTTGCCAAAATATAGTGATCCAAAATCAAGGTGCTGCAATCCCCTGAGTCCTGGCTAAGTGAATAAAGAACCTGACCTAAAAGGCCAACATACTTTGCAGAATCACTAAGATTCATCTCCTCCTTCAGCTTCTCCAACTGCTTTTACAGTAATTTAATTAGTGGTATGACTTGACTCAGACTGGCAGTGTCTGAACTGACTTCATTTGTTACAATTCCAAATGGTTTCAGTAACTTGCATAAAATAGAAAGTGTGCTGTAATAAGGTAACATGTCCCCCTTCTCCCTATCTCATGGCTTGATGTGTATGTCTTGATAGCTTGTTGCTGTTACTCTAATGCATATTAAAGTATATGAAAGCATATTAAGTGTGGAATTCCACCTTGTTACTACCTCTTGCTTCAGTTGGTGTTATGGCAGATGAATTTTTTTTTTACAGCTGCTGCAATGTTTAACATGTGGTCGCTGAATGTCAAAAAGCCCAGAAATTGTACGGGCCACGGACTGCATCAGCTGCACTGACCTCTCATTTCTGAAATTCTGCTCCACCAAGTTTATTGTGTGTACAAAGCATGGTATGTGTTGAGGTTCACTCAGTCGTAATGCGCACACAATGATCGCTCTGCTTCCGGCAATGAGGAATCCAGAGGAGAGTCTTAGCAGGGTTAGCCATTTTGCTATGACATCCCTGAGTTTTTCCAAAAGATTGACACCGGCATCTTTCTTTGTGAAACCAGTGATACAAAGAGTAGCTTGCCTGGGAATGGTATTGTGTGCTAGCCCTACTATGCTGAAAGGGTGAGGAGGAGGATGACGAATCTAGGAGCACTGCTGATGACGATACACCTACCCAGTGGGCTGTCATGGTCACATAGCATTTTGTTTGACCAGTACCACTTGTCCACATACCTGTAGTTAAGTGGATAGTCGGTACAATGGCATTTTTTAGGGACTGAATTACTTTTTCTTTAACCTCCCAGTACAGCTGAGGAATTGCTTTTGGGAGAAATGGAATCGAGATGGAATTTGGTAGCGTGGAATCATGACCTCAACGAATCGGCTAAAACCCGATGCATTGATGCTAGAAATTGGACGCAATCCGATACTAACATAGCTGTCATGGCTTTAGTGATCCGCTGTGCAGCAGAATGCTGACTATCAGAATTAAAATATGTTGGATTTATTCATAATTGAATTAAAGATACATTGCGAGACTTTTAGCACACAAAGTTTGCACTTTATTCACTAGTCTTTGTTTTTAACATTTTTCAATAGCAATGGTGATGCAGTAAAAATATGGATAGCTTCATCTTTTTTAAAAAATATACAAATAAACAATAATTTTATTATAATAACCAAATCACTGAGTACCCCAAAAATTGCAAATTTATTGTGATTTTGGATAGTTCATATTTGTAGTGTGTGGGTGCACCACCCGAGATTTATGTAATTGCTCAACATCTACTTAAGAGCTATTATAACAAATAATTTAATGACAGTATATTCAGGTTAGTGATGACTTGGTGCGATGGTTTTTCACTCTATCAATTGATTTACATGCGGCAATACAGGCCATGGAAATAAATTCTTTACCACTATCTGCTTGGAGATGCTATAAATTTTTTTTTCTCAGTACTATGTTTGTAGAGCTTAATATATATACAACATTCCTGATGGTGATAAGGCTGTGGTTTTGATGGGACAACTCAAGGATTTAGTTAATTTGTGTCATTGACTTTAGGCATGATTTTCAGGGGTGTTATACAGCATTTATAACCTGTTACCTTTTACAAAAAAAACCCTTACAAATCATATTAAAGAGGTAAGGAAAGGGCTTTCTCTGCGTGGAGTTTGTACGTTCTCCTCGTGTTTGCGTGGTTTTCCTCCGGGTGCTCTGGTTTCTCCCACACTCCAAAAACATACTAGTAGGTTTATTTGCTGCTAACAAACCCTGCTCTGTGTGTGTTAGGACATTTAGACTGTAAGCTCTAATTAGGCAGGGACTGATGTGAATGACAAATATTTTCAGTAGACCGCTGTGGAATTGGTAGGGCTGTATACAAAAATGATGATGATAATAGAAATTCAATTTCATATCCTGTGATTTGTCTTACCCAGTTTCTATTTTTAGTGGATGGAAAATGTTTTCTAGATTTTGTAAACCAAGAGTGTGCTGATCAGGACTATGCTTGATTCATAAGAGTGTTGTGTCTGAACAGTGATGATTAGACTCATTAGAGTTTAAGGGCTAGATTTACTAAGCTGCAGGTTTGAAAAAGTGGAGATGTTGCCTATAGCAACCAATCAGATTCTAGCTTTCATTTATTTAGTACATTCTACAAAATGACAGCTAGAATTTGATTGGTTGCTATAGGCAACATCCCCACTTTTTCAAACCCGCAGCTTAGTAAATCTAGCCCTAAGTCTGAGTTCCTGGAGATTGGCTAAGTGTAGTCAATTTCAAAAAGTATGACCTAGATGAATGGGCATTGTGACTTTATGCCAGTCCAATGTAAGTGTTTGTAAAACCAGTAGAAATGTTTGCTTTTCTTTTTCCATTTTGTTCTTTATAAAACTTCATTGAGTTTATTTGACCTTTTTAACAATGTTAATTTTGACCTGAAGAAATGAATGGACCTCCTTAAAATTTCTTTTGAAATCTTTTATGAAAAAAAAAAACTGAGTCCACTTAAAAACGGCACTATTATTTTTAGCAGTTTGAAGAAATGTCTACATGTGGTTTTGTTAGAATTTGGCTAGAAAAATTAGTATAAATACTTTATTGTGTTCATTACCTTATTGAACACTAGATGGCAGACTTAAGCTGCAGATAGTTAAGTGCTAAATGCACTGGTAAAGATTTCATGAGATTTCCTCCAGGCTAAGCACAAACATACACTTCTGTAGAAACATTTCTGAAAAGTTTGAAGATTTTATCCAGGGAAACTAAAAAGGAAATACAAATTTATATTTTAGCAGTGCCAATTCTTTTCTGAGTACATTCTGATATTACTTAAATATTAATGAATTTAATGCTCTTTTTATGGGTTCATGCACAAAGTGGAAACTTTTAGCAAAGCATATATATTTATTTGATAATAGTCAGGCATAACAGTGTTAAGCAAAATGCATTTCACATAGGTGTTGAAAAACAATTCAATATGTTACAATTTTAATGTATATAAAAGTGAAATACTGTTATTCATTATACATTTTTAAAACAGTAATACTGTGAAAACATTTAATGCATCAATACATAAAATAGACAGCATCTGAAGACCATTTTAACACTGATTTATGAATAACAACCTTTCTCTCTACGTTAAATAAACATTTCTAGTGGTAACTTCACAGGATTAATTTTAATCAGGGATACTTCAACATGGCCAAGGGCAGGGTTCCCCAGTGAGGTTTATATTAACCTCCAGGGTCGAAAAGAAGGGTTGGGTATGAAATCCCGATGGAAGAAATACCGACACTTACCCTGACTACATGAAAATAATGCCAGGGTAAATGTCGACATTTCCATTTGACCTACACTGAGAAAATGGCAACAGTGTGATTGCCGATAGTGACAATGCCAGCAATCACAATGCAGACATTAAAAGAGCAATGCCTGTGGGTCCGGCAGCGTTGGCACTTTCTCAACATAGATCAAATGGAAGTGTCGGTATTTACCCTGTCAGCATTTTCATGTTGGCAGGGTAAGTGCTGGTATTTCCTCCGTCAGAAATTTGACCGCCATCGGACAACACAACCCACAGGGTGAATAAACCACAGTGGCTCACTGATGAATGCCCTTTAAATGCAGTGCTTACCATAGCAGTATTTAAGAGTTCTTTAAGGGGATCGAAGAAGGGCTTGGGGCAGCCTAACACTTTAGAAGCACTAGACATACCCTCGGGGCCACTCTTGCTGTGACATAAACATGCACCCTAATGGGAGGTGTGGAGAAGGGAATGGATTGTTGTGTTTTTTAATATCATTCAGTGCCTCTTACTAACACACTGGTTGTTGTTAGCTAGTGAAGTGGTGTCAGCTAACTAGTAGCAGTGTATTTACTGTGAAATTTAAATTGATCCACAACCCCAATAAGCAGCCACTGATGATGAGAAGAAATGCTAACAGTTTTCACAAGAGTATTTGAAATTTGGATTCATGTGTTACCAATGAAACAATGCCTATGTGATCTTATGTTAAAATACTTTTACTAAGTCTCCTTTCCCTGTGGGGAGAATTTAATTTTGGGACCCCTGAATGCCGGCTCATGTGTAAGGTATTTTGTTGGTTTTAAAACCCTTTAGGTGGATGAGGTTATACAGTAGGGAATTCTAAAACTACCTAACATCAGTGTTCATGAACTACAAAATACTGCTTGCAACTCTGTTGAGTACATTTTGAGTTCAGTATGTATCAAAAGATTTTGCTCCAAGCTACTAAAACAAATAGCCGATGACTGCAGTGTTTAGCATTCATTTTAATTGCTAGTACTTCTGTGGTATAAGCTGATCACAAATGTTGCTCTGTGAATTCTCCAATGAGAGAAAAATACTGAGATATAGCACTATAAAACACCATTTGGATCGCAGAGGACAAGGTAGAAATTTGCACTTGAGTATAGGCCCATTTACATCAAACATGTAGTTCCACAATAGTACATAGTTCTTTAATTAAAATAAACACTCCACCAAAGCCCTATTTAATGTGTTTATTAGACTCCAGTAGTTGGAGTAGTCTAAATTGAGTAAAACTAAAAAGCCATAAGTGAACAATGTTTCTTGTTCCTTTCGGAGCCGCAGTATGAATAAATTAACTTAACCTACTTCAAGGTTTTCCAAGCCACTCTGCTTGACTGTGTGTATTGACCCCTTCATTAATTTGTGCTGCACAATACAAGTAGCATTATTCCCTTTTTTTTATTTTTTTTTATTTATATTTGGGCTATTTCAAGAATGAAATAACAAGATTCCTTACGGTTTCAGGAGTCTTCTAAAGATGTAAACAAGGGCTTTGGGGGATTGTTTATTTTAGTTGAAGCTGTATGTAAATTGATTCATATAATGTGGGATATACCGATCGCGGGCTTATTTTTCTCTGGTTTTGTTTCAAAATATTGCCTTTTTGTCATAGCAGCTGTCCATCAAGCCTATTTAAGGCACATTTGGGTGTGGCTCATAAGCCAGCCTTTGCTAGATGTAAACCCCTATACCTGGGAGGTGAGTGCATCTGATTTTAACTGCATTTTAATAGTGTTTAAAGCATATAGGTCAGTGTAGGACCTGCATATAATAAGGTACCCTTGACGTGGGATGCAGGCTTAAGTCTTTTGATCAAAATATGAACTAATACCTCATGTTTTCATTTTGCTAGACACACACAGATATGCAGTTTAAAGGATAAGCGCTGACAACTTTCTTTCTGTTTTGTATACATATATGGGCAATTATATAGCCACGCAGCTGGTACCACATACAATATGGGATATACCGAGCGCGGGCTTGTTGCCAAGCAGCTGGTACCATATATAATGTGGGATATACCGAGCGCGGGCTTATTTTTCTCTAGTATGTAAATTGATGTCTGTTTTTTTCAGTTAGATACTATTGGTGGACTACATTATCCAGTGGGCACTGGCTGCCAAGGCATTGCTAACTTGATAAAGATTAGATTGTCCGATCCGATTGATGAAGGTTGAATCTATCTCATATAAAACCAACATCTTGTCAGAGTACAAGCAGTTACAATCATTCTTACAAAGAAAGAATGCTGCACTCAACTGACAGGACAGCCTTCAATAGTGATACCTTCTATGTCATCAGCTGGCGACATTTTCTGCAGAGCTGGATCAGGTGGTTCATTTCTGTCATGCCTCACCTGGCTTACCTCTTCCCTTAAGAGCCTGGTGTTTTCCACCTGTGCCTCGGCGACTTGTAGCATCTGAGCTTGCTGCCCTTGCTGCGCAGGGCCACATTCACGAGGGTTCTCAGTACTTCCTCCACGGGTTGGGTAGCGGAAACTTGCATCCCACTCCTGACACCCCTTGTGGCAAGAGCCCGCTACTGCTGAAGCACACGCGAACAACTTCTTCCTTTTTATGTAGTTTTATTGTCAGGATGGTAAATGTTTTTGACACCGTACAGATTTCACAGCAATTCTGGAGACCCTACATGCTAGCTAAACAAAGACCAGCTCTCTAAAGACCAGCCAGCTTCCCCAGCGTTGGTCTCCCTGAACAAATGATACAAGCAAGCTTTTATACATGATACTTCTCCCCCAGCCCTAGCTTGATGGGTAGATGACACACCCACCTTTCCTTTAAGAGGAAACTCCCATCATTGGTTCTGTTTGCACTGATACAGACACACCCTGTTTATTTGCAATGAGGAAGGAGCTTTCAAACCATGTGAGTTAGCCAAACTTAAACCATTGTTTGTCACACATAAGTCTTTACCTGGTTTATCATCAATCTAGGTGCATTACTGCACCAATGTTTTACTCTGCTTGCATACTTTTTCTACATCTTGTCAGCTAAATGCCTTCCTTTGTTACAATATATATATATATATATATATATATATATATATCAATATCAATATATATATATATATATATATATATATATATATATATATATATATATATATTGATATATATAGATTTCTCTGCATGGCTCCCTCACTTCTTATCTTCTGACACCCCCACCCTCATCCTGGGTCATTTCAACATCCCCATTGATAACCCACCTTCCAAAACCGCTTCCAAACTGCTCTCTCTAACCTCCTCACTTGACCTCTCTTAGTGGATTGAATCATCTACTCATCAGGATGGCCATTGCCTTGATCTTGTTTTCTCTAGACTATGCTCACTTTCTAACTTTCTTAACACACCCTTCCCCCTCTCGGATCATCACCGTATCAGCTACACGCTCACCCCCACTGCTCTAACCTCTCTACTGTCTAACTCTACCAAGCCTCCTCATACCCGCAGAAATCTTAATTCTATTAATATTCAACAATTTTCCACCTCTCTCCAACACCTTTTCTCCCCTATCTCTACATTCTCCTCCCCTGAGATGGCAGTACCTCATTTTCACCAAACCTTAGCAACAGCCATTGATCAAGTGGCTCCAGCGACACTACATACTACACGTCGACTTCGATGTCAGCCGTGGCACACTGCAGCAACACAAAATCTTCAAAAACTTTCCCATAAAGCAGAACGTCACTGGCGTAAAACTCGTACCTCTTATGACTTCTTCACATATACTGCTATCTACCACTCCTATCGAAATGCTCTGGACACTGCAAAACAAACATACTTCCAATCTCTTATCTATGCTCAGGCTTCCAACCCCAAACGCCTTTTTAAGACATTTAAAGCTCTTCTCAATCCTCCCACCCCAAACCCTCCGTCCACTATCAGTGCCCAGGATCTTGCTTCCTATTTCAAGGACAAGATTGATGAGATCAGACTAGAAATGGTATCGTCTTTCTCGACAAGCAATTGGTTCAATTCCTTCCCACCAACCTCTAACACCTTCTCTTCATTTGACCCCACAAATGAAGAGGAAATTTCTACTCTCTTCTTATCCTTCTACTCTACCTCCTGTTCTCTTGATCCTATTCCCTCGCAAATTGGTAGATCCCTGTCTCCTGTGCTCATCTCACCTCTAACTAAAATCTGTAATCTCTCGCTCTCTACTGGCATCTTTCCGTCACTATACAAGCATGCAGTGATTACTCCTATTTTAAAAAAACAAGATTCAGACCCAAACTCTCTCTTAAATTACCGTCCCATCTCTCAGCTGCCATGCCCCTCCAAGCTTCTAGAGAGACTTGCCTGCACTCGCCTCACATGCTTCCTTTCCGCAAACAACCTGTTGGATCCTCTTCAGTCTGGCTTTCGCTCTCAACACTCCACAGAGACTACATTGACTAAGGTTGTCAATGATCTGATCACTGCTATAACTAAACGCCATTACTCTCTCCTTATTCTCCTGGATCTCTCGGCTGCATTTGACACCGTTGACCACTCTCTTCTCATACAAATGCTGCAATCCCTAGTGCTTCAAGACACTGTTCTATCCTGGTTCTCATCCTACCTTTCATATCACTCTTTCACTGTTAATTTCTCTGCAGCCACCTCTGCTCCGCTTCCTTTATCAGTTGGAGTACCACAAGGCTCAGTGCTAGGTCCTTTGCTGTTCTCTATCTTTACCGCTTCTCTTGGAAATCTAATAAGTTCCTTTGGATTTCAGTATCATCTCTATGCACATGATACCCAAATTTATCTATTCTCTCCTGATCTCTCGACATCTGTGTTGTCCCGTGTAACTGACTGTCTTTCTGCCATGTCCTCTCGCCAACTCAAACTTAATCTTTCTAAAACAGAGTTAATAATATTCCCACCCACCAACAAGAGCATACCTGACATTTCTATCTCTGTTGATAACATGACCATAAATCCCACCCCACAAGCCCACTGCCTAGGTGTAATCCTTGACTCACACCTATCCTTTGTTCCCCACATTGACTCTATATCTAAATCATGTTACATACATCTAAAAAACATTTCCAGAACTTGCACATATCTCAAACAAGACACTGCAAAAACCTTAATTCATGCACTTATCATCTCCCGCATTGACTATTGCAATTCCCTCCTTACTGGCCTTTGCAAAAACAGACTCAATCCCCTACAATCTATTTTGCACGCTGCAGCAAGATTGATTTTCCTTGCAAATCGTTATTCCTCTGTTGAATCACTCTGTATGTCTCTACACTGGTTGCCTGTTTTCTACCGAATCCAATATAAAATACTCTTACTAACCTACAAGGCCATCAACAAAGCTGCACCAACATACATCTCCTCTCTTGTCACAAAATATCTCCCAACTCGGCAACTCCGTTCTGCACAAGATCTGCGTCTCTCGAACACACTCATTACATCCTCCCATTCCTGATTACAGGACTTTTTCCGGGCTGCACCGACTCTATGGAATTCTCTCCCTCGCACAATAAGACTCTCCTCTAGTCTACAAGCTTTCAAGCATTCTCTGAAAACCCACCTCTTCAGACAAGCTTATAATATTCCTCAACCGCCCTCTTAACCTCACTACATTACCCCATTACCACCTGTTATACAACTACCCCTTGACCACCATTGTTGTGTGAGAGGATCATTTAGCTTATGAGTCACTTTTACCTTTGCAGTCTGGCTGAGCCGACTGCAAATGTAGACCTAACCTCATGTGTCAAACTCCCATTGTCCAATAGATTGTAAGCTTGCGAGCAGGGCCTTCTCACCTCTTTGTCTGTTTTACCCAGTTTGTTTATTAGTTTACCATGTTTGTCCTAAATTGTAAAGCGCTACGGAATATGTTGGCGCTATATAAATAAATGATGATGATGATGAGATATATATATATATATATATAATTTCAGACACCTCTTCTCTTGCAGCCCACGTTACATCTAAAGCCACTAGAAATTGCTATCCATCCAATTGACTTACTAATGAGGTTGCTGGGATATCTATTTTGTATGTGTTACGCCTTTTTCATTTGGTAATAATATTTAGATGACTATGTGTCAGGGAAGAGTCTAAATATGCTTTCATCATTTGCCCATGTGACATTATCAAAATCGCTGGAAATATTCTTACCAAACAACAAGTACCTATTGAATTGGGGCAACCATTTATGCCATTCTGCCATGTATATAATAAATCTCTCCGGGAAGGATATTTAGACAAAATCCTAGCATTTCTGAACATAAGTTTCGTGCAAATTTCCCCTTACCTATTTCCTTTATCTGTCTAAAATATGTCTTTACCTGTATTGTCGTATCGCAATATCTTGTCTGGACTCTTGTGTGGATGTTTTGATCTTAGCGCTATTATATCCTAAACTACTATGATTAGAATTTTTCTTTATTTCTTCAAATGTCTTGATGCCTATCGGATACTTACCTGCTCGCACTGAATAAGTCATCATCCAGTTGAGCCATGTGACCTCTAAATACCCAGGAAACTTTGGACTTGTGAAGCCTATACATGTTACTGGTGCTGCCAAATCATGTTGTAATAGTTGTAGATATGGTGAGGAGGTGTATTAAAGCTGTTTTCTACATTAGCTGGTCTCTGAATAGGGATCAAACCTACAGTATCCTGTCCCTGAGGCATGTGTGTTCAAACCCAACAGTTACTTTTATTTACCATCTTGCCAATAAAGTTATGGTACAACTCTATAAGGCTAGAAACTGTTCTGGAATCTGTTGTCACCATGATTTGCATTGCTTACCTGGATGAATACCACAATACTTACATATACAATTCTCACTAGCCTGTAATCCCTGACATGCTTACCAATTTTTTTTCCGTTAGCTGACCATTAGCCTCAATCGATTTGGTTACCTCTTCAATTCCAGAATATTCACTGCCAACTCTATCAACCTCTGTAGGGAACCACAATCCATAGAAACTGAAAAAGGCATAAGCAGAAAAAAAGAATTTCCAATCTTGTGTTGATCACTTTGTTTCTCCAACTTTCTCCTGAAACAGGTTCTAAGTATACAGGATTCATTTTTTAGCTTCTTTCTGGATTGGATCCTTTTCCTCCTTTTTCACCTTCTTACAATGGACTGCATGAATCCACGTATCTTTCTCAGCAACCTTTAGAAATGTGTTCGTTATTAGTAACACTTGATAAGGCCCTTCCCAACCATCTAAAAACCAGGGCAAGAGCTCCAGGTTCAATATCATGACCGTTCTTGTCAGGAATTTCAGGAGTAAAGACTTTAAGTCTTTCCTGCTGTTTCCTCAGTTACTCATGCTGTTTAAATTTTGGACCATTACCTTGTTGTTAAGAGTTAATTCATCTTGTGGACTTACGATGATATTGGTTTGTTTTCCAAAAAATATCTCATTTGGTGACAGTTTTAATGGAGGTTTAGGAGTGGTTCTAATTTTATGTAATACCAAAGGTAAACCTTCTGGCCATGCCAAATCTGTTTCTGCCATGATTGTACTCAAATTGTTTTTTACAGTACCATTAAACCATTCTACCTTACCACTGGCTTGTGGCCTGTAGGGAGTGTGCATTTTACTTGCAATACCCAGCAGCTTACAGATTGTTTAGAACACATTTCTTGGAAAGTGAGTAGCTTAGTCACTTTTGAAGATACTTGGAAATTTGTACCTGCAGATGAACTTCTGTACTCATTTCTTATCTGTGAATACTACGGTATTTGCAGCCGCACTGTAAGCTTCTATCCAGATAGAAAACAAATCAGCACAGACTAGTACATATTGCAAGTTCCTTCATTTGGGTTATTGAATTAAATCAATTTGTATCACCTGGAAAGAGCCCTATGTAGGAGAAATATGGAATGGCTCTGTTGGTATCACTTTTCCTGTGTTCTTTAGCAGACAAGTGGGGCATGAAAAGAGAAGCCAGGTGCACACCAATATGCTCCTACCAATTTATGCATACTATCTTTACCAACATGAGTCAGCCCATAGGCTGCCTCTGCCAGACTGGGTAAATATGCTCTAGGAGCTAATGGTCTACCACGTCCATCCTTCCATAATTCACTTGCCATATATCTTTGATTTACAGATATCCTTCTTCTGTGGTGAACATAATTGTTGCATGTCAATTAGTTTCTGCACAATAACTTTAACTTTTAAAGAGCATTGCATCAATGGTTGATAATTTTTTCAATTCCTTCATAGACTGAATGCTGCTTGCTTTGCAGCTTTATCTGCTCTCCTGTTATCCAGTGTGACTAGATCAGTATTATTAGTATGGACTTGACATTTTATAACTGCTACTTCCTTGGGAAACTGTATTGATCTTAATAATTTCTGTATATGTTGCCTCTAAATCACCACAGAGCTCCAAAATTGTGTGCAACACCAAATGTGCAGGACCGGACTGGGACTAAAAATCAGCCCTGGCATTTAAAGCACACATGCCCACGTGTTGTGGACTCCATGCACTATATTGTTGCACACTGATGCTGGCGCAGTGTGCGTTGCTGGTGCAGTACAACATGATGTAGTATGAGTGTGTGTGTGGGGGAGAATTATTTCTCCTAATGACCCTCAACATTGCATTGTTAGCATCCCAATTACATCAATAAATACCATGACAATAAATTATTTGTGGCCAAATTACAGCAATAAATAACACCCCACACACACTCATACTACATCAATCACCCCCACATTACAGCAACCGGCATCACCCCCCCCCACATTACAGCTTCCAGCATCACCCCCCACATTACAGCATCCGGCATCACCCCCCACATTACAGCAACCGGCATCACCCCCCACATTACAGCTTCCAGCATCACCCCCCAAATTACAGCATCCACAATCACCCCGCACATTACGCGTCCAGCATGACCCCCCACATTGCAGCAACCGGCATCACCCCCCACATTACAGCAACCGGCATCACCCCCCACATTACAGCAACCAGCATCAACCACACATTACAGCAATACCCTCTCCTACTTATTAAAAATACTAAGCCCCAAACACACTACATCATTGCTGCCACCACGCCACCCCATACTACAGCAATACCACCAATTATACAGGCGCCACTGTAGGAAACCAATGTTTTTGCTTTTTTCAAATCTCCCACAAAATAACAACAACAACAGAGTACTTACACACATATAGTTAACAGGTACCCTTTTCCCTCAATTAAATAGCAATGGCAGAATTTTCATGAATCATTATATATGCCACACCGTAGTGCGCCCAGTTCATATTATGCCACATTGTAGTGCCCCAAGGTCATATTATGCCACAATAGTGTCCCCAAATAAAATTATGCCATAGTAGTGCCCCCAAATCATTACTAGTGCCCAAACAAAAACTCATTCACAAATAAAAAATGGTACAGCATATCAGATACTGAGAGTGTGAGTCCCAGGAGCAGCTTAATACACCATTTACAATGCAAACAAAAATAGATATATTGACACAATCACAGATAAAATTTATGACAAGCAATGTTTTTTCCTCTTAATTAAAATTCTCTGTACAGATAGATATGCAAGAAAATATACAGTGCAATAATAAGCAATACATAGTGTTTTAAACATCATTGGATACACAGTAGTGCCCCCAGTTCATGAAAGGATGGTTAAAAACACATTGCACATGAGAAAATATATGAACTTACCTGATTATGGCATTCTGTGTTCTGTTTTCCTACTGGGCGCGCTGGGCAAGGAGGGATCAGCAGCTGTCAGCTCACACAGGCAGTCGGAAGCAGGAACAGAGGGCAGTGGTCGAAGCGGACATTTAGAAGTGGGGTTATGGAAAATATAAGTGAATGGAGTATGAAGGATTGATTTTTTATTTTCTTTAACACTTGTCCCCTCTGTGCATTCCCATTCTTCATTACTACTTGTGTTTTATGAAGGTTGCATCCCTGACATTCCCATTCTTAAGATGTCTCTCCCTTTACACTTTCTTTTACCTATGCCCCTGCACCATCTTCTCCTTTGTCCCTCTCACTTAACCCCCTGCACCACCATCTCCCCTGGCTCTCTCACACGTCTTCCTGCACCGTCTACCCCCCTGGCACTCACACGTCTTCCTGCACCCTCTACCCCCCTGGCTCTCTCACCCCTCTTCCTGCACCCTCTATCCCCCTGGCTCTCTCACCCCTCTCCCAGTGCCCCCTACCGCCTGGCTCTCTCACCCCTCTCCCAGCACCCCCTGGCTCTCTCACCCCCTCTCCCAGCACCCCCTACCCCCTGGGTCTCTCACCCCCTCTCCCAGCACTCTCTTCCCCTTTGACTCTCTCATCACCTCTCCCAGCACCCCCTTCCCCCCTAGCTCTCTCATCCCCTCTCCCAGCACCCCCTTCCTCCCTGGCTCTCTCACCCCCTCTCCCAGCACTCTCGACCCCCTGGCTCTCTCACCCCTCTCCCAGCACCCCTTCCCCCTGGCTCTCTCTCACCCCCTCTCCCAGCACCCCTGTCCCCTTTGGCTCTCTCACCCCCTATCCCAGCACCCCCTTCCCCCCTGGCTCTCTCACTCCCTCTCCCAGCAACCCCTACCCCCTGGCTCTCTCACCCCTCTCCCAGCACCCCCTTCCCCTTTGGCTCTCTCACCCCCTCAACCAGCACACCCTTCCCCCCTGGCTCTCTAACCCCCCTCTCCCAGCAGCCCCTACCCCCTGGCTCTCTCACCCCCTCTCCCAGCACCCCCTTCCCCTTTGGCTCTCTCACCCCCTCTCCCAGCACCCACTTCCCCTTTGGCTCTCTCACCCCCTCTCCCAGCACCCCCTTCCCCTTTGGCTCTCTCACCCCCTCTCCCAGCACCCCCTTCCCCTTTGGCTCTCTCACCCCCTCTCCCAGTACCCCCTTCCGCTTTGGCTCTCTCCCCTTTGGTTCTCGGGGGTGCCACAATTTTCACGGGGGGGCAGGGGTGACGCGATTTTCGCGGGTGTGCCGCGAGTTGCGCGGATCATGTGTGTGAGAGAGCCAGTGGGGTAGGGGCTGCTGGGAGAGGGGGTGAGAGACAGTGTACAGCATAATGGGGGAGGGAGCTGAGGAGTGCGCAACACCAGGAAGACAGAAGGAGTCGGGCCGGCCCATATAGCATTTGTCAGAAGTGCCCTGCAAATGTGTATCTAAAATCAGTGTAAATGTTTACAGTTTTATTTTCTGCCAGTTCGCATGCTCTTGTCAGTGCTACTAACTCAGCTACTTGAGCTGAATGTGGAGGACCTAGTAGACCAGACTTAACTATGTGTTTGTCATCAACTGCAGCATAACCTGTACATAGTTCTCCTGGTTCTGTTTGTCTAAGACAACTCTCATCTGTGTAAAATGTTAAGTGACAAAACCTCTTTAAGTGCTAATAATTCTCTTCTGTATGTTGTATTTTATCTGGTTTTGATGATTACATTAATTCTTCCTTATTTTTTGAAGTAGTCCAAATGGATTAAAAATATAAAACCATGAGACCTAATTGCTCATTGAAGAGATGTAACGATAGTGAATGAAAAGTTCAATATGTGAACAGCTAATCAGATTGGATATGGCTGTATCATGGGAAACCACTGATTAATCACTGTAATACAGAAAATATCCTAGTGACCACTATACATTAGTTAGCAATCTAGGGACTATTAAGTACTTTTATGTAGTTCATACTAGGTTGAATTAGCACATTAACCGTGAGAGCAGTATCATCATCTCAAGGTTTCAACCATTGTTGCTATTTGTAATCATTATAATAAATATAAACATATTTGATTTGATTCCTTAAGGAAAGTTACTGGCTGTTTTTTCATGTAGCACACAAATACTTGATAGCTTATTTGTGTACTGAAATTTAAAGTTAATCAAGGATATACCCTACCCCAAATATAAATCTGCCATCATATTTTAAATTTACCATCTACCAATGAAACATGGTTTTGCCTCACTTACTTACTTTTGCTTAAATTTCCTTGATGAATCAGGCCCATTGTTTTGTAATAATTTATTAAATATTAATGAACTGCAATTCGATGTGATGGTAGAGTGAATATGTCCCAAGGCAGAATATTACGATTCCATCTTTTCTCGCCTTTTTTTGTTTGCTTACATGACCTTCCATTTTAAGAAGAAGAGGAATTCTTCAGTGATGGAATGGAAAATTTTATTGGTATGAGTGGGAATTGTTATTGTAGAAAGGAATGTGGAAAAACTATGACACAAATGGGGATCCCCACGTCCCTATATATATATATAAATATTACCATATATACAGATTAATGATACATTGTTAATAATTTGAATTTAAACTGTGTGATTTAAACTACAGAACTAAACATCAAATAATGTGAAGCAGCACCACATGGTCTCAAAATGCATTTGTGGTTTAGAGACCTTAAAGGGGTAAAAACCATCCCATTCACCCACTAAATGGTATAATAGATAATCAGTAGAAAGCTCTGTCCTCTGGAGAGGGTGGAATGCCTGACACTTCACATGTTTTGCCCCGCTTCCTGGCTATGGCAGGCAAGGTCACTAAGGAAACCATATTAGGATATGAGGCATGGGCCCGGTGATGTTGATAACACAGACAGACACATCATTGTCAGGGGGCATGGCCAAGCCATGTGGCACAAGAGCACTGAACACTGCTGCTGGCCAATGAGAATGTGGCCCTTTTGCTGTGGACCAGGTACAGATGAGGAAGAAGTGCCGGGCTTTTGGGCATAGTGGATGCCTTGAGGCACAAATTTGCTTCTGTAGGAGTAAAACGAGGGGGTAGAGCTCCCTGTTATATAAAGCCCAAAGTGTCCTGTAGAAAAAGGGGGGTGTTCAGAACATGCATTATTAGGAAGCCCCAGAGGAGGTTCCCCATGGTCTGTGGGTGCCCTTACAGTACTGGGAGCATGTGTATAGTGGCTACCTTGGGGGCTAGTGAGAATGAAGAGGGGGAGAGAACCCCAGACATTATGAGAGCCACAGTAGCTAAAGCAATGTAAGTCAGGAGAGACTCTACCCAGCAGGTATTACATGAATTTCCCCTCTTAAAAAGACCCCATACAAAGAAGGGAGGTCACACGGTGCAGTTCAGCTATTTGGGAGTGCAGCTGTGTGACAGGATGGACCTCCTATGCCACCCTGTCCATGTTTTGCTGGGGGCTAGCTGAACTTGCTTTGCCACTGTCCCCTTTTCTTTATCCCAAATGCACCCTCTAACCAAAGTAGGAGGGGCTTTTGCTGCTAACACCACTAGGCTCCTTCACCAGCACCTAGAACTGTGTCCTTCTGGGTAATTCCCTGCTAGTATACCCCCTTCCTGGGCAACTGGCTGGTACACTTGATCTCTTCTCTTCAGATCAGGGTTGCTTTGGATTGTTAACCCTGGCCTACCACACTGGCCAGAGCTGCAAGGTAGTGGGCAGAACATTTGTACTAGACGCTAGGTTCCAACCTCAGAACAGTCAGATAACAGATTTGATTGGTCTAAACTATAGGTCACAGGAATTACAGCAGGGCCGGATTTACCACTATGCAACCTAGGCACTTGCCTAGGGCCAGCGGTCCCCAGAGGGCCCTCCCAGGGCTGGTGGTGAGACCAACCTTTAAAAATGGGCCACTACTTATGGGACAGTGCTATGTGCTTGCCCCCCTGGGCTAAAGTCTGCCAGCCAGGCCCTGAATAAGGCTATATGTTATGCTAAAAACTATAGTGCTATGGATTTTTTCAGGGAGGGGGCCCCAAACCAGTATCTTGCCTAGGGCCCCAGAGGTCTAAATCCGGCTCTGAATTACAGCACAGGTAAGTAGTCATCAAAGCAGAATCTTGAAGCATTAATATTTTTTTAGCTCATGTAGTCCTAATAAGGACAATTACATGCCAGTCTGTGTAACTAGCGAACTTTCCAGAAGTTACAGATGGTATAATAATACATTACATGGTCAAACAGTCCTCCTTTTATACAGATTTACACACATACGCTGGCAGGAGGTAATCCAGCTTCCTGTCTCTTTAACCAATCCAGACGGATTTATGCAACTTGCACATAAATTACCCTGTTCAGCGTCTTCGGCGATTAAATTTAAAGCGGTGCTGCATTGTAAAGGGAAGTTTCCCTTTACAATGCAGCGCCGCTTTAAATTTAATCGCCAAAGATGCTGAACACGCCGGAGTTGAAGAATCCGGACATTAATACATTTACCCCCAGATCTCAGAATATAAAATCCTTAACACTTGGAGTTAACATAATAACATGATTTTATACTGTTAAAAAAATTTGCAATATATATTTATGCATTCAAGTGTTGGTCACTCACAGATGAAAATTATCTAATTAGCCTAAATGGGGTTTTCTCTAGTAAAGTTACAAAACCAAGTCATGACATACTGTCCAAAATTACAAGGCAATACCTCAGAAATGAATGCATTTCCTATACAGAAATACAACATAATATAATTAAATCAGTACATTTGTAATAATATACAGAGGTGCACTGCAACCCTAAGTAAAATAAATATCTACAAAGAGTCATTTCTACGTGATCCAGCCACAGTCTGGAATGAAAATTGGATACTGCCTGGCAGAGGCGTCCCTGGATGAGGGGATGGAGGTCCTTGAGGATCTGTGAGGTAGCCGTCTGCATTCCTGCAAATGGGTGAGCTCAATTAATGTGAGATAAGTCTGTAGGACTATTGCTCCAAGCAGCAGCGACTGATATGTAACTTGCGTTTTTTTTTATATGTAATGGAGTGTGATGAGTGGAGAAAGTATTAATATCTGGTGAAGCATTGTGCAGAAGGAGACTGGCCTATAATTGCAAATATTCTTGTAACCGTTATCTTTTTCTGTGCTGGAGGAAGAGGAGTAAATATAGTTTACATGTTCTCAGTATGAGTTGAGATGGTCTGGCTCATATAATTCAACTTTATCGGCACTGCACCACATTACTGCACTAGAGCCTGCTCACATATGAGACTATGTTAAACACCTGTGTATTCGCAGGGTGTCCTCTGGTATTGTTTGCCTGTGCCCTCCAGCCACCAATGGCAACAAGCATTGCTTGTAGTTGCAACTTAGAACCACTAGGGTGACCATTCACAAAGGTCCCAATAAATGTTTGGGCCCTCAGAGCTAGAGAATACTACCACTGACTGACTAGCACTGGGTCCCTCCTGGTACCCCGGCCCACTGGGTAACAGGGTTAAAGTGTAAGATTATAGAGAAACCCTTTTGGGACAATACAAGTGCCAGCATGCACTGATAACCCTTGAGTGTTATTGCATGCTGGTGCTTGTAGACCTACAAGTGTGAGCATGCACATGGTTGCAGATGTAGTGAACTATAAATGATGCACCTGTCATTTAATAATAAATGTTGCCCCTATAAATTCTGCATTAATATTGCACTTGGAAATAAAGAATAAATAATTAATAAATGGCATAAATGCTGTACCCACAATTAATTAATAGACATTGGCCCCAAAATGAATTCTTAAACATTGCCAACATAATTATTAATTTTTGCCCCCACATTAAATGTTGTTCCCATAACACTTACCTAAAATCTTGTTTCAATCTTGGCCCACTGTAATACAATGAGAATCTTGTAATCCATAATGATGCAAAATGAGTCAATCTCCTGTGAGTCAAACTAGTTAATAGCTAGGCAACCAGTTAGGAGCGGTTCGGTATACAGTGGTATGATATACCACCACTTCACCTTCTGATGTGCAATTCTGTTTAGTTCAACACAGCTAAAATGTCACCAGTGTGCATGCACCTTAAAAGTTCTTAGATGTTGAAAATTAATTAATCTGGCTTAGTACTTCAAATTTCAAATCACTTTCATATATCTTCAGAAGATATATTAATCTTATTTTTTTATTAGTATTACTATTTATATGTTGCCTTGCAATTCTGCAACTTGATTATGATGAAAGACATTTTGGTTTAAAAAAAAATAATTAAAGTTCCCCGCAAAGTGCTCCCAGCACTAGCCTTCATAGCCTAGGCCGGTAGCAGCATTTTGTGGGGCAAAGAATAACATGGGGTCGCCCCTGCAATAGCTGCTACCAACAGTAAGTTATGACAGGCTGGACTTGTGACACTATAACAGAGAAATATGCAAAGTGGGGTACTCCTGTCCTAATGTCAAGCAGCTCTAGCCTGTCAAACAGGGGGTTGAATTCCGTAAGGAAATCGGGCCCCCCCCAAAAATCGTGGCTCCCACCCTTAGAAAAATCAGACCAATACTGAAGCACTAGAGCTCTTCCCAACACTCATGCCCAGTGGGTGTTGTGGTAATAAATAGTTCAAAGATAGATTTCAGCATTTTTTACTGTTGCACTTTTATTTATTTTAAATGCAAAGGTGCTAGTTATAATTCTCAGAAGAACAGACCTTTTCTCTTTCATCCATCTGGGGGATACTCCTTAACCATGGGGTTGAGTCGGGGGGGAGGAGTGTGGCACCCAAAGAGTTAACTTTTTTCAGCTGACAGCATATCACCTCCGCCAATTCCCACATACCTCAGTTTGAATTGGGTGCCCTTGGAAGAAGGTTGCACCTGAAGAGCTCCAAGAGAGACAGTGAACAGGGTTCACTGGTTATAGGTTTTTTCCTTTTCTTTTGCAGTTTTTTTCTTTTGACAGTGGCGAGAGGCTCCGTGCAAACGGAGCTGACTCGTGGGAGAAGCGCCTGTCGGGGGGGGGGTAAGAAGCGCTTCTCACAGTGGGAAGCAGTCGGCAAGAGACTCTCCCCGCTGATGCAGGACGGGCGCTGCCATTAGGCAGAGGGCGCCTTTACTGCTGAGGTTCCCTGGAAGCCAGCTGGAGTATACCAAGTTCCTCCTCCCATGGGGATGGCAGTGAATTCTTGAGGATGGCGTGCTTTGAGTAGCGCTAGCGGGGAACACATTCTAACAGGTTTTCCCCTAATATAAGAGAAAGGGCAAAACGCTGTTAAGGTAAACAACACAGAAGGAGAGCCAGTGGAAGGGGAATGTGTTTGAGGAACACCGCTTCCCCCCCCCACTGAGTGAGCACGTGGAAGATCCCTTTTTTGGCACCAAGCTTCAAAAGGAGAACAGTTGTAGCAGTCATTTGAAGAGAAGTGCACTGTTGACACATATCTTCCACGCTAAGTATCACTTTGTTTTTTCTGTATATGCATGTGTATTATAAGACTATGAGGTGTTGAGAGAACTGTGTTTAAGTTCTCCAAACCTGTCTTATTTAATCAGAAATACTATGATATGTTAAATAACCTAGTCTGTATTTTCTGATAAAGGTTGTGGAAGTGTTTGGGCGTGCCAAACATATTGTCTGTTCCAAATGTAATGCTAAATGGGCCCAGGTGTTCTGTGCTAATTGCAGTCATTACTGAAAAACCTGCTGCAGCCTTTCAGCTTGACTAAAAAAATTATACCTTATACTCTCTATATAGAGGAAAAGGAACAGAAATACTATCTTTTGACTGGTTCATAGATAAATATGTACCTGTATTTTGCGGTGTGGTAGCAAAATGTGAGAAAGATAAAGCAACAGGATTTCACCTAAGTAGATTTGGGAAATCACTGTTAGCAGAGACACAGAAGGAGATTTCAGTGGTAGGGGAATGTGTTGAGAAATACCTCTTCCCCTCCCCCACTGAGTGAGCACGTGGAAGATCCCTTTTTGGCGCCAAGCTTCAAAAGGAGGACAGTTGCAGCAGTCATTTGAAGAGAAGTGCACTGTTGACACATATCTTCCCTGCTGAGTATCACTTTTATTTTCTTCTGTGTGTATGTGTGTGCATGTGTAGACATGTATATTATAAGACAATGATGTGTTGAGAGAACTGTGTTTAAGGAAAACTATAAACTTCTCCAAGCCTGTCTTATTTAAATCAGAAATACTATGATATGTTAATATAACCTAATCTGTATTTTCTGATAAATTGGAGAAGTGTTTGTGAATTTTGAAACGTGATTTAGTTTTTCTTATCTTGTGATGGCAGATAAAAGCAAAACAACACGTACCAAACATAATGTCTGTTCAAAATGTAATGTTAAACTAACAAGTGAACGGCTGGATCAGGGGGAGCTCTGTGCAGCCTGCACTGTGGCTCCTGTGAAACAGCCTATAGACACCTCCACCATAACGGTAGATCCTCCTGAGTGAGCGGCTGCCTTAACACAGGGAGTGTCCCCCAGATGGATGAAAGAGAAAACGGGATTTATACTTACGATAAATCTTTTTCTCTGAGTCCATCTGGGGGACACTCCGACCCCCCCCCCCCGTCTTTTCGTTGTTTTGTCTCCACTCCCCCCTATGTTGAGTGGTGTGTCTTGGTTAATTGGCCTATCTTCCTAATGGCTTTTGTAATCAAACTGAGGTATGTGGGAATTGGCGGGGGTGATATGCTGTAAGCTGAAAAAAGTTAACTCTTTGGGTGCCAGACTCCTCCCCCCAACTCAACCCCATGGTTAAGGAGTGTCCCCCAGATGAACTCAGAGAAAAACATTTATCGTAAGTATAAATCCCTTTTTCTCCTCGAGAAGAGCACCTGCAACATATATGTCTCTTGACAAGTGAATCTGTGACTGGCTCCATCTCTAAGTGGAGTATAAGTTTGTAAACATACTTTTACTGTGACATAAGGAGGCGAAAATCAGGGATACGAAAATAGTGTAATATTGACATAGTGATACTCATTTTCTGAGCGTATACGAAACATATATTTTTAAAGCACTTTACTCAAAGTGACCTTTGGCATGAGAATGTATCCCAATAAGAAAGTGCTGGAAATAAATCATTTGTTATATTAATGTTAAAACAGGATTCCAGAGAATTGTTTCTCTGGCGTCTTGTCTTTTGGGGATTGTTCTGTCCTCACTATAAACTTCCCTTTGGCCTGAGTGTAATAACACAGACAGCATAACCAGTCCTACTTTAATAATCCATTCTAGATGTGGAGATCTGAAAAACGGTGTTTATTTTATTAGTAAAGAACATGTGAGATCAAATGGTAAAAATGTAATACAAATGGTAGAATGCATTTTCAATATGAACAGATATGATGCAATGAAAAGATGGTATAACTGCATAACTTGACATAAAATCTTACCATAGGAGCTGTGCTGAGGGGAGAATATATTGCATCTCTGATTGACCGTGTGAAATGTAAATATGGATCCCTCCTGTCAGTTACTCAAGCTGTATTGCGAACTAACTACGGAGGCCTGAGTGTTCAGTTAAGCTCATATTAGGCTGGCCACTAGATGGAGTTTACACAGAAATAATACATATGTAAAACAGCAATACTGAAGGCACAACAGGGATAGTGGAAGATGTAGCATCTGCAAAGTATTAAAGACCCTTAGTAAATTTGCTACTGTTATATGTTAGGAAAAAAATTCTCCTTGTATGTAATGTCCCTAACCTTCACATATTAATTTCGGTGCACCTAAACAGGGACTCTCTGGTGATGGGAGTGCGCTGATACATTTAGACAAGTATTTGGTCTGTGGATGGTTAGAAATACTACACACGCATGATATGTCAATGTTAAAGTCACCTATATAGAAGACAAGTGTCAAACTGGTTAGCATTGCTGTCTCACAGCTCTGGCACAATGGGTTCTATGCCAACTAGGGAATTATCTGTGTGAAGTGTTCTCACTGTGCTTGAAGGGGCTTTCTCCCACCACAGTCCAAAAATGGTATGTTAATGTTAAAATCTGTAGAGAGGAGCATTTATGAACTTTATAATGAAGGTTATTATTATTAATAATAATAATAATAATAATAATAATAATATGGACTTCTTGGACTCCTTTTGTATCACTCATTATGTATGTCCCCATTATATCTTATATCCTACATATACTATAGTTTATACCAACTTCAAGTAGGAATAAAGCAACCGTACATCGACCCGATTTTGGTTTAATGGGTTTTGTGCTCTGCTTTCTGCCTACCTAGTAAGACCTATGGATGTGAAATTTGAGCCTCTACAAAAGTAAGTTACCTTTACCTGCATAGTTATAAGCTTTGTAAAGTGGTGTGTAAAGTGTAATTATAGGACCCAGTATAGATTGCAAACCCCAATAGCTACTCCTGTGACAGAGCAAAATTATAGCAGCATTACTCTACCCTTCATCAGTCAAAACAGTTCCTCATATATTCCAAAATTCAGGTAGCATAAAAGTTTCCCCCTCAACTAGTGAAATACAGTAGTCAAATTTAATTCAGCTGATTTATTTTATTTACTCAGCTAAAGGATAGCTACACCCCAAAACTGAAATGTTAACATTTGAAACATGAAGGTAAAGTACATTTTTCAGTCTTCAGCTGACCTTCCATTGAAGCTCAGTTAAATATTTCCTCTCCACTCTACCAGCTGAGGTACTCCAATCTATTTAGTGCAGTGTTGTGATGGGAACTTCTAAAAGTCAAAAAGCTGATGCTCCAGGCATTTGTGTTACTTTTTTTCTTTACCAAGGCAAAGTAATTATAAAAATGATTATCATATTTTCAAAGGAAGGATGTACTCACATTTTTACTTATAAATGTACTCACCTAATCCCTTTTATGTTTAATTAACATACTTTGACTACAAACTCATGTTTCAAGGCAAAAGTTATTTATAGGCTTTAAGAAATTTCTATTTTCTCATAAAAGAGCCAATGTTTTTTCAAATGAATTTTTTCTTCCTCAAAGACTAAATGTTGTTGCTTCCAACAGTATCCAATATGTTTATAAGCAAGAAAGGAAATAAGACTAATGCATTTGAGTATTTATCAGGCTTCTTTTCTAGTGTTCCTAGTAGTTCAAGAGCCTAAATGGGAATCAATCAGAATCACATATTTCATAATTTTCTGTACTCACTATAAGTCAGGCTGGGCATATCAGGGTTTATACAAGTCATCTTATATCCTTCATATAAAGTTTGTCATCTTAAGTATGAAGAGTCAACTGTATTTGGACTAGATTTTAACCCACAATCAACAACTTTAAAGGACAAACCAAGTTTTGGCAAACTGTAACTATTGCTTTGCCCTGCTCTACCTGAATCAACTGCTCATCCCTACTCTCTCTTTATTCATCCCACCTAATCCACACTCTTCTACATCTATCATCACCATGAACCAGACTGCTGCCTAGCTGCTTTATCTCTTTCTCCTACCCACACCCACCAAACTTTTCTCTGGCATCACATTTCTCTATCTTTTATGATTATTTCCTCCTCACCACTTCATCTGGATTTCTTGTTCCCATGAACTGTCCTGCTCCCTGCTTCTGCTTCACACTGACCAATGCAACTCTTACTCCCAAATCCTCTTCCTTACCTTGCTCTTTTTCTGGCCTGACATATCCCCAACTCTCTGCTCCCACCTTCTTTGTGTACCCCCTTGCGTATCTGTAATTATGCTAACTTCATCCATATCTCTCCTTTACCCCATGTCACCTCTCCTGCACTTCCTGTAACACCTAATCTGTCTGCAATAAACTGGTCTCTGAAACCTGACTACCCTTCTGAGGTATTTATAGATATGTGTGTGTATATATATATATATATGTATATATAGATATATATATAAATATTTATAGATATATATATAGATAGATAGATATATATAGATATAGATATAGATAGATACACACACACACACACACACACACACACACACACACACACACACACACGTTAGATAAACTGTAAAAATGCATTTAAGGTACAACAGTACATACTGAATTTAAAAAAATGCGTTTTCAGTACTGGTTATAGTATTAAGAGTTGTTAATGTATTTAATAAAAAATGTTTTGGCGTGTGTTTTGATGGGACTTGATATTACACATATGCAAGTGCATATCCTGCAGTGTGTTCTGCCTCTCTGCATACGCCAAGTATAACCAGAGCGTACTTATACCAATATTCAAATGGATCTGCTTGTAGTTGAATATGGGTGTACATGAGTGCAAATTACATCAAATTTTAAAAAATGCAAATTTCATTTATATTGCGTTACGAGAACAATCAGACGAAATCAAACATCAGCAATATGGGATGAAGTTCACAAACACAAACTGGCGTGAAAATTCTTCCATTCAAACTAGGGAGGGTCTCCTAAACATGTAGACCCTCCCTAGTTTGAATGGAAGAATTTTCACGCCAGTAGTGACTCCACTTCTGGTCCGGACCTAGGCTACACCAATAGGACTGAATGGAGCTGTCATATTAGCTGTCTAAATTTTACCTAGTGAAGGAGCATATTACAGGATTAACTAATAGCCCTTGCCTAACTGATCAGTTTTGGACCAGGGAATTTTAAATGAAACATGTGTGGGAAAAATGTTAATACACTTAAAGAGCAAAGCATTGACTAACACGTGTTGGGACTGCGCCATCAGCTTACTTATCCTAAATTCGCAGAAATAGGCTAAATAGAATGCCGTACTGAACAGAACTGCCTCATATGTGTTATCAGCTATCTACGCAAGCGCTACTATCAACTGCCACAAAATCTCTACTGAAATGGACTGCCTACCATTGGCCTCCCGAGGTTGCAGCGTGCTCCATCCTCTAAGTGCTTTGGAAATCAGGAAATGCGCTGTGATATCCACCTTACCCAACATACGGGACATAAAGGATATGCCTGCCAGTAGCAGTGAAACAGACGATTTGGTGGCGCCTGCCCGGTATCTAGCACATATGAACGTCCGTAATTGCTACAGCTGAACTTCCTCTTGATTCTAAGAAGTTGACCCAATGTTGCCATGCTGAACGGTAAGCTCTCCTTCTATGAGGGGCTAATGATGACTCCGCCAATTCTTGTATGCTGGCTCGATGATCTGCCAAATATAAGGCGGACATGGCATACAGGTGAGCTGAGCATGGGGGTCCAGTTCGCGGAAAAACACTGCCATTGACAGCATGATAACGCATCAGATATTTTGTTGTCAACTCCTGGAACATGAAGGGCTTTAAATGAAATGTCGCATTCCAAACATCTAAGGACCAGGTGCCGTAGTAGGTGAATATCTTGAGGGGAGGAAGTGCTTTGCCTGTTTATGCATTGGACGACTCCCAAATTGTCGCACCAGCAGATAATGTATCACCGTTTTAGACATGAGACCCAAAGCTCTATTGCAACAATTATTGGGAATAGCTCCAAGACTAATAAATTTGTTACTAAATCCCGAGTAAGCCAGGACCCGGGTCAGCGTGAAGCACACCACAAGCCCTGGAAATAAGCACCGAAACCACAGGACCCTGAAGCAGCAGTATGCAAATCCAGCGACTTTGAAGAGATAGATTCTGAAGGCCATATCCACACGCCATTGAACAAAGAGATAAATTCTGCTCAAACTGTCAAATCTCCTCTGATGTCATTCGACATAGTTATCCTACTATGCAAACTGGTGAAACCTGCAGTGGCTAATTGCAGCTTTCTGCAAAAAAACCCTGCCAATTGGAATCAATCTGCATGCAAAATTAAAAGAACCAATCTCCCTTTACGTCTGCACTTGACGTAAAGGGAGATTGCGGGCTGACCGAGCGGAGTTAATGTACTTTTGCAGTTTCTCTATTTTGTCCTTGGGCAGCCTAAAACAACTCTCTGTTGTGTCTATTTCAATGTCCAGGAAAGAAAGGCAGGGGAAGGGACCCTCAGTTTTGTCTTGCGCTACTGGAACACCCAATATTCTAAATAAGGCTTCAGCTGCTCTAAGAGTATCCGCGCATACTGACGAGTTGGCTGGACCCATAAATAAAAAAATCACTCAGATAGTGTGCAATGCCTCTGTGAACCAAGGAGATCAGTTAATGATGCCATTGATCCAAGTGACAGCGCAGTGCCACAGCAGTTGTTCCGTATCTTGTGTCTTCTTTTAATGATTCAGCTGCTTCCTGCACTGGTGAATTCAGGAAAGAAATGCACCAGTGCAGGAAGGAGCTGAATCATTCAAAGAAGGCACAAGATACAGAAAAACCGCGCTGGCACCGTGCTGTTGCTAGGATCAATGGCATCATTAACTGATCTCCATGGGAGGTGTGACAAATGTTCTGTCAATCTATATTTACCGGCCGCTTTTTTTGGAACTACTCCTACCGGAGAAATTACGATATTGGCTATGGAAGGGGAGGTGAAGGGTCCCATCATACGACCTAAATGAACTTCCTTGAGAAATGTTTCTTTCACTATATGAGGGAGGGCATATGAATATGCTGATTTTAGTTTTTTTACCGCCTGAGCTTTCACTTCCCTACGCACTGGGAGTTTAAAACTAAGTCGAAATACTGAACTTAAAAAGGAGAATTGTTCTGCCTTTGGAGAGAGCTTAAACCAGCGATTTATCTCCTTAAGACAGATTCGGGAGCTGGCCTTAGGAAGTAGTGAGGGATGTTAGCGGCCTTTACCGGCATTAGTGAGGGAACGCGGGCATTCTTTTCCTGAATGTGGTCCCCTACATTGGGAACAGACGTGTCTATATTTACAGTTAGCTCCACGTATACACAACCCGTTGTTGAAAGCGAAATATCTATTGTGTGTGCTTTTGAGGTGTGCCTTGCCTTCCCAGCTGCTGCAACCTCGTGAGTGGGTTCTTCCAGCCAGATCTCCACATTTTTGCAATCAAAAGAAATTATATGCTGCCCTGACACTCTCTGTCTAAAATTCTCAAGATAATGCTGCCAGTGTGATCCCCCATCTGTAAGGAAAATATTAGTGATGAGGTGCAAGTATTGCTACACGTCAGTCACCGTCTCGGGCGTGACTCGATGTATAAAGCCGCAAATGAACAGTAACCTGAAACCCAATGTGGGAAAGATTTGTGCACATCCTCATTTATACCCCCTTTGTCTCTGCCGCCAATTCTTTCTTAGCTCCTTCGGTGAGGTCAAACAAGTCAACATAATAAGGTGCCATCCATTGCGCCTGAGACTGTAGTGCTCCTTGCTGACAATACGCCATGGGTGAGGCAAATATAAAAATGAGGCCTGGGGGGACAGCCAAGCGCCTGGATGATGCTGATGCAGCACATTATTATTGGCTAGAGCAGGGCGAGTTGCAATAGACATTAGTGGAGGAGGCAATTGTTTTTTCTGCCAGTAAGGGGGCGATTGATGAGTCCTAGCTGACTGGGCAAGGCTGTGCATGGTGGAAATGAGGATGGAGTCCTGTGAACTAGGAAGGGAAAAAGGGCTGTGACCATGCAGTGTTAAGTTGGCAGCCATAGGGGCATATGGAGGCGGATGGCTAATGGTCTGAGTTAAAAAGGGTTGGTTCCCCAAACAATACTGCGATGAATGGTATCCCATTAATGATGCTGGTGGGGAAGAGGGTAAAACCCCTTGTGCTGTTGTTGCATTGAAGCCTCCTGCATTGAAGGCAGTGCTCCCAGCGTGGGGCTGAAGGATGGTGGAGCCGGTGGGAACACTGCCAGCCTCTGCCCACTCCAGAGCTCTGGACCGCCACGCATGCGCAGTACCCAATCTCGAGTCTACAAACTAATCTGCAGAGTTATTGATGTTCCCATCGACACTGTATGTAATGTTATTAGGAAGTTTAAAGAACCTGGCATTCTAGCTAATCTCCTGTTAAAGAGCAAACTTGATCAAAATTTGCAGCTCAGGATTGAGTTGAATCAAATGGTGGAGAAAACACCTTCATCAACTGACAAATATTTGACATTCAAGATGATCTTCAGGCACAAGCTATGACAACTCACACCATCTGTCGCCAACTCGGTGAAAGGTGGATATATGGTAGGAGTCCCAGGAAGGCCCTAATGCTTAAAGAAACATAAGAAAGCCTGAATGGAGTTTGTCAAAACACACCCGAATAAGCCAAATTCCTTCTGGGAGAATGTCCTGTGGACAAATGAGACCAAATTAGCTTTTTTGGTCAAACTTATCACCCCTATATTTACAGAAAGGAAAATGAAAAGAAAACCTTCTCTAGAGTCAAACATAGATGAGATTCAGTGATGTTTTGGGTTTGCTGTACTACATCAGGCACTGGGTGCCTTGAATATGTGCATGACATCATGAAATATGCAGATTACCAAGCTATTTTGGAGCGCAATGTTTAAGACAGTATCATAATGCTGGGTCTCTGTTGAAGATCATAGGTCTTCAAGCAGGAAAATAGCCCAAAACACACTTCAAAAAGCACACTGGAATGGTTCAAGACTATTCCCTGAACTGTTCTGAAGTGACCAGCAATAAGTCCAGATCTAGATATCATAGAACACCTGTGTAGAGATCTCAAAACATCAGTTGTTTGTGGCACCCTTTAAATCTTGGAGAATTGTTTGCACAAGAGTTAACCAAACTTGGTAGAGAAGTGCAGTAGCTCATCCATAGGAAGTTTTTGATTGCAGTTATTTTGAACAAAGGCTGTGCCACCAAATAATACGTCTAGGGTGTCAATAATTTTGTCAATGCCATTTCTGTCCAATTTCTGATTTAAAAGAATAAAAATGATTACATTCAGAAAAATACAAAGATTCTGTATATTAACATAGTAAGAATTGTGGTGACCAAATACCGTTAGATGTCCCCTTTTGTTTAGAGGAAATTGTGAATTTTTCTGCCATCAGATTCTACAGGAAAAAGTGATTGAGGAATATCACAAAAAGTCATGTTATTCATATCAAAAAGAATTGTACTACTGGCACAGATGGCCAGGCCAGCACGGTTGAGTAATAGATGATCCGCTTCTGCAGGGCATCTCGCTTGTTTTGGTTGCTCAAACACACCTAATAGCCCAATATCAGTTGCGTTATTTCAGTATGTGTGACTAGCTTTAATTAGACTTAACTGGGTAATATTTATTTGCTAAACAACTAATTTAACATTTTGTTTCTATTAACACACATAGATCATTGGATTTGAACCTGGGATGCACCTGGGATGTAACAGTTGACGTGTTTTGTCTCAATCAAGCAAGACTTTCTCAACGCTAATTATCATAAGAAGAAGAATCCTATTTATGGGCTACACAAGATGACGTTCCACTGATTAATCAGGCTCCATGTGTAGGTTAATTAATTAGATTGTCCGTCATCCTGGATATTAATAAAATGTTGTGGTATAAAGTGCATTGGTAGACTTTGGCTCTACATAGTACTCAGGATTAAGAAAACATTTTACTTTGCCACTAATTATAAAAACAGCTTTAACATTGGAAACAGTGGGGGAAGCACCTACTGCACAATTGACAGGACTGCATCTGCTAAGACTAGAGACCTGTGAATTAAACTGCTTCTGTAACTGTTTAGTTGTATATGTTGCATAATAAACCTAATAGTAGTTCACTATGGACTGTTTATCTCTCCAACAAAATTGAATGACTTGGAGAGGAACTTCAAAGGATGATATAGCAATAAAGTCCAAGAATAAACAACAACAGGCCGCACAGGAACAGCTTTTTGAGTCGTCACCCATCACGATTCATTGTGTACAGCAGTATTATTTGCATTCACCTATAACCATCAGTACTTCATTATCATATTATTCTGTTTTACACATATTAGTCATAATGATCAGATGTCCCCAGATATGAATGCCAGGAATAGAAGGTGCAGTAATGTAAAGAGCTGACAATACCACTGAAATGTACATAACTGTATGTGTATATTCGACCTGCACCAACAATACTTCATTGTTGCACATTTTGGTCCTTCAGTCTTCTTATGTGGGGTACATTAATCACAGAACATAGACAACTTCTGAATAAGAGACTTGACCAGATTAAGGAAGGAGCTTGGTGGGATCCGAGATATTTGTCACTTTTAAACCCTAATCAGATACATGGTGTTTGGATATTGAATGTGTTGGGACATGATCATGGTATGGTACAAAATGACAAAGAACAAACCTGGAAATTTTATCTTGTTTGGACATAGATAATGTATTAGTGATACAGAAATAATAGTATACACAAGGTATCACACTGAGGGTTGATCGTGCCACATTACATTGTTTAATTCTGTCACATTCTGTTACATTTGTCCATAGTTTGGTCATTTCAATCTTCCAGCACAATAGGGCCAGTAGAAACAAGTCAACAGCCAGGGGGTACAACATTACACCATGAGCACAAAAACAATCATAGCACTAGATCATAATTTGAGTGCCAGATATCTTTTTATTTTATACTTGCTGGAAACTGTAAATTGGTCTGGGAAGTCTTATTAATGACGCAGGTTGTCATGATAACAACTGTACAATTGGATGATACAAGACAACAATGCTAAGAGTTCACAGTGAAATTGTGTTGTGAAACAAGAAAACATTGCAGAAATTATTCTTTTTTAATTGGCAACCCGTGACAAGTTCAGGTAATAATGATCCAGAAAGGTCTACCTAACACACTAGCAAAAAAAAAAGTATTTTATTTATATTATGTTATTTTTGTTTCTGATTTGCCTCAGTTAGGTTTAAATAACAAGTTGTGCTAACATTCAGAAGTTTGACCTGGCTGTAGGGATGTGGATACATAATTGGTAGCAGTGAAATACACTGAATACCAGCCAGTAAGAGCTTCTGAATAAAACAAGAATAAAAGATCCTCTGTTGTCAATCTCTCTTCCTACAATCATTTTGCACAAATGAATATTTGGTCTCGAGTAAGACCAACTATTTGATGTAAAAGTGCACTTTCCTAGTGTGGGGCTGTAACTAATAACTATAACTAAAGGTACTTACAAGTATGTTAGACTTTTTTGGTGTAAAAGAAGGTGCCAAGCAGTCAATACTGCATGATCCATGCACAAGTGTCCCTTTTGTTATTAATACAAATCTAATTTATTGATACAAATAAAAACAAAATAAGCAATTGCAATTTCTTTATATTAATAGTCCAATTTATTCAGCTGATCAATATTCCTGGTTCCACAATTTTTCCTGCCTGAAAATTCTTATTTATGCCTTGGTAATCACAAACTATAATTCAAATTGTGTGTTTTGTAAATTAATTATTAACCAATCATGAGCTAAATCACATTTTTTTCCATACATAGATACATACCTGTTACTTACCTTCTGTAGACATGCTGCTGCTGCTGCTCCTGTGTTAGTGATAGGCTCGGAGCATGGCACTGAACTGTAATGTCAAAGTGCAGCACTACACTCCCAGCCTGTCACTGACATGAAGGAACAATAATCGGCAACAGCACGGAAACTGACATCAGAGCTGTAACTAGAAATTTGAGTGCCACTGGCAAGAAGGAAAACTAATCTAAAAAACTAACTATTTAACCTAAAATATTATCCTGGGCCTCCCTTCAGCTGTGCACCCTGAGCGATTGCCCCTCTCGCACAGCCCTTGTTACGGCGCTGACTGACATCTCTCTCCTCTATCTGGAGACAGAGCGCCTGAGAGAGTGGCATTCTGAGTGGAAGGTGTCAGATGGGGAGGGCCGCCTAGGCTGCCAGTACCATTAAACTGATGCTGAAAAAGCAAATATATTTTTAGAGTTCATTTTTTGGCATTTCTAATAGGAAAGACACTTTTTGGCCATTTTAGGTAGACTATCTTTGTTAGGTGCATACAAATATTACTAACACTGATGCCGGAATATGACCAGCTCAAAATTGATTCAGAACAGGTGTGAAAAATGCCTTATTAGGTAATGTTTCTTAATTATTATTTTTTCTTAATCATATTTTAACCAGTCTAGAGTCACAGCAATAGGGTTTCTGGGATCCATCTCGGGACCCTTGGGACTAGCTGTGGCAATAATGTAGTGGAAACTGGGAAGCTGGATGAATGTCTTGTTCATAGGGATTGCTCTAATCCCGTATACTGGTTGTTAGGAGGAGGAATGCTGGACTGGACTCCCTACTGAAATACATGACTGGAAACTGGACCTGATGGACTGAAACCTGGATGTGGAAACAGGGGAGACCTGAACCCATGACCAGAGACTCAGTACCTTCAAGATCATAGAAACTCTGATGAGTATAGTACCACAACTGGGACTGGAAAAACTCAGAACTCAGGCAGCATATACAGGGGTGGCAACCTCCTGAACTGAATAATCCTGGAACTGGCCCTGTACAACTCAGAACTCAGAACCTGAGGTAGGCCTGGAACTGGAATACGGTTCCCTGAACATAGAGATGACTCCAGAAGCTGGATGACTCAGACCAACAACCTACTACTTCAGATAGCCAGTAGGAGAGACAGAAAGTGATTGAAGAGGGAAGGATCCACACGGAATGTAACAGCTGGAATCTGTACACAAGCAGATAGAATGAAGGTGAATCCACATGAGGAGTTAATATCCAAGGTCTTTATTTCCGCAGGTACGATGAAGTTGACTTCACACAAAGTATTAGCAGTTACAGTCTGTATTACAGCAAACAGGATGAAGTCAAAGGCTAAATAATTGAAGTCCTTATCACAGCAAGCAGAGTGAATCTCAATCCACACAAAAGGTAAATGGTTGGAGTCTGTAACAGCAAACATGTTGAACTGGAACCAGGAAATAGGAAGTGTTGCACTGGCAATTAGCTGAGTATAGGAGGAGACTGTTATAGTCTGCAGACAAAGCTAATTAGTGGAGGAGATCAGCTGTTCAGAATCAGCAGGATGTTAGCAAATATCTCACCCAAGATGGCAGCCTCAAGTACAGAAGACAGAAATCACGCTTTGTCCCAGGATTTAGAATGTTGCATTCTGGCAGGAGGGATATGCACAATGCTATGATACCGCCAAGTGGCGTAAACAGGACTAAGACTCCGATTTATGACAACAAGTGTGTCTCAGATCTCTTGACATGATTGGTATACTGTAGCCTGGCTTCCCTACTAGCTTTCATCTGACCTTCCCTCCATCATCTTAGGTGACTTCAACATCCCCATCGCTAACCCTCTGACCCTGCTTCCATCAAACTACTCGCCCTTCCTCCTTTGGCCCTTTTAGAATGGACCTCCTCCCTCACCCTTGCCTCGGTCACTCCCCTGACCTTGTCTTCTTCCACCTATGTGGTCTCTCTGACTTCAACATTCTCTCTCTGATCACCATCTTCTCTCATTCACACTATCCTCCTCTCCTGCACCCCTTCCTGTGCCCAAATAACTCCAGTTTAGATGAAACCTTGATGCTCTTGACCCCGCTATTCTGTCCTCTTCTCTCGAAACTCTCCTCCCCCATGTTACACATTGCACCAGCTAACCTGCATTTTGGTCACTGCTCTTACCTGTTTCTCTTGGTTTTCACTCCCTGCATTCTCTTGTTGTCTGAAATGAGCATGTGCACACCAGCTTTTTTCAAAACTTCCTGCATTCTCTTGATTGGCTAATTGCCTGTCAGCTCTGTCTATTTAAAGCACCTGCTTCTCTACTAAGTTGCCAGATCTGCAGGTCTCCTTACCTGTTAGGACGCTTTTTTCTCTGGCTCCCGTCGGCATATCTGTATCCTGTCTTACCTGTTCTACAATCAAGATATGCGGTATTGTTGTAGGAACCTTGTGCCTCATAATCTGTCCCGTTCTCAGCTATTTGCTTAATATGATCTCAACGCTTCGGTTCACTGCCGTTCACCTGAACCTCTGCATTTATCGTCCAGCAGTCCTGTTCCACTCCACGGTTCCATCTCACCCTGCTCTATCCCCGTTAGAGGACCGCGACCTGCAGCTAGAGAGCTCCTAAGTCCATATTCCCTTGCGGGGATCCCTGGTGAATACATCTCTACCGGTAGACTCCTCAGAGCAGGACTTTGAGGTCTACTCCAAACCCAGGCTCCTTGACATGCCCTCTGTCCATCCTAGCCTTCCCCCAACCGGACAGGCCCCCTCTATAACCACACCCTCACCACTGCTCTTGATGCTGCCGCTCCTGCCTCTTCATCCTCCTTCGCTGCTTCAAAGCCCAACCGTGAAACTCTACATTTACCCACATCCTCAAAAAGAGTACTCGTATCACTGAACACCACTGGAAGAAATCTCGTTCCCTGGTTGTCTTCCTTCACTTCAAGTTTATCCTCTCATCCTACAGTTACGCCCTTTCCTTCACTAAACATCTTTAAATCGCTCATCTCTTCTTGGTCCACCAATCCCCACCACATTTTCATCACTTTCAATACACTCCTGTGCCCCCTTCCTCCTATCCCATCCTCCCTAACTGCCACTGACTTTTTCTGTTCGAAAATCATGGCCATCAGATTTGATATATCCTCCCTCATTCACTCTTCTGCTTCCCCCTCCACACCACCCATCTTTTTCTCCAACTCCTGTCCTCCTTCCACCCTACCTCGGTTGATGAAGTCCACTCTCCCAAATCATCCTCTCCCCCCTCAACCTGCCCCCTAGATCCCATCCCCTCTTACCTCCTTCGATCCCTCTCCCCCACCATCTGCTCCCATCTTTCTTGCTTCTTTAATCTGTCCCTCTTCACTGGCATCATCATCATCATCATCACCATTTATTTATCTTCCCCTCATCTTTTAAACATGCTCTCATCTCACCTGTTCTCTAAAAAAAAAAAAAAAAAGACCCCACCTCACTTTCTAACTACTGCACCATTTATCATGTCCCCTTTGCCTCCAAAATACTTCAGAGGCTTGTCTGCAACCATCTCACCAATTATCTTTCTGAAAACTCCCTCCTTGATAGTCTCCAATCAGGCATCCGCCCCCTCTACTACACTGAAACTGACCTGGCTAAAGTCATGAACGATCTCCCTTCGGCCAAAGCCAAAGTCCATTTCTCCCTTCTTATCCTCTTGGACCTCTCTTCGGCCTTTAACACTGTTGACCACCCCCTCCTGCTTCAAATCCTCCACTCCGGCACCATCTTTTCTTGGTACCTTGCCAACTGCTCCTTCTCTGTTTCCAACTCTGGTTCCTCCCCCTCACACTTTCCCCCTTCTTGTAGGTAGTTATAGTGTTAGTTGTTTATTGAACCGTACTGTTCTACCTTGTACTGTCCTACTGTTTGTACCCTGTACGACACTGCATATATTTTGTGGCGCCTTATAGATAAAAATTAATAATAATAATAATAATAATATATTTAGCATAAGTTTTAAAACTAGCTCACATGGCAGTAGCTGCTAAATTCAAGTTATACTAGATCTTTCAGTGGTGACAAGTAAGGGGGAGATCTCAGGAATCCTTTGCCTTAACAGCACTTTAAGACTAAAAATAATGTGCATGTACCAAGTGCTATACTCACTTATACACAATGGAAGCATCCATTTTGTTGGCTTTAGTAATATTCATGAGAATGTAGCCTATCAATTCATTAGGAACCGGTTCCCCATTTATTTACTTTATGCATTTGTTTTTTTAATTGAACAGAAAAAAAATAATTTCATTTTTCAAAACTAAACAATGAGAAACACACAAGTCATAAAACCATAAATATTCATGTTATTAATAATATTAACATTTAGCATTTTGCATATGCTGTTATACTCTGACATTATGGAACAGAAAGAGAGAAAGAAATGGACTGTTAGAGCACTCCTAATCCAGTTTTAGTAATTGAGAATATCTCTCACATTCCAGGAAAATACCTGGTTTAATAATGGTATGGTAGGAACTTATCAAATGATCCAATATTTAGATTTATGTTATGATAGGGCAAATGCCTTTATTAATATTGACAAATTAAAAACATATCTCTATTGAGATTAGAGAACCCTCTTAATGAAAAAGTGAAATAAAAGAGAAAAAAATCTGTGAAAGCAAGTGCAAAAAGTGTATAAAAATATACCACGGACACTGGAGCTAGGAAGATAGCAGGGATGTGTAATTATCCAATAAGAAAAAGCAGAAACAATCCTTAAGGGTATAATTCCCATAAATAGTTTGCCAATGGATTAAAGATTAATCAGCATAACATTATTTTTTAAACTGTTTGCGGTACAAAGTCCCTGGGTTAGTATAATTATTAGCTGATCAAAAAAGAGACCCCTGCTATGCCTGAGTATGGTCAGACGCTGATTGTATGTGTGTAAATATTGTCACTTATTATATATGTTGTTTATTCATAAATACTGTGAGCCGTTTATTGGTATAATGCACTGCACATATATAAACATTGTCCCTTGTATCAGTTAATAGGACTTAAGTGGCTTAGTTTCATAGATACTGTGAGCCCACAAATACCAGCGCTGTTTATTATATAGTGTGCTGCGCATGTAAACAAATTAACCAGCGTAACATTAATTTATAAGCTGTTTGGGGTCAGTAATCCCTGAGTTAGTATAATTGTTAGCTGATCAAAAGAGAGACCCCTGCTATACCTGGGTATGGTCAGACGCCGATTGTATATGTGTACATATTGTCACTTGTTATATGTTGCTTATTCATAATACTGTGAGCCCACAGAGAAAAAATCAACCGCTGTTTATAATGCACTGCGCATATAAACATGTCCCTTGCATCAGTTAGTGACTTAATTCATAGATACTGTGATCCCACAGATGCCAGCGCTGTTTATTATATAATGTACTGCGCATATAACCATTATCCCTCCTTATGAAAACACAACATAGTGCCGATTATAGCAAGAAATTCTTGCTAGCCCAGGAGAAACAGAAGCGGCCTCATAAAAAATATTAGAACCACTGACCATTAAAATAACTGGTTTTGTCAGAGAGCGTTCAGCGATACCGCCGCTCACTAGCTCCTACTTCCGGGTATGACGTCACTAATGACGTCAATTACCCATAACCCCCAATGTACGTTTCACCACATATAGCTTTGTCAAGAGGAACAGATTGTGGACACGGACAGTGTCTTTGTAGTGGAGAGTAACCAATAGAATTTGCTCACTCAGCATAAATACTATATAATTCTATAGTGATTTTGATTATTATTGGTCTTGGTCTCCATATTAGTCCTTTTCTTTATGTCCATATATTCTCATACTGACATTTATGTGTCTTTTTTATCTGCTATTTAACTCAATTTATAATAGCTACCACTTATTATTCAGAAAAGCATTTTAAATACACTTACCATCTGTATATATAATCTCTATACACATCTCTGACAATTATTAATGTTTAAAGTCTTTTCAAATGCACATTTACTATGGAGTACATGCATAATGATTTTCATTGGCTGCTTTTCCTGTGTATCATAATCGTGGAATTCTATTGGTTACTCTCCACTACAAAGACACTGTCCGTGTCCACAATCTGTTCCTCTTGACAAAGCTATATGTGGTGAAACGTACATTGGGGGTTATGGGTAATTGACGTCATTAGTGACGTCATACCCGGAAGTAGGAGCTAGTGAGCGGCGGTATCGCTGAACGCTCTCTGACAAAACCAGTTATTTTAATGGTCCGTGGTATATTTTTATACACTTTTTGCACTTGCTTTCACAGGTTTTTTTCTCTTTTATTTCACTTTTTCCTTAAGAGGGTTCTCTAATCTCAATAGAGATATGTTTTTAATTTGTCAATATTAATAAAGGCATTTGCCCTATCATAACATAAATCTAAATATTGGATCATTTGATAAGTTCCTACCATACCATTATTAAACCAGGTATTTTCCTGGAATGTGAGAGATATTCTCAATTACTAAAACTGGATTAGGAGTGCTCTAACAGTCCATTTCTTTCTCTCTTTCTGTTCTATTTATGTTATATAATGGAAAGAGCACCCCCTGATCATGACAATGATTTTTGATATCTAGATGAGGTATATCCTAACCCTGTGCGGATTACTTCCCCCTTTTTCTTCGAATACTCTGACATTATAAATGGTAGCTCCAGTATTACAATTATCAATTGTATTCATAATATCATTTTCTTTTAATTTGTTTTGCTTCAGTTCTTTTATTTTTTTAAGTGGTTTAACAATTAGAGTTTAGGCTGATTAACTTTGCACCCAAGGTTAGTTATTTGCAAACCACAAAACACTGGCTCAGCAGTGTAACACCAGCTTTCAACCAGCTGTTTGTCTCGATATACTCACTTTGATCAAAATTCCTGCTGAGGTGCATGGGTTTTAAAGAGCAAGATGATGGTCTCTGTAAACGAACTTGTTTGCAGAGGGGAGAAGTTGTGTGGAGTTAGGGTGTTCATGTGTGCTTCAGGCATTTCATGTTGTGCAGATGGATCCATTGCAATTTCTAATCCGGAAAAGGACAGGAACTTTGCACTAGCTGGCTATCTAGATATCCAATCATTTTAATGGGACCTGTTTTGTGCCTTCATGTTGTGTTTCAACAGAAGAAAGGATTTCTAGGTGCACTTTACCTAATCTAAAACACCGTTCAGACACACAGAATTGTCACATGTAATACAAGCAATCCTCGTGCTCCCCACTCTCACGATTCATGTAAGAGCTAAATGATACTAAACTGAGAAGTATTTTAGGAGAAAAATGGAAAAGTTCAAATTAATGTGAGGGTGATTCAAAAATGGTTGGAGGTTGGACTTTATGTATAACATTTACAGATTTATTAGTCTCTTTACACACAAGGTTACATTTTTAGGTTGTGGAGATGACTCTCAAGAGTGGACAGCATACCCTCATCATACCCTCATGTGTGCTTTGAGCAGAGATGTAAATAGACATTTTAGTACCCTGGGCAAGTGAGAACACTGGTGCCTGCACATCTTGACGAGAGTAATAGTAGATGCCACCTTCTGTGATGGTGTGCCTAGCCCTCTGCAAGTGCTAGGCCGCCATCCAATACCCAACTTCCCAGACCCCACCTGTTCTCCATGTTTTGGAATCTTATTTATCTTTGTGTCTCTCTGCTAGGCCACCCTTAAACCCTTACCCTCCAGACACACCAGAAATGCAGCAGACACCACTGTAAGAAGCACATTGTTTCCTCCTCAAGAGCAGAGCAGCATTAATCACGAAAACCTGGACAAAATCTGAACTTTCTCACTGGAAGAGTTGACAGTTTCATCTACCTGCTTCTGCTGGTGTTCTAAGCTCAGCTACATCTTGGCTGCAACCTAGAATGTTGAGGCCCTGTTTGGAAAGCAGGAAAGTACTATTCACCTTCTGGAAAGCCAAGCAATAAGTGAGCACCCTTCCATTCAACCATATCTAAACTTATATTATTGGCATTCCCATTTAATAAATAGACCTATCTAGCCACCCCCCCCCCACACACACACACAGGCACACAAACAGCCCCAATATTAAATTAATAGCATTCTCATTTAATAAATAAGATTATTTCCCCAACCAGCCCCAATATCAAAATAATAGCATTACAATTTATTAGTCCCCACATTTAATAGTGAGCCTGTTAATAGCTCCCAACACCATGTTATATAATATGAACCCAAATAGCATTAATATCCCACCAGCATCCATATGATGTTAATACTCTGCCAAAAAAACCCACTCTGCATATGATAGTAGATATAGTCTCATATTTGGAAGAGAAAGAGAAAAAGGGTACGAATGGGTGTAGAAAAATGAGTGGGAAGAAGAGGAGAGAGAGGGCAGCTGAACAGCACCACAACACAAATGTGACTGTTTCTTGATGATCCTACAAAGACATAGATCCCCCCAGCCCGCTACCTCCATACCCACCTGCACATTTTCTCCAGCACGCCAATTTTCTACTCCTCCCCTGTTCTCTTCAGCAATCTCATTCTCTTTGCCTCCCATTCTATCCAGCACCCCTATTTTCTATACTCTCCACACTAATTTGATTACTTCTCTGCATCTCTTTTTCTTCTTTTCTCTGATCCTTTACTCAACTTCTTTTTGCTGTATCCTTTCCAATGACATCACCATGATGTCAATAATGATGTAAGTGATCTTCCAGGGAGTTGGGCAACACTCTGCTATGCCATGGCTCTCTGTCCAGGAGCTGGGGAGAGAGACACAGGACATTAGAGGTTGTCACACAATTATCTGATGACCTGTCCCTTCTGTTGCCTTCCTTATCTGCAGATCTCATGTCACTTCTCACCTGAACTCCGCCTCTTACTCTCTCTGTCTCCACCACATAGACCTTGGCCGTGGTCCCAATACTTCAGTGTTGCAGTAACAGAGTGGCATATATCTGCTCAAATTAGCCCTGTCACCATGTGTCAACAATTGTCAGAGGGAAGTTCGAGCATTGTGTGCACGGTGTCTGACAGAATGGACACCATATAGCTAAATATCCAATCTAACAGCTAAATCTATAATTCAGGTAACTATTTCTGTCAACAAATGAATTATTAGTCTAATTAGGACAGTGGGTTAGTTGTCAGCTGTACACAATAACACAAAGGTGTATGGTGCCTGACAGATTGGAAACAACAAGTCAATATGTCAATTTTAAAACAGATACACACCTCTCATCTATAGTCATCTTGGCAAAATAATATAGCACGTAATAAACAATTAATTAGTTACTGTGACATGGCCACCTCAGGGTTGTAGTCACAGAGCATATCTGCTAAATTTAGTCCGCTTGCCGGGTGACAAATTTTTACCAATTAGACTGAACTTTAAATATTAATTCTAACATAAGTTGGAAGTCTATAGAACTAAATAGTAATAAGTGATGGTTTAGCAAGAGATCAATTTGAGTTATATTGTGGTATGTTAGTTACATTTGAATTGTAAGAAATGTATATCTATTTGAAAATTTTATGAAACATTTACAAATTAGATTTACATAGAGGAGAGAGGCAAACAAGTTTCACTTAATATGCAGGAGCTTAGCACGCACCATTTTTATTTCCTGTTGATTAACTTCGGCTAACTTAAATATTTGAGCTTCCCTCATATTGCACAGGAAATATGTTTTTTTTCCACACCCATAAACAGCTAGACACTATCTTCCTTTCACTAGCTTAAACTTTTCTCAAAACTTTGTTTTGTAGAAAGCCAAGGAATAAGAGTACAAATCTCTATAAAGCTCTTAATGAACTTATATTGGTCCATTGCTACATATATTACTGAGTTGATCTATAATTTATTTTGTTTACATATATAAACAGCTTTCAGAATAGATATGATTATATGTCAATATGATTTTCTTGGCAGGCATTTTGTTATGTGCTCTTTGTAACACCATTTCCTAATTAACATCTATAATATTTCCTCAAGGGCAATATTATATGGAATGTTGAACCTTTTGCAATATGTTCACATACTGCCTATGCAAATTACGCTTGGACTGTCAGAAGCCATTTAAACATCATCCAGTATAATAAAATACAATATCACAAATACACAACTGACAGCATCAATAAAGAGATTAGAAATCCCTCAGTGTGAAAAATAGAAAATATTTTCTATGTGGACTATAGTTTATTATCTCTCATCCATACAATAGTCCTCTTCTACATTGTGTGTACTGCCTTTCAAGGCCCTCCCAAAATTTCTATATCAGACTATTTGCATGTGTATGTGTGATAATAATCTACAGTATCACAGCTAACGACTATTGTCATAAGCTTGCCGAACAGGTGGTAGAGGTCTTCAGCTATATCAGCCGCCTTTCCCGTAGAGCTTGTCGCGCTCGCAGGTACTCAGATGCCCCCAGGTCTTAAACTCAGCGTACTATTAGCTTATGGATAATACCGTAGAGCTTACAAGAGGGTGATGGCCGGAGATAAGCGTAATCAGGAACAGGCCAAGGTCTAAGGGCATAAGCAGCAATGAGGTGAGATTCAGGTAAAGGGTCAGGGCCGGCAGAAAATCAGGATATCCGAGTCACAGGGTCAGGGTCACCAGCAATAAATCACAGTTCAAGAAACAAGCCAGAGGTCATACACAGAAAGATAATTCCAGAAGTTCAGGTACAGAGTACAGGAGCAGGTCAGTAGCCAGGAACTGAATGATATAATCGGCCAGTAAAATTGTTGAAAGGGAATTCTTCATGGATGACAGCGGAAAAAATCCTTCTCAAGTTTTGGTGGGACAGATCCAAATCCTGTCACAAATGGTTCAAGGACTTTTGCATTGATTTTCTGTGCAAGAAGAAGCCTTTAGGACTTTGCAAGCACAGCAAGCTTCTTCGGGCCCCGTACTGGAATCTAAAGGAAACTTTCTCCAAGGTGACCCTCAGTCCTGGGCATACAGTCTTCATCCTACGAGCCCCTCTCTTCAGTCAGTTGACGCATTCTTTAATGCCTTGGTTCTGCTCTATAATGACCCGACAGGGTAGCCTTGGCAGAGTCCCATCTTAGGGCCCTAAAGCAAGGCTGACGCACCACTGAAAAATATTGTGTGGAGTTTAGGTGATGGTCCACTGACAGTGAGTGGAACGACCCGACACTTTGCAGTCAATTCCGCGTAGGGCTCTCTAAACAAATTAACGATTCTTTGGTGCAGTACCCTTTACCAACTTCCATGGAGAATATGATGCAGTTGGTATTTAAAATTGATTGTGGGATCAAGAAAAAGAAAGCGGAGAGGGATACATCCATCTCTTCTGGTTCTCCACCCTCTTACTCTGCACCATTAGACATTCCTGAGCTCATGCAGTTAGACACCTACTGCCTCTCTTTAGAAGAACATTCCAGACAACGCTCCCTGGGCCTTTGCATGTATTGTGGCAATAAGGGCCTCCTGCTTCGTGTTTGTCCTAACAAGCTGGAAAACACGTAAGCCTAGGTTTTTGTGAAGAGGTGCACCTAGGTCTTCAGATAATCTCTTCAAAAAATTCTGTTTTGGTTTCAGCTCGGCTCACCTATAATGCTCAGACCTTTGAAATTTCAGTTTTTCTTGATACCGGTGCAACCGGTAACTTTCTTGACCTTGAGCTGACACTTAGAATTCCATCTATTGAGTTGGAGTCTAGTGTTAATCTCTGTGGTTTGGATGGTAACCCCTTGACGGGGGGGAGGATTTTGGCCAGATTTCCACCTGTACAATTGTTTGTGGGTATCCTCAATCAAGAGAACCTCTCATTCTATCTGATCTCGTGCCCTTCTGCTCCTTTGATTTTGGGGCATCCATGGCTTCAAGGTCATAATCCTCTCATTGATTGGAAGAACGGGGAGATCATTCGCTGTGTGTCCCTCCTTCTGCTTGGCCTTGCTTCTACAAGCTCTGTGGCCCACTCTGGAACTTCATCCTGCTCCGTATCAGGACTTTCATGATGTATTTTCTAAGAAAAAAACGTTCCTCCGCAACGGGAATATGACTGCACTCTTGATCTTTTTCCTGCAGTCTTTCAGGATCTTATCAATGATGCGCTCCAGGAATTCTTAGGCAAATTTTTCATGGTTTACTTGGATGACATTTTGATTTATTCACAATCTTTGGCTCAGCACCATCAGCATGTCTGGGAAGTGCTTCAGAAACTTTGCCAACATCAGTTATACGCAAAACTTTAAAAGTATGAGTTCGAAGATACCCATGTGATCTTCCTGGGTTATGTTATCTCCCCTAGTGGGTTCTCTATGGATCCTGACAAAGTCAGAAAAGTCCAGGACTGGGTGCTTCCACCAACTTAAAGGCCATACAGAGATGTCTTGGTCTTGCTAATTATTATAGAAGGTTAATTTGCTCATTCTCAACATTAGTGACACCAATTACTACTCTCATTTGCAATGCCCTTAGACCTTGGCCTGTTCCTGATTACGCTTATCTCCTACAATCACCTTCTTGTCCGCGCTACGGTATTATCCATAAGTTCGTACTACGCTGAGTTTAAGACCTGGGGGTATCTGAGTACCTGTGAGCATGACAAGCTCTATGGGAAAGGTGACTTCTATAGGTGAAGACCTCTGCCAACTGTTCTACAAGCTTATGACAATAGCCGTTAGCCGTGACACACAGTAGGATTGTCAACATATGGCCAACGCTTGCTGATACCAAACAGGGCATTTTTAAAATGACTCACTCAAAACTCCTCTCAGTAAGACCACAGTTTAACTGCACACAGACTTATGTTGATTTTCCTGAAGGCCATCACCACCATACAACATTACCTAGGCCATGAATCACGTGAATCACATTTTTATGTTGTCCACTCAATGTCATTTTGGTTGGTTAGTTTTACTAAATTGAACTATGTGTAGCTAAACCTGATCAAAAACCGAGATAACATATTTGCTATAAATTAGTTCTAAAATAAAAGTAGATGTATAAGTTTTAAAAATTTCTGCAAGTTTTTTCATGAATTTGATAGAATTAGAAATATGTGCAAAAAGCTACGATCAGGGTGGAAGAATATATTTCATGTGGACTGTACACAAGACTTTTAAGATGTACAGATGGAGTAGAGTTTAGCTGTAAATAGCTGTGGATATTTAAATACATAAAAATATATGTGCAAGTCACTTCAATGAAATCATTTCAATCTGTATTTCTATTGTTGGAAACTGTACGTAGCCTAAAATAAGAATTGACAAAAGTTAATAGTTTGCACTTAATAACAAGGTTTCATAAAATATCAAACATAATATCTGTCATTATGTACAGGCCACATATATTGGTAAACATGTACTTTATGTTTATGACACTTTCAAATCAAAGGATGCGATTCTATGAAAAATCTATAGGTGCAAAAGGAACCTATAAATACAACAAAATGTGAAATGTAATATTTGGTCTAATTGCTTTTAAATTTAACAGAATGTTGTATTGCAATTAAAATAAAAAAATGTATTATCATTTGTAATTTGTTCTGTTTTGCACATAAAATCTTTTTAAATGGGATTGCAGACCATGGATCTGAACCAGTTTCTAATTTGCATCACTCGCAGTGTTTTAATAATATATTAGTGGAATCAGCCAAATATTTTTTTATTACTGCTTCCAAAACAATCAGCAGTATGTGCCTTGTTTCTCATTTACCCAGTAATTCCTTCAGACAGCCTATTGGTTTTACACATTGATGCGTATGTGACAATAATTAATTTATTTCAACATCAAAATGTAATCTAAGTCTTATTTTATGCATGCTACATATTCTGTCATTGCAGTAATTAGAACACGGCATAGCTCTTCTAAAGAACTTTTAAATTGGCAAATGAGCACTTCAGTAGAGTTGTTATCAGTTCAATAGCTAGAAAAGCATATTTTCATATTCCTGTAATAAAATGTAGCTTTCACAATAAAGGTTTAGCTAGTTATTCACTAGGTCTTAAAATTAATTGTATATTATAGTGTATATAGAGCAGTTTTTTTCCTGGAGACTGTAATGCTCCCCATTTAATCCCAGTGTATTCTGTGTAGATAATGAATATTGCTCTAGATACCTTATTATTACACCACACTCTGTACATTCAGTAGTACCATCAGAATCAACATTTGGGGATGGGAGCCCACTAATATGATCTTTGTCTTTTGCTGACTAATGCCTTAAAACAGCCTTGACAGTATGCCACTAACAAAGTGGCATGGGGTACGTTACCAAGTCTTGACTATGGCTTATTATAAAACTACATATACCATTAAATAATAATACATATCTTACACAAGACACTGCTAAAACTTTAATTTATGCACTGATCTCTCATATTGGCTATTGCAATTCCCTCCTTACTTCCCAAAATCAGACTTGAGCCCCTACAATCTATTTTGCATGCAGCCGCTAGATTGATTTTCCTTGTACATCGTTCTTCCTCTGCTGAGCCACTCTGTCAATCTCTACATTGGTTGCCTGTTTTTCAACGAATCCAATATTAAATTCTTCTACTAATATACAAGGCCCTCAACAAAAGTTCACCAACATACATCTGCTCACTTGTCTCAAAATACTCCCAACTTTGTGGAATGCACTCCCTCGCACAATAAGACTTTACTGTAGTCTTCAAACCTTCAAGTGTTCTCTGAAAACCCACCTTTTCAGACAAGCTTATAATATTCCTCAACCACCCTCTTAATCTCCCTAGGTTACCCTATTACCACCCTCTACACAGCTAACACAAGACAACAACCCTCTGACCAACATAGTTGTGTGACTGAACAAACAGCCCAATAAATAGTTTTTAACCTTTGCATTCTAGCTGGACAAATATTCAGTATAATGTAGCACTTACCCTTGTGTATCAAACCATTGTCCCGTAGATTGTAAGCTTGCAAGCAGGGCCCTCTTACCTCTGTGTATGTATTACCCAGTATTGTTTTATTACTGTTTGTTCCTAACTGTAAAGCGCTACGGAATCTGCTGGCGCTATATAAAGAAATGTTGATGATTAAAAGAAAATGCAGAAAATTGCTCATAGGGATATAACCAATCATCATCATCATCATCATTTATTTATATAGCGCCACTAATTCCGCAGCGCTGTACAGAGAACTCATTCACATCAGTCCCTGCCCCATTGGAGCTTACAGTCTAAATTCCCTAATATATACACACACTCACACAAAGACAGAGAGGGAGACAGATAGAGACTAGGGTCAATTTTTGATTGCAGCCAATTAACCTACCAGTATGTTTTTGGAGTGTGGGAGGAAACCGGAGCACCCGGAGGAAACCCACGCAAACACAGGGAGAACATACAAACTCCACACAGATAAGGCCATGGTCGGGAATCGAACTCATGACCCCAGTGCTGTGAGGCAGACGTGCTAACCACTAGGCCACTGTGCTGCCCATAACCAATAAATGAGATTGCTAAATGTATGTTGTTTCTGAACAGCAAGTACATTAAAAATAACAATTAGCAGATTATTTATTAACTATTAGACTGGTACTGTATTATAAATAGTACATCAAAACAATCCATAATTAGTTTGCTAGTCTCTAATTCTTTTAATAGTGTAACAAACATGGCTAAGGGTGTAAATGTTCTTTTAAGTCCTTGTCATGGAAAAATTGGCATGTAGTATCACTCCAGCTCACCGACTTGGATTTTACACTGCATTACTCTGGAACAAAAATAAAATTAAGGACTAACAACCATATTTTGGACTTTTAATACATTTTTAAGCCACCAACTATCATAGTAAAAAAAAAAAAAAAGACAACTGACAGTAAATAAGAGAACAGAAAACAGCCATCTGACTACCATGTCACTGTTTCCAATGTCTTGTTAAGGATTGTGATGCTGATCGTATGGCATGGAAAGGAAATATTTCCACAGAGATTATTTTATTAAGTTTGTATGATCAAGTAGAGATTCTACATGAAATGTAACCTATCAATAAATACAACAGTTTCTAAAGTGGCAAATCTTTGACAACCAGCATTAGAACATCTGCGATTAATCTACCTAGAATATTAGTAGACATCTACTACATCTAGATTGTTGAAATATTTTGCAATTTCATCTCTGTTCAATTAACATCAAATGTACATCAGACCAGCAGATAAAATATACAACATACACAGTTACAACAATATAATAATATGAATTTATATGAAATCACTCCATTCTTCAAAGTCTACAAGAACAGATGGACAATTGAGCTGCATGTCACTTTAAAACAGAAGGATGCACGCTCATTCATATAGCCAAGACTGTGGAGTCACACAATAAGAAGTGACCAGTAGAACGAAGTACTGGCGACAGACTGGTAGTTAGAGGATCTTAAGAACTGCATACAGGAACACACTGCTAATATGTTGAGCAGAAAACAAGGCTAGAGTCACTGATGCAAATAGCCACACTGAGCAATAGCAGGACTGAAGGCACACTGTAGTCACAGAAGCTTAGGCTAGGTACACACTGAAGAATTTTCCGACCGACGTGTTGTCTCAGACAATTGTACCTACTTCTGAAAGTCTGATCAGTGTGACGATTTATGTGTACACACTGACATGATTTCTTCTCAGAAGAAACTGTTTTTTCATGTAACACACACATACCAACTTTAAATTTCACTGTACAAATAAGCTATAAAGTATTTGTGTGTGTTACATGAAAAAACAGTCAGTATTTAACTTATGTGCAAAACAGAACACTCATTTGCACCCCTTCCATTGTAACATGGTTTTGTCCAGGATACTGAAATAAGGATCCTCTTCATTTAAGATCCTTAATGAATCAGGCCCTAAATGCTTAATGCTAGAGCTTCATTATTTTTTCAAATGCCTTGATAACGTTAACAGGGGGTTAATACAAACTTATAAATAGGTCAGGTTTATCAAGGGTTCCTCCATTATGTACCTGACAATGCTCTTGGGCCTGATTCATTAAGGATCTTAACTTGAGAAACTTCTTATTTCAGTCTCCTAGACAAAACCATGTTACAATGCAAGGGGTGCAAATTAGTATTCTGTTTTGCACATAAGTTAAATACTGACTGTTTTTTCATGTAGCACACAAATACTTGATAGCTTGTTTGTACACTGAAATTTAAAGTTGATATTGGTGTGCTACATGAAAAAACAGTCAGTATTTAACTTATGTGCAAAACAGAATACCAATTTGAACCCCTTGCATTGTAACATGGTTTTGTCCAGAAGACTGAAATAAGAAGTTTCTCAAGTTAAGATCCTTAATGAATCAGGCCCCTTGTCTTGATTTCACTTACAGTGCATGTTGCTAAATGTACATTATATGCATAATATTTTATTTTGATTTCAGAGGATAGTGGTATGCATAGTAAAAGTTTAGAACTAATTCCTTTTTATACAAGAGGAAAATATCCATGATACAAAGCAATTCTACACATATCAAAATAAATTGACACATCTGTCATGTAACTGAATATTCTTCCTACTAAATTACTCTAATTATATGTAGTCATTTAAAAAGTTTATTTAAGTAATTTATTCTTAGCACACAGTCCTATGATTACCAAATGCAGATAGTTTTAAATATTTCTATAAATGATTTATCTCTTGGTATCATATAATTGTTTCATAGACCAATTTTCAGTTTGCAAAAAAAAACCAAGAAATATCATAAAGTATTATGTTCCTTTGTGTTTGTTTTTGGCATCATCACGTTATGAATATAAATTAAGTTTATCTTACTTATACCAGTTCTCATGTCAGTAGAAAATGCATTTTTATCACTTCAGTTTACATTATTAGTTGCAAACATGTTGATGGTGGAAAAAAAAAGAATTTACAAAAAATATTTTTTATTGATTCGGCATTGTACAATAAAAGATAATAATATACTTTTATTGTTACTCATTTTGTATCATTGCATTGCCAATAAATTATACAGAATGTGACAATATCTATTTATAGGCTAGTGAGTCCAACAAACGCAATTCATGTCCAATCACAATTAACACTTACGACTGCCTACAACTTGAAGGGCGAAACATGGGAAGGAAGGGTCGGACGAGCAAAGCCCAGGTATAATAAGGGCGTTCCCATGCAGATTCATGTACTTCCATAGTTAGAAGTATGCTTCTTTTCACACCCCGACCCCGCACCAAGTCCAGGGCAGATGTAACTGATGAATGATAGTGATTACACACTTCTGCCTCACAGCACTGGGGTCATGAGTTCGATTTCTGACCATGGCATTTTCTGTGAGGAGTTTGTATGTTCTCCCCGTGTTTGCGTGGGTTTCCTCCGGGTGCTCCGGTTTTCTCCCACACCCCAAAAACATACTGGTAGGTTAATTGGCTGCTATCAAATTTATCTTAGTCTCTCTGTCTGTCTGTATGTGTGTGTGTATGTTAGGGAATTTAGGCTGTAAGCTCCAATGGGGCAGGGACTGATGTGAATGAGTTCTCAATGGGATAATTGACCTGCACACCAGACACCGCTCATTTCATTTAACAACAATATATAAGTTCATGGAAAAAAAAATAGTAAGTGCTAACTGCATACTGAAAAAAGGTAGGTGAAACTTTCACATGTGCATCTCAGTAGCTACAAATCATGTGCAGATGTTTGAAATTGTCTTTCTGACTCTTTCAAAGCTTGCGTTTGATTTTACGTCATGTGCGTTACTACTGCACATGCGTTCATATACAAACGTATTCCATAGATGTGCTTGCATTTGAATATGGATGTACATGCGCATAACTTGCATGTGTTTTTTAAATACTCAAGTCGCTTCTAAGTTGCGTCTAAAGATTAATCAGGTGCAGGGTCTTAATAATCCAGTAAATTTAACATAAACAGATAAACAGTTGTGTCAGCTCACCTGATTCCAGGTGATGAATGTTGAGTATCTGTATGGACTGAAATTTGGTCTGCAAGAATCTGATAGGTATAACATGAAGTGTGTTGGAAACATTGTATTATAGATTGTTTTATAGTTATAGGGAGTGTCTGAATATATTTCCTCCAACACATGAAAATACTAGGTTTTAGAAATTCTTTATTGAGTGTGATCTCCAGCCAGTCCATTCTAGATAAAAGGCAGCCATATCCAGTGTGGGTAGATTGTTATGTATCAGCTATTGATAGATTACGACTCACTACTGTCAGAACAAATAATAGTTTTTTATTTCTTTATTTGGGATTCCCGGTTGATCCTTCAGATAAACCTAGAAGAACCTCGCTAAAGGATAAAACTTCCAATTAAGGCAGAAAATAAGTTCTTAGATAACCAATTTTTCTACAAACATATATATTTAATAATACCACAATTTATTCTGTTAAAACCAACAATAAAGTAAAAGAAAATCTACAAATATGAGGCCAATTACACAATACAAAAGAAAAAGGAATTTGCTGAATAACACTAGAATAATAGTGAGTGGTATTAGTAGTTAACCATAGTCTTATGTCATATTAGTGTAATTAATCAAGTACAAGACTCCTAGCACGAAACAACATTCTTCTTATAAAGAACAAGACTTAACTACAGTTTATAAGGAATATTAGGGATGTACAGCCCCAACAATAAACTGTTTCAACGAGTCCCAGATGTAAGTAAACTTGTGTTAGAACAAAAAAAAACAGTCAATTGTGTGGATTGGAGAGCAGTCTCAGCATTCATGATGTTAACTTACGACACTTTGTATTGGAGAGTCAGAGGAGCCTAGAATTGTGTATCTAACAGTTAGTCCATATAAGAGCCTTTGTTTCTAAGCCAGTCTATGGCATATCTTAATTGAGGCCAGGGGCGGACCCAGACATTTGCCCTACCCGTGGCGATTTTAGGGGGGGGTGATTTAGGCCCCGCCCCTTTCTGTGTTCTAAGGCTGACGGCGGCTGCACAGTATGTGCAGGTCCGTTCAGCAGTGACAGTGTTCTGTCCCGCTGCTCTGAATGTGTTTAAAACACAATCAGAGCAGCCGGGCAGCCCCGATCGCCCCCTCCTGGATCCGCCACTGATTGAAGCTATGTTGTAGGATTTGATGTTTGGCAAATTGACATCTCCCTTCTAGGTTAATTGGTGTAGTTTACATAGACTAATCCTAACTCCTCCCTCCATATAAAAGTTGCAATGCTTCATTAAGTTTTTGTTTTTGTTAGCAAAAGAGGAGTTATTTGCATAACATATAATAATTTGGGGAATCTTGCCATTTTTACTAAATTAAATCAACCCAAAAAGTACAGGCCCATATTTTGTCATGCAGTTACTTCAGTTCTAACTTGATGGATAATTTATTTGATATTCTAGAAGTATAAGCAATTACAATGTGTTGGTAGGCTTATTCCTAGATCTGTAATATATTTTTGCGCCCATTTAAATAGGAGTGTGTCTCACCACCCCAACTTCGCCTTACCATACATGGCTAAGATTTAAGATTTGTCAAAGCTTATTGTAAAGTCTGAAAATGAGGTAAGCCTGTTAATTATATTTGTTATTAATTCTACAGATTGTCTAGGGTTGGATGCAAAAAGTAATAAATCATTTTCAAATGCCGTCACTATTACCCACTTAGGTGCCATAGAAGTCATTTGAGGTAATTAGGTACCTGATTAAGGGATCAAGGCCAGATTAAAAAGATATGGCGAGAGGGGACAACCTTGTCTCATCCCTCTTTGTAAGACAATTAATTTTAATTCATGTTGTTTACCATAATATGCGCTAAGGGGCTGTAATATATTGTACTAATTACATTTCTAAACATTGGCTCGAAATGTAGAAATTTAATTAAGAGAGTGTGTTATGATTGAATGCAACTTTGAAATGAAGATACTGTTGAAAGAAACTACTATGTTCTGAATGATAGAAATGTATATAGCCAGCAGGTCTAAAACATGAATAGGGCAAAGTGCTAACACTATCCAAGGAAAAGTCCTATGCATATTTATGAATCATTAGAGGTTTTGCGTTAGATTTCTGCTGGGTAGAGCTAGTGAGAAAGTTATATAGTAGGGTTTGTTAAATGGGAATCACTCCTTCTCTTTTGGCAGGATAATATGTCTTTCCGACTGGAGTGTGGCAAAGAATATTTAAATGCCAATAAAGTAAAGAGGGAGAAGGGAGAGGGTCTTGGTTAGGTTTTTCCACTAACCAACTGCTGATATGTAATTGGCTTTCTGAGAAGGCTTCTCTGGCGAGATATGTGTGCAGTGAGTTTTTCCTCAATACACTGTGGAGAATTTGTTGCTGAGAAGGAGAACTTCTGGGTCTCGTCATGGAAGTAGGTATCAATAATCTGAGCTGAGTGGAGTCAGCGCCTCTTTCGACGTTATGTATGCCAAAAATATCTCCAGGAGAAGATAAGCCTCAGGAGCAAGATATAATATCTCCAGAATTGCGGTTTAATTTAGTATCTACAGATTTCCCAGATGTAGCAGTTGAATCTGGAATTTCTTATATGCATACACCGTTTTTTGCTGATTAATTTCAGGTAGAGGAAGAGCTCCTGTAATGTGTGTCTAAGCTCCTCAGCTGCCAAGTCATGCGCCCGATGCAGCAAAATAGAAACCTTTAGAATGATTCAACTGGTCCAGCTGCTGGATATTGGTATATCCTGAAAAACAATAAGGAAATCACGTACTTATGACATGAGGTTTGGCAAGGGTCAGAACACCATTTTTCTATAATAATAGAATAGAGTTTGATGCCTTGTCTAACTTAAAGACTTGTACATCAAGCAGTCTCAGCCATGACTAGGATTGAGCACTGAAGTTTTCAGCATATGGCAGTATGTGCTTTGCGCATTGTGACAAATGTCTAATTTTAGAATTGGTACAATTTCACAGATTGAGTAGGTTATCATTATTTTGCACTAAAAATTACATCTTGAAGCAAGGGCATATAGTTGGTACTTAAATATACTCTGTATATACACCATGGCACCATTGCAGTTTTTATAATAATGCACCATTTCTTCCAGCAAATTGTTAAAATGAAAAATATTTTGGTATCCACATATGTTTTTATTTGGATGGTGGAATAATCTGAAGGCTACAAATCCGTCTTGAGAGAACATAATTTTCCAGTTTCCACCATATGTAATGTTATTTGAAAGTATAAAGCCCATGGTATTGTAGACAAAAGCCGTGGAAAGAGAAAACTTGATCAAAGATTGCAGCACTTGACTGTTTGAATGATGTGAAAGCACCTCAATCAAAGTACAGATAGATTTAAGCTGACCTTCAGACAAAAGGTACAACAGATTCAACTTGCACCATCTATTGCCAACTCAATGAATGGGGTTATATGGTAGCAGGACTGCTGAGAGAGAGACATAAGAAAGCCCGACTGGAGATGGCCAAAACATACCTGAACAAGCCAAAATCCCCTGAGAGGAGACCAAATTAAAGCTTTTTGGTAAAGCACATCTTGCCTATGTTTTCAGAAATGTAATGAAAAGAGCACCTTACCTACAGACAAATTTGTAAGACGTTCAGTGATGTTATGGAGTTGCTGTGCTGCATCTGGCGTATTGAAAGTGTTCATAGCATCGTGAAATCTGGAGATTACCAGGTCATTTTTGAGCTCGATGTTTAAGCCAGTGATAGAAGGCTGGGGCTCCTTTAAAGGTCATGGGTCTTCCAGAAGGACAATGACCCCAAACACACATCAAAAAACTGCACCCCAGTATTCATGTATTTTCTTTATATTCATTAAATGCTTGTGGTAGAGAGCAATATTTTCTAGTCGTTTTTTGCAATAATGGATTTTGTGACCAAACCCTTATTGTAGCTCTCGGTCCTGTCCAACTTGTGTCAGGTAATTCCTATGTGTCTAATAAAGATGCTATTCCTTGGGGAGTTAAATAGCATAGCAATAATTAAGTTAAAATTCAGAGTGAATTTGTGTTTTTTTTAGCTTTAGAATGACGAAAAAGGGAAGACTTTTTAGCAGGTTGGTCAGTTTAACATGTATGCAATATGTGGAAATAACATAATAATATATATACCCACACACATAAACACGGATAAGTCACAACTTTAAAACCACCTGCCTAATATTGTGTAGACCTCTCTCCATCCTTCTTTAAGTCATGTAAGTTGCGAGGTTGGGACTCAATGTCTCCACAGATGCTCTATTGGATTAAGGGGTGGAGAATTTGGAGGCCAAGTCAACAACTTGAACTCTTTGTTATGTTCCCCAAACCATGCAACAATTTTTTCAGTATGTCAGGGTGCATTATCCTTTTGAAAGAGGCCACTGCCATCAGTGAATACTGTTGTCATGAAGGGGTGTACTTGGTCTGCAACAATGTTTAAGTAGGTAGTATGTGTGAAAGTAATATCCACATGAATGCCAGGACCCAAGCAGAACATTACCAAAAGCATCACACTGCCTCTGCTGGCTTGTCTTCATCTTATAGTGCATCTTGACACACACACACCCACTTACTTCATCAGACCAGGCCACCTTCTTCTTTGTTCCATGGTCCAGTTTTTGCACTCACATATCCATTCTAGTTTTTCACTTTTGGTGGGGACAGTGGTTAGCATGGGCTGTGGCAAAGCAGCCCCATACGCAGCCAGCTGCAAAGCACTGTGTGTTCTGACACCTTTCTATCATAGACATCATTACCCTGTTGCCAGTTGTCCTTCCTTGGACCACTTTTGGTAGGTATTAACTGCTACATGCCTGGAACACCACACAAGACCTGCCCTTTGGAGACGCTCTGACCCATTGTTCCAATCATCACAATTTGGCCCTTGTCAAAGTTGCTCAGATCCTTAGGCTTGCCCATTTTTCCTGCTTCCAACACATCAATTTCAAGGACTGACTGTGTACTTGCCTCCTAAATCCCACCCCTTGACAGGTGCCATTGAGACAAGATAATCAATGTCATTCACTTCACTTGTCGGTGGTTTTAATATTGTGGCTTATTGTGTATACTGTTGCCATGAAGAGGTGTACTTGGCCTGCAACAATGTTTAAGTAGGTAGCATGTGTCAAAGTAACATCCACATGTATGCCTGGAAGCAGGCTTTCCCAGCAGAACAATGCCCAAAGCATCACACTGACTCCACTGACTTGCCTTCTTCCCATAGGGCATCCTGGTGCCATCTCTTCTCCAGGTAAACGATGTACATGCACATGGCCATCCACATGATCTAAAATCAAATGTGATTAATCAGACCAGGCCAGCTTTCAGTGGACAGGGGTCAGCATGGGCACTCTGACCGGTCTGCAGCTACTGCGCCTATATTTCACCCCTTGACGGGTCCACAGAGTTAAAGTAAATATCACATATTGTATGAATTACACTGTATTCATTTGAAAATGTTTGAGTCTATATAATTTATGCTCTGCATCAAGAGTTAGGAGAAAATCAGTATTTTCCCTTTATGCGATAAGCAAAAATGATTTTACAACACTTGTGTCTCAAAATGATTTGGACATTTACAAATTGGCAGCCTTTAGCTGTATTTGCTACTAATAATAAATCAGGCCCTATATGTATAATTTGAAAGATTAAAAAACAGGTTATATATTATCTCCCACATTAACAGAATGATTTATCCATAAACATTCTTTTCTTAACATACTAGTAAACCAAAAACTGCCTAAAGCAATGTTGAAACTATGTCATTCTGATAAAATACAAGCTTTTTCCAAATAATATTAAATGTTAATGTTAAAAATTAGAATTTCTCTTAAAAATTTGATTATTATAGGTCAGACTCATTGCATTTTGGCATTTTAAAATAGAATAGTTAAATTTATAAATTCCCTAAAAAGAAATGTTAACATGTAATGGGATAACTCTGTATTTATGCCATGTTATAATAATCCGAACTACTATTATATGACATATTGTGTCAGGGTTATACTTTGTTTCTAACACACTGGTGCTGGACACATTAAGGGACAATAGGAGAAATACAGGAAGAGGAGCCTTACCAAATATGGTGTAGGCATTTACCGTCAAGTGTTTGCATCATCAAAGCTCTTGGGCAATTAAAAAATTAGATCGAAAGTGCTTTAGATATTATATGATTTTTTTTTAATTTTTACACCTAGTAAGATTATTTGATAATTTATTGTGTTAATTAAGTTATATAGTTGCTTAAATCTGAGTGATTTCTTTCACATCTATTTTAATATAAAAATATCAAATAATAACAAAAATACACAATATATATTTTAGGCAATTTAGTTATTCTCAATATGCAATATTATTTTTATAAGTTTTGATAATGCTCAAGTTGCAGTGCACAATTCATAGACCATTTTTCAAAACGCTTGTGGTTCACAATGCAGACACAGCACATAACTCATACACATTGTTAATGTAGCATCAGCCTATTTGAACAAAATATAATGTGAAGAATAGTGTCTGTACCATAGCTGTCTTTAGTGAATAATACAGCATACATTCCACTGTAAATTGTAAATCATAAATTCTATGTATTTTACATTAACTCCATTTGTTTGCTACAAATGTAGTTGAATTTTTGCCTTTTTCTACTTACATTCAGGGTGCAAATTCTTCCAACTCTATGTGGGCTGCAATGTATACAAGAATTATGACAAGTGAAGCCATAAGCCAAATGCACTTAAACTCATGTGTTTGTGCGAGCGTCAAGCCAAAGAGAGTGTTCTGAGCTTCAGTATTAAGACTTCTACCAAGGGTTGCTGTTTTTTTTTTTACTGCCGAAAATCCCTGGAGAAGGAAAGAAAGAAAAGAGTACAGGCTTGGTATACTGTTCAATATAATTGTTAAATGCTGTAACTTTACAACACTGCAGGCATAACCCCTTTCTTCTTATACCTTTCATTCATTCCTCTGGTCTCCCCTTTTTTCTCTATCCCCCCACCATTTGCAGCTCCCCTGTCTCCAACTTCCATTTCCCCCTTACCAGTGCCATTCCTGTTTATCCCCCCCACGGTACTCCCATACCTTGCCACCTTATTTCCCCCACTGAGTGCCCCTTCACTGCCAAAAATCTCCCTTCAGTGATCCCTCTCCAATCCCAGCCGACCTTGGGTCCATGCCACTTATAACCCTCCCTCCCAGGTCCTCCCCCGCCCTTCCCTCTCCCCCCCCTGACTTGGGCTTCAGCCATCCCCATACCCTCATCTAGCTCTCTGCACAGGCATGCCTATCGGCACAGGCTGGTCTCTGCCTCGTTCCTTGCACTCCTCACATTCCTCCACCATTATATGTCGGTCATACAGCCCCCCCCTCCCCTAGTCATCCACAAAAAATGGCCAATAAGTAACTTTATTACTCAATAATAAATACAAAAATAAAATAAACAATAAAATCAAATAAAGAAATAATAAACAGGCACATCAATTAAGTTAACAGGGGTACCATAACATCTCCCTTCCTAACAGTACCCCAACAGCAATGCGCACACCTTTTTATGCCCCAGTCTCCCCAAGCCCCCACCATACACCCCCTTTTTATGCCTGGGGTTCCTACCCTTGCCCCCCTGTTTTTTTCACCCCGGGTTCCATGGGTTACCCTATTTCAGGACTGGGATCCCATGGTTTTCAGGAACACACACTGCAGGGTTATATTATGTTTTATTAAAGTAATTCTATCATTTTAAAATAAGCATTGCCCAATCAATTGTATGTGTTTCCAAAGCACAAAGTTATTTATTTTTAGCAGGTGTAAATAGTCAACAATTCAATACATTATTATATTCTAATAAAGTACAGTACAGCACAGCCAATACCAAAAGTTACATACATACATACCACTGCAATCGCTGTGCTTCCATGGGTCCCAATGGAACAGTGTATCTGTTAGATAACTGTGGTCAGAGTAGACTGAGAGTCAAAGGAAGCACAGCTATATTATATACAGTACAGTGTTACACTTGAACAATAGAGATGATGTAGATTGTTTCTATAGGTCCAGACGTTGGGTGGGTCCAGGCCAGACAGGTAATAGGTTGATTCAATCTAAGGAATCCAAAGGTGGGGGTCTTCTCTCCAGGGGGTCTGCTCTTTTCATAGCCAGTATCATACAAAGGTTTACTCTCTAATATCAATAGCTAAAGTATGCAATGTGCGATCTCTTCGCTGACTGCACCGGGCAGCTGCTGATGATTAGGGCTTCAATATGATATCAGGCATGACACCTTTCCTATAACCTAAACCTTTAATAACACTACAATGTACATATAATCACTATATATATATATATATATATATATATATATATATATATATATAGACTAATAATAAACCGAATACTATCTGCTCCTGAATTACAGTTGTAACAGAACCAATATGAAATTATATAAATAACTAAATGTTGTAATCAGAGTGTGTGCGTGCGTATTTTACCAAGCGAACGCACCACGCTACGTAACACATGGCGTACGCTTCGCAATACGCACGGCAAACCAATATTAAACCAATATACTTTCGTTCATCCAATTATACGACTTCAATAGTCCACCCTTTGATAGTATAATAAACTATCACCTTAAAGATGTTATATGCAGGATCTCAGTACCACGTTTTATGGTTATGTAATACAAATCCCCCTTGGTGTATGTCCACGCTGTTTGTAGATCTAAACAAGTTATCATAAGAGAAAGTCTTAATCCTCTAAACGACTTCTTCTTTTACTATAAACCATACACTTCTGGAGCTTGGAGATAACCTTTTGTATGCCCTTCAAGGGTGCAATAAAACACTTAATACATTATTTGGAAAGGTACAAGGTACAGTAGAACATGTATCAGCTATACAGAATTCTCTACTACAGTTCTTCAAGTTTAACAGGTTCTTCTGTCCAACGCATGTCTTTAAGCTCAGAATACATTTAAACACTTCATGTTCATCCATAGCATCATCCTATGTCTATCAATAATGTCATATACAATCTCCTTCAGCTTGCGTTAATATACACACTTCTAATAATGTCATCTGTTCTTTTCATCAACACTTGTGGGCGGGCTATTGTCTGTTCGTTCTTCCCAGTCTCCCAATACTCAGATTGAACAGTGATTGGTTTGCAAAGCATTGGGAGACTTCAGACTAAGGGACCTAGGTGTCCTACTTCTTCCCCCAGTGACCTCCCACCCATAGTTCGGGTACCTCAAGAATATTTAGTGGAAAGAGAACTAATCCTACTTGATATAATCACTGAGGCACGTGTGAGCACGCCCAGCACTTTGTTTGGTCTAAAACCTTACCCTCCCAAGAATGATAATCATTCTCAAGGATGCCTGCTCAAGTCCGAATATTACTGGACTGGCATCGCTGGCTGTATCTCCTTTTAACCATAGGGTCGCCGTACTTACGGACGTAATGCTACTCAGACAATAGCCCCTCGCACTTTCTCCAAGCTCCGAGGTTTCCACATTTTCCTTTACCCCTGAATTGAATAGAGTAATTGGCTGGACTGATTATGCTACTAACTTCTTCCTCCCCAATACCTCCTTATCATTACCTGAACCAGTCTCTGTCACCTGCTAATAATCAAAAGAATTAACCGTCCTGAGAAGGGAAGGAAATGAGAGAACACAAAACAGGAAAAACTACAACTTCATGCTGGACAACAGTCTTAGCCTTTGGCTCAGGTGCTACTAACTGCATTCGAGGCCTTCCAGTACAGCCTCATGAGTGCCCTTGGACCCTTCTCTGAGTGTTGGCCCCTCTGCAGTGGGTGGAATGGGCTCCAGTGTGTCTCTGCTACCCTTGAAGCCGTGATGCTGGTAGCCTACACCTGGTACCTGTCTGTCAAATAACCTAAGCTTAAGAAATTTCTGCTCCACAACTTACTCTCCCGATCCAACATCCTGACAGTTAGTGTGACCTTTCAGGAAACAGTGTTTTGGACGTTCTTGGTTGCTGTCTCACTATTTACCTTCTCTCAAGATCTAACCTAGCCTCCTAGTTACAATCTCATCTCACGAGGGGTCAAGAACATTTCAAAAACTGACAGGTTAGGAGTCTGCCCAGGAGTGATCTCTTGGTAGCGGGAAAGGACTAGTGGCCGAAGCTATCAGTCACTTCAATCAAGTTCCAACTCTTATTCTATTCAATTTGTTCTACCGAGTACCACTACTTTATGTTCACACTGGTTTATGGTTAATTGAAAGTATGTGATTTGTTACCACTACTCATACATTATACCTCTATTATCAATAACATGAATACCCCTATCATCTATTATAACTCTAGGACTATCACATTGAATAACAAAAGCTTTGAGTATGATACAGTAATACATTAGACACATTTCAATACACCTCTACCCAGACATTTTTCATTGGTACACCAGTGTATACTTGAGGATCCTGCATGGTGGTAATTGGATGACGTGTATTTGTTTTACCTGGAGGAAAACCCATCAGCAGGAGGGATATGGGATGGCTCTATTGGTCTACCTTGTCCATCTCTCCAGAGTCCGCCAGACTCCTCACCACATCTCTTCACCTTCCAGACAGTTTATCCCTCAGGTAACACAAATCTTCCTATATTAACCAATATGTGTATGCGTGCATGTGTGTGTGTGTTCACATTTTAAAACTAAAACAATACAACGAAAAACAAAACAAAACATAGATTTGTTAACTGTCACATAAAACCCTGCTGTCTATTTGACAGCTATGTTCGCCCTGGTGTGACAGCCATGTATGTTCGTGTGTGTAAGTGTGGACTTTACTAGCAGCTACTTCAGTTAGTAACTGTGTCACTGTATAAAGTCCTCTATGTAGTGTCCTAATCATGTGCTGGTATTGCTATAAAACGATTTCTCAGTCACCTCAACGTCGCCCTCTAGACTAGAAAAATGCTAAAGACCAATGTATATCAATCGATTTTCCCTCTGCCAACTCACATGTCATTCTCAGTACCTCATATTCAGCTACTTGACTAAGTGGGAAAGGCAGAGGAGTCTATTTCTATAACACTTTCTTCAAATATAAAAGTATCCAGTACATGCCTGTCTAACAGTGAAAAAATATAAAACATGAAAATTCTACATTTTCTAGGGTTCACATTATGTCGTATCTTGTGGTAAAAATCCTACTCCAATGTTCTATACAGAGATGCATATCTGTATGCCTAACCTCCAGCAATTTCCTATCCACCCTTTGTGCATCCATATAAAGGCACAATTTTGTACAGGAGGCACGAATCATAAAACAAAAAAAACAACACAGATATGCAATCTATAAAACATGAATCGTATTTCCACAACAGAACCTTTCTGCTTAAAAATCAGCAGTTTCTATACACATGAAAACAAAACCCCTGACTGTTTCTGTAACTCATGTCAATCTAGAGTGTGTATCTCTGAATTTGTCTTATGTAAAAAAATAAAAATATGTTTTAGCCCCATTGTTGAGACTGTGTCTGATTTTATCTCTATGAGAGAGAGAGAGAGAGAGAGAGAGAGAGAGAGAGATACTAGCATTTGTGTAAAGAATGGGAAATAGGAAAGCAATGAATGATGGGAATACAAAGATTTGAATACAAACATATATGTAGAAAGGGAGATTTTTACAACAAAATGACAGCTGGATTGGACTCTGACTCTATGGGGAAATGGCTGTATTCATTTCACTGCTCCCCTTAGCTATTTGCTAACTATGACCCCTCCCCATACTTGACTAGGGGGTCTTAACAGTGCAATCCAGTGTCGTCCGTCATTTGTTCATTAAGAACTCGGTATAACATCGACTACATACCTTTTCAACGGACTTTCCTAACTTATAATAGAGAAATGTAAAAATTTACTCTTAGTGACTCATATTTTCTCTGAAATACATAAAACGATATTTTGGAGCAAAGTATGTACATACTTCATTGTTGGATAATGATTCTCAGCCAAACAAATTATCATGAGACACTGCAGCCTAAAATAAAGAGTGTTCCATTTGTCTATTGTTAATTAGTCTTTCAAGAGTAATTCATCTATTTCTCTATCTCACCCCTTTTAAACACTAGTCTATACTTCTTTTGTCTGCCTTTATCTGTGAAGAAAAGACAAGATAGTTATCTTTAAACAACAAACAAGCCAAACATTCTCATTCTTTTCCATCGGCCAGCGATTTAGGAAAGCAAACATGTGACAACATAAAACAAACAAACAAAATCAACAAAGATTACCGTTAAGTTTCTTTCTACATTTTGCACCTTAATACTTACCACAGATTAACTCTAGAGTCGGCTATATTTCTTCCCCAGAATATTAGGTGTTACAGAGTGTGCAATCAATTGTAGGGGAACCTCTGAGAGAAATGTACGCCTCTTTTGTGGATGTCTATGTGATTTCCAACCCAGGTATCCGTTCTTCTCTCTACACAGTTCCTACTCATGTGTCCCTTCTTATGGCAGTAGAAACACGTCCCTGTCATGTCTGCACAATGTTTTGCTAGGTGTCCTATTTTATTGCCTTGAAAACACTTCCTAAACTCATGTTGTTTCTCTTCCTTTTTACAATCTCTCCTAATGTGTCCTTCTTCTCTGCAATTGTAACATCTCACTATTCTGGGTTTCCTGTTATGTGGGTTGTATGCTGGTGGTCGTGTGTGCAGTCCCTCTAATGCTGGGATACTTACTATCATTACCCTATCACTTAGTGCTTTTTCCTCTTTACATATATTTTTATCATGTCCTATAGCTGACTCCCTGAGAACACTTACAGTGATTCCTTTCCAGTTTGGTAATGAAGTTTGCACCCTTCTTTTCAAGTTTTCCCTGAGGCAATCCATTAGAACTTTAACAGCAACCTCTCTGTAGCGTACATTATCTTTTATGTCTGGTACCCCAGTATATTTGCCCATTGCTATCAGAGCTCTGCAAAAATAGTCTGTTGCATTTTCACTATCTTTTTGCTGGATAGTTAAAATTTTACTCCAGTCCACTATCACTGGGAAATATATGGCCAACTGTGTGATTATATGTCTAATATTGTCCTGATTATCATCCTCGGTTAAGGATTCATCCTCCTCCAACATACAATCCTTAATGAACTTTTGTATATCAGTATTGAGAGGAAGACAGGTCTTCAATAATACTCGCCAATCGTTATTAGTTGGCTCGTACACATTACCATAATATCTAATAAACTGCTGACATTTGGTCAAATCTTTCCTAGGATCAGGGAAATCAGACAAAATTGAAAATATTTCCGACCTAGTGCATGGATCATGCTTTGCTACATGTTTTAAGGGAACATCACTATTCCTGTCTTCTTTCCCATTGGGAACTGCTGTTGTGCAGACAGGATGTAAGTCTACCAAATCACTAAAACTAGTTGCTGAAATTGTTGCTGCAGTACAATGGATGTCTTCCTCTGTGTTAACCTTTTCATTATTCTCACCACTTTCAGCCGCTGCCCCTGCTGGTGGGACCGTTCCTTTTCTTTGTCCTGAAACATTACTTTTAACATTACTTAAAACAACATACAAGTTACTAGTTTCAGTTTTCACATTTTTGGTATTGGCTGTACTTCCCGCCCCGACCGAATTTGTCGGGGGCGTGTTTGCGCTCAGTTCGCCACGCTTTGCAACGCACACTTCCGGAATGCTTATTTCCGGTACGCTTACTTCCGCTGAGCGCGCGCTTCCTTGCCACGTGTACCCTTCTTGTTGCCACAATTTTAAACAGTCATCATGTTCAATTCTCGTTTTTGTTGATTTAATCAACCACACTTTATCTCTAACATTATTTAACACCTCTGAGTCAAGAGTACCTATGTTTGGGAAAGGTTTCACACACTCCCGGGTCATCTTGACCAATTTGTCGCAATATGCCGTAGCATACGCACCATATTTATTATACATAACATTCATTAGGCAGCACAGCATTAACTATCTCTAGCGTTTGCTTCATATCCATCGTGAAAACAACCTATTTCTCAACGCTACACAAAAAGACTTTTTACCTGTTCTCCTTTCAAACAGAACTTACTAGAGATTTTTTTTATTCATGGACTTTTCAACAGGTACGTCCCCTTAAAGATATCAATGCCTTTCCTAGTTTGAGTACTTTACCACTGTTAGCACCCAATATCAATCAAGAATATCAGTGGTTGCAGCGTATTTCCTCCCACATCTCCCAAGTCGCAATCACGGCTGCACTAAATCAACCATGCAGTCCGATCGCACGGCTTACGGATACTAACTATCAGTAAGCTTTGCGATTAATATTTGGGAATGCCGCGAAAACCTGTTATTTTCGCTTCGAGTATACCATGCATACTCTGTGGTGTCTCTTTATCACCTGATCTTTGTTAGAACAGAACACCACTCACACAAAGGTTTCTTTATATCCTGCTCAGCCCTAGAACAGAACCTTTGTTGTCAGGTCACCTTTTTTACCATGCCCCGTCAGACACACCTGAAGAAAAGCGCTATCAATTTTCAACAGTTCCACACTGCCCTCCCAATACTTAATCAAGGCCCTGCCATGCGGTCCAACCGCACTGCTCAGAGATACTAGTTATATGTGAACATCGTGATTAGTATTAGGCACACGTGTAAAAACCTATAGTTGACTATAGTTACCAGTATATTTTTGCCTTTATATATTCATTCACATACACACACATAACCTTTGTTTTCTGTACAGAAAATAAATTTCCCAAACAATGGCATTATCTTTTCAGAGATTTTACCAAGTGATTACACTATGCATAGCTAACAGACTGTGATCATGACTATTTACACACGTGGCAACAATACCGGAAGTTCATACACACTAAACAGGAAGCACACATACACTAGGCAATGCAGTACCCTTTAAAACATAAAACGACAATAAAAAGAAACATTTTTCTTTCTTGTCCCTAGATTCTAATTAGCGTTCCTTCAGTCTATGCAACAACGGACATTCGGTTTCGCAACACACAGTGAACCACAGGTCTTAAACGTATTACGTTCTTTCCTGCTTTATGCGACGCGTCCGTCAATCCACCCTTTGTTGAGGAACCGAATATCGTAAGCGTTGCATACCTGCCGGTAACGTAACTCCTAACTCACGAGCCCCCAAATTATTAAAGTAATTGTATCGTTTTAAAATAAGCATTGCCCAATCAATTGTATGTGTTTCCAAAGCAAAAAGTTATTTATTTTTAGCAGGTGTAAATAGTCAACAATTCAATACATTATTATATTCTAATAAAGTACAGTACAGCACAGCCAATACCAAAAGTTACATACATACATACCGCTGCAATCGCTGTGCTTCCATGGGTCCCAATGGAACAGTGTATCTGTTAGATAACTGTGGTCAGAGTAGACTGAGAGCCAAAGGAAGCGCAGCTATATTATATACAGTACAGTGTTACACTTGAACAATAGAGATGATGTAGATTGTTTCTATAGGTCCAGACGTTGGGTGGGTCCAGGCCAGACAGGTAATAAGGTCTTCTCTCCAGGGGGTCTGCTCCTTTCATAGCCAGTATCATACAAAGGTTTACTCTCTAATATCAATAACTAAAGTATGCAATGTGCGATCTCTTCGCTGACTGCACCAGACAGCTGCTGATGATTAGGGCTTCAATATGATATCAGGCATGACATCTTTCCTATAACCTAAACCTTTAATAACACTACAATGTACAATCACTATATATATATATATATATATATATATATATATATATATATATATATGTATATATATAGACTAATAATAAACCGAATACTATCTGCTCCTGAATTACAGTTGTAACAGAACCAATATGAAATTATATAAATAACTAAATGTTGTAATGAGAGTGTGTGCGTGCGTATTTTACAGTGCGAACGCACCACGCTACGTAACACGTGGCGTACGCTTTGCAATACACGCGGCAAACCAATATTGAACCAATATACTTTCGTTCATCCAATTATACGACTTCAACAGTTTTCTATTTCAGTACTGGAGATGTTACAGGGTGAGTAAGATTTTCAGGCGACGCACCGAATCTTCACAACAGATCATATGGGTCAGCAGCGGAGGAATGATACCATTCAACATGACTTACATGAACTGAGGAACCCCATGGGTGTGAGACTGCTGACACCTATCTGGTGAGTATGGTGGACACACTGCATTTTTATATACACAACAGTTCATATAATCTAGTTTGGGCTCTTTAGACGTTGCCCTGGGCCCGCTTAGCCTGTTGAGGCTATTACAGATCCACCTATCCTGCTGGATAACAGCAAATCTCAATAGGAACACTGCTGACAATGAAACGGGCATAGTTTAAGTCACAGTGTGGTGCCATGGCAAATACATCCCTCACGATGGTTATCTGGAAAGAGGCTTGCCACAATTCGGCTGCCTGGCCTTTTATAATGCAACGGCCTACGTAAAAACAGGACCCACGGCAGGCTAGAGTGTAGTTCATTATCTCCATAGAAGTAGCAACATTTTAATCTAGGAGGAGGAATTAGTATTGCGTCTGTATGACGACCGCCTTAGTTAAGCTCAGTGGCCAACCCAGCTTATGTAGAAATCATTTGGGCGTTATGAGACCCAGCAGAGACACTGTGCTTACTAGCAAGGAGATGACATTTCCTACACAAGGGCACTCCTCGCCATGGATAAACTGATGTTTTCGCGTCTACTACAGCTAACTAGCTATATACATTTATGTCATTAACACTCAGTATGTTAAGTGGAATATTTCATTTGACGACATCTTTGTACATACCTTTTATTTTCTTTCTTGACAATTATCTGTACTTTACTTTAAACATATTGCAAGGCTCACACTGTCATTATGTGGATGCATATAGACAAATTTATAAACACATTTAACATCATTCCTTTTATTACATACATTTTATAGTTTTGATACCAGAGGGAGGTACACTAGGTTATGTGGCTCATTATGCAAAGGCAGGTTGGTTCCTCATACCTACCCGCTTGATTAGTAACCACTGATTACAGGGCACTGCTAGACTACAAGACTGAGACTATTCTGGGGCCATTATACGTAGTCTCAGATTTAGCATTAACCCCAAAAGCCAGTGAGCATTCTAAGGCTCCCTAATTCTACTTTGTAGTCCATATTCCCCATTGGCCGAGGCTAATTTCACCTAATTTGTTCGGTTTTGAATCGATGTTACCCGCTTTAGGAGCTCCTGGTTCTAATAATTTAGATCCCTGAGCATGTCCATCAGCTCTTTATTCAGTAAATAATGAAGGCCTTCTCTAGCCTATAGCTACCCCAAAGTGACCTCTATATTGTGATTATATTATGCCATGATTTTAGATGGTGTCATTACTATGTGAGCATGCCCATGTTCAGTTCTTCACTCACTACACTTTATACAGGTAAATATCTGGGGATCACTCACTTAGTTAACATCTCTAGGCCCCTTTAAGGCTTGGGCAACATTATGTAGCCCATTATGTTTGTATTATACTATAGGTCCATGTTAAGCAAGAGGAGTACCTGAGGTTTACCTCATGTAACTTTTAATACTGCCTTCAGGCCCCTTCAAGTTAGTGTACCACTTGTCTGTGGTCATATTATACATGGCATTACACTAACTGACAACTTTTATTACTAGTATGTAGAATTATGGAGGCGATTACACCTATGAGTAACATAGATAGAGCTGATGTGGCACTTCTTTCTATCTGACTGAAGGTCAGAGGTCACAGACAGACATTTAGCTAGTGAGATGTTTTTACATCAACTCACTTATGGCGCCAACCTTATGTCCGGTGGCCTTAGGTGAGCAGTAATTTGGTACAAAAGTGATGTTGCATACTTTGTGACGCTTGGTTTCTTCCTTGATTTTAATTTGTTGCTAGCAATCTTTCAGTGGCCCATAAGGTTGCTCAGCTGGGGACCATGGCACCCATTAGTTTCGGTGTCGGGAATCTACTGCTGCGGTTTTAAAATTGTCTTCCCACACATCATTACAGCACCTATGAGGATGGAAATCTGATGACTTAAGGAACTGTTAGCACAGGCGAAACATGTTGCCGAGGTCTGTTTGATACTTACGTGCACATTTATTCGGCATTCCATTTTCCTTATCCTGTTTAGTGTGTTTCCGTTTGTACTTAATTTTATGGAGTTTATGGGGAGCTTGGTTTAGTTCATGCTGCAGGGCCCCTGTCGCACTATTTCAACATTCTTTGTGGCTCGGGGTATTGATCCATCTTTCTATAGCACCCACTCCGTTGGTCTGAGACGGCTACATCCACGGCCGAGGTAGACTTTTCCATTGCAGCATTTAATCAATCTAAGACAGATAATTTGGGAAAGACTTTTGGACAAACTTACCTGCATAGAGGGACTCCAGTAAATCCCTAGTAGCTCTGGGTACACAATTTTCAGGGGTTTGACTCTTGAGAGGCATCTTTGGTTGGTACATGCTGATGGATCCTTCTTCACTAAATTTCAATTCATTGCTTTATTTGAACTTTCCCTGGAATATGCAGGTCTAGAACCAGCTATTTTTAACACCCTTTCATTCAGGTTTGCAGCAGCTATGGCTGCAGCCAAGGCGGTAGCTTTCATCACAGCCAGTAAATCCCTGGGTAGATGGAAGTCCAAAGACTACAAATTTTACATATGGCCATGGATATAGGGGATGCATTCCTGGTCTTTCCCCTCCTTTGGCAACCCAGAGCTTTGCTGCTTGTCGCTTTTAGCAAAGACATGAAGGGATTTTTCCTCTTTTCTCCTTCGATCAAGGCCTGATTATCTTCTGGTATTTTATGGGTTTTTACCTTCATATGGGTTCCTGCAACCCCCTCTCAACCTACCCCGTTTGGTTTCCAGTACCACCTGTGGTGGATGAGAAATGGACCGCTGTGGCTGAACATTAATGTTCAATTGTTTTGTTTTGCTTCCAGGTACACAGAAAGAGAAGATACGGATACAGTTGGTTGGCCACTTATACATGTACTGGGCATCCAGACACCAATGGGTGCACAACTGAGCCTAATTGGCAAATCCTGTGGTTGTGAAATGGGCAAATAGGAGTTTGTGATGGTTGACCCTCATTCCTTTATTGTCTTTAGGGGAGGATAAGGTTGGTTCCCTTGATGTCATTGTCCTTCATTTAAGGAGTAACGATTTGCGTAAGGGTCAGCACTGTGATTTGACAATCTGCATTAGGGAAGATATGAGGACCATCAAACACATTGGCCAGCATATCTTGGTCAGACGCAACACCCAGACTCACCTGGAGATGTCAGATCCCAAAAATAATAGTATAGAGTGTGATTTAACTTACAAATATTGAAGTGGTCCTGTAGGTGTTTGCATTAACCACCCATTGATTTCTATGGACTTGAAACACTTGTTTAGAGCGGAGGGTGTGCACCTCATGGGAGAGGGTTTATATTTTTTTCTAGAGCAGATCTACTGGAGGTTGAGGGTGGTAGTTTAGTCAATTGGTGGCAGACTGTAGGCCTTTAAAGGACTAAAGAGTTGGCAGGAAGAAATTTGGGAGTCAGCAACTAATTCCGCTGATTATCCACACGTTACTGCCCTCTTCAAAGTACTTTGGCTCTTGGTCCCTTTGTGTGGAAGATCCCTTGACCTGCTTTGTGAGAGCACATCATTGTAAGTCCAGAGGAGTAGTCACGCTAATGCCAGATTTAGCACCTGCCAGTTGTAAAGGATTAAATTCTGGGACCAGTGGTTAGTGCCGGGTGGCCATACACTGTTTGGTTACTGCTGTTAGTTGTAGCTGACTTGAAATTTGCCTTCTTTGCTACCATGTCTTGTTTTTAATAATTTGTGATCTTCAATTGCCAACAAATTTAAGATGTCACCGTCTTTGTTTTATTATAAGTACAGTTTAAGTTTTAACGTGTGAGTGGGGTTTGCTGCAATGAAAGTGAAGCATCAACAGTCTGCAGTTTGTGTGGAACCCCTTGTTCATCATCATCATCATCATCATTTATTTATATAGCGCCAACATATTCCGTATCGCTTTACAATTGGGGACAAACATAATAAACTAATAAACAAACTGGGTAAAACAGACAAAGAGGTGAGAAGGCCCTGCTCGCAAGCTTAAAATCTATGGGACAATTGGAGATTGACACATGAGGTTAAGTCTACATTTTGCATTTTGACCCAGCCAGACTGCAAAGGTAAAAGTGACTTATAAGCTAAATGATCCTGTCACACAACAATGTTCGTCAGGGGGTAGTTGTCTTGTGTGAAATTGTGGCGGTAACAGGCTAAAAGCGGTGAGGTTAAGAGGGTGGTTGAGGAATATTATAAGCTTGTCTGAATAGGTAGGTTTTCAGAGAACGCTTGAAAGTTTGTAGACCAGAGGAGAGTCTTATGGTGCGAGGCAGAGAATTCCATAGAGTGGGTGCAGCCCTAAAAAGTCCTGTACCGGGAATGGGAGGATGTAATGAGGGTGGATGAGAGACGCAGATCTTGTGTAGAACGGAGTTGCCGAGTTGGGAGATATTTTGAGACAAGAGAGGAGATGTATGTTGGTGCAGCTTTGTTGATGGCCTTATAGGTTAGTAAAATTATTTTATATTGGATTCGGTAGAAGACAGGCAGCCAGTGTAGAGACATACAGAGTGATTCAACAGAGGAATAACGATTTTCAAGGAAAATCAGTTTTACCGCAGCATGCAAAATAGATTGTAGGGGTTTGAGTCTGTTTTTGGGAAGACCAGTAAGGAGGGAATTGCAATAGTCAATGCGGGAGATGATACGTGCATGGATTAAGGTTTTTGCAGTGTCTTGCATGAGATATGTGCGAATTCTGGAAATGTTCTTTAGATGTATGTAGCATGATTTAGATATAGAGTCAATGTGGGGAACAAAGGATAGGTGTGAGTCAAGGATTACACCTAGGCAGCGGGCTTGTGGGGTGGGATTTATGGTCATGTTATCAACAGAGATAGAAATGTCAGGTATGCTCTTGTTGGTGGGTGGGAATATTATTAACTCTGTTTTAGAAAGATTAAGTTTGAGTTGGCGAGAGGACATCCAAGATGATATGGCAGAAAGACAGTCAGTTACACGTGACAACACAGATGTCGAGAGATCAGGAGAGGATAGATAGAGTTGGGTATCATCCGCATAGAGATGATACTGAAAGCCAAAGGAACTTATTAGATTTCCAAGAGAAGCGGTATAGATAGAGAATAGCAGAGGACCTAGCACTGAGCCTTGTGGTACTCCAACTGATAGGGGAAGCAGAGCAGAGGTGGCTAAAGAGAAATTAACAGTGAAAGAGCGATTAGAGAGGTAGGATGAGAACCAGGATAGAACAGTGTCCCGAAGACCTAGGGACTTCAGCGTTTGTATGAGAAGAGAGTGGTCAACGGTGTCAAATGCAGCCGAGAGATCCAGGAGAATTAGGAGAGAGTAATGGCGTTCAGTTTTAGCGGTGATCAGATCATTGACAACCTTGGTCAACGCAGTCTCTGTGGAGTGTTGAGAACGAAAGCCAGACTGAAGAGGGTCCAACAGGTTGTTAGCGGAAAGAAAGCGTGTGAGGCGAGTGTAGGCAAGTCTCTCTAGAAGCTTGGAGGGGCAAGAGAGCTGAGAGATGGGACAGTAATTTGAGAGAGAGTTTGGGTCAGAGTTTTGTTTTTTTAGAATAGGAGTAATCACTGCGTGCTTGTATAGTGATGGAAAGATGCTAGTAGAGAGTGAGAGATTACAGATTTGAGTTTTAGGTGAAATGAGCACAGGAGACAGGGATCTACCAATTTGCGAGGGAATAGGATCAAGAGGACAGGAGGTAGAGTAGGAAGATAAGAAGAGCGTAGAGATTTCCTCTTCATTTGTGGGGTCAAATGAAGAGAGGGTGTCAGAGGGTAGTGGGAAGGAATTGAGCGGATTGCTTTTCGAGGAAGAGGATACCATTTCTAGTCTGATCTTATCAATCTTGTCCTTGAAGTAGGAAGCAAGATCCTGAGCACTGATAGTAGATGGAGGGTTCGGGGTGGGGGGATTGAGAAGATGTTTAAATGTATTGAAAAGGCGTTTGGGGTTAGAAGCCTGAGCATAGATAAGAGATTGGAAGTATGTTTGTTTTGCCGTGTCCAGAGCATTTTGATAGGAGTGGTAGACAGAAGTATATGTGAAGAAGTCATTAAAGGTGCGAGATTTACGCCAGTGACGTTCTGCTTTACGGGACAGTTTTTGAAGATTGCGTGTTGCTTTAGTGTGCCACGGTTGACATCGAAGTCGACGTGTAGTATGTAGTGTCGCTGGAGCCACTTGATCAAGGGCCATTGCTAAGGTTAGGTGAAAATAAGGTACTGCCATCTCAGGGGATGAGAATGTAGAGATAGGGGAGAGAAGGTGTTGGAGAGAGGTGTAAAAATTGTTGAAGATTAATAGAATTCAGATTTCTGCGGGTATGAGGAGGCTTGGTAGAGTTAGACAGTAGAGAGGTTAGAGCAGTGGGGGTGAGTGAGTAGCTGATAAGGTGATGATCCGAGAGGGGGAAGGGTGTGTTAAGAAAATTAGAAACTGAGCATAGTCTAGAGAAAACAAGATCAAGGCAGTGGCCATCCTTATGAGTAGATGATTCAATCCACTGGGAGAGGTCAAGTGAGGACGTTGGAGAGAGTAGTTTGGAAGCAGCTTTGAAAGGTGGGTTAGCAATGGGGATGTTGAAATCACCCATGATGATGGTGGGGATGTCTGAAGATAAGAAGTAAGGGAGCTATGCTGAGAAATCCTCAATAAATTGTTGGTGTGCTCCAGGGGGGCGATAGATCACCGCAGCACGAAGAGAGAATGGATTACTTCTTAGAGATATTAAATAGGACAGCAGTTCATGGGTGTTAACTAGAGGTGAATGGAGTAATGCAGGTGCAATATGAACAAATGTTTGCGTTGGTGGAGGGTGAAAGATGACACAGTCCTAAAGATCATGCCATGAAAAGAGACTAAGAAAAGCAATTTGTTCAACATTGTGATAAAAGGAGTTAAAGGCAAAAGTTTAGGGGATTAAAAGAGTTACCTATTTGCAGTGTTCCATATAGATAGACAAGTAATGCAGAAATAGGCTGTGGCAGATGTAGCTTCTTTCTGGAAGTAAAATCAAGTCAAATGTTGTCCAATGTTTGTCCAACTGTGTTGTCTAACTGTGCATTTTCGTCCACTTTGTGAGAAAATCCCACTTAGTGTAGAAATCACACATGTCTACCCCCACATACGTCTCCCCATGCAAGTATCCTAAAAAAGATGCCAAGCTTTGTAGCATAGCTAAATGTTATAGGGTCTTCCTTTTTAAGCATCATGATGTAATTGAAATGTTTCTGGTTATCATGATTATGAGGGACTTCATTTTAAAGATTGTAGCTTTTCATATAAGACACTTTAGAGTGGATCTACATTATATCAATTCACTAGATTGCATGCTCTCAATAGCAGTGTACTACATATGCAAACATCATTTTAAATTTGCTGCCAGCACTTACATGCGACTATATTAAACTCTGTCTGAATGATGATAGGTTTATTTCTGGGATGTTTGACTGCAATGTACTAGTGACAATGGCAGGTCAATAAATTGTCAATATATACATATCTACTATATAAATGCCTAGTGGCGTGTGTGAAAAAAAAAAAACCAAGCTGCAGCGCCACCTGCTGGGCAGAGTTATACACTGACCTATATATTTCTTGAAGGAGAAGTGACAGTTGGGAGTGGTTGGTGGTTGCCGGGGGTGACATTGGGGAGTTTTTAACACCTTAAGTAGCTTGATTTGACTAGAATGCATGAGTATCATGCACGGGTTAACTGACCTACTAAATTCTTAGTGTGTGTGGAAAAAAACCCTCAAAAAGGGCTGAAATTTGGTATACTGACATTATTGACGAGTTGAGGGGTCAAACTCATTTTCGTGAGGTAATTTTACCTCATGAACACACATGTGTACAGTGGCGGATCCAGGGGGGTGCGATTGGGGCAATCGCCCCCCCCCCCTAGCAGGGGTTTGCTGCCGACGGCTGCACAGTATGTGCAGGTCCGTTTGGCAGTGACAGTGTGCTGCCCGGCTGCTCTGATTGTGTTTTAAACACAATCAGAGCAGCCGGGCAGCACACTGTCCCTACCTGTCACTGCCGAGCGGAGCTGCAGAAACTGTGCAGCCCCCGGCAGCCTCAGAAGTCGGAAAGGGGGCGGGGCCTAAATCGCCCCGCCCTAACATCGCCCCGGGGAACAAACATTTTCTAGATCCGCCCCTGCATGTGTAGCAGCATGTGTTAGTGTGTGTGTGTCTGTGGAAAAAACTATTTTCTCAGAAAGGGCTCATCCGAATGACCTGAAATTTGGTATACTGACATTATTTGACAAAAAAATTAGAATAGTGAAGTCAGTTTACTTCCATCATACCCCCTTCCCCCCGTGGGAGGAATAGTAAAGGCTAAATTTACCAGTTGAGGGCTCAAAATCATTTTCGTGAGGTAATTTTACCTCACGAACACACATGTGTAGTATATTACTGTGCTACCCGCCTTCCTAACAACACCTACTATTACTACTCACGCCTTCCTAACAAGTCGCCAAAAATTACTACTCACGCTCTACTGACAAGTCAGCAAAAAACTAATACTGACGCTTTCCTTCCGGAATGCCAAGGCACAGATTAAGATTGAAAGTTGGAAGCATTATTATGCTATTGAGAAATCTGAATGTTAAGAGAGGACTGTGCAATGGCACTCGATTAGTAGTGACAGCACTGAAAACAAATGTGATACAAGCAGAAGTTTTGACTGGCGCTGCTAAAGGAGAAAAGGTGATGATACCTCGGATTGACTTATGTCCATCCGAAACAGGACTGCCGTTTAAGCTAAGACGGCGCCAGTTCCCTTTGAAGACTGCATTTGCTATGACCATTAACAAGTCACAGGGTCAAACACTTGACCGTGTGGGTATTTATTTACCGCAGCCTGTTTTTGGTCATGGACAATTGTATGTCGCATTTTCACGAGTACGGAGAAGCAGTGATGTGAAGGTGCAGGTTATGAATACTGCCCTTCAAGGAAGACTGATTGAGCACAGCGATAAGGTGTTTAGCAGAAACGTTGTGTATCGAGAGGTTTTAGAACAGTAAGACAATGGAGATGAAGGATGTGGCGATGAAGATGAAGGATGAGGTGATGGAGAAAAATGATGAGGTGGTGACATGTGGACAAAACCACGTTAAAAAAGGGCGCTCGCGTCGGGAAGTAACGCTCTTCCCCTGAGGAGGCCTGGGCTAGGCCCAAATGCATGACAAGAACCTTTTTAACACCTTAAGTAGCTTGATTTGACTAGAATGCATGAGTATCATGCACGGGTTAACTTGTGTATATATATATATATATATATATATATATATATATATATATATATATATATAAACAGGGATACTCTGCACTCTCCAAACACATAATTAATGCTATACTAAATACTGTTCTATATTAAAAACAGAGAATGTTAGTTCCACATATTGCAATATATGTTAAGCTGACCAACTCACACCAAACTCTTCCCATTCTGGTCAGTCCTAACATGATCAAATGCTATGCTTTTTTATCTGGGCTTAAGGTTTACCTGCACACAGCTTTTAAAGGCAAGACTTTTCCTAAGCACTACCAGCCATGGAAGACCTGGGACTCACCTGACACAAGTTGGACTTAATTAATGTAAAGAATGGGGTGCAAGAGTCATGGGACTTACATTGTATAAACAAAAACTGTTATCCTGTTTATAGTATATACTGTTCTCCATACCGCTCCATAACCTTCTGTGGATGCGTCTTAGCAGCTGCAACTGGCGTCTCCTCAGATCATTCCAATCAAGAGTTGACAGATGGAGCAATCTATGCCTAGGTTTGTGCAGATTTTTTGCCACACACCCCTATATTCCCTGCACTTCACACCATTTCTGACAGGCACCATGCCTGCTAGGTATGTGTCAGTAAAGTTGGAGAAAATGCTCCTCTTTAGCAAAGATGCTCATTGTCATGCTTGCCACTTAATAAAAAAAGATAAATAAAACAACAACAACATTGTGATTGGCAGACTTGCTTCACAAGGGGTGTATTTAATGATGTCATGACACATATGAAACGCAAATAACCTCACCAAGCTTTGCCATTCGGTATCTGAAGAATGTTGACTTGCCAAATAACACTCACCCACCCAGAGGCGGAACTAGTGAGCTGTGGGCACCGATGCAGGAAAATGGAGAGGAGGGACCTGGGGCCCACAACTTCCTAGTTCTAGCGGGCCCCATTATCTTCATGGGCCTTGGGGCACCACACCTGCTGCACTAATGGTAGTTCTTCTGCTGCACCCACCACTGCTACAAACCACAACAAGAATGTGTAAAAATAATTCAGCCACATAATATATAACTCCTGCCAGGCTGCAAAAAGAAAACTTGCCATATTATTCTGTAACTATAAAAAAGAAATCATGTAAAAGCATAAAAAAAAAATCAACAACTGATCTTGGCCAAGCTATCATCAAAAAGACAGCTAAATGGCAGGTGCCCAGCTTGCCACCTGACAATATAATAATATACTGGGCAAGGGCAATGCACAGACTCCTATAACACACTCTGTGGAAACATTAGAAAAGAGGTGGCAAGACTTTAAATGAATATTAAAAAGTAAAATCCGAGAATAACATTGCTAATCTAGGCTGATTAGTGGGTTTTAAGACCTAATCTGGGTTTGTCACCTCTGCAGCAAACTGCATTGGCATCCCTTGTCCCTCAACAGACTGAGGGAGTAAATATGGTTGACAGTGATGAGCCCGCTCAGCACAGCACCACAGCATGAATGTTCAATTCTATATTACTAAATAAAAACCACTTAATAGTAGGATTTTCTATACACATGTTTTGTTGTCCACTCCTACCTCATCCACCTTTACATAATAGGCCTGATTCATTAACGCAACAAAAAGCAAAAAAAAAAATTTAATTTTGCACCTTGGCAAAACCATATTGTATTGGAGAGGGAGGTACATTTAACAGGTGGTGGCAGATATGTAGTTGGGGTAGGGCATGTCCTAGATCAACTTTAAATTTCAGTGTACAAATAAAGTTATCAAGTATTTGTGTGCCACATGAAAAAACATCCAGTATTATCCTTATGGGCAAAATAATAAATTAATTCGCACCCCTGGCATTGTAGCATGGTTTTTCCAGGAGCAAATTTACGTTTATTTTTCTTTCCGTGCCTTTATGTATCAAGCCCAATGTGTCTTGCATTTCATGCATTATGCTATGTTTGACATGTACCTTGCCAGCATAACATATATATATATATATATATATATATATATATATATATATATATATATATATATATTTATTACACACATAGCCCATTTTCTTTCCTGCAGCAAAGGATCATTTTTTAAAGTTTTCACTATTAGATTATATTTACTGCAAAGTTATGTAAGCATATTTTTTTATACAAATTCTTAAACAAAATCAAATAATATAAACAAATAAAAAGAGAAAGAAAAAATTAAACCATGAGCTTCACATTTATATTCTTTTATACAGCTGGCCCTTGCTATTGAGGGAGGACCTGGCAACAAGTGACCCTAACTGTGTTTTTGTAGCAAATGTGTGTGTGGGAGTAATGCCATCTTCTGTACTAGATGTAATTTAATAACATTCTTTCATTTAGGCATCTGGAATGACCAGCATGTTGTCTCTCCTTGTTCTGTTTAGTATTATGTAGACCTTAAAACTATAAAGTGGACAGCATTGTTTAGACCTTGTGCACTACAGGAGACAAAATTAGCACCAAAAAATTTTCAATCCAGTTGTAAGTAACTAAGCAAAATAATTAAAATCCAGAGAAGATGCGTAAAGAAAGAAATCAGTGTGTTTATAACCATAATGTATGTGCCTTGAAATTATACTTTTCTAAATTATCATTGGATATCTGCTTATACTTCAATACTTAAAATAATTTTCCTTTTATCACTTTTTGATAGTTAATATAAGAGTATCACTTAATTTATAATTCAAATAGAGCTAATGTGATGTCTATTATTTTCACTTTAAATATATTATTATTTGTACTTAAAAACAAACTAGTATTCTGATACTTAGGGCCTGAAGCAGAGTTGTTTTGAAAATGGTCCTAGATTATGTTACAAAACAGCGCACTCAAAAATAATTCTCCCTTTTTGCAGAACCATTTAAGATTCGGCTCCACATCAGCAGCATATGTGCCTGGTTTACGTCAATTCATCATTAGCATGTGTTTGCAATAACCCTCTAGCAAGTGCAAAAGATATGGTGAGAACTTGGAATTCTGTACTTATGGGGAACACACCGGATATGTACGGATTCAATACAATAGGGAAGTTGTCCCACCGGAATACACCGATTAAAAAAAAAAAAAGTATTTATCTATTGAAATCTATGGTAATGAAATGTCATAAAGGGTTCATGTTGCAATTTAAAATTATATATAATATATATAAGTCATTAGATTGAACATGCTAATTAAATTACTATGAAGGTTTTGAATATTGTTAAAATTTGGAATATAGTAGCATATAGTAACACTTTTCTTTTTTGTATTGTCAAAACAGTAAAAAGAAGTTAAAAACCAATCCAAACAAATAAGATATTTTTAATGTTGAATACAATGATATTAAAATTTGAATAATTACCATCAGAATCACAATAACTATTAACGTTTATACACAGGCCCCCGATTAATAATGCAAGGGCCCCCTGGATGCCCGAGGCCCCTGGGCTGTAGCCCAGTTAGACCTCGGGTTAATCCGGCCCTGTTTATACGTCATACACCGCTGCAGTGGACCTAACATATTGGTTATTAGCTTCACTTCCTTCCAGACCATAAATTAAAGTCTAACACAATAACACTAATACACAGTACAAGATATCCTAGGTATAAGTAAAATAACAACTGCAAGAATAATTTTGGAGTAATGCATAAAAGAGTAATAACAAATGTGGGTAGAGAATAAGTTACACTAATGAAAAACATGGTCGGGAACATTATAAGTTATTATAAGGTAGAAGTTAACGTCTAACAATTAGGCTGTGAAGTGCATATAATTTTAATAAGATGCAAAAAAAAATCACTTTAACAGTTAAATAGACTCTAATGTATAATAGAGCAAATTATTGAATGAAGACATTCGGTACATATGGAATTACGTATAACAATTACTTATTTTACTATTGTCATTTTCATTAACCGATTTTGATGGTAAGTACGTTGGCTCTTCAAGTTCAACCATATAAACCATATAAATCGTCTTGAGATTTCTGTTTTATTTATAGATAGACATTTTTATTTTGTCGGAGATATAACTAAGTAGACCTTTTTTGTGTCGGTAGCAATGATTGTAGGCATTTACTATGTAGTGATTTTGGGTTTGTCGGAAATTAAATATAAGCCGGAATTTTTGCTGTATTTCTGTAATGTCGAAATTATTGATTGTAGACATTTCTTCTTTCATTATTTTGGTTTTGTAAGTATTTATATCTAAGGCAAAATTTTCTGAATAGACATTTCTGTTCTGTTGGTAATATTAACTGTAGACTTTTGTTGTGTTGTGATTTTAGTGTTGTAGATAATGTCTGCATGTCAGCATATTATGTGTAGGCATATTTTGCATCTGTTTGTCATCGCGTCTACAATATAGCTGTCACAATACCGTGCACGTCGTCCTTGTTGCATCGGATGTTATGTCGTCGATAATTCCAGTTTTGGAAATTTGTACCTAACCCGTATGTAAAATGAATTTGTTATTTATTGTTAGAACATGTTGTAGACTGCTGATCAGTGAAGCATGGTTTATGAAGTCAACCTTGCCTGGCTCTCATTTAGCATCATATAGCTAGTTTGTATTCTTTCAAATTATATCTTAGTATTCACTCTAAGAGATGGATGTGTTGGGGTGTTGGCATGTTGGAGCCTGATTCATTAAGGAGAGCAAAGCAAAAAAGGGAGTAACTTTGCACATTGGCAAAACCATGTTGCATTAGAGGGGAAGGTAAATTTAAAATGTGGGGACAGATTTATAGTTTCGATAGGGCATGTCCTAAATAAACTTTTAAATTCCAGTGTAAAAATAGAGCTATCAAGCATTTGTGTGCTACATGAAAAAGCAGCCAGTATTTTCCTTATGTGCAAAATAATAAACTAATTTGCACCCCTTGCATTGTAACATGGTTTGTTCGGAAGCAAATGTACTCCTTATTTTTGCTTTACTTTCCTTAATGAATCAGGCCTGTTGCTGTTTTTCTCACAAAGTGTTAGGCAATGCACAGTTAAACAACACAGATGAACAAACAGGGAGCAACATCTAATGACTGCCAATAACTAGATTAACCTGCTGCAGCCTGCGACTGCACTTAATATTCCATGTTCTTGGACATTGTAACTTGTTAATAATATATTTGTTTTCTCTCTTTATTTCCCTGCTTCATTCTTACTGTCCAGCTGCTCAACTCCTGCTATCTCTGAACTCTACCCTTTCACTATATACTTCTGCTTTCCAGAAACTCTCACCTCTACTTTCTCACCACTTCACTCCTGCCCTAATATTTCTATACTGCATGAACACTAAAGCATTTGCCACAACCAGAAGAGGGTGGAGATTCAGTTATTATAAATAATGAAGGACAGTTATGTTTGAAAGCAGCTGAAAATTTTAAAGTATCTACAGTGATTGGTTCTTGTTTGGTGTCTCAACCTTCTGCTGTCTCTCCTCGTTTCCCCATGATGTACCACTTGTAGCTGCACAGAAACACCATCCACCAAGGACTGCTTTGTTATTGGTGTCTGATAATACTGTTGCCTTGTAATGACAACACATACTTTTCCTATCCAGTTGCTACAATTGTTATCCTTATATACCAGGTGTTCACCAATCCTCTTAGATTGTAAGCTCATTTGGGCAGACCATCTTTACCTTTTGTTTCATATTTGTGTAACGATGTATGTCAATACTTTATACTGAGAATGTCAAAGTATTAGAAGTAAAAGATAATAATAATAACCGGAGCACCCAGAAGAAACCCTCGCAAACACAGGGAAGATATGCAAACTCCACACAGATAAGGCCCTGGCTGGAACTGAACCCATGAACACATAGCTGTAAATGCATGAGTCAGTATACAGTATCATGAGTGCTTATTGAAAACAGTCGATTTAACACTATCTGATTGTCTTTCATTTACATAGATAAGTATCAATACCCACTCATGAGTGCCATGAACTGTCAAACAATGAATTTAAAGAATTGCAAATCCTATGCCCATCACCCACACCACCAGTAACATCTCCCTCACACCAACTATTGGCTGGAGAAGACAAATTAGGCAAAGCATGGAGCAGTTCATCTCTGTGCTAGAAGACCTATCTTCCCTGCAGTGCATGCAGCAAGTAGAGCAGAAGAAGATGCTTGTTTTGCAACATCAACACAACATGATGCAAAGGAAGCTAGCAGCAACACTGGTGGCCGCTCTGCAAAGGATGGCCCAGAAACCTCTCAACTGGGACTTGGCCAGATGGGCGCATGTGGCACATGGAGCCAGAGCCACAGCAGGAGGCTATAACATCTAGATCTGTTCCATTTGCCGGCACTGCTTGACTTAACCAGAACCATGCGCGCAAACAAGGTACTATTGCCGTGTCTGGTGGCAAATGCAAAGAAGAAAATCTAAATAATTATTTTGCTGTATTTGTTCCTCACAAATGTCTGCTGCAGCTTTAAACTTAGCCACACATTGAATTATATGAACCACAATTTATGATAAGCGTTTTTCCAAAACTTTTAGGCTGCAATGAGTCAAATATGTGGTCTCTTTTAAGTACATGGATGGAAGATGGCATCAACAACTTGTCCACTGCAAAATATATAAAAAAACACCTCTGTACGTGACTTTCAAGTAAACTTTAAAGCTTTTGTGTCCTTGCACATAAGATACACAATGTGTCCCACGATGTGCTTATCCTATTATATCTGACCTCGCTTTCCCTTTCTTCACGTTATTTAAAAGCAATGAGGACAAAGGAAAGGAATGTTATGAAATGTCGTAGAAAAATTGTATTCATACAAAATGCAATTATTCACTTGTGTGCTTAGTTCATCCTTGACAAGTAGCTTGAACCAACAGACAAATATAGTCAGAAACATATAGTTAGATGTAAAGAATGCTTTTTCATGATAAAGTGATGGACATTTTAAATATACCTGTGCATGCAAATAGAATATTTTGGTGTGATAATGCTACCCTCTATTAACTGAATCATGTGCAAAGTGTGTCATGTGTAAAGGAGTGACACTGTCTGTGATTTGCAATAGCAAGCACCATATACATAATCGATATAGAACCAACTGATTAGGGACACCTATTTGGCGTGGCTTCTGGTTATCCCTGACAAGAGTCACCATTACCTGGGTAGTGGAAACCCTAAATTCAGGCCTCTAACACAACTTAATACCTTTCCAGTGGATAACAAGTTATGTTCATTGAGTTTAAATTAGGGATGAGTGGTTCGGAATCGAGAAATCCGGCAGATTTGAGATTTGTGAATCTGAGTATAACCAAATCACGACTCGATTCTTTGCACCAAAATCAGATCTAAAAACACTGCAAAATGTCCAGATCAATATCTGCTATATATCTAGAAAAAATGGTCACATACATTGGCGCTCTCTTTTACACTCAATAGGTATTTGCAAGTATTTCACCTTGTTTGGGGAATTGTATTATTCCATTCGTTGTATATTCCCTCTTCAATATAGCTCAAATATGTAAAAAAACATACAAACAAACATTGTGCAGATGATAAACACAAATACAGTTCATAACCATCACCAAAATGAATTTACGTGGTGGTATATGTATATAATGGAAATCCAAGAAGTGCCATTGATCTTAAGAGAAAAACCCCTAAAGGGTATATGCTTATGAGACAAAACTCGAACATGCACTTCACACAGATGTCTTTGATCCAAAGAATCACCTCCCAGAAAAGGTAACCACCCTTTGTTTCCTCTCAGCACGTGAAATGGAGAGATGAAACCAGAAAGGACATCTCGTGTGATACAGTATAAGATTTATTAAAACAAAAAAATAAAATGTTCATTCCTCAACCAGAAATGATTTAAAACAATTAAAAACTCGTACCAGAGACTAAGCTCCCACAATCACATAACAGGTTCTTTGACAAAGGTAATACATCAAAGTTTCAGATCATCCGTCACCTGTGACTGTGCGATCATGCTCCGGTTTTCTTTCAAGCTGTGCTCCTCAATAGCATGTCCCTAGTAACTAGAGCGTTAGACAGGGTGAAATAGGGAATGTTACATAGAGAACAATAGTTGTGATATATATATATATATATATATATATATATATATATATATATATATATATGACGGCCCCCAAATACAGCATTTATTGCATGACAAGGTGACTTGTGGAATGAGAGCTTAAATTCTCACAGGATGTATTCTTAATTGAAAACATCTTAGACCAAACTCTGTCTGCGAAGCCTGATCTTTTGAAACAGATGATCAAGGACTGCAAACAGCAATTGGAGTCCCAGATAAAATGCTTTCGAATTGCACAGGAGTGTGATGTATTTGAAATCATAATCAGAAAAGTCACTCAAAGACAGGATCCACTAACTACACTTTTAAAGACTGAAGCAGTGTAAGCATACAACAAATTAGTGAAGCACTGCATTTTCTTAACTATATAATTGCTTCACAGAGGAGCCAAGAACAAAGCATTACTTTTATGATACCTCTCCACTCTTAAACTGCTTCATAATCAAGAAAGAATGTAACAGAGCGCCCATCACAGACACTTATGCTACAGAAACAGGCAGCGTTCATTGGATGGACAGTGTTAGAATTAATACAGTTAGATAATGATAAAATGAAATATACAAAGGTGGCCTGCACATTCATCTATCTATTTATTTACTATACACTTATGGTTGTGTAAGGGGTGCTAAGGAAGACAAAGCCATACAGACCACAATCCCCTCCCCATACACCCCAATGACTCACCCGATCCCTAAGGAACATGAAGAAGCACACCACCCTGTCCCGCGACCTGTTCTAGCTGAGGATCTATTTCACGTCCTCTCTCTGGCATGACCTTCCACACTGTGGGCTGTTGGAGAAACCAGAAGTGAAGATCTGCTTGCACCAGGTGACAATATGTCCAATACCATGACAAAGGGGCAGAGACACTCACTCTACCCCACCTGCCGACATCTCGTTTTACTCTAGGCCAGAAACTGGCGCTACAAATACTTGGGACTAGAAACAGTTCCGTACAAGTACTCTACTCGCCAATAGGTGAGGGACCGTTCAGAAGTAGGGAAACCTAATAGCTATACTCACCGAGTTGCTCCCACTTCTGACTCCTCCTCTCTCGCGCTCTTCCATCACCTGCAACGACAACACACAGTCTCCCACCTACACTAACCGTAGGACTATAGTGCACTATCCACAAGATGCTACTAGCTAAACAACAGGTGCCCTGATCCTACAACAACTAATGACCAGTCAAAGCAACTCTGATAGCAGTTGTATGTGGTGTACTGCCTAAGTCCCCTGCCCTCTTCCTGGTAAAGCACCAGCCGGTACTTACCCTCTACTCCAAGATATAGGCTAAACCCAAATCCCAGGACTTATGAAGGAGACTGTCTCCTCACTACAGGCACTTACACAGTACCAAGGACCAGTTGCAGTTGCTGGACCAGGGCCCACTGGAAGAGCGCGTCACCTGGCAAGACGCCTTCGCCTGGAACCGTCAGTGGCCACTGACGGAACTCAGACCGCACACGTCCAACACTGTGGTAACACCGCCTGTACTGGAACCGCCAGGAACTCAGAGTCAGGCACCCAAGTGGAACCGAAGGAAGAACACCTGGAACTCAAATGGGCCGTGCTGCACTGCCAATGGGGCACCCTAACTCTGCGTGACCCAGGGAACTACGGGTTAGGAAAAACTAATGTGTATTCTACACCTACCATATGGGATGTAATTTAACACTCCACTCCCACAAAGGAACGGATAAACACAAGGGAGAGGACAGGAAATAAGAACCTACCTTTAATGGGAGCCTGACATCTTGTACCTGGAAGAGACTTCTAAATATAAACCAAAGGCAATACACAATGCTATATCACCACACTAGTTAAATAACACTTGACTACTGCCTGGGATGGTCTGAGAATGACAAGCACTTGTGCCGACTAGCTGATAAGCCTAGTGTACAACACAACAACAGGAGCCTTCTGCTCAAACTGATGTCCCAGGCCTATTGCCTGACGTTAACTCTCCAGTCTCACACTACACCTAAGGGCTCTGCCTCAACTTCACAGCCAAGGGCCTTGCGCCCTATACAATCTCAGGGGCTCTTACACCCACTCTACTTCTAAGGGCCTTATGCCCACTCTACCTATAGGGACTTGTGCCCTCTCTATTGGGCCTTGTTCTCCCTTCCTAACTATGGGCTTAAGGTCCAGCTATCCATGGGGGCCTAGTGCCCAGATAATCCCTACATATACCTAACTGTGCCACGGCCTTGTGCCCACTACCTGCTGCCACTGGCCTAGTGCCCGAAGTGCCCACGGGCTTTTTGCCCAAGCAAGCTATTTTATAACCACCTGCTCTGCGCAGGATTCTCAACTTGCACCGACGTCTTCGTCTCCGGCTCTTCCAGACCCTCCAGCCAGCGACGCCTCTTCTCCTCCTCAGCACGCAGCCCCCTGCTGTCTTCTGGGCGGGGACTCTCCTAGCCCCTACAAGGGCTCCCCACCGAAGACTTCTGCACTTTCTTCACGTGGTAGGGTAGCTCCTAGCCATTACAAGGTCTCCCTGCCACTTCCGCTGGTGTTTTCTTCTTCTGTTGCACTGGACGTCCCACGACAACCTCTTCCTTCTGCTTGACCGGCGCAAAAACGTAAAAATGGCGTCGCCCTGCGGCTTAAACAGCTGCCGGTGCGCTGACATGACTCGGCTGATTGGCTCGCCTCGGCACCAGTAATTCAAACGGCCGGTTGTGAGCCAGGAGTGGCTCACCTATCCGGCTGCCGATTGGCCGGATAGGTGAGGATTGCTCTCCTAATAGAAGCCCTGACCACCAGCATACGGGTTAAGCAGGAGACATCTGGAGGCCTCACGTAGCACAAAATAGCACTATATGCTGATGATGTCCTGTTGACCGTCGCTAACTGGACTACTTCTATCCTTACCCTTCTGGCTGAGCTTAACCTTATGGCTACTTCTCAGGCTATAAAATTAATCTGGATAAAGCAAAGGTACTGGATTTTTATGTCCCCTGTCATCTTGGAGCATCAGTTTCCTTTCAATTGTGTCTTCCAAAAATAAATTACATGGGAGGTTACATCACTAAGTGATACCATCAGCTCTTCCAAGCTAACTTTCCCCACATTCTCCTGAATAGACCGCATCAATGCTGTCAAAATGAATATCCTCCCCTGACTTTTAGATGCACTTATTGTTGGTTAGAGTAATCAACGGGAGCCAAGTGTAGAGCTTTCAAACACCTTGTTTTACTAAAAGTGCTTTTTATGGTATGAGTAGAGCAGATCTGGCTGAAATAATATGAGTATGTGCTGTAATGCTGCCCTTGTGAATCATACAAAGAGACTTGTCACTCGTATATATTTGCAAGTATATAAATATGTCATATATAAGATATGGAATGTATAAATAATACATATATGTTAAAATAGTCAAGTGTAAAAAATATATAAACCCATATGTTGAAAAGGACATGCACATAGGTTAACAAGCCAAGCATTCTAGCAACAAGCACTGCCCCATTTGAGAATTAAGTGCTTAATGTGTTTGGGCCCCCACAAAAATGAACATATTCGTTGTTAGTTGTTTAATTGGAGAATAGATAGGGATGTTAACAAATTAATCATGGACATTTGGATAACAGTGGTCATATTCCTCAACAGTAACAAACCATCACCCTCATCCTCTTCAAAGATGTCTACAAGATAGAAGATACACCAAGTAGTTACCTGTTACACAGCATGTGTGACATATTGGAAAGGGAGGCTCGGCAGGAATACTACATTGGAGAGGGTCAGCAGCAATACATTGGAGAGGTTTAGCAGCAAAGATATTGGAGAGGGTCAGCAGCAATACATTGGAGAGGTTCAGCAGGAAAGACATTGGAGAGGGTCAGCAGCAAATACATTGGAGAGGCACAGCAGTAAACACATTTGAAAGGGTCAGCAGCAATACATTGAAGAAGGGAGAGCAGAGGCAGTTTCAGTTTTCATTAGACGGCCAGCATCAACATCCGTAGAAACCATTTGACATCTGATTAGACAATAAAGGCACAATGTTAAATGGTGCAAGATGGCATTGTACTTGGGGCCACCCACCTGAGTTTGATACATACATGTGTTCGACAGCTACAGGATTCACATAATATGATTGGTAGGCAGCAGAATAGGTAGGGTTGTAAAGTCGACAATATTATGACATATCTCCAGAAGAATATAAATGTGTTAAAGACTGTACAAAGAAGGGCAACTAAATTGGTGCATGAACTACAGCTCCAAAACAGTGTGGATCGAACAAGGTAAGTGTGAGGGAAGGGAGGGGGATATCTTACTATAATGTGTGTGGAAAGGAAGAAAGGTTTATTAATATAATGTCTGAGGAAAGGGAGAGGGAATATATTAATATAATGGGTGAGGACAGAGAAGGGGTATCTTAATATATTGTGTGAGGGAATGGAGAGTCTTAATATAATGTGGGTGGGAGGTAGGCTACCAATTTAAAGGTGAAGTGTTTGTGGGATTAATTTATTTAATGGGTGCTATTTTATTTGTGAGGTGATGGTAGTGCTATTTAATTTATTAGTCTGGCCTATTAATTTAAGGTGCGGTGATGGGACCTTTAATTTAATGGGCTGGGGCTGGTTTGGGGGATATTATTTGAATGTGGGGCTGTAAGGGGAATATGAGATCTATTTATTAAATGTGAATAGGAATTAAAAAATTGCAGTGATGACTGCAAGAAATAAGTCTATTTATAAAAAGTTTTTATTTTATTGCCGAGGTGAGATATCCTGCTAATGTTGGTGGGAAGTAGACTGTTAATTTAATGGTGTACTGTGGGTAGGAGCTATTTAATGGTGTGTGCTATTAATTTATTTGTGGGGCCTATTACTTTAGGGCTTAATTTGGGGAGGAGGGCTATTTATTAAATGTAAATATGAATTATTTAATGCCAGGATGGTTGTGGGAAATACAGTAGTTATATTATTAAATGTAAATGTTATTAATTCATATTATTAATTATTTGCTGTAGCTGTTTGGAGGGAGGGAAATATATTTATTTATTAACAAGGAATACTATTAAATTAATATTGGGGTTGATTGGAGGGAAATAAATCTATTTATTATATGTGAATACTAGTATTTTAATGTTGGGGCTGGAAGGAGGACTAATTAAACGTGTGCTATTGATTTGACGTTGGGGCTGGTTATAGATTGATAACTTTCATGTACTCATTATTTTCCAAATACGGCCCAAAACATTCCAGGATCTAGACAAGCAACATCTGAGCTAAAGACACCAGCAACAACAGGAAGTGAATATAACAAAAACAGATAGGAGAGAGAAGGACAGTCTGTCAGCTATGCTGAATCTGGTGGGGCAGTCCTGAATTTGGGTGACTGTCTGCTTACTCAGAATTTGGTATGTCCCTATTCACACTGTTCTGCTTGTGAACGCAGAGCTGCATGCACCTAACAGTAATGCACACAGTACTGCCTGTGTCAAAAATTATAACTATTTTACACCATAGGGCACCCCTTCCTTAAGTACCCCGGGCCCCAAGTGCCTTAATCCAGCACTGCATTACCCACTACCCTGGGATGACCTACACTGTTATAGGTTTAGTTCGTCCCCCCACATTAGCAGTAACCACCCCAGGCTATGAGCATTGGTGCTTTGTTCTGTATAGAGAAGGCATATTTGTTGCTGACTGCTGGAGGGCTGGTGCAAGGAGACACAATTTTGATAATGATGATCAGCAGCACTAACTAACTATTCTAGCTGGATGTTTGTGGATTTAGCTCTCCAGCTGATAGTACTTAATTTAATGTGGCTTCTTATCATATATATATATATATATATATATATATATATATATATATATATATATATATATATATATACATATATATATATATATATATAAAGTCACTGCCTTGCATTATTCAATAATATTTTCATTTGGACTATGGCAGAAAAGGTTTCAAAAGGGGAAAATAAAAGTTGTTTTCATTTAATTAAATCTCAATTTAATTCAAATTGTATTTGTATATTGTATGTGTCTGTCAGTTTGTAACAATATTTAACACGGTATGTGTGTTTTTGCCGTTATTAATAACGCTGTCCAGCCACTATTCTCTGTTGTGTATATGACTCATTGTGGCATATTCAATTGTCGGCGGATACGGCGAAAATCTTGCGTTCCGTGCACTATTACCGTTATTACGTTAATAGTGCGCGTAAAAAACGTTATTACGCTAGTTTTCTTGCTGAATTTCAGCTCGCAGCTCCCTGAGCCGCGAGCTGAAGTCCAGCTTACTATTACCGTAATAACGGTAATAGTTTTAACGCGGCGGGATATTCAAACAATTGAATATGCCCCATTATATTATTATTGTTATTGCTATTATTATCATTATTATTTTGCATACAAATAGGGTAATATGACTTTGGCATTTATTACTAACACTGTTAAGTCACATCTTTTCACCTTCTCATACACTTGTTGCTTCTGTTAGTGTTGCATAGCTGGACAGATCATGAGCATATGCATGTATATGTGTTTTTTCATGTGTGTATCTTTTAAGAAATATATGGTATAATATAGGACGCCAACAAGCTTAAGTGTGGACCTGTGGTTGTGCTATCACTAGTAATACACTCCTTAACATAACTTATATCAACAAACAAATTTGGACCAATTGAAATTGCACCATGTTAAGTCATATTTTGCTAAACATTTGTATGGAAAATGTTACAATAGGAAAGTATGCAAAAATATATTTTAAGAATAATAAAAAATCTGATTAATTAACCTGCCAGGAAAAAAAGTATTTAATAAACTGGATGTTTCAAATATAATTGCAGTGTTCCTAGTTTGGGGGGGGGGGGGGAGTATTGCTTTTTTGTTTTGTCTATTGTTGCAGTGTCTTACTTTTTCAGCTGTTTTGAAAACAATAAATAATAATTTGATAAATAGCTACATAAAAGCAGGTTATTTAAAATGTTGCTACTGAAATATAGGTGCGCAAAGCAGGCACCACATTTTTCAAATGAAAATACCTTTTTACAATGCAGAATATCTAATTACTTTTCATGTACACGGGACTATGCCAGCAAATGTTGTTCCATCATTTACATTAGATATTTTCGGCATCATTATCACCAACAGCAATGTCATGATTTATGTAAGAAAATGCCCTCTCCAGACTTTGTAAAGTCACATAAGAAAAAATCTTCTTGCTCTTTTCCTTAAGTCAAAAAACAAAAGATCACATTTGCCTTCAAGTGTTTTTACAGCATTGCAGTGATTGACTTTGTACCTCTACCTTGCTTACTGAAGATTTATTTAAGTTGTCTGCTGATCTACTCTTTTACAATGAACCTTACATAGAATGAAACTTAGATGTTCAGTTTTGTTACTTCTTCTTAGCACTGTGAAAACAGGCAAAGAGTTTAGAATTTGTAGTTAAAGGTGTGTACAAATAAAGGTGTGTACATATAAACACTTAAAGGTGTGTACATATAACATTATAATAGACTTGCTAAATGCTTTTACAGATATAAATAGATACTATGAAATGAAAAGGGACCAGAAAGCTAATGTTTCACTAGATCACAACTGCACATTGGAAACAGAGCTTAAAAAGTAAATGCAATTATGATTTAATGTCAGAGTTCAAAGTCCCTGATGATGACTTGAGACTTAATTATAAATATGCCAATTACTTCTGATTCTACAGTGTGTCTGCATCACAAGGAAATTATTTGTATCTCATCTACCAGTTATTCAAGGTCTCTCCTCACTCCAGGTTATATAGTTCATGGAAAATACAAGCTCAAAATGAATACACATTAAAGGATGTTGTGGATGGACCAGTTGTGCATTTCCCTTTACAGACAGTAAGAATGAAAATAATGTATTGCTACATAATCTTTTTAGTCATGTTGCATTTTTCTTAACTGTTTTTTTCTTTGAAAAACTCATTGGTCAGAAGAGTAGCAATCCCATGAAAAAAAATGAATGTATTGAGCAGAGAGGCTTTGGAATGCCTTACTGAACTCTGTCTGCTCTTTGTACTGTAAAATCCTCCCCTTCGTCCCCCCCCCCCCCCTCTGCCTTCACATGACATGCTCAGAGTCGTGATCTAAGTTTATGTGCCTGTACTTTTAAGAAGAAAAGTACTGACCTTTACTCTACATATTACACAATAGAATAAAACAACAAGAAACAGGTACTGAATTTCCATTACTTCACAATGGCCAGACAAGGCCAAGGACATTGTTGCTCCAAATAAGGTCAAGAAGACCCTTCCAAAAGACCCCTCCAAGTACATGTTACTTTAATGTAGATTAATGATAGAGACTTAGAGTGCCAGCAGTGATATAAGCTGGGAAGGTGTGTTTTAAGTAATGATGAGTAACATTTTCAATAAAAGAATGACTACCTCTCCCCCTCTCTATTTTTTTTTTATAAAATTACCCTCTTTTCTGTCCCTCAAGTCTGCTGCTTATGGTTGGGTCATCCTTGATTCCTCCCTCTCCTTCACACCTCACATTCAGTCTCCTTCTAAATTCTGCTGCCTTCACCTAAGGAATATATGCAAGATCCATTATTTTCTTACCATGGAAGCTACCAAACCTCTTGTCTACGCCCTTGTAATCCTTTACATTGATTACTGTAACCTCCTTCTCTCTCAACTCCCATCTTGCCCCTCTTAAATATAACCTCAGTGCTGCTGCCCACCTTTTCTTATTTTCTTCCGCTGCTCTGCTATCCCTCTCTGCCAGTCACTAGATTGGCTCCTCATTACCTACAGAATTAAATTTAAACTCTTCACTCCAACATACAAAGCTCTAAGTCAATCCTCCCCTACTATTCCATTACCCTCTCTACCTCTAAGCCTGCTTCCCTAGTCCTGCTTACTTGAGCCCAGGCCGAAGTCACATTGGATGTTACCAGCATTCTCACTTACTGTTAATAACTTGACTGTTTACAGAGAGGTGTTTTATTTGTTTAATTAGTCTGGTCTATCATTTTGTTTTTCATGTGTTACGCAATGTGTTATGGATACTTGCTGTCTGTTTATTGTATATTATTGTAAATGTTATGTACAGTGCTGCGGACCTTTTCTGGCAACTTATAAATGAAAGATAATACTTGTTTAAAGAAAAATGAATAAACTTCTGAGGTGAGATTGCAATAATAAGCTACAGAGCACGGACTCTTAATAAACCACAATAGACCAATCCCAGCAGCATATAAGCTCAGCTCTCACAGTGGTAATAAACAAGGTAAAACACCCGAGTCAAAGGCTGTCAAGGCAACTGTCATGAATGCCCAGCCTGTTCCAGAAACAGCAATCTAGACAGCTGGCCGTGACTGGCGTCACCTTAGTCACTTAGCAATGTATACACCTTTTCTGCTACCATGAAGGATTTATTATGGTATCCTTACATTCACCAAAACCACTTTTTAATGTTTTACGCTTCAATCACATACAAATGTAGCATGAGCCTGCCTGGGCTTCATAAGTTCACAAAGAACTATGGAGAAAATGCTAAATAAAATATGATTTAATCCGAAAAAAATTTCCAAGGCTTAGTTACAAAAAAGTTTATAATAAGACATACATTAATTTGCACAAGTAAGTTTCAGAAAATAAAATAGGAAATAAAACTTCACCACTTACTAGTTAAGACTTGGGGCTATATTTACTAAACTGCTTTTTTGAAAAAGTGGAGATGTTGCCTATAGCAACCAATCAGATTCTAGCTGTCATTTTGTTGAGTGCACTAAATAAATGAAAGCTAGAATCTGATTGGTTGCTATAGGCAACATCTCCACTTTTTCAAACCTGCAATTTAGTAAATCTAGCCCTTGATGTGTTAGAGAACACATTGAGAAATATGGGACATTTCAATCTTGATAGACCACCTCATGAAAATGCACATGTTATTGTCTAAGGCAGAAGATTTTAAACTTTTTTCCACATAGCTCTCATCCCCCACCTCTGGAGTTTAGCTCTCAGTCCAGGGGTTAAATAGCTGGCCCACTCACTGGGGTCCAGTTCAAACTTCAAAAACCTTTATTTATGCACTTATCATCTCCCGGATTGACTATTGAATTCCCTCCTTACTGGTCTTAGCAATAACAGACTCAAACCCCTAAAATCTATTTTGCACACTGCGGCAAGACTGATTTTTCTTGCAAATCGTTATTCCTCTGTTGAATCACTCTGTATGTCTCTACACTGGCTGACTGTTTTCTACCGAATCCAATATAAAATACTTTTACTAACCTACAAGGCCATCAACAAGGCTGCACCAACATACATCTCCTCTCTTGTCTCCAAATATCTCCCAACTCGGCAGCTCCGTTCTACACAAGATCTGCATCTCTCATCCACCCTCATTACATCCTCCCATTTCCGGTTACAGGACTTTTATCGGGCTGCACCCACTCTATGGAATTCTCTCCCTCGCACAATAAGACTCTCCTCTGGTCTACAAACTTTCAAACGTTCTCTGAAAACCTACCTCTTCAGACAAGCTTATAATATTCCTCAACCACCCTCTTAACCTCACTACCTTTAGCCTGTTACCGCCTGTTACACAATTTCACACAAGACAACTACCCCCTGACCAACATTGTTGTGTGACAGGATCATTTAGCCTATGAGTCACTTTTACCTTTGCAGCCTGGCTGGGCCAAAATGCAAAATGTAGACTTAACCTCATGTGTCAATCTCCCATTGTCCCATAGATTGTAAGCTTGCGAGCAGGGCCTTCTCACCTCTTTGTCTGTTTTACCCAGTTTGTTTATTATGTTTGTCCCCAATTGTAAAGTGCTACAGAATATGTTGGCACTATATAAATAAATGATGATGATGATGATGAACTGTCGGCAAGTTCTTTCAAATCCCCTCAGGAATGCATCAAGGTCGCCATCCTTTTCCATCATGGGAAATTGGTAGTGCCTAGGTTTTTTTCCTACTCAGACTTTGGTCCGCCAACTGGTTGCTGAGCCTGGCTAGCTCAAGCTGTCGTTCGCGTTCAGCTTGTTGCTCTGCAGCCTCCCAGTCTGCAGCAGCGCGGCATTCAGCAGCCTCTTGGAGTTACTGGATCAGCTGCAGCAAAGTTGCAGGATCAGCATCCTTCAGCTGTTTGAGAGCAGCATGCATGTAACTGTCCAGGGTAGGTTCATCACTTTGTTCAACAGAGGTATTTGTGGTAATGTTCAGTTTTAACTGCTCTTCTGAAGCAGAGATGCTTTTTCCCTGGCCTCCCCCGGCACTTAGCTTCTGATCAGCCTCCACAAGTGCTTGAATCAGTTGCTCTCAATTCCTGACGGGGACGACAACAATTCCTCTGTCGACACACACAAAGCCAGAAGCTCATCCTTTTTCATCTGCTTAGTGAGCGGACATGCTGGACCTCACACTTCCACCAAATAAAAAATAGAAAAGAAAACAAGAAAAAGGGGGGAAACAAAAACTAAATGTGCAGTATGTTCTTTGAACATTTGTAAGCCTTGAGCGCAATCTCCGTTCAATTATGATGCTGGCTCTCTCTAGAATCACACACCACTAATTCATTTAAGCTCTTATGATAAAAAGAAAAATATTATCAATCCCACTGCTGTCTCCAGTTTGTCACGAACGCCCAGCCTGTCCCAGAAACAACAATCTAAACAGCTGGCCGTGACTGGCGTCACCTTAGTCACTTAGCAATGACTACACCTTTTCTGCCACCATGAAGGATTTATTCTGGTGTCCTTATGTTCAGCAAAACCACTTAATAATGTTTCACACTTAAATCACATACACATGTAGCATGAGCCTCCCTGGGCTTCGTAAGTTCACAAAGAATCATGGCGATAATGCTAGATTAAATGTATTTTAATCCAAAAAATGTTTCCAAGGCTTAGTTACAAAAAAGTTTATAACAAGACATACATTAAGTTGCACAAGTAAGTTTCAGAAAATAAAATAGGAAATAAAACCTACTACACAACTTACTAGTTGTGGGAACACAATTGAGAAATATGGGACATTTCAGTCTTGATAGATTCCCTCGTGAAAATGCACACACTATTGTCTAAGTCAGAAGGATTTAATCCTTTTTCCAAATAGCTCTCACCCCCCACCTCTGGAGTTTAGCTGTCAATAAGGACAGATTGATCTCCCAAATGTCACAAGGTTTTCGAAGTGAGCTAGGGATGATCTGAGATCGGTAATGTTCACAGGACCTTGTAATTGTACAACCACAAGTTGATAATTCTAGAGCAATTAAATGGACCAATATACTTAGTTCCTGGTATAGCAAAAAGTCATCTCAGCCTGATATTTTTGGTAGATGACCACACTTCTGCCTTAGAATTTACTGGACCATTATGCCAATCAGATATGTTTTAAATTGATTCATGGAAGCTTGAATCTTCCTCCAAACATCTGACATGTAGCTATGTATTCCTGTGTATCCTTCCTAATAGATGGCCACCACATCATTCAAAAGAAAAAATGGATGGTATTACTTATGTCAAGGTGGTCTGCAATTTTACCAACATGAATCTCAACTAAAACAGCCTTTTAAAATTTTCAAGTTACAAATATTCAGTGATCAGGAGTCTCTGCTGGAGCTTGCAGTTTGCTCCTGGGTGATAAGTAAGACCAGACAGATCCTGAGTAAGAGCAGACAAAATACATAATCGTGGAATGATAGGCACATTTTCCAAAACTTCAGCATGTTCCTGTAAAAAAACAACAGTTATTTTTTGTCCCATGTATGAAGTAACAGTAAAATCAAACTGAGAAAAAAGAGACCAGCAAGCCTGTCTGGAATTCACTCTTTTGGTAGACTCAATATACTGTAAATTCTTGTGATCCAAGTATACCTGGTAGGACCTGAAGTCTGATATCCTATTGCAGTGTGCTCCCTTCCACTAGGATTATTGCAGCTCTCTTTATCTGTTTTTCAGCAATGCAGATATAAACTATTTTTCCTATGGCAGGTTATTGCCACACCTGTTGCATGCCTTTTTATACCACCAACTCTTAACTCTTATTACTGGTTATTAATTGTTTCCTAGTTATTGCACCGCTGATTCTTCCTGATTCTTGTTTTATTTAAAGTACCTGAACTTTTGTGTTTTCACTCAAGTGTTATTTTTACTAGACATCTGTTTTCAAAAACTAATTTCTGCAACCTGACATATACATTGTCTCCAATTCTTTTATATACCAACAGTTTGTTCACATGCCTTGACCTAGGCTTATTTTTTTTATAGCTCTCACAATTGTTTGTTTACTATCACCCCTGCCTCAAATTTTTCAACTGTTTGGATTCATTGTTTACTTCAGCAGTTTTCAAGCCTTTGTTCATTTGTCCCTGGGCCTCCATAATCACAATCTGCTACCAGTGTGCAACACGGTTACAATCAAGCTTTTTGTTTTGCACTAAATTCATCTGTCAGTATTGTAACAGAAGCACTGGCCAAGTTGTGAATGGCAAAGGTATATGTCCCAGGTCTTGTTTGCTTTAAAGCCCCAAGGAGATTGTTTTTGTGTGGAAAGGAGCTTCCCAATGAGTGAGTGTGGAAAAAGAAAGAGCTGGTATAAGGGTCCCTTTGGTAGGAAAGAGAGAAGGGTTTGCTCCATTCATAAGGCCCATTCATGGTCTTTTAAATTACCAATACACTCTGCTGGTAATCAGGAGTTGCACCTGTGTGGTTCTGGTAAAAGGCTCCAAGGAAGCTCCGTCAGTTTCTCAGACCTGGGGAGGAGGTTGGATGCCTCCTGAGAGACATTGCAAATGATGACCAGTAAGTTCTGCCTTTTTACAAGGTGTTCCTGTGTGCTAAGTTAGAAGCTGGACAGGCTAGGAATTTTTTTACTGTTTGTTTATTTTTATGCCTGGAGAATAAATCTAGTTAAAACAAAATGCTGGACTGGTGTGATTTATCCGGCTGAAGTGTGTGAAGTGCAGCAGACTAACCCCAGGAGAGGGTACCCTAACCCAAACTTATGATAGTATATACTGTTTATGAAGACACACTGGATATACATAAGAGTATAACCAGCCAAAAACAGTATTGAAGCCCACTGGAAAAAGTTCTGGATAATATTGTATTTTTCTGAGTCACAAGCAACCAACTGAATTCACTGCTTGCTCTGCAAACATGTTGGGCCTGATTCATCAAGACATGCATATTGAGTGCAACCTGAGACTGGTATTAAATGCACATATTTTGGTTTTGTGTACTCCCGAATTCATCAAGGCCAAGGACATTTGCGTGCTGTAAAAGATGGTGTGGCTTGCTACTGTATCTGTAAGTGTAAGTATTTAGTCCACCAGGTTCTTCACAGACACATGTATGTTTGAGTATGCTATGTATTTGTATTGCCAGCCTATTATAAGTAGGTCCATTGATGCTTGAGCTCACTTTACAGTTGAGCTCTTAGGAGCTGATTTTGCATCGTCTACCAGAGTTTTGTTTTTAAAAGAATCCCGGAATTTATTATAGATGAAAGACCCTTGATGTAGGTGAACAATAAAGATTGTAAATGTGGGTTGTGTAGGGGTGTATTTATTGCAATAAAATTGATATTCACTTTTGCTTCTGTGTTTATTTACATATTTCTTTGGGGCACCACAAGTCCAAGCATGGACTTGCAGCCATTGGTATGCTTGTGCTTGTAGCATTACATGTGCCAGCTTTCCCAGACACTTAATGGCATCCTGCCATGCTAAGACCTGTAGTACACAAGGGACAAAATATTTTTATGCATTATATTATTAATATTACCCAGCTCCCACCTCCCAGGGGTGTGAGAATGGACATGGAGCTTTCAGCATGGCACTAGGTACCACTAGGTGAGAGGGAAGCGTTAAGAGGGCCAAATCTCCCAAGAGAATGCAGCCTGGGGTTTGCTGTCAATATGGCAGGGGGGCCTCACGCTGCAGAATTCCACTTCACATTAAAGTGTGTATTTGCGGGGTCCGGCCATTGTCGCTTTAAATTCTAATATCTCTAGGTCGCTCTGTTCATTGACGTGTAAGTGAAGTCACGGCTAGCAGTGTATTTGGATTCAGTAGCTGTCAGCATGGCGCTGTGTTTGGAAACATCAGATGTTGCTTTCCTGGTAAGTCTTCATTATATCCCTGTTGGTGTCAAAGTCCTCTGGTTTTGTTTGTAGGTATCTTCATTGTCAGTGTCTTCACATTCGTAAAACCCCATTATATTAGGTTGCATTGTGAAATATCCAATACCACACATAGACAATAAGTGGCCAAATGAACACACCTCTACACCACTTACAGGTGTTCTTAACCTGGGTGGTTTATATTAATCACATAGTGAATATGAGACATCATTATTACATAGCAGGCCTCTATCCTCCTCTTACTGCTTAACAATTGGTATTAAGAGTAGAATCGTATAGAATAGAAACAATAATGTGTCCAATTATTGCTCTGTCCCTGTAATGATATAGCCTGTGACCTAACCCTGCTCTCTCCCTCTGTCAAATGGCGATGAATTGCTGTGGAGGCGGATATTTATGCTTTTCAAATCACGCGAGAACCGAGCTCAGAAATACGAATGCGTCACGATGACGTTTTGCCTCGATTTCGATTCCGAATGGGCGGGAGAGCACCGAGCATGCTCGGCTCGGTACTCTGATAGGCTAAATTCGGATGGATTCGGATCTCGTTGAACCGAGCCCGCCCATCTCTACCTCCAAGTAAACTCTTCTTTCCAACCAACTTTTGCCCTCAAAGAACACCTTTCCAGTACAACCTACCTTTGCCGACCCCTCAGCCACCTCTGCAAACCCATCAGCAACATCTACAAACCCACCATCGACTTCTGTATCTAAGTCATCTGTCACACCATCATTTCTTGCTGTCCCAAAGCCTGCTTCTTCACAACTGTTGCCTTCCACATCATGGGTAACCTGCGGCCAGGTCCAAATAAATTCGACCACACGATCAAGCGTCAAGAGCACCCGAATTAATTTTTTTTCTTTGTTAGGTTTTTTTTGATCATGTGTGGGTTGGTTTGTTTGAATAATACATATTGTTGAGAATTCCAAATTCTAGTCTCTATTTTTTATCTAGTTTGCTATAAAAATTACATTTAGACAAGATTCTAACAATTACTTACATGAAAAGTAGGTGGCTAGCACACATTGTTTATATCAGAATGGCTCCACCACTTCAGGAGGACACCATTTTGCCAGCAACCTCGGCATCTTCCATCCATGGAGCACCACTCCTAAGGGCGATGTTCTGAATCAGCACACATAGAGCAATGCTGTTGCATACTGTCCTCGGCTCATACATAAGAGCGCCACCAGACTGGTTGAGGCACCTAAACCTCTCCTCCATCAATTTGGTGGCCATATGTGTCAAGTTGTATGCAACATCCTGCACCGTGTGTGGGCTAAAAATAGGAGAGAGGAGCCAAGGGTGTAACAGGTGCACGTTGTCTCCTATAAAGGGAGACAAGAAAGACAAAGAAAAAGAAATTAGTCATGACTTAAAAAACATACAAAACCAATATGGTGATCTGCTATTATGTTATTGTCCAATATCTGACTTTTGAGTTTAGGGATCTAATTATTTAATGCAAGCAAACAATAAAAAATAAGCAAATTTGTACCTTTGCAAAACCATGTAGCATTTGAAAGGGGGTTAACTTGAAAATGTGTGAACATATTTCTATTTGAGGTTGGGCATGTCCAAGATCAATTTGAACTTTCAGTTGTGCTACAGTACTTCAAAGCAACCATTATTTACCCATTTAAAAACAGAATAAATAAAATTTGCACCACTTCCATTATAACATGTTACATATTGCAGAGTGTTCATATCTTGCAAAGTCGGATAACCTACCATTTCAGACAACAGTGTATCGCAAGGTCTTAATGACAACAAAAGACTTTCACTAAATAATGAATAAATATAAATAATTACAGAATAGCCATGAATCACCATGTGACCTTGCACCCCCTTGCCTCAGTTGTTTGAATGCATAAGAGTCATGGGTACCCCCCCTCCCCCAATGCCATCCCGCCTCCATACAGCTACCAGGTCACGAATCTGGAGAGAGTCATCACATACAGCCTGGACATTTATCAAGTGGAAATGCTTACGATTCAAAAAAGTGTCAGCATTCCCACCTGATGGGACCATGGCTATATGTGTGCCATCTACTGCCTCTATAACATGCAGAAAGTCAGCTATTGTCTCAAACTGTCACTTTATGGCCACAAGGGACTCCTCATGGAATTGTAGATGAATGAATGGCGTGAGCTGCAACAGGAATTTCCTAAACACATCTTTCAGTACACGACTGAAGGTAGTTTGGGACATCTCTGCCACAACTTCCAGACCACAGTGGGGCAAAAGTGCAATACCGTCAACAGTTTGGTCAATAGTGGTATTGCTATCAAAATGTTGCGGATTGGCTCTAGGTCACTCTGCATAATGCGCAGGATGTTCATGATAACATTAGGCAGGAACAAATTAAAAGACACCATTCTAATGTACCCAAGCAAGTAATAAATTATTCAAGCACATAACATTTTGAAACAGACAAGTATTGATCATGGTACACATTACTATGGTATAAATGTATAAACAAACACACATTATAAAAAAAAAATTAAAAAAATAAAAACTATTCGCATTACAGCGCAGTGCATGATTTGTGCAAGTCTGTTAAAGAAAAAAGAAAATGACCTCATAAGAAAAATAAGGGTCAACCATCACTTTCACACTATCTTCAACTTCACAAAATATTACAAATAATGGCACCATAGTAATCTCCCTCTAGGTATCTTACATAGTGGTGTCTAATAAGATGAGTGTATGCAGGTGCAGGCTGGATGATGGTTCCAACTAGCATTAGATGATGCAGGTGTCAAACTGTGTTTGTTCAGAGCTGTCAGCGATGATTTAAACTAATCCCCGAGGTGGCACAAGCTTTACATCTGAACATAAGTGTACTTATGTGTGCGCCGGAGTTAGAATCAGACGTATGGGCAGATGAATGCCTTTACTGTACATTCCCTATGTGCATCCACCCCTTTTACACCCCAATCCACTCCTGAAATTGTTGTTTGTAATAAATATCCTTTGCATCCGTAGACGGAGCAGACATGGCTGCATTTACTAGTGTATGGTCTGGTTCTGTGCATGCGCACAGTGATTTTGCATAGTAGCCAATCAGATTCTAGCTGTCATTTGTAGAATGTACTAACTAAATGATAAATAGAATCTGATTGGTTGCTGTAGGCAACATCTCCACTTTTTCAAACCTGTAGTTTAGCAAATATACCACAAAGCCTTCCCCATGACATCCATAACAGACAGCAAACTGAAAAACAAAGCAACCCCAACATACACAAGGCAGGTGATGGACCAATCGAACATGAATAAGAGATTTCCCCACCAATAATCACAAGAGGAATAATGTACCAGTTAATGTAGACTGGTTTTGACATTTACACTACTCTTCTGCTTAATGTATTTGATTTTATTGCACTTTAAGGTTATAAAGGTTAAACTAAGGAAAGTTAAGTTAAAAAGTTGTGTTTTTCGTTAAAATGTTGTATTTAGCATTTGTTGGATTGTTAATGCTAGTGTTTACATCAGTGGCAGAACTACCATTGGTGCAGCAGGTGCCAGAAGGGCTAGATTGGCAGGAGTTGGTCAGCTTACCATATATTGCAATATTGGGAACTAACATCCCCTGCTTTTAATAGATTGCTTGAAGTAGCTAGATTAATAATGTATTTGGTGAGTCTAGAGTAGAGATGGTCACTGACCCCCGTGTTTTGGTTTTGGATCTGGATTACCGTCGTGTTTTGGTTTTGGTTTTGGTTTGGGTTTTGCAAAACCGCCCATTGCGTGTTTTGGTTTTGGTTTTGGTTTTGTTTGGTTTTGTTTTGCTATTTTGTTGGAAAAATCAATGTTTTTGGGCCTAAAATAACCAAATTTAGTGCTCCAACTGTTTTAGAGATAAGTAATCTAATTGTAAAGGTAATAAATCATCCAAAAAACAGTTTAATTCTTCGTTGGTAGGCCTTCATTTATTCTACACACAAAACAGATTGTCTTCCGTCTCCATCTATGCATATTGGCAATGCAGCAATCGTCTTTGGATGTATATTACACCCTACACTTATAGTTAAATATGTAAAGAAATGGAAAAAGGCAGTTTGCTTTCTGTCTCTATAGCCCCCCCTCCACTTGTTTAAAAAAAACAAAAAATTCAGCCGTTATAGACTGTACAATATTAATTTAAATGGAGAAAGCCAGTTTGGTTTCTGTCTCTCTAGGCTCCCCTCCACTTGTATAAAATACAAAAAAATTCAGCTGGTATAGACTGTACAATATTAAGAGAAATGGACAAAGGCAGTTTGGGGTCACTCTGTCTATGACACCCTACCCTTAAGGAGAAATTGCCCAAACAGTAGCCTTTCAAGACGGTACGTGATATGGAAATGCCACAAGTCCCTTTCCTCTTTGGGGGTAGATTGCACCCTACACTTACATAGAAAGTTTTAAAAAGATGTTATCGTCATCATCTTCAGCTTCATCCTCACCCTCGTCAGTGTGTACGTCATCATCACAGACTATCAATTCATCGCCGCTTGAATTCGCCATTAGAGAACAGTCAGTGCTTGGATGTCTTGGATGGTGAAGGCCTTCCTCATGGAAGATGTAGTTCATTTTTATAAACATCATTTTCTCCACATTTTTGGGAAGTAACCTTCTACGGCGATCACTGACTAAGTTCCCTGCTGTGCTGAACACTCGTTCAGAGTACACACTGGAGGGTGGGAAGCTTAGGTATTGCAAAGCTAGTTTGTACATGGGTTTCCAAATGGCCTGACATTTCCATATCAACTACCTCTTGAAAGTAATCCTCCACCATCCTTTGCATGTTTATACTCGTATTGGATGAAGTTATGGACAAAGTGACACATTTTATTTAAAAATCCTTCAAACCAGCCCAAATGTTAAATTGTTCTGGTCTGCCCCCTGCGTCTTCCCTGCTTCTTTTTGGGAAATTAAATTTTTTACGAGCAGCAGCAGCTTGAGAAAGTGAAGGAGGACACGTTGTCAAGCCGAGGCCCAGTGCAGCGGCCAACTTGCTGAGCAATAGCTCCTTGCAAAAGTTCACATCTCGCTCATTTACAAGTAAAGACTCAATGTAGGTTCTAAACCTTGGATTAAGCACAGTGGCCAAAACGTACTGATCCGAGTTCAAGATCTTAATAACTCGAGGATCACTGTGAAGTGAATTAAGTACTTGATCGACAAGGCCAACATACTTTGCTGAATTGCTTGCTTTCAGCTCCTCCTTCATTTTCTCAAGCTGCTTTTCCAATAGTCTAATTAAAGGAATGACTTGGCTCAAACTAGCAGAGTCTGCACTCACCTCACACGTCACAACTTCAAATGGTTTCAGCACCTTGCACAGGACTGAAAGGATTCCCCACTGTGCAAGAGTGAAATACATCCCCCCTCCTTTCCCAATGTCATGGCTTGTACAATATGCTTGGATGGCTTTGCGCTGTTCCTCCATCCTCTGAAGCATGTACAGGGTGGAATTCCACCTAGTTACCACCTCTTCCTTAAGTTGGTGGCAGGGCAAGTTAAACTGCTCTTGGAGCTGCTGTAACCTACATGCTGTGGCTGAATGCCTGAAATGGCCTGAAATTTTACAGGCCACCGAAAGCATCTCCTGCACCTCACGGTTATTTCATAGGAAGCTCTGCACCACCAAGTTGATGGTGTGAGCAAAACAGGGAATATGTTGGAAATCACCCAGCTGTAATGCTCGCACTATATTGTTGGCGTTATCAGAAATGACATACCCTGGGGAGAGTCCGAGTGGTATAAGCCATGCATCAATCACATCTCTCAGTTTGCGTAACAAATTGTCAGCAGTATGCCTGTTAGTGAAGCCGGTGATACAAAGAGTGGCCTGCCTGTGACAAATGTTAGGTAGTGGTGTACATGCTGCTGCTGTTCCTGCTGGTGAAGGTGAATGACCAACCCAGTGGGCTGTCACAGTCATATAGTCTTTGGTTTGCCCACTTCCACTTGTCCACATATCTGTGGTTAAGTGGACAGTGGGCAGAATGGAATTTTTTCAGCGCAATCTCTACATTTTTACACACTTTTTGGTATAGCTGTGGAATTGCTTTACGGGAGAAATGGTGTCGCAATGGAATTCTGTAATGCGGACACAAAACCTCAATTAACTGTGAAAAACCAGCTGCGTTTATTGTGGAGATTGGACGCAGATCTAACACTAACATTGCAGCCAAGGCGTCTGTGTTTCCTTTGTTGACTGGGTGACTGCTGTCATATCTGCTTCCCCTCGCAAATGATTGTTTCACAGTTAATTGCTGAAATGTAGGACTGCTCATTTTCTTGACCTGCCTCTGGGATGACGATTCACCCCCAGCACCAGCAGCAGTGGGACTAACGCCTTCTTCAGAGGAATCAATAATAGTGCAGGAGTCATCCAGCCTTAAGTGGGATGCCGGGCTAACTCCGAGCGCTACTGAGGATATTGATGAGGATGGTGTGGTGGGTGTATTTTGTAGCCGTCGGGATGTCGGTGAGCGGAGGGTCTTAGCTGATGATGGAGTGCTTGTATTTTTTTGGGAAGAACTTTCAGCTTTTCCCAACACTTTGCCATGAACTCTCGTTAAATGGCGTAACATAGACAAGGTTCCAAGATGGTTAAGGTCCCTCCCTCGACTGACTGTGGCTTGACATACACTACAAATGGCTATACAATTGTTGTCTGGATTTGGGTAGAAATAATTCCACACATAAGAAGTGGATTTTTTTGTTTTATGCCCAGGCATGACAATGGTCTTTTTCTTGTCACGTTCCAGAACTGCTGCCACTGTTGCAGGACTTACACAAACAACCTCATCCTCATCAACATCCTCATTAGCGTCCTCGTCGCCTACAGAAATGTCCCCCTCATCCTCTTCTAATTCCAAAGTGGCATCCTCAATTTGGGTATCACCGGCTACACTCGGGCTATTATGGCACACATCAGCAGAATGCTCACGATTAGACATCCCACTGTTGGATGGACTCTCCACAGGGATTGGTGTAATTTGTGAATCAGAGTAAACATTCTCCTCTAATGCCTTACTGTTATCTTGCAGCTCGGCTTTGACGCGTAACAGTAGTTGTGCACCAATTGTAGGCTGGGTAACTTTTTGGGATCTGCCACTAATAGCCAAAGGTGAAGGCCTCATTCTCTCTTTGCCACTGCGTGTGTAGAATGGCATGTTTGCAATTCTTTTTTTATCGGCACTTAACTTTTGCTCAGTTACACTTCTTTTTCGCTTCAATACAGTAAAAAAAAATTTGTTTTTTGTTTTTTGCACTGATTTGGAAACACTCGGTTGTTTGACATCGCCTTGGCCAGATGACGTACTGGGAACACTAACATCAGGACTGGTGACAGAAGCTGGTTGCTCATTCTGATCATATGTGGACTGCTTTGAATCCATTCTGAGCGCAAAGCACTGGGGAGTGCTAAAAATTAGTTGGTAGATACTGCTGACAGATATGACTTTTGACAGCCAGAAATATATATGCACAATTATGGGGGACACCCCAAAAGCACTGAGGAGTGCTAAAAATTAGTTGGTAGATACTGCTGACAGATATGACTTTTGACAGCCAGAAATATTTATGCACAAATATGGGGGACACCCCAAAAGCACTGAGGAGTGCTAAAAATTAGTTGGTAGATGCTGCTGACAGATATGACTTTTGACAGCCAGAAATATATATGCACAATTATGGGGGACACCCCAAAAGCACTGAGGAGTGCTAAAAATTAGTTGGTAGATACTGCTGACAGATATGACTTTTGACAGCCAGAAATATTTATGCACAATTATGGGGGACACCCCAAAAGCACTGAGGAGTGCTAAAAATTATTTGGTAGATACTGCTGACAGATATGACTTTTGATAGCCAGAAATATTTATGCACAATTATGAGGGACACCCAAAAGCACTGAGGAGTGCCAAATATTAACAAAAAATAATAAACCTCTATCCTCCTCTCTTCTCTAGCGATTTTTGTTAGAGCAATTGCAAGAAGAATATTGGATTCTCTGTCCCTGCTCTAATCAGCCTGTGACTACACCCTGCTCTCTTCCTCTGTCAAATGGTGATGGATTGCTGTGGAGGCATGTATTTATAATGTTGAAGTATCGCGAGAACCGAGCCCCGAGATCCGACGACGTCACAATGACGTTCGGCCTCGATTTGGATTCGGAACTGGCGGGAAAGCTACTCAGCTCGGTATTCGGATACCCAAAGTTCGGGTGGGTTCGGTTCTCGGGGAAACGGACCCGCCCATCTCTAGTCTAGAGGATCAAGTTGTTTACACAATGTGGTTACACTCCTCTTGTACCTCAGCTTTCAGTTCTTTCCAATCACTAAATACTTGGGGTACAGTGCAATATTTTATAGCCTTTTTTGTTAAAAAAACGTTATTGTAGCTCCCCTCCTTATCCAACTTGGTTCAGGTGATTCCCTAGGTGTCTAGTAGCTGCTATTGCTTGGGCAGTACTTGTATTTAAAAGCTGTGTGCAAGTAAGACTCAACATAGAAATAAAGCATAGCAATGATCATGTTAAAATTTAGATTGAACTTATGTTCATATTTAGTGTAGGACTGGCCAGAAGGAGAAGACTCTGGCATTAGTTGGAAAGCTTAACATGTATTGCAACATGTTGAACTAACATTTCCTGTACAGCTTGTAGTAGCTAGAATAGCATTAATAATGTATTTGTTGAGTGCAGAGGTTCAAATGTGTTTTTGTTTTTTTAAACAAATCTTTTTTTCAAATTTACAATACAATGCAAAACTACCTTAGCAATTAGCATTATATCAGCATGTGTTGCAGATGAAAATCACAGAGCAATGCATATTAAATGTCTTTTTGCTTACAAAATGTGGTGGCAGTCCAGTTTTCAGTTCTTTACATTCATGAAATGTTTTGGGTAGCGTACAATAGAGTATAGCCTCTTATTTGTGAATTAGCTTTGCCTTGCATTGATATGACTCCGCACGCCATCGCATAAGCCTTGCTTACCACCAATGTGGCTATGGATAACTATGGCAATCCCACTTACTTTAGTGTTGGCTCCGCCTACAGTTGATTTGTTCCTGCCCACATGAATCCATTTCCAGAACCTTTTCCAGGGCAATTTTAAGTTCCCAAATGCGCCCCTGGCTATCTATTACAGTTTAGGAGAGAATGGTGCTGACAGCCTAATAAACCCACATAGGACTAATCCTAGCAGTGCATAAGTTTAACCTTCACAGCTCTAATGAATCAAAAACTGTCAGGGCAGCCAACACACAGTTAACTTTATTCTGCCACTGTTCCTCTCCTAGCTCCTGTCCACACTCCTGACAGTTGACAGCTGCGGATTCTAGCTTACCCAATATAGTGTATGCAGATAGAACAATGCATGACAAGATTTGTAAGGCATAAATATCTAGTGTTTCATTTAATGTTTCAGAATGCCCAAACACCAATTTAGACATTCAGACAATTTAAAACTGAAAGCTGCATTGTTTTATAACACTAAATTAGAAAACAACATTTTTATATGAATTTGTATTATATCTGTGCAAATTCCTTTTTATGAAGGGGAGAGAAGAAAGATGAGCAGGACATCTTGAATTTCTTTTTAGATCTAGTAATGATAGCATAGAATAGTACAAGTACTTGTAACAGCTTCTGATGCAGTTTGAATACAATATCTCACTTATAATATAGGAATTCAAGTTTATTAGAAACAATGGAGTAAAATACTGCCTTTATAAACCCTTTACCTGAATTGAGCTACAGAAAAAATGTGTGTACTGTATATATGTATATATATATATATATATATATATATACACACACATATATACACATATATGTGCACATATATATGTGCATATATATGTATACATATGTATGTGTGTGTATATATATAAATATATATATATATATATATATATATATATATATATATATATATATAATGTCATTGTCCACTTTTCCATCACTATGCCCTTGCAGCCTACTCTCCCATTTGTATGGCCTTGCAGTCTATTTTAATAAATACTATTTAAGCCCACACTGTAAATAGTCACTAACAATCATACTTCAAACAGCAGTAGTAGATACACAATGCTTTTTCTGTTAGTCAAGTACTAGAATAGCATATAGTGCTAATGGACTTCATTGTGACCTTATTTTAGTTTTCTGCTATCTTGATGTCAAGTCACATTCCAATGTCACTGCATACCTCTCCATTCATCCACAAAACACTTTTACTCTTTTACTACATTTTTCTCTGCTATAACCTTATTTTTTCATTTTTTTCATGTTCTTTGGACTTCTGGTTCACAGAGCACATTTTGTTTACATATTTAGATAGAGAAGTGAATTTGAGCACTAAATCATTTACATTGTTGCATATTACTCAATCCTTGCTCTTGTGCATTCAGTATAACTTCCCATGTCATCCCCTAACATTGTAAGATTTAGTAAGCTGGAGCCTTAATGCATATTCTTGTATTGCTATTAAAAAAATGTTTGTTTTATTACTCTATTGCACAATGCTGTAGTATAGGTTGGCACTTTCTATATATAAATTATTATTATTATTATTATTACTAACAATTAAAAGAATAACACATTCCTTTACGTAAATGATATGGAACTTATAAGTGACAGAGGAGTTCTGTGAGCATATAGTGACATTTTAGATGAGGTGACCAGGGCTGCCAATTAGGGGCTACGGCCGGTACAGCTATGGGGGCCCGGACAGACCAGGTGTCTCGGACACTCGAACCCCCCAAGTCGGACTCCTATCCTTCCATGATCCGTCAGCTCACAGTCACGGATAGGCTGTGAACGCATGTGGGGTGACATCATCACTGTGCGACATGCTCCTAGTCACTGAATGATGCATTGTGCAGACAACAAGGTAAATTAATTAAATCTATTGTGATATGGGGGGACAGCGCAGCATCTATTGTGATATGGAGATGGGGCAGCGCGGCATCTATTGTGATATGGGGAAGGGGCAGAACAGCATCTATTGTGATATGGGGAGGGGGGACAGGATATCATCTACAGTGATATGGGGGGGCTATGCATCAATAAGATGTGGTACTCCTAAATATGCATCGCTGCAAATCTGTCAGGCGCCGTCCCCGCACTTCTCTTAGGTGGTATGGAACGGTCACCTGCTTGACTCCCTGCCTTCAGCCCGTTGCGTAGCAACGGAACGCTATTCCAGATTTCGGCCTCCCCAGGGCATGCATGCGCATTCCAGCAGTGTCCCGTTGCTAGGCAGCAGGATGCTTCCTCTGTGGCTCTGTCGGTGGTCAGCTGCGCTCTGACCGCTAAATTAATTCCCCTCCTATCAGGGCACACTTCCTCCTATTTAGGGACTTCACTTTCACAGGCCCTTGCCAGAGTATTGGTTCACCAGTCTCCAGTGTTCCAGTGTTCTGATCCTTGTTTCTGTGTGTTGCTATTTGGATCCTGACCTCTGGCTTGCTTCTTGACTACCCCTTTTGGCTTTGTGATTCAGTACTGGATTGTCTGGTAGTTCCTGACCTCGGCTTACTCTGACTCCCACCAACAAGAGCATACCTGACATTTCTATCTCTGTTGATAACATGACCATAAATCCCACCTTACAAGTTTGCTGCCTAGGTGTAATCCTTGACTCACACCTATCCTTTGTTCCCCACATTGACTCTATATCTAAATCATGTTACATACATCTAAAAAACATTTCCAGAATTCGCACATATCTCACGCAAAACACTATAAAAACCTTAATTCATGCACTTATCATCTCCCGCATTGACTGTTGCACTTCCCGCTTTACTGGCCTTCCCCAAAACAGACTCAAACCCCTACAATCTATTTTGCACGCTGCGGCAAGATTGATTTTCCTTGCAAATCATTATTCCTCTGTTGAATCACTCTGTATGTCTCTACACTGGTTGCCTGTTTTCTACCGAATCCAATATAAAATACTTTTACTAACCTACAAGGCCATCAACAAAGCGGGGAAGTCAGTGGTCTGCGTATAGCAAGTTGTACCACTGCTTATGGTGAGAGCCATATGGTGGGCCTCATCTACTGGGAAGACATTTGATACAATTTGATATATTGTCTTCAGAGGCTCTCACGTACATCGTGTCCTTAAGAGGAATATATCCACAATCAACTATGTTTCAATCCGGACGGATTTAGGTGGTGCGCACCACAGAAGACACACCGTGGAGTCTCCACACATCTGAACCGCTTGTGTGGCGGGACGGGAACTTGGATCTATATTTCCCTTCACGGGTAAGATCTGGATGTTTCAATTATATACTAGCCTGACTTATATATTGGCACAATGAACACCACCAACAGCGGATTGCTCCACTATTAATGCATTTCAGCTACTACTACGGAGCTTTATATTTGAACATACCGCTTTACTTGTGGGAACTTGTCATCTTGTCTCATAGTCAGTATCTGGCGAAACCAAGTTGCTTCATTAATATTTATATACAGAGCTCTTACTCTCATGGTCAATTGGACAATCCGTTATGTATTAGCCTCTGGCTCTTTGTTGAGATATTAGGTATAGATACATGAATAATTTGGGAATCTTTTTGTTGTTATCATACATTATATAATTTTATCATTTTTTTACATATTATGTATTTATCTACTGCTGGAGTAAACATATATATATTTATCCATTGAGCCAATCTGTTTGCTTACTTTCATATACTAGTATTCTTAATGGAACATCTTATGCGTAATCTGCTTTTTGGTTGCATCAACAAAGCTACACCAACATACATCTCCTCTCTTGTCTCAAAATATCTCCCAACCTGGCAACTCTGTCCTGCACAAGATCTGCGTCTCTCATGCACCCTCATTACATCCTCCCATTCCCGGTTACAGGATTTTTTTCGGGCTGCATGTTGTATTTATTGGAGTGTGTGTGTATATGTGTATATGTATATATATATATATATATATATATAATCACTTGTGTATTATATATAAATAATTTTATATAATATATACTATAATATTATATAATATAGAACTTTTGGCGAGAGGTTAAAATTAAATTTTGTTTTTGCTTAGCACTTTTTAGCCTGGAGAAGAAGGCAAGGGGGCACTATGAGTCTATTAGCCTACGGTGGCATTATTCCTTTATTAAGCTTTGCCTATAATACTGCTTTCTCCAACTTTAACTTATGTTTTAAGTGATTATGAGCAGTTTCGTCTGCTCAATTGCTGACTTTTTCAAATTTCTTCATTGGAAACAGTCAGCCCTTGAGCAGACAAAATGAAACACACCGCAGCAGATGTTTGGACAAGCATTAGTGCATTCCTGATATAGCAGATCTCTTGAAAGCTACAAATTGGACAAATTTTACCAATGGATAACAATTCCTTTTTCAAACAAGCTTATCAGTCCTCCTTCACCTATACAAACAGAAGCACAACAGATTGATGCAATAAACATCTCCTTTCGCTGCTGGAACTTTATAGGGAAAGTATTTTCCCTAACAGCCTAGATGCCCTCTCTCTGCACCAGAAAGGTTATGAATATAAGGGGCACACGGATGATACACACCACCTTATTCTTTATATAGAAGAACTGGATCTGAAGGTGCTATTAGCACTATTTACAGGTGCCCCTGTTTCTGGGTGAGACTGCTCTAATTACACTCTTTATGGTCATCTGTTGACTGATTTTCACCGCTATTGTTATCCTTGGTTTAAGAATTTTTGATTATTTGCTTACAAAGTGTGCTGGCCACGACTTTGTTTCTTACAAGAACATCTTATATTACTCTCCAGATTGCAGACCCTATTATAAATGTTTACCATTTAAATGTATTGTTATTTCTGCATTTGCAGACATGCACAATATTACATAGAAAGATATCCTCTTTTAGAGGTAGTTTTTTTAAATTATTCTACTGTTAGTGGTTTATTCGAGTTTTATGTATTGTAATTATTTATATTGGTTATAATAAAATACTATTTGCATTTTAGACGAAGCCCGCTTTCTTTTATTTTAATATACTTATTTACTATGGTTGGTTTCCTTGGCGTACCTGGTTTTCTATATATTCAATAGTGCATCTGTTGTATCTGACTCACAGAGCAATCTAACAGGAACAGAATCTGGCATGTTATACTGCAAGCAGGTCCAACTACACACTGTAATTAAATTACAAATTTGAATTGCATTTAAACTGTAATATTGAATTATTCATTTTCATTAATGTGAAATTACATATTTACAACTGCAGTTAAAATGTCAGACAGAAAACTTATTATATTAGTTATAAAATTAATATCTAAATAGTATATTTAAGTTGCTGTATCAAGCAAAATGTAAAGCTTATATTGTACTTATGTTTCCAGTGACTTCAGAAAACTGAAATAAACATATTGTAATGTACAATTCGAACAACCATATAATTTCTATTTACCTTTCTAGATTACTGTATCATTATTAAATTGTCTTGGAAGGTATCTCCTTTAATAAACACACATTCTCTGTTATTACAAACCATTGGTACATCTACAGCGTGTTTATAACAACGCTGTTAGAACATTGTCATACATACCTGCCAATCATGTAACTCCACCCCTGGTTACCCCAAAACGTCACTTACACTGACATCATTTGGAGGCAGGGCTATACGCTTTAAATAGGACACTGTAGGGCTGCTTCGGCTTGCCTTTGATAAAGCCAATTAGCGAAACGCGCGTTAGGCGTTTCTGTGCTACGCTGTTTTGTTAAACCTGAAATATTACTCTAACCTATAGTGTTTTCGTCTATACATTACTGGGCTCATGTTAGGGGGCTACAAATAACATCATCTACATTCCGTAATAGGATAGATATGTTAACATAATAGTCGTGTATACCAGCGTCTGTTATACAGGGTCCTTTACATGGAATCTTCTGCAATATAAGCAGCATTAACCCCACCATGCAGAGCCACTCATAATGGGCTTTTGATTCTACTATTGTTGGATAACGAAACTAGACTCATATTATCAATTAAGTCTCTACAGTTATAGACAACAACGAATAACACAATAGTACTGTATAGGTGTTATGGATAATCCTATTAGCATAATCCTTATGTAATACGGCACAGCTGATTACAGGAAACTGTATATCTTGACTTGTCCTTTCAACTCCACTCAGAGTGACTATGCTTATAAACGTGGTCTTTATATTGATACACATTACTAAAAGGATTATACTCTTATCACTGTAAGGCAGCGGTTCCCAAACTGTGCGCCGCGGCTCCCAGGGGTGCCGCAGCGCTGTCACTGGGGTGCCGCGGCCAGACATAAAAAAAAACAAAGCACAGAAACTTACCTATCCGCCGGGCGCCGGGACCCAGCAGCCTCCTCTCTCCTGCAGCTGTCACTGAATATCAACGTCAGTAACAAGCTGCAGGAGAGAGGAGGTTGCTGGGTCCCGGCGCCCGACGGATTGGTAAGTTTCAGTGTTTTGTTTTGTTTTATGGCTGGCGCCTGGCGCGGGGCAGAGTGAGAGGGATCGTGGCAGAGGGGGGGACAGAGGATGGGGACAGAGGAGGAGAGCAGAGGATGGTGACAGCAGGACAGAGGTTGGTGACAGGATGGTGACAGCGGGACAGAGGAGGAGAGCAGAGGATGGTGACAGCGGGACAGAGGTTGGTGACAGCGGGACAGAGGAGGAGAGCAGAGGATGGTGACAGCAGGACAGAGGTTGGTGACAGGATGGTGACAGCGGGACAGAGGAGGAGAGCAGAGGATGGTGACAGCGGGACAGAGGTTGGTGACAGCGGGACAGAGGAGGAGAGCAGAGGATGGTGACAGCGGGACAGAGGTTGGTGACAGGATGGTGACAGCGGGACAGAGGAGGAGAGCAGAGGATGGTGACAGCGGGACAGAGGTTGGTGACAGCCGGACAGAGGAGGAGAGCAGAGGATGGTGACAGCGGGACAGAGGAGGAGAGAAGAGGATGGTGACAGCGGGACAGAGGTTGGTGACAGGATGGTGACAGCGGGACAGAGGAGGAGAGCAGACGATGGTGACAGTGGGACAGAGGAGGGGGACAGCGGGACAGAGGAGGGGGACAGAGGATGGTGACAGCGGGACAGAGGAGGGGGACAGAGGGTGGTGACAGCGGGACAGAGGAGGGGGACAGAGGGTGGTGACAGCGGGACAGAGGAGGAGAGCAGAGGATGGTGGCAGAGGAAGGGGACAGAGAGCAGAGGATGGTGACAGCAGGGCAGAGGAGGGGGACAGAGAGCAGAGGAGGGGGACAGAGGGGCAGAGGATGGGGACAGAGGGGCAGAGGATGGGGACAGCGGGGCAGAGAAGGGGGACAGAGAGAGCAGAGGAGGGGCACAGTGGGGCAGAGGAGGGGGACACATCGTGAGAGGGGCAGTGGAGGGGGACACAGCGTGAGAGGGCAGAGGAGGGGACAGCGTGTGAGAGGGCAGAGGAGGGGACATTGTGAGAGAGGGCAGAGGAGGGGACATAGCGTGAGAGAGGGCAGAGGAGGGGGGACAGCGTGACAGAGTAGAGGAGGGGGGACAGCGTGACAGAGGGGGCAGTGTGAGAGAGGGCAGTGTGTCTGGATGCAGAGGGGGCAGTGTGTCTGGATGCAGAGGGGGCAGAGTGCCTGAGGGCAGAGTGTCTGGATGCAGAGGGGGCATTTTTGCATACAACTAAATAAGTATTTCTGTCCTGACCTAAATACTTATTACAATTTTTTGACCCAACTACTTCTAAAACAGGACTGCTCAATAATTATTTTGGAGGGGTGCCTTGAAAAAATTTGGAGACTCTAAGGGTGCCGCGAACTGCAAAAGTTTGGGAACCACTGCTGTAAGGTTTAGACTACAGGTATTTTGACTAATATTATATAGGGTATTTTACCCACAATTGATATTACAGATAGCAACACAGAATAGCAGGTAACACTGCTTATTAACAGTATTTTTATTTTGGTCACTATTATTCATTCACATTTTTTATATTTTCGCTAATTTTGTGATTTGTCATTAACCCCATATACTATATGGGGAATTCTAGTATTTTAATGAATATCAATAAAGCTATGTTTTTTATACACATATGAATCTTTTTCAATTTGACTATCTATATTCAATAATTTAAACCCTTTGAGTGCCCCTCTATACATATTTTCTCTTACTCTCTTCTTTTTTGGACATACATGTTATAGTATGTGAGGGTGCACCACAAATCAGTAATGTATTACTTATATAGGTCACATTTGTGTTGACTTCATTAAATATTTCTGGATGGGTTTACCCAGTGCGGTCTACAATTCTCTAGCTCTGTAACTATTGTAGCCCCTACAATCTTAGTAGCACACGCACGGGTAGAGTCTGCTATCATACAATACCTAAAATAACATATAACGTACTGATTAGAACATGGCAGCCTTCAGTATTGCAAGCGATTTAGTTAAAAGACAGGAGAAATGGCAAGGCTATGCAGATGCAGAGTTTATTTTGGATCTCTTAGATACTAGTGTTACTTCTAAGGGATGGTCACAATTAATGTATGACTTTAAAAATCTCATGTTCAAACAAAGACCTTTTGGAATAAAACTATGTTTACCAACTACACTAAACAAAAGATGATCCCAAGGGGCTTACGACCTAAGGTTTATCCAGCGTTTGAATTAGCCAATGATGAACTAAGAAAAAAATGGGAACTAGCCCTAACAAAATGTTTCAATGATCTTATGGGCATTTTGATTGAACATGATAGTCTCCTATTGGATGACCTTTCCCGTGAAATTGCTATACTGAGTGAAAAACTTAAACAGTATGAGGAGATAGATCAGTTTAAGAAATCATATGAAAAATTCTAACAAGATCTGGACCATTTCGAAAAAATGGTGATTGATAAAAAACGCGGGAAATTCACGAGAGATAAGAATGACTACATTAACAATAAGGTTTTCAAGTGGGACACTTGGAGAGTAAAGAGAAATAGATTAAATCCAAGTACCTCAGAGGTTGAGTCATCGGATGTTGATATTCTTGATTCCTCTCCAGAACAACGAGATAAATGTTCTACTATGAGGAATTTTTTGGGCCAAAACCCCAGGTACAAAGAGGGAGGTGGCAATCCAAACCCAAACAGACACAAAGGGGGGGCAAGAGACACAAGAGAAAAGAAAAAGAAGGCTATGGAGGAGCAGGAATTTCCCATTCAACAACCGTACAGGAAGAACAACAGACGAGTACGCTATTAACAAATGATATGAAAGTCATCAATTTGTCTGATAAAGTTCTCAACTCACATCATATTTCACTTTTAAGTAGGGGTCTTTCTTTCTCACCAGTTCAGAAATTTGATAGATTCGAATGGGAGAAAGACCTTATGCTTTTCTCCAGAAAATTACTTTTAAAAAAGTTCTTTATTACTAAACAAAGAGAACAGGCCACTACTGTGGAAATGTACGCCAACCCTGATATTCCTGTTTTTGGAACTGAAGCCGAAATACAGGCACTGCAAATTTTAGAGGAATTGGATTCCTCCAATGATGTGCCTGGAGATGTAACTAGTCAGACAGGTTAGCCCAACCTAGATCTAGAAAATCAACCTTTACTCCCGATGTATCGATATGTCCGCAAGTTAAAACCTTCAGAGATATGGTCTCCAAGGATTTGGATTCACTATACCAGACGAGATGTAGAGGCATATGTACTAATAATTTATCTAAGAAGGAAAACGAAGCGCTTAAAGAAATAGAAGATTGGAGGGATATTATTATAAAGCCTTCAGACAAAGGTGGCAATACCGTTTTATGGCCTTGAGAAATGTATTTAAAGGAAGTCTATAAACAACTAAATAATGGCGAGTGTTATAAACGCCTAATTTTTAATCCAACAGCAAACTTCCTATTACAATACAATTATTTGATTGAAAATGCCTTCTCAATGGGTATAATCACACAATCAGACTTCCAATCCCTTTCTGTTGATAATCCGAAGATATCGACATTTTACTTACTTCCTAAGGTTCACAAAAATGAACACAATCCACCAGGGAGACCCATAATTTCTGGGGTGGGGTGCCTTACCGAAAAATCCAGTCGTTTTGTTGACATTCACTTACGGGAGTATGTAATCAGTCTAGATTCATACGTTAGGGACACTTTGGATGTATTATCTAAACTTAACAACATCATAGTAAATGAGAATACCCTATTGGCCTCGTATGATGTCGAATCCCTCTACTCTAATATACCCCATAAATTGGGAATAGAAGCAGTCAAGTATTTTTTGGATATGGGAACTAGGAACAACTTTCATGAGTTCCTAATTTCATTATTGGATTTTGTGCTGTCTAAAAATTATTTTCTTTTTGAAGAAAAATTTTTTCTTCAAATTCGGGGGACTGCTATGGGCACAGTGTGTGCCCCGACATATGCGAACTTATTTTTGGGATGGTGGGAGAGAGAATACGTTTTTATTGATGCCAACCATATGTACACTAGCCACATTACTATGTGGCTTAGGTACATTGATGACGTACTCATACTGTGGGAAGGAGATGCTAACCTATTTAAGTGACTATTTTGTGATTTGTCATTAACCCCAGATACTATATGGGGAATTCTAGTATTTTAATGAATACCAATAAAGCTATGTTTTTTATACACATATGAATCTTTTACAATTTGACTGTCTATATTCAATAATTTAAACCCTTTGAGTGCCCCTCTATACATATTTTCTCTTGCTCCCTTCTTTTTTGGACATACATGTTATAGTATGTGAGGGTGCACCACAAATCAGTAATGTATTACTTATATAGGTCACATTTGTGTTGACTTCATTAAATATTTCTGGATGGGTTTACCCAGTGCGGTCTACAATTCTCTAGCAATGTACAGTAGTTACAGGAAATGCTACAATTTGCAAATAAGGTACAAAAACAAGATGCATCAGGAGAAGCAAAATCATAAAAAGAACAGAGGTGTAATTGGTAAACTTAAATATTGAGACACCAACGCAGTAAGATCTAATAATAAATAAACATTTTATTAATATAAACAGATAATAAAAATACGGTTTGCTACAATTCTCACATAAACAAATAGTTAATAATCAGCAAGAATGATCTGACTGAACCTACAATATAATATGAGATTCTATATACCGCATTTAATTGCTACACCACACTTATTGATAGATTTAAACACTAGACACCAACCATTGAGAACTTAGGCTGATAAATGGAAATAAGTATCCAGTACAAAATTCTAATATCTTCTATAAATGTTGATCACAGTTACAGGTCATAAGAGATATTAGAAAAGAGATTTAAAACATATCGGCATAGCTCTCTTAAGACCAATTTAGAAATGAAATACAAGGCTGCTCACTCAGCAACCATGAACAACGACTGAGGTTGGCGGCGCTAATGCAATAAAGCAAAAGTGCAGAACATATCTCTATCACAGGACTGAATGTTTGACCTTTAGGGTGCTGACTTTCAGTTTGGTAAGCTGTTACTCGGGGGTCCCTTCCAATCATAGTCAGCTGTGAGTTGGGAGCCCCACTATAGCCAACGGCAGATGCATCTTTATGTGCACGCTCAGTGGTCCCTCCCGAATTGCTCCAGTAAAAAAGGAGATACTCCTGCCTGTGATTATGCCATTTTGGAAATCCACTTTGATCCGTTCTTTTAGCAGAGTGGTGTGGTTTAACTGCAATTTAGATATTAATGTCACATTGTGTTCTTGGTCTTGGCATCAAATCTGTCAGAGCATAGATGACTCGTTTCCTTACCACCTAGGTAACTTCTTCAGAGGGTATATAATCAGTCTATTCAGCAGACAGAAAAATGATAAGAAAATAAATCATGCAGCAAATTCTGAATATTTTCTGAAAAATAGCAATATAAATATAAAATACCAAAATTATTTGCACTCATAAACAATATATAAGTAATTCATGTTACTTTCAAAAAAAGTAAAAAACATAGTAAGGCAGTTATCACTGTGACAGGCTACAGGGAGAAGTGTTGGTAATTACCATTTCCTTGGATTGTTTCTTCAGCTTGTCATTATTTATTACTATTATTATTATCATTTATTTATATAGCACCACTAGATCCACAGTGCTGTACAGAGAACTCACTCACATCAGTCCCTGCCCCATTGGGGCTTACAGTCTAAATTCCCTAACACACACACACACACACACACACACACACACACACACACACACACACACACACAGAGACAAACAGACTAGGGTCAATTTTGATAGCAGCCAATAAACCTACTAGTATGTTTTTGGAGTGTGGGAGGAAACCCACGCAAACACGGGGAGAACATACAAACTCCTCACAGATAAGGCCATGGTTGGGAATTGAACTCATAACCCCAGTGCTGTAAGTCAGAAGTGCTAGTCACTTAGCCACTGTGATGCCCATGATTTATAATTGTGCACAATTTCCAAATTGACAACAATGACAACCACAGTCACGTGGCACAAGTTGTAGTGAGATGTAGTTAGCAGAGAGGCACTGGAGCATTCCTCAGAAATTTGTCTGCACTGTAAACTCTCTTCATTCTCCTCACTCTCATTTCATTAACTGTTCTGGTAATGTGTTAGGTTCATTTTATCGCTAACCAATAAACATTGTCCAATGCGATTATTGTGGTTCCAAAGCACAAATATATTTAATTGCATAATATAGCAGGATTTACAGCAAGCCATTCTGAAGCATTAAAAGATATAACAATAAAACAGGAAATTATAAAAACCCGAATACATTACGCATGTGCTTTCCCCTGGGCCCAGGTTCAGATAGTCATGTTGTCTGTTAGGAAGAAGGAACAATGGCCCAGGGAAGCTTGCTTATATGCAGCTTCAGTTTACAAAAAACACTGATGATTTCACTATGTACACAGATAACACTTAGAGAGGTCATCTTTGGTCCTGTGTTACCAATGTTTCAGTTGCCTGTTGGTACTAGGTCAGTTCAAAGGATTCCACTGATAAGGTGTGGTCAGCTCACTCCAACAGCTGAGCACATATTGTGCCTAAGGGAACTGACCTAATCAAATTTTTACCAACCTATTTGCATTCCAAACACAATATCATTTTGATCATTAATCCTTTATCTTCCACAACTAGCGATCACAGGAAACGATCGCTTCGCCGATAGTAGCGGATTTGTCATGGTAATGTGTACATCAAAATGACACTAAACCTGACACATTTACTATATCCTGTGCCTTAGATACCTTTACTATATTATCATTTATGTATAAATAATCTCTAATACATTTTACTAATAAATAAATGTGGATTGGAACCTTAATAAATGATTGATGAATAAATACTAATCGCAATCGCACGGTAAACAATATTAATTAATTTAGTTTTCTTCATCCAATTATTTGCCTTTTACAGTGTGTGTGGGAAAGGGTTCAGGCCATCCTAGATTAATACACTCATAGTGCCTCCTCACCTTCCACGCCAGACTAATATGTAGTAGGTGAAAACATACTCATCCTTAATTTAAAATCAGGCTTCCTTCACCCCCCTCCCTACCAATGTTAATGTTCCTGTGTTTTCGAAACTCGGCTCCACTTGGCTTTTTAAAATGTTTATGGTAATCTTTGTCACTCATTTAGTTTTCATTAAAATCAGAACTGTATAGCAGAACGGAGGCATGAACAAGCAATACTGATAATGAAGGTGAAAAGGGGGGGCTCTCAGGCCTACACCTCTCATCATTGTTGTCTCTCATACTTGCTTTCATCTAAGGATGATTCATTTTCTTCAACCTTTACAATGGGAATAGATAAATATTAAAACCTTACTACAATTTTCCTTTTTATTTCATGTTTATTTTACATTGGAGAACAAATGTTATTTTATGTTTTAAAATGAATTTCAGTTTATACATCTTGCTGTCACAATTATGCACTCCACAATCCCCCCCCCCCATAAAACATTTGCGTCCCAGGTTGCAGCCTAGTTAGCCTATTGGATAATTCAGACTCTGCCTACTCTAGTTGGTTTGCTCCTCATATTCTTTGTAGTCTTGGTTGTTTTCAACACCAATTTTAAATCTGTAATTTTTCTTCTTCAAATACTAAGCAATATGTCTTCTAGCTCAGCTGGGTGGTTCCAGAGTAAGACAATGTTAGTAAATTAGCCCAGTTCTAGCTATCCTGTGTAGCTCAAGGCTTTTCTGAAATGGAATAAACTGTTATATACTGTTTGGAGCAGGTGCATAACACATTGCTGACATTCTTCATTCATGCAGATGTAAATAAATATACACAAATAAATACAGAAAGTATGTATATTTATTTATATATATATATATATATATATATATATATATATATATATATAGCATAAAAATATTTTAAGCTATGAAGGCTTTAAATGAGATGTATGCATGCACATTATATAAAATGTCTGCTAAGCGTTTTGAGTAATATGACCTTTTCCAATATATTGTTTATTATAGAACCTCTACACTGTAGTTTATTTGGCTGCTGAATTTCTCATGCATTTTATTGTAAGGGGGGCAATTAAGACTAAAATTACAAAATGCAGTTGCAGACAAATATCCATTATGTATGAAGTGTCATGCTGAATGCAAAGAATAAAGTTTATTGTTCTACTTATTTTTTATTTTAAAGGAGTTTTGGGCTTAAATTGTATGTGCCTCTGTGGCTAAATTAGATAGTTTGCAATAAATATAATGCCAAAGTGGGTTTTGAATTTGTATAGGCTCAGAAAACACTGGCAGCTCAAGAGAAGCAACATGAACAGCTGATTAGTAATGATTTCTTAAAATAACTATTTCTAAACCTCATATTGTACTGTTCAAATTGTAGGTATTATGGTGGTAAATTTTCAAAAGTGCAATTCAGCTACACTGGACCTTCTGAAAATAAAGTGTCAATTCCAACAATTAGTTCAAAAGGTTATTTCAATATAGTGAGTTATCCCCTCAATCAGTGCCATCTGGGCACAGCAAGAAGCTGTAATACCAAAGATAAAAGGCACTCCCAAGATGATTAATTTATATTGCATAAACAAGTAGACAATGTGATTGTGGATATATGAATATGCGTCTTTAAGGGTGAGTAAGGCAAAAAAAAGGAGTACATTTGATCCTGGACAAACCATGTTACAATGCAAGGGGTGCAAATTAGTTTCTTGTTTTGCACATAAGGAAAATACTGGCTGCTTTTTCAGGTTATATGTAAAAGAATAACAATGGTACACAGAGAAATGTGCTTAAAAGTCAGCCAAATGACAGGAATGTTTTCCAAACCTATTCTCCTGACAGAATGTCCAAACCTTTTCAAAAATGTTTTATAAGCCAAGTTAAATTATAACTCCCAGCACAATAATAGTTGTTTACATGTAATAGCATATCTAAAGTCTGGAAGGTTGATTAAACATTTATTCAAATATGTAAATAAGAACAGTGAGCTCTAATATTGGCTATGTAAAAAGCTATTAAAATCTCAAATTGTGAAAAAAGTTTTCTGCCAAAAATGTGTCCATGTCCCCTCATGTTATAATAATAAAAGTAGTGTTGGATGCATTTTACATTAAAATCACAGGAGTAAAAGTGTCCAAAAAGAAGATGTATTTCCATGTGTCTGCTGAGTCGGATGCATCTCAAGATCCGCCCTGCCCTGCTCTACATCAGTGGCATATGTGCTAGTTTTACAAGAGCAGTAAACTGCAGCATATGTGCTAGATTTACACCAGGAATAACAAAGGCATAAAGATGTGGTTAGATAGTGTTAGTAGTAAATGTCACATACATAATTTGTGCAAAATATAATACTGTAATGAATCGTTATATACAAAAGACAATGGTATCTGGACAATGTTATTATTTATCATGTAAATTACAAAAAATAAATACAGACCATTATACACAATAAGGGCCTGATTCATGTTCCGATGTATGTCCACCTCCATAGTGTATCTTGCATGAAATAGTTCTGCGCATGCTCAAAAATGAATTATATCAGTAAAAGCAATTGTGTGTAATTGAAGTGCAAACGCAAATGACTGCTTGCGACTTGAGAGGTGGAACGGGGGAGGGAAAGCGCTGACTAATGTAAGACATGTACAATAAGGGATGGGCCTGTGCAGGGACCTGGGTCACGACAATGCAGTCCCCAGTTAATGGGGTCAGGCCTAGCCTACCAGTGGCTTCCTGGTTGCTGGCTCCTCACCAGCCACCTTACTAAATATGCCGCACGGATCTGCCCAGCTCTATTCTGCTCCCCAGGGCTGCCAAGAGGAATTCAGGGCCCCGGTACAACAAATTAATGGCCTTGATAAAGATTTGTAGAAATTGAAACGCGTTGGCGGAGGAGGTGACTGAGAGGAGGCATGCAGATTGTTTAAAACTGCTTCGGGAACTCATACTCCCTGTGTTTTGTGGCGTGCAGCGGTGACCAGCCGGCTACCTGACCCTTTGGAGAGGGATATTGAGGTCTCCCTACATGCCTATTTATATCTGACACCGGGTAAGAGTCCAACTGGAACAGTTATATCAGCAGTCTTCTCTCAGAGAAAGTTTTAAATTGTTTTATGTGAAGTGTGGCGCTGTGAATATATTAAAGTGTTTTGCACCATTTGGAGCATATTTTTTCTTCTTTTTTGAAATACAATACCAAGAAATCGTGTGTGGACATTATTGAAGATCTCCATATGTGCTTGTTACGGTGCTGGTAGTTACAGGTATGATAGTCAGAGCAGGCCTGTACACGACCAGATGCTGAGTCTACTAGGTTCAGAATAAGGAGGCAAGACACAATGTAGTTCTTCAATACTTCAATGAAAAACATATATATATATATATATATATATATATAAATATGCAGATGATGATATGCAGATGTCAATTAGCCACGGCACAGCGTGACAAGGTGGTAAACACAATAGCAGTCTATTCACAGCACAGATGATAATATGCAGGTGTCCAATAGCCACGGCGGAGCGTGACAAGGATAAACACAATAACAGTCTTGTTATATGCACATGAACAGACTTGCAGCAGGCTGTGAATCAGTAGAGGCACAATAGAGAGAAAACAAAGTCTTGGTAATATGCACAAGATGATACTTGCAGCAGGGAAATCCCAGTAGAAGTGCTCCAGCACTAGGTAGAGAACTGAAACTCATACACAGGAAGACACAGGATACACAGGAGTCCAAGGAATCAGGCTAGCAACAAGTTACACTGACAGTGAGCAGATGTCAGTGCTGAGTTTAAATAGAGCAGGTAAAGTGACCACGCCCTGAGGGTGAGTCATGTGATGCACAGAAAAACAGAGCAGACAGGGAAAGTAACAAAACCTGGTCAGGATTGTTACAGTACCCCCCTCCCTAGGGGTGGACTCCGGACACCTACGATATTTTTTTAGGGAATCTTTTCCGAAACTGTTTGAGTAAACGAGGAGCATGAATGTCTGAAGCTTTAACCCAAGAACGTTCCTCAGGCCCATAGCCTTTCCAATCGACCAGGAATTGCAGTGATCCTCTGAATCTACGAAAGACCAATAGTTGTTTAATCTCATATTCAGTTTGATCTTGAGAAGTAGCCGGAGGCGGAGAAAACCACAGGTTTTAACAGAGAGACATGAAACACATTGGGAATCCGTAGTGAGGATGGAAGTTCCAATCTGAAAGCTGCTGGATTAATTATCTCGGAGATTCGGTAGGGACTGATAAACTTGGGTGCTAGTTTCATACTAGGAACTTTTAAACGGATATTTTTTTGGGATAACCAGACTTTATCCCCTGGTAGAAGTGGAGGTGCAGGACACCTTTTTCTATCGAAATTTTTTTTGGCCCGTGCAGCAGAATTCTCAAGATTACTTTTGGTTTGAGTCCAAATGAGAGAAAACTTGCGTAGCAGGGAATTTACTGCAGGAACTGAGGAGATAGGAGTTTGAGAAAAGGTAGGTGGTCTGGGATGACATCCATACATGACAAAAAAGGGTGAATTACCAACAGCTTCATGGAAATGATTGTTATGGGCGAATTCAGCCCATGGGAGGAGTTCCAGCCAATCCGCTTGGTGAGCAGACACATACATTCGTAGGAATTTTTCGAGCTCTTGGTTAGTCCGTTCGGTCAGGCCATTAGACTGAGGATGGTATGCCGATGAAAAGTCCAATTTAATGCCTAACTGTGAACAAAAGGATCTCCAGAACCTTGAAACAAACTGTGAACCACGGTCTGACATGATATGGAGTGGACAGCCGTGGAGGCGAAATATTTCTTTGAAAAAAAGTTCTGCCAACAATGCGGAAGAAGGGAGTCCTTTGAGAGGAATGAAATGAGCTGCTCTCGAAAAACGGTCTGTCACCACCCAGATAACTGTATGAGCTTTGGAAGGAGGCAGATCAGTAATAAAGTCCATAGATACTTGAGACCAGGGTACTTCAGGAACAGGTAGAGGAATAAGAGGACCGAAGGGTCTATGCCGAGGAATCTTATGTTGTGCACATTTAGAGCAGGCAGAAACAAATCATTTTACATCTTTCAGAAGGGATGGCCACGAATAGTACCGGGTCAGGAGTTCTCCAGTCTTCTTGGCTCCAGCATGACCCGAGAAGCGAGATAAATGGGCCCAGCGTAACAACTTGAGATGTAGATGTGGTAATATAAAGGTCCGGCCTGGAGGGCAAGTAGATTTATTCACAGGAGTAAGAGCCAAGACACAACTAGGGTCAAAGATGGGATGAATGTCCTCAGGAGAATCCTGGTCTTTGGAATGAAAGGACCTAGAAAGTGCGTCTGCTTTTTTATTTTTTGATCCCGGACGGAAGGTAAGTCTAATATCAAATCTTGAAAAGAACAAGGACCTTCTGGCTTGACGCGGATTCAGACATCGAGCAGAACTGAGATAAATTAGGTTATTATGGTCTGTATATATTGTAATAGGAAACAAGGCCCCTTCCAACAGATGTCGCAATTCAGACAGGGCTAATTTAATAGCCAATAATTCTTGATCTCCAATACCATAATTCTTTTCTGCTGGGAGGAATTTGCGAGAGAAAAACCCCACATGGATGTAGTTTCCTAGAAGCGTCACGTTGAGACAAAACTGCACCAGTGCCCACAGAATATGCATCTACCTCCAAGAAGAAGGAACATTGGCAATCAGGTTGCTGAAGAATAGGAGCAGAAGAGAAGGCTGACTTTAGATGCTCAAAGGCAGAGATGGCCTCGGGGGACCAAAGCTTGGGATTGGCTGATTTCTTGGTAAGAGCAGTAATGGGGGCAATGATGGTAGAATACCCCTTGATGAAATGTCTGTAATACTTGGCAAAGCCAAGGAAGCGTTGGATAGCCTTCAACCCGGTGGGCAAGGGCCAATCCACAATTGCTCTTAGTTTAGCTGGGTCCATTTGAAGGGCTGTGCCCGAGAGGATGTAGCCTAAGAAAGGAATCTGAGGTTGCTCGAAAAGGCACTTCTCAAGTTTACAGAAGAGGTTGTGTTCTCTCAGACGAGTCAGGACTTGACCTACATGCTCCCTATGTGAAGGGAGGTCTCGAGAAAATATGAGAATATCGTCCAGGTAGATGATGACGAATTGATAGAGAAGGTCTTGGAAAATATCATTCATGAGGGTTTGGAATACAGCTGGAGCATTACAAAGCCCAAAGGGCATTACAAGATATTCAAAGTGCCCATCATGTGTGTTAAATGCTGTTTTCCATTCATCACCTGCTTTAATACGAACGAGATTGTAGGCCCCTCGTATATCAAATTTGGTGAACACAGTAGCGCCTTTTAATGCGGTTGAACAGCTCGGAGATGAGGGGTAACGGATACCTATTCTTAACGGTAATAGCATTAAGTCCTCGAAAATCAATGCACGGCCAGAGGCCGCCATCCTTCTTTTTAACGAAAAAGAATCCAGCGCCAGCTGGAGAGGTGGACTTCCGGATAAAACCTTTTTGCAGGTTTTCTTGAATATATGTAGACATTGCCTGGGTCTCAGCAAGAGAAAGGGGATATACACGACCACGAGGAATAGGTTTGTCAGGAAGAAGCTCGATTCCACAATCCCAAATGCGATGAGGGGGAAGCTTGGTTGCCTCCTTTCCACAGAAGACGTCTGCATACTGTTGGTATTGATGAGGTAAAGATGGTAATGACAATGCAGTGGTTAGATGAAGAGGTACTACTTTCTTCAGACAGTGAGACTGACACCGTGATCCCCAGGACAAAATTTGAGCAGTATGCCAGTCCAGAGTTGGGGAGTGGAGACGTAACCATGGCAGACCTAACACAAGGGAATTGATGGTCTTTGGAAGAACTAGGAAGGATATTTTTTCCTGGTGCAGGATTCCAATTTGAAGGGTGAGGGGAACCGTCCGGAACTGAATTAAGGCTCCTGGAATATTACTGCCATTGATGGCTGTGAGGCGTACAGGACGTTCTAGTGGTGTAGTAAGAATATGATATTTTTCAACCACAGTGGCGGCAATAAAATTACCGGCTGCACCAGAATCCAGAAAAGCATCCAGCGGAATAGAGAGATTCCCAAAAAACAGAAAAACAGACAACAAGAGGTTCTCTTTGTGATGAGAACTGTTGAGAGAAAAATCAAACAGACCTAACGGGGTTCCCACTTGCTCTGTTTGGTCTGAGCGTTTTCCTGGACGCGTAGGACAACTACTGATGCGATGGGACTTCCCTCCACAATAGAGGCACAGATTGTTTTTAAATCTTCTCTCTCTCTCACTTGGAGAGAGGCGGGACCTACCCACTTGCATGGGTTCTTTTGGGGGCTTAGCGGCCCCTAAGTTATGGAAAACAGGGCGATGATTAGGACACCGAATCTGTTCCTTTTCTTGAACCCTCTCCTTGAATCAAAGATCTATTTTAACACACAATGAGATCAGATCATCCAAGGAAGATGGGAGGTCACGGGAAGCCAACACGTCTTTTATTTGATCAGATAGGCCTTGCCAGAACGTGGCCACCAGCGCTTCGTCATTCCAGCGCAGCTCGGAGGCCATTGTTCTAAATAAGATAGCATATTGTCCCACAGAATGAGAGCCTTGTCGTAAACGAAGAATTCCTGTAGCTGCACTGGAAAGCCGACCAGGTTCATCAAAAATGTTTTTGAAGGTTGTCCGAAATTCTGTATAATTTTGCAGCAAGGGGTCATTCTTCTCCCATAGGGGTGAGGCCCAGGCCAGGGCTTGACCAGAAAGAAGGGGCAAAATGTAGGCAATTTTTGCCCTATTCGTAGGAAAGTTTCTGGGCAATAAATCGAAGTGAATTGCGCACTGATTCATGAATCCTCTACATGACTTGGGTTTCCCATCGTACATAGGAGGATTAGGAATTTGTGGGTACATGGTAGTTGTGTTAGCAGAAGACTCAGCAGATGTCTTAGATTTATGGGAGGATGCCAGAGTGTCCTGAAAAGAATCCAGACGAGAGGATACATCCTGTAAGAACTGCATGAGACGATCTTGATTGGTCTCTTGTTTTTCCACTCTCCCTATTAGGTGTTGAAATAGGTCCTTGGTAGTGGGATCGTCCATGGTGTTCATTTCCTTTTTTGGGTCAGTGCAAACTGTTACGGTGCTGGTAGTTACAGGTCTGATAGTCAGAGCAGGCCTGTACTCGACCAGATGCTGAGTCTACTAGGTTCAGAATAAGGAGGCAAGACACGATGTAGTTCTTCAATACTTCAATGAAAAACATATATATATATATATATATATATATATATGCAGATGATGATATGCAGGTGTCAATTAGCCACGGCGGAGCGTGACAAGGTGGTAAACACAATAGCAGTCTATTCACAGCACAGATGATAATATGCAGGTGTCCAATAGCCACGGCAGAGCGTGACAAGGTGATAACCACAATAGCAGTCTATTCACAGCACAGATGATAATATGCAGGTGTCCAATAGCCACGGCGGAGCGTGACAAGGATAAACACAATAACAGTCTTGTTATATGCACATGAACAGACTTGCAGCAGGCTGTGAATCAGTAGAGGCACAATAGAGAGAAAACAAAGTCTTGGTAATATGCACAAGATGATACTTGCAGCAGGGAAATCCCAGTAGAAGTGCTCCAGCACTAGGTAGAGAACTGAAACTCATACACAGGAAGACACAGGATACACAGGAGTCCAAGGAATCAGGCTAGCAACAAGTTGCACTGACAGTGAGCAGATGTCAGTGCTGAGTTTAAATAGAGCAGGTAAAGTGACCACGCCCTGAGGGTGAGTCATGTGATGCACAGAAAAACAGAGCAGACAGGGAAAGTAACAAAACCTGGTCAGGATTGTTACAGTGCTTCACCTCGAGTCGGTGAATTGGCAATCTCCCTTGTGTGAGTGTTTTTCTTAGCGGGGATTGATTGGTAGCACATGGAGGTGATATTATTAAGTCTAAACACCACACGGGTGGCTTTTTGGCATTTGATTGTGGCAGATTGCACATTGAATATATGGTAACACCATCTTTCCATTTTTATTTATATGTACATACATCGGTGGATCATAAAAACATCTGGAGTTATAATATCATCACACTGACCAAGAGCTTTGAGAAAATATATGGACAGTGAATATTCCTCCTTATTTATTGGATTATTGTGACTTTTGGATTTGAATTTATGAAGGTCGGATTTGAGGGATTTTTATTTCATGTATCTATGCTACTTGTTATGTAGTTTAATATAAGCGCCATGTCTGTTCACTAATTATACATGTTTTTAAATTAATGGGGCCCCCCTTATAGTCGAGTATGGTAAAAAAAAATGTGGATGTGTGGTCATGCATTTGTGGGCGTGGCAAATGTGCCATTGGGGCGTGGCTTCTGCATCAAAATCAATAGGCTCTTTTTTAACCCCTCTATGACAGACCCCCCTCATTTTTTTAACCCCTCTGTGCCAAGCCCCCCCTCGATTTTTAACCCCTCTATGAAAAGCGCCTCCCTCGTTTTATTAACCCATCTATGACAGGCCCCCCTCGCTTTTTTAACCCCTCTATGACAGGCCCCCACCTCGTTTTTTAACCCCTCTATGACAGGCCCCCCCCCTCGTTTTTTAACCCCTCTATGACAGCCCCCCTCCTTTTTTTAACCCCTTTATGACAGGCCCCCCCTTGTTTTTTAACCCCTCTATGACAGGCCCCCCCTTGTTTTTTTAACCTCTCTATGACAGGCCCCCCTCATTTTTTTAACCCCTCTATGACAGGCCCCCCTCGCTTTTTTAACCCCTCTATGACAGGTCCCCCTCATTTTGTAATCCCTCTATGACAGGCCCCCCCATTATTTTTAACCCCTCTATGACAGGCCCCCCCCGTTTTCCTACCTTTACTTACCTTTTCCTTTTCTTCTTCTCTCTTGGTCCTCTCTGCTGCTCTGTGCTCCATTGCTCCAGACTGACTGAATGCTGGGCATGACATGATGACGTCACACCCGGCATTCAGACAGTCTGAATGGAGCACAGAGCAGCAGAGAGGAGGGACGCCGGCGCCGCGATCTCGTGAGTATTAATATTTTTTTTTACTACCCTGCTCCCCCCACCAATGACCGAGCCCCCCCCGCTGCAAAAAAACCCCCAAAACAAACAAAAAAAAAAAGTTGTAAAAAAAACACAAAAAAAAACGTCGGCGCAAGGGCCCATGCCGGGCCCCCTGGCATGCCCGGGCCTGGGTAATTAATACCCGCTCCCCCTCCCTCTCAGTGGTCCTGCTGCTCCCCCATCCTGATCCTCACCTCCTCTGTCCCCTTTCCCCTGCTCCAGGTGGGTGCACACATCTCGAATCAGACCGCCTGTCTAAGCTGACTGCTGCGGCTCCCTCCTCGCACAGCACCCAGTAGCAGGACAGAACACACCATAATCAGGTATATTAATATATTTTCTTGTGCTGCAATGTATTTTTCTAACAACCCTTTCTTGTACTTGGGGCACTACTCTGTGGTATAATGTGATTTTGAGGCACTATTCTGTGGTATAATGTGATTTAGGGACATTGCTCTGTGGTATAATGTGACTTGGGGGCACTACTCTGTGACATAAAGGGATTTTGGGGCACTACTCTGTGGCATAATGTGATTTGGGGGCACTATTGAGGCATAATATGATTGGGGGCACTATTGTGGCATAATATGATTTGGGGATACTATTGTATGGCCTAATATGAATTGAGGGTACTACTATGTGGCATAAGATGATCTAGGGGTACTACTGTGTGGCATAATTTGATTTGGGGGCTCTATAGTGACTTAATATCAATTGTGGACATGCACTCAGGTGTGTGGATGCCCTTTTTCGGCACCGCCGCAGTGTGATGCAACACAGTTTATTTCCTGCTCATCTATGGAGGGGGGCCCCAAAAATTCACTGTGCCCAGACCCCAAATTTCTCTTGGCAGTACTGTACATAAAATTACCTGATACTGGTGCGCCTTATGCTGGAAATAGAGTCAGGCTGTGGATAATACATTGTATCTCACGGGACACCGTATAAAAATGAGCTTTTCAAAAAGTATTGTAATTATTATTATTATTATTATTATTATTATTATTATTATTATTATTATTATCTTCATCTGGAACAGAGGTGGGCCTGTGTGCTTTAAATGCCGGGGCTGATTTTTAGTCCTAGTCCGGCACTGAACTACACTATACGTGTCACTAGCTAACACAGAATATGTGTATGCATGTAAGACAGACGAAAGCAAGGCATTATATGTACAGTAAGCATTAAAAGCAACAATGTATATGTATTTAATATTAAAAAACAAAATGTAAAAGAAAAATTAAATCCAGATTTTATAGTATTTATACTGTTAAGAGTTGTTCATTTACTTTATAATATAATTTTTTTAATGCTTTCTGATGCGACCTTAGATTGCATATATGCATGCACCTTTTTTAAACTGGTACCCACGTGCAAGTTGCGCTAAGGCTTGAATCAGGCCCTAAAAGTATAAATTTAATTTAATTAAGTACAAACATTCATTGTTTTCCCATTTAAAAGACAAAAGCGAATAGATGGACACAACTTAATTTAATATACTAATTCTTTATTTTTACTAGCAGTGGTGGGGGGGTCCAGATGCAATCAGCCAATCGGGAGCAGATACTGATCATCATACTGATCAGTGCTTGTTTTGCATCATGGGTCAAGAACTAGCAAGATACATGTCTCCTGACGGGCTAATATGCAGCCATGGACTATATATAATATTACCACTACTGTTAGTTACTACTACTACTACTACTCATAATAATAATAATAATAATAATAATACAGATATAATATAAATTATTCAAAATGTATTGCTTGGTAATGTCTACTGTATTCTACCATTTGTGTTGATCAGAAAACCTCTTAATAAAACTGTTCTCCTGCAAATTAATTATAAATAAGTTTACTTCTATAGAGCCAGTATGACTAACAAGTATGTTGAAAACTATTTTTTTTCTTCACAAAGTTAATCCTCTATTATTTACCCAACTTGTATGAAGAAATGAAGAAAACAAACCATGTTTATAAAAAGGTTTATTTTTCTAACATTGTTAAAATAACAGTTCTCTGGAAGATTAGAGACAGATAATGATTGTCAAGTGTAAAAAGACGTGTATTTATGCCACAATTGTGCACGCTATCTTCTTATTCTATTTCTGGATACGCTTGTTACATTACCATACGAATTTACACTTTCCCTCTTATGACACGCCTACTTAAATCCTTTAATCCCAATTTACTATATCATACAGATTTCTATATATAATATCTCCTGCATCAAAACATTATGGGCCTGAGTCATTAAGGCAAAAAAGGAGTAAATGTTCTCTGGGACAAACCATGCTACAATGAAAGGGGTGCAAATTAGTTTATTATTTTTCACATAAGTTAAATACTGGCTATTTTTTCATCTAACACAAATACTTAATAACTTTATTATTACACTGAAATTTAATGTTGATCTAGGACATGCCCTACCCCAACTATAAATCTGTCGCCACATTTTAAATTTACCTCCCCCTCCAATGCAACATGGTTTTGCCCAGGTGCAAATGATACCCTTTTTTTTATGTTTTTCTCTCCTTAATGACTCAGGCCCTACAAGTTAATAACCACAATGCAGATATATATGTATATACTTGTACAATAATAACAATCTTACACATGGTACATATAATAGATGACATTCTGTGTGTAGGTACAATATCTTATTAATTTCTTGCTAATTATGCATGTATGTGTATGTGCATGTATCTGTGTGTATGTATCTCAGACCATAATGAAACTACTTCTTACAATGCAAAGTCACCATCCAAAATGACTGACTTACAATGCTTTGTTACACGCATATGTTGGCTCAAAGGCCTAATTTACTAACAATGCAAAGTCAGCAACAGGCCCTTAACTTACTACAACCAGTATTATTCAGTCCACCACAAATCGCTCTCTATTCAGCAGTTATCACACAATGTCCACTAATATTTCTTTAGTCTAACAGGGAGAGGATAGCTACAAAATTCCCAGCAACATTCACTAATTCCATTTCAAACGATGTGCATCCAAAGAAGTCTTTCCATCTTATCACACATCTGTTTAGCCATACTTGCCAACTCTCCCTGAATGTCAGGGAGACTCCCTGAAATAGGGGTGATCTCCCTCACTCCCTGAAAAGTCTGGCATTCTCCCTGATACTGAACCAGTACAAGATGTGGTTGGTTTCGCCATCTGTGGCACGATGACACAGTTCAGAAATTGTGCTTTATGTCCATGCATTGATGCCTATGGAGGTTGCAATTTTCATGGAGACCAAGATTTAATCAAAGACTGACAGGTAAGACAACATGACTTCAGTAATGGAGACAGAAATGTAAAAAGACACTTCAGTCTCTAGAGATTCATTAGCTGCTTTTCTTTATCACATAGTTGCCTACTCTCCCGGAATGTCCGGGAGACTTACGCATTTCTGGGAGACCTCCCAGGCTCCTGAGAGAGCAGGGCAACCTCCCAGTTCTCGTCCCCGCAATAAATAAGTGGTGGGGTGGGGCTTAATTACACAACTATTGCATTATCTTAGCCCTGCCCCCTGCTGTAATTGGCCAAAATGTGACAAACGTTTAGGGGTCGAGGCCAAAGTGATGCAATTCATCAAGCCCCTCCCCCACACACCCACCTCCCCCAGGATCTCCCTGAAGCCAACGAGGAAAAGTTGACAAGTATGGTTTGGCCATTACACACATAGGAGGGAGGGGATGAGATTACACACCAGCCCGACAAGCTACCAAATACAGTCAGTATTAAAAGAACCAGAACTTCAATATATATTTACAGTGTTACACAATACACTATAAATCTTTATCTAGGAGATATTCACAGAGAAGCCACACTATAGCTACATCAAATGCAATACTATTCAAGTATGAGGTCTATTGTGTTGGCACAATCAAACTCCTAAGGTATTATTAAATTCAAAACCCTTAAACTGCATTACTTCTTAAGCACACTAACATGTACTACAATAACAACATCTAATTCTATGACTATCTCGTGCAACTTCACTTTCTATGCTTATAGTGTTACCCTAAACAAAACATTTCTAAAAAGCTACACCACATCGTCTGTGACTCTATAACAAAGCTTACAAAACAGACTACGGTAGCTCCTACACTCTATAGCTAAACCATTTAAATCACTAACAATAAACAGTGTACATTTTACGTCTATTTAAGTCTATTTAAATAGACAGAGCCCTATTAAAGGGCTCATATATACTTTACTATTTTTCAATCCAAACAAGGAGAGAAATTCTGGGTGTGTGTCTGCATAATCAGTCTGATCCAAAATAACACTTTTGTCTTCAGAAGTTAATTACAAAACTTCTGTAGGACGGGCTGAAGTATCTGATTGGGGGCCAATTGTTTTAATATGTAAATGAACCTAACCTCACACTTCTCCTCTGACAAAAGCCAGTACCTTGCTATAGTGAGGGGAGGAGAGACAATAATTATTTAAGGAAGGAAAATGGTATATATATGATAATCATTTATATATATATATATATATATATATATATATATATATATATATATATATATATCGCTTCTTCATCAAGTGTAGTATGTTTATAATATATTATATCCTGTTTAATATAAATACATCACATCATGAATACCTCGGGTGTTTTTTTGAGAATTAAAAAAATAATGTCTTTACACTCCACAGCGTTATTTTTTAAGTCAACATTCTTTAAAGTTTAAATATTTAAAAAAAATAGCAGCACAGTATGTCTTCATAAAACACATAAATACAGTAAAAGAGTTAGATAAAGCATGAATAACTCAGAAAGATGTATGTATTTATTGTGAGGAGGAAAGCATATGAGTTTACTTAAATTTTCTTAATAACTATAGTTAGCATTTTAAAAGAGTGCTTAAATTGCATATGAACAAATAGCAATTAAAAAAATTTAATCTGACACATTTTTACCTGACTTATCCTCATGTCCTCTAAATAAATGGACCTAGGAAACTGAGCATTGAAATTAATACTGCATACACTATATCACAAGTAAGAGGACAACTACTGCATACAATAACATCTCGGCTATTTGAAATGGAAGCTGAATCTGAACCACTATTTTTTCTGTTACTGTGTAGATTTAAATGAATGTAGACACCTATAATTAAGACTACCCTACAGTCCTGGTATACCGCAGTTTCTGTAATAAAAATAAGCTATGTCCCTATCTCTGAAATGTCAGCTAAATATATCCAACTATAACATGTCATCTTTAATTGAAACCACTTCCTTTGCCGTGTGCTATAGTCTCAAGGGTCACATGCTCATGCCCTCTTGCCCTTTATCCAAACATTTTGAAAAAGTGTTTATAAAAATACCACATTTGTCAATAATTAATTGTAAGGCCAGACATAGACAACATGTGACTATTCTCTGCATTCCTAGCCCATAATGTGCCTCCTATATCTGAATCATGGTTCAGAACACATTCAGTTTCCCCGTTTCATGTCTAGTTATCTCTCAAATCAATATACCTTTCAATAGACTATGTTATGAGGAATCTTATGCTGGTTTTGAGCAGCAGAAAAAGCAAGCAGGTTTCTCAGAAACTGGTTGCCTCTAGTATGTGGGCACAAAACTCCAGATGGCCATTATTGCAGCAAACAAGGAACCAGACAAATGGTGGAAGCTACACTCCGGTGAGATAGTCCAAGGTGGATAACATTACTGACAAAAAGGTATAAATACAGTAGGCAAAAGAGTTAATTAAATTACAAACAGAGGTCAGTACAGGTGGATTTCCATTTGTAGTAAAAATCAAAGCCAGGTGAGTACACAGCAGAACAATATAAGACACACAACGCTATCAGGCAAGTAGAATTTATCATGGGCACTCATGGAAAGCCAAGCTTGGATATATATATATATAATTATTATGGGGCCAAAAATTGTTCCATTTGGCGTTTGTCCCGTAGGCTGTGCTTGTATACAAATAAAAGAAGCATAAAATCACATGTGAGACACATAACTGTATGTCTACAGAAGCCACTGAGAAGAACAGGTTACTACACTGTCCACATGTCCATGTCTACCGCCATACAGAGGTACATCATAAGAGGGGCTTTACAAAATGTACAGACATGCAACCAAATTACTGAGAATGTATAAATATGTGGCCACATGTAGCACAAATTGACCATTAGCCCTCAGCAAGATCATAAAGAATTATTATCTCTTGTAGATCACACATTTCAGACTTGCCTCTTCCTTGATTAATGGGATTTTTAATATGATTTTTTGGAGTTAAAAAATAATTTGTAGATATTCATGTAAATCAACGTATTTTTCAACACACTGTACAATCAAGACTTATGGTTCAGTGATGTCACTTCCTCCTAGGGAACTGATTAGCTAGAATCGCTTTGATGTTACTTAAGTCTACAAAATGTTTGACTTCACTGTGAGTTGGCACTTTAATAACAGACATTGTCCTCCTAAGAATCAGACATCTGTATAGCATAACCCTGTACAAGAGTGCAAAATGTTTGTGGAATGTTTTTTAGCTTGTACAGCTGCAAACACCACAAAGAATTAAATAGTGCCTCATTAAGAGCAAATTCAGCTAGTGGATGTAAATTTGCACCTAGACAAAGCATGTTGTGATACAATACTGCCTGATATGGTTTTGCAAGGTGAAAAATTTACATTAAATGAGACCCATAATAAGGTGTGTATCAGTTTTGAAATCAAAGTGACATTTTTTTGGAACTGGTCTGCGGGCTGCAAAAGTGAATATTTATAAGGCATTTCCAATGCCACACCTATAGGCATTGCAGCAGTCACAATTGTGACTGGCCCACAAGCTATAAAGGGACCAGGGTCCAGGCTGTGAATCATGTATGTGCAGGCTCTATTGGGACATACACTGCGATCACCACACACTGTCTACATTGCATTCAAAATTGCTGCTCAAAAGAAATCCAAATTTGATCAATGATTATGTGATTTTGTGGAGGTGCTGTGCAGTGGTGGTAATTAGAACATTTACATAATCACTGACAGGGGCAAGCTGGGCCAGGGGACAAGGAGCACATGCCCCCCGGGCTGGGTAGAAAAAAGACTATTTTGGGCTAGTGCAGGGAACGACAGGGCCACCTTAACAACATTAGGGGCCACCGGGCAAAGCAGTGCAATGGGGCCCCTATCAACACAGCAAATCACAGGAATAAAAATGCAAATTATCGACAAGTTAAGTTTATATTTATTGTTACCTGCTTAAAAAGTCAGTGTTTAAACAATAAAAAAAACCATACATGCTGTGCTACAGAAATTAATCCACATAAACGTTATTTTCTGTTTGCCCCCCTTCATCATGGTTCTGGTCTGCCCCTGTATCAGACACTGTACCCTCCATTATGCTCCAGTTTGTCCCCCTTCACTTACTTTTCTATTGTCATCTTCTTTTCTGTTTTCTTCTTTTCTGTTTTCTTTCTTTCTCGCTTGCTTGTCTGTCACGTTGTGGCTCCTCTCGGTCCGCTCCTCACTGAAAATGTCAGGCGTGATGATGTCACCCCCAACATTCTGGGCAAGCTCAGAGGGAGGGAGCTGGATCGCCACCACGTGACTGCAAAAAAGTAAGGGTTTTTTTTTTCTTCTTTTGTTAATTACTTCAGAGCCCTGGCTATGGGGCCCCTATGCACGTGGGGCCCCTGGGAAGTTGCCCAGTGTGCCCAGTGGGAAAGACAGCCCTGGGGAACGGCTCAAGTCTTTCTTACTTGGTGACTGGCCCCTTCTCAGGGACTAGCTACCTTCCTTTATTGGCCGCGGTCCTTCCAATCCTTTTCCCCTCGCTCCCCTATGTGTGGCCTATCTGTGAGAGATCCTGTGTCACATTGGACGTGCACCACATGACAGGTGCCCTCCTGTGTGTGAAGAATAGCAAGACCACACTGCTCGTACATATGGGACAAGGTAAGAGTGTTAATATAATGTGTGTGTGAGAGGGGGTAGTATGTTAATATAATGTGCACATGTGTAAGAGTGGGTGGAGTGTGTTAATATAATGTGTGTATGGAGGTATGTTAATATAATGTGTGAGGGGTGTATTAATATAGTGTGGGAGGTAGGCTAATTATTTAATGGTGACAGGACCTTTAATTTAATGCTGGGGTGGTTTTGGGGGCTATTAATTGAATATAGAACTGAGTTTGAAGAAGAGGGCTATTTATTAAATGTAATTATGAATTGTTTAATGTCTGGGATGGTTGTGGGAAGTGGTTATATTTAGTAAACATAAATGTTATTAATTTATTGCTGGGGCTGTGTAGGGAAAGAAATATGTTTATATATTAAATGAGAATACTATTAATTTAATGTTGGGGCTGGTTGGATGGAAATAGGTCTATTAATTAAATGTGTTTGCTATTGATTTAACACTGGGACTGGTTAGAGTGTTCTAAATTAAATTTTTTTTCCAAACAGGGCTCCCAAAATTCCAGGATCCAGACAAGAAGCAAATGAGCTAAAGAAACCAGCAGCCACAGCTGGTGAAAGTGGCAAGAACAGGTAGGAGAGAGCAGGACACTCTGTCAACTGTCCTAAATCTGGAGGGGCAGCCACTGAATTTAGGTGACTGTCTCACTTAGTCACGATTTGGTCTGGTTGCAGGGACTGTTCGGAGGTATGTTTTGCTTCACAGTGTACTGCTTGTGAAGGCAGAGCTGTGTGCACTTTACAGTAGTGCACACAGTCTTGTCTATGTATTTGTCTAAAATATATATAAAATAATAACCATGTTACATCATAGGGGCCCCCTGTCTAAAGTGCCCTGGGCCACCAGAGACCTTAATCTAGCTTTGGTGTCAGATTGACACCCAGTGCTCTGCTCCTCCTTACAGTAACACCCCTAATGGTTAACCCCAATCAAATACTAACCCTATTAGTATATAGGACAAAGTAAAAACAGACCTCTTTGGTGCAAAAAACATGTTTTTAAAGCATATGGGTTTTTTGCATTTATATATATAAAAAAAATTAAAAAAGAAGAATCATATAAATTAAAATGCAATCTAAAGTGTGGCTTGGTTTTTGCATTTATTTTCATTATTTAAGATTTCTCATTTATAATAATAAAGTATCGCTGGGTTAAGCAACAATAAAATAGCTTATTTTTATATTGATATATATATATATTGCAATGAAAACCACCCTTTAAGGATGAGCCGCTACTTATGGGCCAGTGCTGCGTACTTACCCTTGATCACTGATTTGGGGCTCATGGAGATTCATCCCAAATTCTAATGTGCAGAGCAGCACCACCCAACCTGACATTGTGGGTTCCTTTATTCCCCAACCAAAGTCTGAGAGACAGCAAAGACACACTGTTGAGATCATCTTTGCCGACACCACTTCTGGTTGTCAGAAATGCCGGTGAGTAGATAGAGGTGGAAGAAAGAAAGTGTATGTAGGTGTATTGGATTAGGTGGGTGATGGTGGTTAATTACAGTATTATAATTATTAAAATGAAAAACAACAACAAAACACTACATCCATGCATAGACATGCAGCCAAATCTGTCCAATACTATGTATAAGACACTGAGTAGGAGTGGGCTTAGAAAGGCCTAATATTATGCATTAGAATAATTTAGATGATGGCATTAGACTTTTTCCTCATCACGTTGATCACAAAAGTTACAACAATATAAGGATATCCTATTTTCTGTACTCGGTAACACAGTGTTCATGTAGGGTTGGAGGAAATTAATGAGCAATTGCTACTGCTATGCTGACTTTTCTCTGGGCATATTAAATGCAAGCTACTCTAAACAAACAGAAGTTAAATGCTTTGAGACTTGTGATGAAATATGTTTTGAGGCTCTCAGAACCACTGTGAATAAGCCAGTGGATGAATAGTTGAAAGAAGGAATAATAAAAACAAATTAGGAGACATTGAGAAAAAGAGAATGGGGAGACATATGATCCGCATATATTTATTGAATTATTTGCTAGGAAAACCTAGCAAGGAAAGTGGCAGACGCGAGCGGTGCCATGGAGATTTTCTTAGCACTGGCACAAGTTACAGTGAACAGCTGCAGCAGCCCCTTTGTGATGATAATAACTTTATAACTTCAGTATTGCTCCAGCATAAAGCTATTTAAGAATTACTGTAGAGGCTGCCTGATGTTTTCTCCTTTTAGCCAATAATCAAATCATGCAATGTTTTAGTATTTTCTGTGCTCAGACAATTACAGCTGTGTTCAATTAAAAATAAAAGGGTCATACTAATTTTATTGTATTAGCTACATATACAAAAAGTTATAAAAATAGAAAATAGTAAATTTTGTACTGTTGACTTCAATATTATATCAAATCAATAATAAATCAAATCAATTATTTACGCAATTGCACAATGTTATTCCCTATTTAATAAAAAAGAATATATATTTTAGTGTAGAAATATTTTATTATCAACTTTTTCAGTATAAACCTGTCTGTTTTATTTAGGCAGTGCTGTATTTACAATGTTTGCTGGAAAAATAAGATAATAAATTGCTCTATTGTGCAATGGCATATTCTAGTCCTCTCTCCCATTTTGGTAACAGTCATGTAATAATTGCTGGTGAAGTAAAGCCACCGTGAAGCGGGCATCACGGTGGCTAAGTGGTTAGCACTTCTGCCTCACAGTGCTGGGGTCATGAGTTCAATTCCCGACCATGGCCTTATCTGTGTGGAGTTTGTATGTTCTCCCCGTGTTTGCGTGGGTTTTCCTCTGAGTGCTCCGGTTTCCTCCCAAACTCCAAAAACATACTGGTAGGTTAATTGGCTGCTAACAAATTGACCCTAGTGTGTCTGTCTGTGTGTGTGTGTGTGTTAGGGAATTTAGACTGTAATGGGGCAGGGACTGATGTGAACGAGTTCTCTGTACAGCGCTGTGGATTCAGTGGCGCTATATAAATAAATAGTGATGATGATGATGAAGTCAAGAACAGAAGACATATTTTTCAATACTAGACAGTACCATTCTTCTTACCTTGTAAAATGGTTGAAATGTGAAATATTGTATTGTGTAGTGTTTATAGCATTAATTAATACAAGTAAAACAATATCATAGAATGCTGCTGAAAAAATATAGTTACTGAGAGGAATATCTCATATTCAGATGACTTAGTTTCAAAGAAAAAGAAATATCGACTGCATTTAATTAAAACAAAGACTACATGGAGATGTCTCAAAATGTAGGACAAAAAGTCAGAGTGTTTTCAGTTAAAGTCAGAAATTTTATATTAAAGTAGCGACAAGAGGGTTGAAAATTTGAATATTAAAATATCTCAAAGATATTAATGGCAATGTTAAAAAAGGGCTCTGCAGCAAGACATCAATTAAATGCATTGGGGATATGCAAAACTATTGAAATTCATTGGGGCAGCAGATCAAGTTAAGGATAAGAATAAGTGGCTTGGAAAATCTGCTGTTGAAGCTTTAAACTTAATAGATTTATAAATTGTACACTGATAAGCCCTATTGAATCATTGTGAATGTTCTGTTCAGCATTTTTCATCTAAAACATAACCTACACATTGATCATTTTGATAAAAATAATTAGGATACATGGCTGCAACATTCTCATTATTATTATTTGACCTTGTTAGTGACTAAGTGTCCTATTTAATAAATAAATATTTACAAATGTAAGAGTGAATTATATTATCTGGGAAATTATCTATTCCGTGTTTGCGTGGGTTTCCTCCGGGTGCTCTGGCTTCCTCCCACACTCCAAAAACATACTGATAGGTTAATTGGCAGCTATCAAATTGACCATAGTCTCTGTCTGTGTGTTTGTAGGTTAGGGAATTTAGACTGTAAGCTCCAATGGGTCAGGGACTGATGTGAGTGAGTTCTCTGCACAGCGTTGCGGAATTAGTGGCGTAATATAAATAGCTGATGATGATTGCTTTGCTAGGTTTCACATGTTTATAGATATCAGTCAACAAATAGACTTAATGTAGTTTACTACCAGTTGATATGCACTCATCGAAGGGAAACCTATCATCAAAACAATGTCCAACAATAAATATTATTCTGTTTAATGTGTTCATTTGAGATCTTCTGATATTTGCAAGCCTTTATTAAAATAAATGTGCATTATACAAGTTCCTTCTCACCCCATGTTTTATAAAATCAGTGCTGGAGTGTGGCATGAAGGGACCTCTGGGGTAATGCAATTGAACGGACCCATGAAATAATGTGTGCCAATTAAGGGGCATTGCCAACCATAGCTAGGAGTGTGGTCAACCACCATAGAGGCATGATCAGCCATTAGAGGGGCGTGATCAGCCCACAGAGGACATATTTAGCTCCACTTTGTAGTAAATAAAGAAATATCCCATGCAAACAAGGCCAATTTTACATGTATGATGTAAAAGAATTACAGATATAAAATGTGTATCACACAATAAACAACCTTCATTTATCTTGATAAACACATGCTTGAATATATACAAAAATAAATATTTATGATTATCATAAAATAAAAAATATTTACAAAATATTTAATGATGCTGTATTTAGATTCCAGTCACTCAGTACTCAGACTAAAAAATGTACACACCTGTTGTCAGACAGATAAGAGTTTCCCAAATGTGGTGTAGTGTAAACATGTGCAATGTAGTTGGTTCACTCTCTTACCATGTGAGATTTATTGTTGTATTGGGCACTAAGGGAAAGACAACACGGCCCCCGATTAATCTGAGAAAGTGGCTGAGAAGATGGCAAGGTTGGGAGTGTACATATGTCATATGTTTGTATATGGAAACAATGTAAATAGTCGGAGAGCACAGATGTCATTCCTATTTATGCAATAACACTGAAAACAGTCACACAGAATTGTGCAAATATCATGCATATGTATAAAGTAATACTCTAAAAAGTATTTTGTTTGTCGAACATAGCTTAAGCATAATTGCCCACTTCCTAATTCCAGGTAGGTCTACTGGACTCCCGGGAGAACAGGCCATTCTCCCGCATCCTGCCCACTTCCTAGTGAAGTGGTCAGGATGGGAGCCTCCATGACGCAGTCAGAAGTGAATTACATAATTTTGGCCCCGTCCCCATGAAAAAATGGCACTTTCACGTCATTGCGTCGCAGGGCCAAAATGATGTGATTTGCCACCCAGTCCCCGTCCATCCACACACTGCAACTCCACTCTTGGAGATCCCATAGGGGAGGTGTAAAAGTTGGCAAGTATGAGCTTAAGGTGTGTGTGACAAAACGAGTTTGATAACACCCTAACCAGCCTGTCCTTCATTTCCCACAAAATGTGGATTTTAGTATGTACTTTTTATAGCCCTTGCTTTTGTTCTCCAGCTCAACAGAATACAACTGCAGTGTCTAATTACATGTGGATAAGGAGACATTGTAGCTCATTGCAAATATGTATATTGTTTATTGTGTATTGTTGATGTGGTAGTGAGGTTGTTATTCATTGTCCTTAAAGTGAAGCCAGGTGGGTTATGGGTAGGGATCAGGTTGCAAGATACTAGTGAGGGGTAACGCTAATTAGTATGCATTCTCACAAGATCCCAAAAAGTTACTGAGCCTACAATTGGTGCACAACTACTGTTACGCGTCAAAGCCGAGCTGCAAGATAACAGTAAGGCATTAGAGGAGAATGTTTGCTCTGATTCACAAATGACAACAATCCCTGTGGAGAGTCCATCCAACAGTGGGATGTCTAATCGTGAGCATTCTGTTAGTGTACCCATAAACAAGGGTCCTTTCAGTGGTTCTGCTGATGTGTACCTGAACAGCCTGAGTGTAGCCGGTGATACACAAATTGAGGATGCCACTTTGGAAATAGTAGAGGATGAGGGGGAGATTTATGGAGGTGACGAGGGCGCTAATGAGGATGTTGATGATTATGATGCAGACAGATACCAAATTGCCTTTCTCAATTTCTATTTATATTCTAGATTATATAACGGCTGAATAGTTTTCATAGATAGCCACCAAAGTACCGTGGTCCATTTAATTTTACTTTCTAGCTCCACAGTTTTTTAATATTCAACTACAAGTGTAGGGTGTAATATACACCCAAAGACGATGGCTACATTGCCAATAATCAAAGATGGGGAAGGTAGACAACCAGGTTTGACTGTATAATTCGCAGACAAGTGTTCGCATTAAGGACTGCCTACCAGGGATTAAACTGTTTTTTTCATAATTTATTAGCTTTAGAATTACCTCACTTTTCTAAGAAACTGGTGGAGCACTAAATTAGGTTATTTTAGATCAAAAAAATTGTATTTTTTTCAAAAATGGCACAACAAAACCAAACAAAACCAAAACCAAAACCAAAATACGCAAGGGCAGTTTTGCAAAACCAAAACACGATAGTAATCCAGATCCAAAACCGAATCCAAAACCAAAACACGGGGGTCAGTGACCATCTCTACTTAGAAGGTACTGGGTGGGTTTCCCTGGCCTAGGAAAGCACCTGTGGGTGGCCAGCCAGAGTTAAGTCGGTAGAATTGGGCCAGAAAACCCATTATCTTCACAATATTTGCAACTCAAAATAACATAATAATTGCTCAATTTTACAGCCATCATTTTATGTGTATGTTCCTACTGCTAAATTACGCTAAACTCAAAATAATGACCACAATATACAATAGTTATGAAAGTGCAACCTCCCATAGTGAGAGATAGGAATGTGGAGCTGGTGAGAGGTGCTGCCAAGAGTGGCATATTATAAAAGTAAATAAAAAAGAAAAATATCAAATATGTAAGCTGAAACCTAAAATATATGTATAAAAAAGATAATACAAAAGATAATACAATCAAATATAAGTCATGTAGCACTGGTAACTGATGGCACGATAAGTGGTGGTATGAAAATATTGGTTGCCAGAAGACAAATGGGGCCCACCTGCAACTATAAAGCTATTATTTAATTTTAATAACAAAGAAATAAAATTTTCAATAAATGTATATTTTTTGTAATTACAGTGTACATATATTGTACATATTACTTGCAGAATACAGTAGATACTAATTGCTATTATTACATTTTTTAATTTTTTTTAGTTAAATAGTGGATGTTTTAAATAGTTTGCTTGTACTGAACATCTTACACATTAACAGGTAGTTCAAAAGCATATTTCATGCAATCCACTATATTAAGAGCAATCGTTTGAATTCACTAGATGATTGTGCGAATCTGTTAATAAATGATATTATTAAAATAGTAATACAACATAAATTTTAGTTGTATACAGTAATAATATTGGAACTTATATTTTCAAACTACTAAAAGGTCATTAACATTTTTAACATACTACCTAATGTTTTAGGGGGTCCACTTGACCAAGGGCCCACAGGGCCCACTTGCCATCTGGCAAGATGATACCCTGGCCAGTTCGCCATTGGGTACGATGCCATTTCAAATAGAGAAGGAGCGTGTCTCATGCTTGAAAAATAAAATGTATCTCTCTGACAGGCATACAACTTAATGGAATATTTTCCCTTTATATTATGTCTTTTCTCTTCATTTTTATGAAACAAGAAATAATACAATGTGTTACTGTTTGTAACATTTTATATACAAAACTTTCAAATTTCAGAGGTATTATTACAATAGTAAGATGCACAGATTGTCGTAGTAGATGTGCAGTGAATGTGAGATAATAAAATGGAAATTCAAACAGATAAGAAAAGAACACAATTATTGCAGTCAAACTTCTGTCTGCATTATTCTTTAGATGAACAGATATATTGCTTATTACATCTATGCGTGTGTCAAGCAGACAAAAATACATTTGCTTTCTTAATGTCTCACAATGCAGCTGATAAGACTAAACCGATGTAATAGAATAAGTATAAGGAAAAATTTAACACATAAAATACTGGGAATTAATAAAATATATTTTTACAAGACAAAACAAATATATAAAAATATATAAAATATTTTTTATATATCCCAAATAAACTAATACTAAAATACATTGTTTGTGGTAGTTCTAAAAAATCCTAAACTTTTATTATCCATGAAATTAAAACAAATGATAATACTTTTAGATCTGCAAAAGAGCACCTACGTCAACATCAATATTTAACCCATTTAGCCTATTATCTAGATATGGAAGCAAAAAAATATTATTCTGATGTGCTACAATCCCTCAAATAAAAGATTGTAAGAGTCTTCACCATGCAATAAAATATTTGAAAAAGTTTGTGTAGTGAGGACTTTTTAATTTTGTGGATGTGTTCTGCTATTCTAGTTTTTTAAATTTCTCTTGGTGCAGCCAAGATATGATCCATAAGGACATTCAAGTACATATATAACCCCCTTAGTATTATATCAAATTGTACCCAATATCTGATTAGCTGATCTTCCAGACACACTTTAGACAGTAAAGCACATTTGTAGGGAACATTTTTTTATTTGTGTGAAAAGACATAATAGAGATGTTAAGGCGGCGAAGTATATATAAAAGAACTCTTCACCGTCAGTATAAAAGTAATAAAACAGAAGTATCTTATGTGTGGGGAGTAATAATACATACCTACATTTATATTCCTCAGTGCCCAGGTCTCTTCTCAGTAGATCACCGTGAATGGAGTAAGTGCAGGCAGCAGAGGCTCAGCATCAGAATGGAAACACCAGAAAGAAACAAGAATAGTGTAATCCTGTAACAGCCCTTTATTCCCACATAGTAAACATATTATAAAAATGTACGACTTATATATAAAAATCATTGGTCTGTTTTTTTGTCTGTCCGGTTTTGCAACCTGACACCCCTGCACCAATTGGAATGAAACCAATGTGAGGTGGTCAGTTTGATCCTGGACGGTTTTAGGGGGGCTAGTGTCTCGGTTGGATCTCCTGTTGGTGTATGCTGGCCAGAACTTTGACCCGGGAAACCTGTTCTGAGCCTGCATTCAGACACCCGAGCACCGATTGGGATGACACAATGCAAGGTGGTCCAGTTGGATCCAGATCATGTTTTATGGGGGTTAGAGCATTCCACTGGTTGGATTTGGATGAATACTTCACAGACTGGTAGCATTGGATCACAGAAAACATACTAGGGGGTTGAGGTCCAAGTCAGACCTCCTGTTGGTGTATGCTGGGCAGAACTTTGACCCAGGGAGCTGTTCTGGGACTTCCACTGGATGGATTTGGATGACATTTAATATAAAAATAAAAACAACACTGGGCAGCCACCTCATGTGTATAAAAAGCTGCTAAGCTGCTAATTATTTTTAAAAGGTTGACAGTTATATCCAACTCATTGATAACTTAATAACTTGAAGATTTAAACTCGGACAATGCCGAGTACTTCAACTAGTTTAAAAATAAATAAAATAAATTTATAAAGAAAGGTTAGTGAATGTCGTCACCCCATCTGTCCTTCAGGATGTGGATTTCAGCTGCCTCTTGTTATTCAGGTCTGTAAGGAGTTCAGTAAGAATGCAGCTGAACTAACAATTAACAAAAACATAGACAATACAAATCTCATCCCCTAAGGGTTAGGTTGGTATGAACTTTGTCAGAGGTACAGTCTACATTGTCTAGAGAAATATTACATATATTGCCATGTCTTGGTGCTCATTAACCAAATTGATACATTGTTGAAGCGCACCAATACAAAAGATGTTTGGAGTAGGGAAAGTGTAAGGGACTCTTACTGTATATTGTGAAAGTCATTTACTGTAAAACAAAATTTCCTGTAATAAGTAAACTGACAATGTACACTCTCCTAAATGAATAACTAGCATCGGTGCTATAGTCTGGATTGGTTACCAATGAGACATGGGGACAATGAGCGTGGGGTCCCCCTACAACATCGGCCATCAGCACCAGGATATGCTTATGATATATATTATTAGACTTCCTCTCGTGTACACTTGTGCTGGTGATAGTCTGGTTTGACCCAGTGTGCAGAACATGTGCTTAATGTGTGCCTCTCTCTTGTAAACCTGACTATGAATTGGACCTTGTTTCTTTCTTCTGCCCCTGAACTCGGATTATTTACTTTCGTGCACAACCTGCCCTTAACCTTGGATTGACTACTGGAATCTGTTTCTGTACGGTGCATGCCACCGTCTTCAGATAGCTTATTGATGCTCACAGCTAATAGATACCATTCTATGAGGTATATATTCTGGTTTTCCTATTGCCTCCAACATTGTTCTGTCCATCTTTAACCCTGCAATACATGAACAATACATGAAATACATGAACTAAAGGAAACTGTACAACCGTAATCTAATATTACAATAGTATCTAATGAGATTTTTAACCTTAAAATATTTATATTGCACAGCTCTATGTTTTATTATAGTTGACATAAACTGTACATTGTCAGATCCAGTAGGTTTGGAAAATGAGCCATACACTTAGCACTACATGCATAAAGTGTTTCCATTTCCATTCTGTTCAATGTCATTTTGCTTTCATATATTGTAATTGTTGGTGAATGGAAGTGTAAAAGGCATCATATGTGTAACATAACACTATATTTTGGTACTACACTTAGGTAGATGACATAAGGCTTGTCCGTTCTGTGTTATGTAATTTGCTAGCAGAGCTCTGTAGAAGCAGTTGTGTTATTCCAATTTGGTTTTGTTATTGACTATTCAGCATGGGTCTGGTTTGCCATGGGGGACCGGCATAGTTTGTGTGCCCCCTTATAGAATTGTATACAGCATCAAGGAGAAACCCAGTGCTACAATATCTGGTGATAGAAAATGATGAAAGCTGCATGTACCAAAAGGAAATTGAGACTTAACACTTCTGTAAATCTCAGCAAGTGATACAATGTGATTCCTTAAACCATCACTCTTCCAGTGTGGATTGCCTGTTATCGATTTAACACAAGTTATACCTGCAGTTAGTTTGTTATCAGTCTCCTCAAAATCTCATTGCTTCTAGGAGTGGAAATGAATAACTAATGCTCTGAGAGAATGGCTATAACTCTATTGGTTCAGAGTAAGGGAACAATTGATCTAGTCCGAATGGAATGTATCTAATAATTCCAGCAGTAGGAAAAGGGGAGGAAAATTACTCCCAAATGCTATCCTGTAAGATCACACAGCTCTTGTGGGCAGGGATCTACCAGTATTCATATTACTAAATCTTCCATTTCATCCCTGTTGACAATGTATTTCCCTGACTGAACATGCCAGTGGATAATGAACTTATTATAAAGACTAAAAGGAGGCCATCTCAGCTCATGGGTTACTGTGCAAAGGTATCAGTCTTATATGGCTTTAGTTTGGACTGTCCAAAAAACAGTTTGACAGTCAAAAAAGTGATCTTCTAAGATAACAATTAGAAGTTTTGTGTAGGGTTCACAGAATCAACTGGTACACATTGTTTAGCACTTGCTTGGTTAAGGTAGCATTAGAGACTTTCCCTTCCCTTTTCTCTCCTGGACTGTTGGATAGTCTTATTATTTGTCTGGAAATTTAAAAACTTGTGAGAGAGTTTCCATTTTTACGCATAATGTCACAGTGCCCTAACAGTAAAACGGAAACTATCTTTCACTGTAATTGTGGTTTTGCTCATGTATGCATCAAGATTTTCCTGATAGATGGGAAGTGTTGTTTTGTAGTGTTAAAAACAAAAGTCCAGAATATTGTAGTTTTTTTTATGACCAAGAGCAGAGGAATGATACTGTAAAAGTCTTAGAGCATATACAAATCTCCACCTCTTGGGAATTCTGGCAATTATGAGAAATTTGATTATATTATACCCATAAAACAGAGGCACATAAACAGTTTGCTGCTGGTTAAAGTCGCAATCCGGCCTGATAAACTTGTACATCAGATTCGTCCTGGTGTGCTGCAGAGTGCCTCTTTGGCCTGTGGATGGCTTTTTCTCATCTGCAGACACCGGTTCCCCAGCCTGTGCTCTGTTCCATTGGGGGTTTGCTATTTGCAGGTTGCAGACCTGTGGGGAGCCCAGATTTCCTGTTGTTGTTTTAAACTTTATGCCCCTGGGATCCTCTGGCTTGGACTTTCTTCAGCATCTCATTGCTTCTCATGGCTCAGAAGCACACGCTGTTACTCACACTGCACAAAGAAACTGAGTTCCTTATACCTGGATTGCTGTGCCTTGCAGAGACTAAATAAAACATCTGTATCATGACAAGGTCAAAGTTGAATTGCTGCTCCCTGATACCTGTGCTTAGGTGGACATCTTGAAAGTAAATGCCTGGCTTATCATTTTTTTTGACTAGAAAACTCCTGCCCACACTCCCCTCATAACTTTTTTTTTTTTTTGGGTATTTACAACCTTCACTAGGTTTGCCAAGACTGTCTCTTTGACCCACATCATTGCCTCATATAAGTGACAGAGAACTGAATGTTATATTTCTCTCTATGGGTGAATTACTTACCACTCTCTGCTGAGATATCTTCAAATACATACAACCACTATACCCTACCATCTATGAACAGAGTACCTAATATATTCCCATCCTACATTGCCACATCTACATTGTAGTGATCAACAATGTTCCAGTCACTCGTCTTTTTTTTTCCCTGGATTATTTTTCATCATAGATAGACATACTTTATATAGCCACTTTATTTTTCTGCATTTGTAACTTACCTAGCCCAGCTAGTGGATATTCGGGCAGTTGCATGCCACCTATGCATGGCAACTAGTCTTTTGGTCCTGCTGACTTTTTCCTAAAGTGCTGTCCTTGAATCTTTCACTTGGATATTTAACCTTTACTTTACGTCAAATTTAGGGTCACTGATAATGGCACAAGGTTTACCTTTGATTACTCATCCATTGCCTCGCTACAATTTTTTTCCATTTTTCATCACCATCAGAGTTACCAGTCTCCACACTGCTGATCATAATTTGGTTTGCTTAAAATTGAAGATGTTATCTGTCACATACTATTTTCACTTGTTTCCCACAATCAACATATATAATCTCTGTTTCCCTTGCTTTTTGCTCCTGTTTCAAATTATGCAACACACGGATTTAAGAAGTGCCTAGCCTGCTCCGTCCTGACATCTGGAGTGAGCCATGTTTGGTTTGGAAAGAATAGAAAAATGTTATTGAGGAATATTTACATTAAGTGTCTTTGTTATTGTTTGTGAGTACTACAGATTTTCCATACGATTGCTTGGAAAGACATGTGAGAAGTCTGGTGCAATTAACTCTTAGAAGATGGGCACTCACTCATTGGGACTGGGAAGTCTTGCAACTGTATTTTTGTCAACCTTAGTGCATTTCCCAGGAGAGAAATTGGTTTGTATCTAATTAGTACTTAATTTTATTGGTCTTTCAAGACCCACTTTACAACACACACAGGGAGAATTAAACAGCCCAGTAAAACAGAAAAAGATAACCTCTCACATTAAAAAATCTAATCCTGACATTGTCTTTCTGCAGCAGATTCATTGGCAATATACTGATTGCTCCATTTTAAAAGATAACTGGATAGGGGATTGTACTGCTGCCACATTTCATACTAAATCTAGAGGTGTCACTTTCTTGTTACACAATACCTGTTATGGTCACCAACTCTAATGGCCGTTCTTTACTACTAGGTATACAGGTGATTAATTTTAAATAAACCCTCTTTAATTTGTATTTCGAGAATAAACAAACAATCAGAAACACATATCCCAAATGTTGTCTCAGAGGGCACCCCGAACCTTATTTTAGGATGAAAATCTAATGCAGTAAGTGATTTTACTATTGAAAAGTCTATCACTCCTCATTGGGGAAACAAATTTATCACATAGCAAAACGTTTCTTATCTGTGGAGGCTTGTAAATCCCTTGGAAAGAGCATACACATTTCACTTGGAGATAAATGGTTTGCTTTCTTTAATTTATTAATTTATGGTGTCTGATTTCTTAATCTCTGAGATTACAGAAACTACAATTGGTTAAATCCTCATCTCTGATCATGCCCAGATTTCATTGAGAGTTAATTGACAGCCTCCTGGGCTGATCTGATAGTAGGCTACCTTGGTCTGAGTCACTGGGCTACCTGCATTTTTTTCCCTTTAAAGTGTTTCTAATTGGCTAATAGGCTGCTGAGTTGAGTCTTGCTTCCCCGGCTAAAATTTGCCAGCCCTCCGCTGCCCATTTGCATATAATGACTGACTCTCAGAGGGAGTTGCTGGAGGCGTATATTACTTCTCAGGAACTTAGGGACACTATTTGTAACTTACACCTCCAAAAATTTCCTGGTCGTCATGGGTTTATAGGAGAATATTATAAGATTTTACAACTGGAACCAATTTCCACAGACAAAACATAGGAATAGACCATTCTACACATCTTTTAAGCAAGCATTCATACTTTCATGCTTATGCCAAAACGTAGTAAGGATACCAAATTATTGTCATCGTATCAACCAATCACATTATTGAATTTAGAGTTAAAAATATTATCCTAAATAATGGCCTCTAGTCTCCAAAATATACTCCCTGCATTACATATAGACCACCAATGGCAGACATTTAGTTCAAAGAATACGCACTGCTGTGCCTGTGGTTGCTGCTTCTGCATTGTCATCCACAAGGCCCAATACACGTTTAAGTTTGGATGCACTCAAAGCATTCTATATAGTTTCTTGGCCAAATTTAATAGAAATACTTCACACTAGGAACTTTGGTTTAGATTTTATAGACCTTTCAAATATTTTTATTTGTCTCCATGCACCTTTTTTGTGATAAATGGGACTTGAGGGGACCCTATTAAAATGTCTAGATGCACACACCAGGGATGTCCCATGTCTCCTCTATTATTTATCATGATCCAGTGCTGCCGATCACTCGGTTGGGTCCCAGTTCACTTACCCAAGGGGTCAACTGTCGGTGGTCTCTGCCGCGGAGACGCTGCTGCTCCAGCAGTCTGACGCCATCTTTGATGTCAGGCTGCACATGCGCAGTCTGTCCTTTTGTCTGCTCCCATTCACTCCTATAGGCTATTGCCCTCTATTGGCTGCATTATTTAAGAACATCTTTCTTTCAGTGTCAGTTCTTTGAGTTACTCCTTGTAACTCAAAGATGTGTTCGGGCTCCCCTGCTCTATTTTAGTTTTACCCTTTTACTTATAGTGTCCTAAACATTATTGGACCTCTGCGTTCCGCTGTATCCTGTCTGATCCAGTTCCAGTGCTCCCTAGCATACCTGGACCAAAGAATATGCCTGGCCGCAGATCTGTATAATCTGCTATATCCGCCATACTATTCTGAACATTCTCTGAACTTCTGCTGCCTACTGTTGAATTCTGCCTGATCCAGTTACTATACTCCCTAACATATCTGAACCTAATTATACACCTGGCCGTAGATCCTTATACTCTCCAATACCCGCTACGGACTTTAGGACATTGTCGGGCCTTCTGCTGCATACCGCAGTGATCCACCTGATTCAGTTACTAATTGTGACATACTCTTCTTAGTATTCATTCTACTACCTTGTGCAGCTCCTATCTCTCCTACAGACCTCTCCTAATACTAACTAGGAAGGCCGCGACCTGCGGCACAGTAGCATCCAAGCCCATATCCCTTGTGGGGGTCACTGGTGAGAACCTCCTGTGTCTTCCAGGAGGTAGTGATAAACTAGGCAGGTCTAAGGATCCTACCAGCCCTCTGGACTGTGACATTATTTAATTTATCTTTAGATCCAATGCTTAGGTTATTGCAAAATTGACCAGTGTTGGAGGGTATAGAAATTGGCAATCAATCTATAAAAATATCTGCTTATGCAGATGACATTTTATAGAACATATCTAATCTGAGAGAATCAATATGCCCCTTTGATAATGCAATTGGAAGAATTTGGTCAGGTATCCGATATCTCAGTGAATTTTAACAAATAGGTAGCATTATATTTAAAAAGAGAATATTGGTGATGCTCCTATGCAATTACTTTACCATTCAAGTGGTCGAAATTAGCAATTTCTTGGGCATTCATATACCCAAGAATTTAAACACTATGCTATCAATATCACTAAAGTCATACAGAACATGAAAAATGAACTTAGGGGATGGATTGTCTTATCTAGGTAGAGCAATTGTTATAAAAATGGTAGTCTATTCATCACAATTTGACATTACAACCTTTAACTAAAGAAGAGATTTGGAATTGTTTTTGCTACACTATGTGGTATGAGACTCGGGTGTATCTGAGAGACTCACCTATCACTTGAAGATGTTGGGCATCCTCTGGGTACTTAGTTCCTTTGCTCCTCCCATGCCTTCATTATTTCACCAATTGTTTTACTGAGAATATTACATTGTTGTAATTCTAATTGGCCTCTAATTTGCCTCACCAAAAGATAAAAATGTTTTTTCACAAAAGTTACATAGAGCAATCATTAATATTCCATAGTTATAAATATCCACACCATTCATACATACTTGCCTACTTTTGAAGGCAGCTGTCCGGGAGGGGCTCCGTCGAGTGGGCGTGACCACGCGTGGTGCATCGTTAGGCTCCGCCCCATGTCAATCTTACACAATTGTAGCCAATCGCAGCATGGGGTGGGGCCACGATGCAGCGTTTAGCCCCGCTCGCACCATCTTCAACAACGGCGACAGCTGGATCCGGGATTTTTGCCTGCTCTCTCAGGAGTCCGGGAGAACTCCCAAAAATTTGGGAGTCTCCCGGACATTCCGGGAGAGTAGGCAACTATGCATTCATATTATCTGCACCTCTTACATTGCATGAACCATCAAAATTGTAATAAACACTTGTACTTAATGATACATTCTTAATATATAAATAATGAGCTTCACACTAAAATATAGGTATTTAGAAAGCATCAATGATAATTATTTAAACAATCATTTCCTATAAAATTATTTTCACAATGCGCAGTGGCTGTAAAAAGCGTAAGATGCATTTTTTTTTGGTCTAAACAACATACTATGCATTATTTTCCTCCTTTTCTAGTTACCTCTGCCAAAACCTCTGCAAAAGATATCCCCAAGAAGTATAGAGAAAGTGTTTTTGTTCAATTTATTAACGATAAGACAGCAGAATGTTTCTTCCCCAAATCATGTTAGTGTGAATTAGAAAATACAGCGTAAACAACTTGAATAAGAAAAGTAGAATAAAGGATAAATGTCATCTTTCAGAACTTGTTATCATTCATATTTAATGTTCCAATGAAAGCTGTGCATGATTAGAGTAAATGAAGGTATTTTTATCTTGAGCATGTCTCTTAATTGTATTGTGCCACTACATTGTCACTTTTGCTTGTTATATTGTGCCTAGTTTTTTGCATTGATTTTTTTGTGGACCTATTTGTTAATCTGATGTTACAATCAACTAATCTTCTGCAATGATTCAGTATATGATTTCATTTATTATTCATTTTGACTCTTAATTTTTCACATCTTTTACATATTTTACATTAATGGCCATAACAGATTTTTTGTGGCAATTTGCTAAGTGCTTACAATTTCCTTAGTTTAGGTTGATATTATCCCCAGCCCACAATATTGTGCTAAGATTTGTTTTTTAACGTATTTCAGTTTTGTGTTATTTATGCTATTTATGTCTATTTTAAACTAAATTTTATTAAAAGTGTCCACTTTTTATCTTAAATTTAAATTTTAATTGTTATTGAGTTTTTGGTTAAGTAGTAATTAATACAGTCCTTTATTGAGAAAGAAGGAAAGAAAGAAAGAAAGATGTTTAACTCACTTTTTACTTTAATCAATGGTGGTGTCTAAAGAAATTCAGATGTATGTTAGTAGGATTACTCCTATCCTGTAACGAAGAAACAAAACAGCGTTACACACAATAAAATCTTTGAATCAGTTTTGTTCTTTCTCTGCGGTGATGGAGCCATTTATGGCAGCACTTAAAAGCACAGCCACAATTTCAAATGGTCTCCAGTGATTGCATTAAGTATCTGTTTGACAATAGCACGCTGTGCACAAGACATTTTGAATATACCTCTAACTGGAAGGCTAGCACAGACTTGTAACTGACTGCAAATTAAATTCTGCCTTCATGAGAACCCTGTGTTACCAAGAAGAAACTGTACAGATGTATAGCCAGAAGAGCATTACTAAGTACTACATTTTAAATTTCCCCCAGGATGTCTCTGAAAATGACTACGTCTTATACTTTTTTCACTTAAAAGGTCTTTTAAGTAAACTGTACAAAGAATCCATTAATTTTAAGTTTTACTCATGAAATCTAGAAAAAATGTACACATGGGCTAAAAGGAATATAATATTTACCAGAGAGTGTCATTGCCACTTCAGGCTCATTCTGATTTAATTGTAAAGTCCTGGAATAGTCTGAAATAACATTTAAAGGCAAGTGACATTTTTTTCACTTTAATTTGTTACTGTTTGATGTGCGGATCTCAAAAATGGCAACCTCTCTAATTTACTTTTCAGAGCATATCATTTTGCCGAATTATAACTACTGAGCTTTATTTAATGTTTGCACTTCACTGATTGTGTATTTGGATATCTCAACTCTATGTCTTCCTGTACCCTGGGATAATGTTTCCCTGGGTGAATGTTTCATTCTAATACTGCATTCCAGAAATTTGTCTGGAGGACTTGGCTCCCGGCCATCTAACAGGTAAAGTTCAAAATGCTGCATACCTAAATAAGCCTAAATTCTTCTGCATACAGAAGAAATATATTTCTATCCAGAATCAAAAGGAGAAAAAATGTGACAGTCCTCATTGCAATATCATTGCTACTTTGTAAGCTTAATATAAAAGCAGGATGAGCAGAGTTTTATTTATTTTTATCATTTTTAGGCGCTGGTTCAATTGGGCTGCATTATTCTAGGAATAACGTGGCCTGCCATTACTACGTTAGTAGTGCTCAGTATTACCGTTAGTACAGTAATTTTAATGCTGATTTTTGCTTGCAGCCCTCAGGGCCGTGAGCAAAAATCCAGGTTAAAATTTACGTATTGTAGGTAATAGTATTAGAGCCGCGTTATTCTTAGTATAACGTGGCCAAATTGAATCGGCCCCTCAAAGTCAGAGTTTTAGAGAACTTTGCCAAGGGGTACTGAGTTACAGAGGTCCAACAAAATAGAATTGTTAGAAATCAGACAACAATCAAGAGACAAACAGAAAGAGGAGTGAAGAAGACAAAGGCAATTTAATGACATGGACCAGTAGAAAGGTGCACTGAAAGGTGATCACTGAGGAGAGTCATAATAAAGGGGCTTAGTCTGGATAGTGGCTTAGAAAACCTAGATAAATATTGAGGTCAGTTGCTTTGGTAAATATTAATGTTTTGTTCACTTGGGTGGAATGGGGAAATATTTGCACAACACTGTTAAAAAGAAACAACCTGAGATATGTAGATGACGCAAGGTTTATTGATCCCTATAATGCTTTGACAACAGTTCATGCTTGATCACATGGGACTGTGGATAAAATAAAAATTAAGTATGAATTATATTTCCATTCTAGAGAAGGAGAACCCTTAAAGGAACCACTGTATATTGTATATAGCTAGGATATTTCATTATTCCTCAGGCCTCTCTTGGAGAAGAAGAGATCCATTGCAACGGCTAATAATGAAAGCAGATTCCTAATTTGAGGAGTCTATCATTTAAGGTTTTCCTTTTTTGAATGCTGAACGACTTTTAAATCATGTATAACATTGTCAAACCATGAAAATGATGTCCTATAATTGATCAGTAGATACCCTCCTTGTGTTGTCTTATGGTGTCTTAACCTCTATAAAAAGAAACTAAGTAATTTATTTTAAAAGCCAGACTTGTAATTCACAATTTATTGTACCACTCTTTTTTTTGTACTGCTTTCTGGCTTATACACAATGTTATATGTGTTTTCAACAGTCAAAAAACACTTTTAAAATGTCCATTGCATCTATATAAAGTCATTCTTTTTGTTTTTTCTACATGAATTGCTAATATTGTGTAGCACATGTGACTGCACTTCATATTTTTACATAAACGCTATTGCTGTAAGTGTAGTAGTATTATGTTGTGTTACAAGACCATGTTCATTATGTACTTGTTTATGTATGTGGCTACACAGTTTGCAGTAGAGATGTGCACCGGCGACTTTTGGTGTCTCGTGTTTTGTGTTTTGGATTCGGATTTCCGCGATGTTTTGGGTTCGGATTTGTTTCGCAAAACACCTGCCGAAAGGTTTTGGTTCGGATTTAAGGTTTTGGATTCGGATTTTTTTTGAAAAAAGCATAAAAACTTCAAAAATCAAGTTTTTGGGCTTATTTTCACACCTACGCTATTATTAACCTCAATAACATTCAATAACAAGCATTTCCACTAATTTACCGTGTATTCTGAACACCTCACAATATAGTTATTAGTCCAAAACGTTGCAACGAGGTATCTTTCTGGACTGCGTAGTGGAGTGGTCCCCACAATATAATAAGAAAACCATCAACTGGTCTTAATCGCACCAAAAAATGTACCTGGACTGCGTAGAGGAGTGGGTCACCACAATATAAATGAAAAACCCTGAACTTGTATAATTCGCACCAATAATGTACCTGGACTGCGTAGAGGAGTAGGTCACCACAATATAAATCAAAAACCCTGAACTTGTATGATTCGCACCAATAATGTACCTGGATTGCGTAGAGGAGTGGGTCACCACAATACATATAATAAGAAAACCATCAACTGGTATGAATCGCACCGAATAATGTACCTGGACTGCGTAGAGTAGTGGGTCACCACAATATAAATCAAAAACCCTGAACTTGTATGATTCGCACCAATAAATGTATCTGGAATGCGTAGAGGAGTGGGTCACCACAATATAATAAGAAAACCATCAACTGGTCTTAATCGCACCAATAAATGTATCTGGACTGCGTAGAGGAGTGGGTCACCACAATATAATTTAAAAACCCTGAACTTGTATGATTCGCACCAATAAATGTATCTGGAATGCGTAGAGGAGTGGGTCACCACAATATAATAAGAAAACCATCAACTGGTCTTAATCGCACCAATAAATGTATCTGGACTGCGTAGAGGAGTGGGTCACCACAATATAATTTAAAAACCCTGAACTTGTATGATTCGCACCAATAAATGTATCTGGACTGCGTAGAGGAGTGGGTCACCACAATATAATAAGAAAACCATCAACTGGTCTTAATCGCACCAATAAATGTATCTGGACTGTGTAGAGTAGTGGGTCACCACAATATAAATCAAAAACCCTGAACTTGTATGATTCGCACCAATAAATGTATCTGGAATGCGTAGAGGAGTGGGTCACCACAATATAATGAGAAAACCATCAACTGGTCTTAATCGCACCAATAAATGTATCTGGACTGCGTAGAGGAGTGGGTCACCACAATATAATTTAAAAACCCTGAACTTGTATGATTCGCACCAATAAATGTATCTGGACTGCGTAGAGGAGTGGGTCACCACAATATAATAAGAAAACCATCAACTGGTCTTAATCGCACCAATAAATGTATCTGGACTGCGTAGAGGAGTGGGTCACCACAATATAATTTAAAAACCCTGAACTTGTATGATTCGCACCAATAAATGTATCTGGACTGCGTAGAGGAGTGGGTCACCACAATATAATAAGAAAACCATCAACTGGTCTTAATCGCACCAATAAATGTATCTGGACTGCGTAGAGGAGTGGGTCACCACAATATAATTTAAAAACCCTGAACTTGTATGATTCGCACCAATAAATGTATCTGGACTGCGTATAGGAGTGGGTCACCACAATATAATAAGAAAACCATCAACTGGTCTTAATCGCACCAAAAAATGTACCTGGACTGCGTAGAGGAGTGGGTCACCACAATATAATTTAAAAACCCTGAACTTGTATGATTCGCACCAATAAATGTATCTGGACTGCGTAGAGGAGTGGGTCACCACAATATAATAAGAAAACCATCAACCGGTCTTAATCGCACCATTAAATGTATCTGGACTGTGTAGAGGAGTGGGTCACCACAATATAATTTAAAAACCCTGAACTTGTATGATTCGCACCAATAAATGTATCTGGACTGCGTAGAGGAGTGGGTCACCACAATATAATAAGAAAACCATCAACCGGTCTTAATCGCACCAATAAATGTATCTGGACTGTGTAGAGGAGTGGGTCACCACAATATAATTTAAAAACCCTGAACTTGTATGATTCGCACCAATAAATGTATCTGGACTGCGTAGAGGAGTGGGTCACCACAATATAATAAGAAAACCATCAACTGGTCTTAATCGCACCAAAAAATGTACCTGGACTGCGTAGAGGAGTGGGTCACCACAATATAAGTTAAAAACCCTGAACTTGTATGATTTGCACCAATAAATGTATCTGGACTGCGTAGAGGAGTGGGTCACCACAATATAATAAGAAAACCATCAACTGGTCTTAATCGCACCAAAAAATGTACCTGGACTGCGTAGAGGAGTGGTCACCACAATATAATTAATAAAAAAAACCTCCACGGGTCTGAATTTCCAAAAAAAAAAAATCTGGACTGTGTAGTGGGGTGGCCCCGGTACTAAATTTGAAACCTGGCCCACAATACCTCCTCCAAGTTCCAAGTGTAGTGTTTATAACATATTAACACTACACTAATTCTAGCACGTCAAACCCTCTTGTTTTAAATAATGACAGGGCATTTAACTTTTGATTACATTTTTGTAATTTGTTGACATTTTCTTTTACTTTTTGAACATGGCAAACGACTGTTGAATGGTCACATAATGCCAAAAAAATAGTTGCAAGATGGAATTGTCCTTGGGCCCTCCCACCCACCCTTCTGTTGTTGAAATAGGACATGCACACTTTAACAAACCAATCATTTCAGCGACAGGGCCTACCAAACAACTGTGGCTGAAATGATTGGTTTGTTTGGGCCCCCACACCAAAATAACAATTCATCTCTCCCTGTACAAACTAAACAGGCTCTACTGAAGAAAGATGTCGTCTTCATCCTCAACCTCTGATTCCTCTCCCCCTACAGTGTGTACTTCCTCCTCCTCACACATTATCAATTCGTCCCCGCATGACTCCACAACCACAGGTCCCTCTGTACTATCTGGAGGGCAGTGCTGTACTTCATTGAGGAATTGATTATTCATTTTTATAAACATCATTTTTTCAACGTTGTGAGGAAGCAACCTCCTTCGCTGCTCACTGACCAGGTTCCCCGCTGCACTAAAAACTCTTTCCGAGTACACACTGGAGGGGAGACAACTCAGGTAAAATAGAGCCAGTTTGTACAGGGGCTTCCAAACTGCCTTTTTTTCCTGCCGGTAACAATATGGACTGTCTGACATGTCTATTTGGATGGTGTCAGCAAAATAATCCTCCACCATTTTTTCAATTGTGACAGAATCCAATGCAGCGACAGTAGACATGTCTGCAATGGTTGGCAGGTCCTTCAGTCCGGACCAGATGTTATCAGCATCCCCGCCAGTGGCTCTTTTAGGAAAACTGAGCTTTTTCCTCGCAGCCATAGATGTAGAAGAAAATGAGGGTGGAGCTGTTGGCATGTCACGGTCCTCTTCAGAGGACAATCTCCTGACCAGAAGGTCTTTGCACCGATGTAGACTTGTGTCCGCCGGAAACAGAGACACAACATACGCTTTAAACCGAGGATCGAGCACGGTGGCCAGAATGTATTCCTCTGACTTTAAAAGAGTGACCACCCTCGGATCCTGGCAAAGCGTACGAAGGGCTTCATCCACAAGAGCTACATGCTTTGTTGGATCACAATGCTTTACCAGCTCCTTCCTCACTTTCTCCAGCTGCTTCTGCAACAGCCTGATCAGGGGAATGACCTGACTCAAGCTGGCAGTGTCGGAACTGACTTCTCGTGTGGCAAGTTCAAACGGCTGGAGAACCTTGCACAACACGGAAATCAGTCTCCACTGCGCTTGACTCAGGCGCATCTCCACTCCTTTGCCTATGTCGTAGGTGGCTGTGTAGGCCTGAATGTGTCACTCTTGAGGTAATGCTGCACCACCAAATTAATGGTGTGTGCAAAACATGGGACGTGCTGGAAATTGCCCATATTTAATGCCCGCACAATGTTACTGGCATTGTCTGACACCACAAATCCCCATGAGAGTCTAAGTGGGGTAAGCCACTGGGAGATAATTTCCCTCAGTTTCTCTAATATGTTGTCAGCGTTGTGCCTCTTATTAAAGCCTGTAATACACAATGTTGCCTGCCTTTGCACGAGCAGCCATTTTGTAGATGCTGCTACTGATGCAGCTGTTGCTGTTGCTGCGGAAGGCGATGCATCTACCCAGTGGGCTGTCACAGTCATATAGTCCTTCGTTTGCCCAGAACCACTTGTCCACATGTCCGTGGTTAAGTGGACAGTGGGTACAACCGCATTTTTCAGAGCACTGAGGACACTTGATCGTACTTCTCTGTACATTTTTGGTATCGCCTGCCTAGTGAAGTGGAATCTCGACGGGATTTGGTACCGGGGACACAATACCTCCATCAACCCTCTAAATCCCACTCCACTGATGGCGTACACCGGGCGCACGTCTAACACCAACATTGCAGTTACAGCCGCAGTTATACGCTTTGCAATAGGGTGACTACTATCATATTTTGTGGTCATGGCAAACGACTGTTGGACGGTCAATTGTTTTGTGAAAGACTTAGCGGTCTTACGACTTCCCCTCTGGGAAGATGACCGACTAACAGCAGCAACAGCAGCAGTGGCAGTAGTAGGCGTACCGCTGCAGGATTCCTCGGATGAATCCCGTATTGGAGAGGACTCAGTCTGGCTGCTGACTTGGGCTGCAGGACTCAATCTGATGGAGATCGTGGAGGAAGTTGACGAGGAGTGTGTTGCTGGTGTGTATCCAACTGGACCACGGGATTTAGGTCTCCCTGTACCGATGACGGTCCTAGCCCCAGTTCCTGAACTAACCACTGAACTATGAAGGTTATTCAGGTGACGTATAAGGGAGGATGTCCCTAGGTGGGCAAGATCCTTACCCCTGCTTATTTGAGCTTTACATAAGCTACATATGGCCATACATTGGTTGTCCGGATTTGGATAAAAATAACTCCAGACCGAAGAGGTGCATTTTTTGGTCTTCTGACCAGGTTTGACGATGGGCTTTTTCATCTCATGGACATCAGCTGTTTCCCCCCCTGGTGCCTCATTTACAATAACCACATCGCCATCCTCATCATCAAGTTCCTCCACAGCGCCAGCTACATCATCAATAGCCTCCTCCCGAGCCACCTCTTCCCGTACAGTGATGGGAAGGTCAGGCTTGACAACCACCAACACCCTTGGACTCGCCTTGGGGATTTGTGATAATTTCTCTTTAGAAGGCAGAGATGTTTGCTGTTTTGTTGCTGACAGCATAACTCTCTTCAATTTTTTGTAGGGGGGAGGAGGAGGTGGAGGGCTAAGATCCTTGGGTGAAGATGGACCACTAGTCATGAACATGGGCCAGGGCCTAAGCCGTTCCTTGCCACTTCGTGTCGTAAATGGCATATTGCCAACTTTACGTTTCTCCTCAGATGATTTTAAGTTTCTCTCTTTGCTTTTTTTTGAGAACTTGGGCTTTTTGGATTTTACACGTCCTGTACTAGGAGATTGGGCATCGGGCTTGCCAGACGACGTTGATGGCATTTCATCGTCTATGTCATGACTAGTGGCAGCAGCTTCAGCATTAGGAGGAAGTGGGTCTGGATCTTTCCCTACTTTATCCTCCAAATTTTTGGTCTCCATTATATGTAGCACAAGATACTGCAGAATGTGTGAACCTAGTAATATTGCAGACAGTACCAATGGACTTATACTGCAGGATTGGTTTTGCAAATTTTGTTGTAATTAATTTTTTTTAAAATTATTTTTTTGTATTTTTTTTATAACTTTTTTTTAATTTTTTAAACACTTGGGAATAATGGGGAAATAACTATGCCCTTAGAAGCACAGGACACAGGACCCCTGGACCACTGGACTGAACAGGACACAGCACAGGACCCAGCAGCACCACTGAACTCAAAATTGACAGAGCACAGCACACAGCACCACTGAACTTTTACTGTTGAATGTGTGAACTTGGTAATATTGCAGTACCAATGGGCTTATACTGCAGGATTGGTTTTGCAAATTTTGTTGTAATTAAATTTTTTTTTAATAATTTTTTTTTATTTTTTTTTATAACTCTTTTTTATTTTTTAAAACACTTGGGAATAATGGGGAAATAACTATGCCCTTAGAAGCACAGAGCACAGGACACAGCACCACTGGACTGAACAGGACACAGCACAGAACCCAGCAGCACCACTGAACTCAAAATTGACAGAGCACAGCACACAGCACCACTGGACTGATACTGCAGAACACAGCACAGCACAGAACTAAACAGCACTGCACAGAACTAAACAGCACAGCACGAGATCTACCAGGACAGAGGACCACCTAACACACCCTCCCTCTACCCTGATCAATGCCCGAGTGAAGATGACGGCGACTAGCGGGGAATTTATAGGATCCGAGTATCGCGAGATCCGACAGCGGGATTATGACTCACAGCCTCGGTTTCAAGTTTTCATTTGGCGCCAATACCCAAATCTGTCTCTGATTCGACTCGGATCGGAAAGGTTCGGGTGGGCTCGGATTCACAAAATCCGAGTGCGCTCATCTCTAGTTTGCAGCATGTTTTTTGTTACATAAGTTTGGTTCCCTATGTACTTATAGTCAAAATGAGGTTTCCTGACAATGAATTTTATCTCAGGCTTGCTGGTTGTCAGAATGGCAGAATTCAGATCTCATGGTGGATGTCTTTCAAAATGTCCCATCCATAGGGGCATATTCAACTGTTGGCGTTACACGGAAAAGTAACGCGGTGTGCGCACTATTACCATCATTACGGTAATAGAGCGTGTAACGCTGTGGGAAACGGCAACATTTGAGTATGCCCCATAATGGTAGATTTTATTATATTGTGTATACTTTCCAATGCCGCTAGTGACAATGTTTCTACTATAGATTTGTTTTCTGTTGTTTCTAGCTCTCAAGTTGAAGTCTCATAGGTTTAATTTATTGAGTTGTTATTTTCTATGTTCAATAGGCCTGTGGGGATAAAAATTGATTTATCAGTTTGGTAAACTCTGTGCCCCACACATCAATCATTGCTGGGAAGGGCATGCCAGAGCAAATTTCTGTTTTTGAAAGTCAAGAAGAAGGAAAGAACCTAAAGGAAGTATGATACATAACTGGTGGTTGTAGAATCATATGGAGTGAAAATAAAAAAAAATAATTAAGTGCTGCAATTGCATCATAGAGAGCAGAGATGAGACAAATCAATGAACCAAATGGCCCACCCAGCAGTGGCCAACCCAGCAGTGATTGAAAAGTCATAAGCCTTTGAAAGTTGCTGCTGGGCAATGCTGAATCTCTCCAGAATAGCCACTTTCCTGCACTGTGTGGAGGCAGAACTTGGTACTATTTACCATTTGCATACCGGGTGTGTTCCATGTTATTTTAGGAGTAAGAATATGTATTTTGTTTTAATTGTAATTAATGCAAATAAATGAAAATTCTCTGTGATGAGGTGACAGGACTTCTTTAAAGTAAAAGGTTCTGTCAAAACCTAACATTGGGCACAACAATACTGTTAGGTGCCGCCCCCGCTTCTCCTCCCTTGCTGGGGACGGATGCCACTCTCTTCTCCCTGCACGTCCCGTTGCCTAGCAACAGCACGCTTCTCCGGCCAGAGCCAGGGCGCATGCGCGACTGTTGCCACAGCAACAAGACGCGCTCCTTGGCTGACCACCGATTCCCATGTCCACCAATGAACTCTCAGTAGCCTCTATTTCAGGGAGACTCTGGCACCATTAGGGTGCCAGAGTATCTAGGTCTACCTATGCTCCAGCACTTCTGTATCCACTACAGTCTCCTGCCTGATGTTCTGTGTACCGAACCTGCCAGTAGTGACATTGCATTGGATCTCGCTCTTGTCTGTTCCCTGTTACCTGATTTTGACCCCTGGCTATCTGACTTTGCTTTGTCTACTCCTCTGTACCTTGCTTGCCTGCATGGTTACAACTCCTGCCTGTACGACTACGATTGTTCACCTCTCACTCCGCTGGTAGGTTCCTTGGAGGACCGCGATCTGCATGCCACTCACTGCAAAACCCAAACTCCCTTGCGGGGGTCCCTGACGAAAACCAGTGGTGGGTTAGACTCTGCGCCTCCTTGTGTAGCAGAGCTAATACCTGCAGGCATAGGCTGTAGTAAGGATCCTTTGAGCACAAAGATGAATTGAACACTGCTCCGTTCCCTGGCGTATGCTCTAAATCTGGGTAAGCCAAGAGCAATTTTACGCAAAATATGCAACTTAGCAGCATTTAAGCTCTTTAATGATTCAGGCCCTATATCTCTAAAGTTTCTTTCACCTCTTTGTACATTAATGCATACTGTTACTTTTCAGAGGCTGCTTCTGAATGAAAAGTAGAGGCATGCACATTGATGTTGAGTTGGGTGGGCCATTGAGACACACAAATGCAAAAGCAAGTGTTTTTCAGTGCACATTGAGAATGCTTTGTATAGAACCCTCAATTTTTTTGGTTTCTCAGGCCTTGATGTCTGCCTTATTTTCTACTATAGGAGATATTGCTTGCAGAATAAGAAGAAAGAAGGACAGGGAATTGAAAATTAAAATTAGGAATAAGACCATAGAAGAAAAGTACAGCTGGGGTTCTTCTGAGGATAAAAACAACTCTTTCCTGTGTATGTCCTAAGGCTTTTAGTAGCAACCAAAATCCATGAGCAAAGAGAAGGAATTGATAGTGTCAGTAATATAAAATTATAAACCTGTGAGCACTAGTTGCAATCAAAACAAATGCAGGAAAATATCTAAGATCTACTGAATAGCTGAAGGGATAATTAATCCATATGTTTTTCTTAGAACGTTGTATAAAATTATACACAGTTGATGACCATAAATGATTTCTTTTTATATTCTACCTGATTTTACAGAAAACATTTGTCTAAAAGTTATGACGTTTTGGAATAAAATATCACAAAACAATGGTGGTACACTTATTTTAGTGAATGGGTATAACAAATCTTTTAATCACTGGTTAAATAGAAAGTAACAGGTGCAGGTCCTCTGGTCTGCAGATAGCAGGTTAAAATATAACAGGAAATGGTTAAGAATTAGTAGGAAATGTACTTCACTGATGTTATGGAATTCTTTACTTTCTTGTGGGGAACTTACCTGAGGGGAGCTGTCGTCGTCCTCAGGGCAGCGGCAGTTTTCTCCGTTCGGCCGGAGTGGTGAGCCAATTGGGGCTCACCTCCAGGCCATTTGAATCCCCTGCGCGGCGGCTGGCCAATCTGGGCTCGCCGCGTTATCACGTAGCATTGCATCGACGCTACGTGGTGGTGTCAGCGCGCAGCCATTTTCAGTACAACGGCGGAGCCAGAAGGGAGAGAAGCCGGCGACGGCAGAGAGCCCTTGTCAGGGCTAAGAGCACCTCTACCGCTGAACACCGCCGGGATCAACAGCGGAAAACAGCGGCTGAGCATAGAGGTGGCGGCCGAAGGAAGAGAGCCAGGAGAAGATCCCCGAAGGCCAGGGAAGCAGGTAAGGCCCTTTTGGGCACAACCTCTACCAGGCCCCCGCCCGCAGCACACCTTCTAAGTTCAGGCACAAGGCCTGTGGCCACCGTCGGGCGCTATGCCCATGGGCACTTTGTAGGGGCACAAGGCCCAGGGAACTGGGCACCAGGCCCTATAGGTAGTGGGCTCGAAGCCCACGAGTTTTTAAAGGGCACAAGGCCCTAGTTACTTAGCTAGGGGGCTATAAGCCCATAGTGTATTAAGGGCACAAGGCCCTTGTAGTCAGTGAGTGGGCTAGTGCCCATAGTGAGTAAGGCCACAAGGCCTAGTTAGGCAGGGGCTAGTGCCCCTAGGTAACTGGGCACAAGGCCCTAGTTAGAGGCCATCAGTAGAAGGGCACAAGACCCTAGTCAGTGGGCTCAGAGCCCAAGGTAGAGAGGGGCTAAGGCCCGTAGTCAGAGCACAAGGCTCTGTAGTCAGATGGGCAGAGAGGCCCATGGTGTAGGGCATAAGGCCCTGGTGTAGTCAGTGGCATGAGAGCCCTGAGTAGTGTAGGGCACGGTCCTGTGAGTGAGGTGAGTACACTAAGAGGAGTAAGGTAACAGAAGAGTAGAAGGCTCCTGTTGGTGCTGTAGTAACTGGCTGGTTAGCTAGGAGCTGTGTACTCGTGTATCAGTTTGCCAACTACTGTATCATCATTTTATTCTGTCTGTGCGGCAAGTAAGTATTGCTGTGTATATCGTATTTTGGTGTGCTGCATATTTCTTTCCAGGTGCAAGACGTTAGGCCCAAATTAAAGGTAGGATCTTGTTTCCTGTTGTTTTCCTGTACTATCCTTTGCTGTGGGGACAAGTGTAGTTACCAGCTTACACATAGCCAGGGAAAGAACACACGTAGTTTTCCCGTCCCGTAGGTCCCTGGGGTTACGCTGGTTTCCAGAGCGGGTGATTGAGAATCTCACTGGCAGTGCGGCACAGCTCAATTGAGTTCCAGGGGCAGCCCGTGGTTCTGGTTGGGTGTCCCAGTCCTCAGTTCCGTGCAGGTTCTCTGGCGGTTCCGTAGTGGGATACGTGTTCCGACCTGGGTGGAGGCAGTCGGGCGGTTCATCGTGGTGATGATCGCCTGTTCCATGTGGCAGTCGACTATCAGGTTGGTGTGCTGTTCCAGTGAGCCTCTTTCGGGCCTTGTGCAGCCGGTCCTTAGGATTCCGTGGGTGACCCCATAGCAAGAAGACAGTCTTCTTGGTACGACCTGGGTGAGGGGGTAAGGCACTCCCCTCGTGAATAGACTGTGAACACCAACTGGTGTTCCCCGTAGAGTACAGTGAGTAGGTCCCGTTAGTACACCACACCCAGTTAGTGTTATAGCTGTTTAATCTAGTTGCGTTGCCGGCCATTAGAGTGTTGTTAGGGTCGGGTCGCTTGTTGATCGCGCAGAGGGAGGCTGTGTGTTATCTGTCACCCACAGGAGAACAGGACCGGAAGTGGGAGTCCCTATTTCGGTTAGGCCCTCACCGAGAGGTGAGTGTGGTACTTGAGGCGGGACTGTTCCTGGTCTCAGGTACCTGTAGACCCGCGCCTTGGCAAGAGCAAATATGAGGTGGTGGCAAATGAGCTTCACTAGTGTGTCTCCGCTCATTGCCGCGGTCTCGCACATTCCTCTCCTGATAGGCCTTGGTTAATTCTCCATTTTTCTTCCTAGGGTGATACCAGCGAGTGGACGGAGAGCTTCCTGCTCTGGGACAGAGGCAGGGTCCAGTCATCCACGCGAATCGTGGTAAGTTCCTAGGTACTAGGAGTTAGTCGCCCTGTGAGGCACTTCTCTTCGCGTGTCTTTACATTCTCCAAAGAGGACTAACTGCTGGAAATTAAACTGTTGAGTATCTTAAAAAGACAATGGAAAACTCTTTCTAATTAAAACTTTTTTGATAGCTATGAAAATATATAGCTATAGCCCAAATAAAACATGCTTCAAATAGTACACATTTCTTTATAATAAACTATGCTTCCATACATTTTCCTAATATTTAATATTTTAGGTAGGCACTAATGATCTGCATATGTTATGATATGTAATGCTTTACAATATAAGTTGTGCTTAAATCATGCTTTAATAGCTAGACGTAGGTGGAGTTAAAGGAATTTCTTTAAGTGCAGTGATTACACTGGTGCGTGTCTGTTATTTAGAAATCATGTAGTTGCTAAGGCATTATGCTTAATCAAATATATTATTTAATGTGTAGAAAATGGCAAATAGGCCTATTATATTTAAGATGGTTAAATTCAACACATGATATATAAGGCATGTGTAATTACCAAGAATAGAGAAATGTGTACTAGTAAGAGAATTGTTATCAGCTAAATATTAAGTATTCTGAGAATGTGCCATATATCAAAGCTTTGTTTTTTCCCCCATTGTTTTAAACTGTAAACATTAATGTCATTTTCCTGTGAGGAGAGTGCCTTAGAACTTGTATGGAGAACCTATGCTAGTGTGGACACTCTACAATGTATGTATCTGATTTCTAAATGTGACTCTGGTCATTGTCACTTTATAGAAACCTCCAGATTTTCCTCAATTCCGTGGCGTCAGAAGTAGGATGTTGATATCTGCAGGAGTGATAGATAGAGTTGTAACATTCCTCAGTATAACCTTGTCACCACAAATAAGTAAGGGACCTTTTAAAAATCCCTATTTGGGTGATTTCAGAGCAAAATTAAATATGATCTTTGTTTGGTCTGACTATTGTATTTCTGGTATGAATATTGTTATTATATTTGTCTATGCTGAGTATTATTGGTATACAGAATGGTATAGTACAGCAAAAAAATGAGACAGTGTTTGTGTGAATTGAGGAAAGTCCTTAAGTGAGCTGACTGAAAGAAATGTTCCCGCTGACCAGGTCTGACTAGGTCTGGGACTGAAACTGAGGAAATAAAGTGGAACCCTGTGACTTCATGACAAGTGCCTGCTTAAAAGTATTTTTATTTTTCATGAAATGACTACAATGGTGGCAGCTCCAATATCAATAACATGTACGAACTGAGCAAAGACTTGAAATTGTGAGTAGTCACCAGAGAGCTCCAATTTTGTGACATCTTCATGAAACTTTGTGGGGGATAATGATGTAATACAGCCAGATCAAACACCGCCTCCCGCACTGGACGCAACCTCGCACACTTTTACGTGCATAAAGGAGCCACTTTCACCACATTCTCGCCAGCCAGGCCTGGCGCACCCATTAGGCAAGGTTAGGCAGTTGCCTAGGGCGCCAGGCTCTGATGGGCGCCACAGAATTAAAATGCATTTATTGTTGTACTTTAAATCTGTGCGGTGACCGCTGAGCATACCTTCCATGGCTGCCGCACAGCTTGAGATAGATCCACGGGGATAGGAGAGAGGCTATGGATCACCATCACCGCCCTCCCCTCCAACAGCTGATGGGGCGCTCCGTCTCCTCCCCTCCACTCACTGACTGTCGGGCGTGACATCATCATCACGGCCCAACAGTGTCAGTGAGGGACAGGTCCCGGCAGAGAGGAGCAGCTTTATGGAGCCAAGTTAAAGTTGTGCCTGGGAAGAGGGGGGGGGGGGGGTGGATTTTAAAATTGTGCCTAGGGCGCAGAGGACCCTAGCACCGGCCCTGTCGCCAGCAATATTTGGACACATCAGGCCAGATCCTATTGAGTTCATTGGGGGTGAGGTACAATTTGTGGACTACCTTAATCAACATCTCTGAATGGTTTATACATTTTGACATTTTATAAATATTCTGGTATATTTTCTGGTATATTTTCTCCCAATCTTCCTTGGTCATTGGGATCTCCAGATCATCCGCCCAGCAGTCCTGATTCGGCAAGGTACGAGATTCCCCAGGAACTATCAAACTCTGGTACCAAGATGAGATATCGGGTAAGAGGAAGATGAGGAGAGTAATTTTATAGGTGGGGGAACAAGTTTTAATGATAGCGGATGGGAAAAATATGATAGCATCCAGTGTCTAACCTGGAAATACTTGTAAAAGTCTCGGTGTGGGAGCTTGTACCGATTCTGTAGTTGGAAAAAGGACATAATTGCATTATTCTCCCGAAGATCCTGCAACCGAGTTGCACCCTGACTATGCCAGAAATCAAGTCAAAGGTTTTGAATTAAGTAGGAGATTGCCATTACGGAGAGGTGAGAAGAAGGGAGGCATGACTCCTGGGTTGAAGCTATCATTTTATCCCAATCGCTAAAAGGAGTCAGAGACACTACGAAGGGCTGTGGGTGAAGTTGGTCTACTAGCTTTGTCCAGCCATAATAATTCCTCCAGGGGAAACAGAGGGGAGCTATATGATTCTATAGGCACCCAGGGTTTACGAGGGGGGGGCCTGTCAGTCTTTAAGTTGATCGAGTAGGGCAGCTTGCTGGTATGCTTCCAATTTGGGGCAGCCACACCTCCTCTGAGCTTGGAGCAAAAAATTCGGTCCCTAGACAGCCTGGGTCGCTTCCTACACCAGACAAAAGGTGAAGGCGATAGAGTAAAATTCGCTAATAAGGGACATGGGAACAATATAAGGGATAGAGCGTACAGAATCTTTGGGAGCAGCATCATCTTCAGAGAGGTCACCAGTCCCAACCAGGAAATCTCATAATTCGCCCAGGGTTTGGTTAGGGAATCAAACTGTGTTGGTAGTTGTTGATAAATACATTCAACAACTCGTAGAGGGTCCGAGGGGATGAGCATACCCAAATACTTAAATGTAGATGAACACCAATGGAAACGGTATGTAGCTTGAAGTGACTGGAGGGATTCTTGCGAAAGGGCGACTCCCAGTGCCTCCATTTTAGATGAGTTGAGTTTATACTAGGAGGCTGCAGAATAGTTTAATAAAATTCGATATATAGCAGGAATAGAAGTCTCAGGCTTAGTAACAAATAATAAGACATCGTCGGTGAAAATGGAAGTTTTATGGTGATAATTGCCAATGTGGGACCCTTTAACAGAGTCAGATATTCTAATCTTTTCAGCCAATGGCTCCATAGCTAAAGCAAGAATCAACGGGGATAAAGGACAGCCCTGACTAGTGCCATTGGTATTCTGTAAGGCAGAGGAGAGAAACCCATTGCTGAAAATACCCTAGCCGAGGGTCTAGAATAGAGGGTGTTTATGGCCTGGAGAAAGAACCCAGAGAACCCAAATTTGGTTAAAACAGAAGACAGGTAAGCCCAACTGATCCTATCAAATGCTTGTTCAGCAGCCCATGAGAGGAGCAGCAGGGGTACAGATTTGGCTGCATGGGTCTCCAAGATATTGAGAATTTGTCTTGTGTTGTCTGGAGCTTGTCTACCAGGCACAAAACCCACTTGATCTAGATGAATCAGAAGCAACAAGATGGGATTCAGCCTATTTGCGATGAGCCTGGCAAATATTTTGAGGTCCGAATTAAGCGCAAAAGGCCGGTAATTGTGGCAGTGAGAGGGGTCCTTGTCTGGTTTGGGTATTGTGATCAATTGTGCCTCAAGCATCACCTCAGGTAGGAAGGCATCTCGAGTAGCATTATTATGTAACATGGTGAGGACGGTCGACAGGTCAGACTGAACGGAAGCATAGAAGTCATGAGTAAAACCATCAGGTCCTTTCGGCCTTACCGCACTTCATAGATTTGATGGCAACCAGTGCTTTTTTTCCCATTGAACGCTGGGAACGGCGTTCCGGCACCTTTTTTTTAAAACTTTTTTTTTACTTTTTTTTTTCCTCTGCGGTGCTGCTACAGTGCAGCACCGCATGTGTGTGTGTGTGTGTGTGTCCTGCTTCCGTCGGCCGGAAGCAGGGCTCCGGGAGGAGCAGCGATCGAACTAAGGAGAGTGAAAAGAAGGTAAGTAATACTGACTACAGAAAGGGGGAAGGGGCGAAAGTAGAAGAGGGCTACAGAAAAACAAAGGGCGAGCAGAAAGAAGGCTACAGAATAGAGGGGGAGCAGAAAGAGGGATACAGAATAAAGGGGGAGCAGAAAGAAGGCTACAGAATAGAGGGGGAGCAGAAAGAAGGCTACAGAATAGAGGGGGAGCAGAGGGCTACAGAATAGAGGGGGACAGAAAGAAGGCTACAGAATAAAGGGGGAGCAGAGGGCTACAGAATAGAGGGGGAGCAGAAAGAAGGCTACAGAATAAAGGGGGAGCAGAAAGAAGGCTACAGAATAGAGGGGGAGCAGAAAGAAGGCTACAGAATAGAGGGGGAGCAGAAAGAAGGCTACAGAATAAAGGGGGAGCAGAAAGAAGGCTACAGAATAGAGGGGGAGCAGAAAGAAGGCTACAGAATAAAGGGGGAGCAGAAAGAGGGCTACAGAATAGAGGGGGAGCAGAAAGAAGGCTACAGAATAGAGGGGGAGCAGAAAGAAGGCTACAGAATAGAGGGGGAGCAGAAAGAAGGCTACAGAATAAAGGGGGAGCAGAAAGAGGGCTACAGAATAGAGGGGGAGCAGAAAGAAGGCTACAGAATAAAGGGGGAGCAGAAAGAAGGCTACAGAATAAAGGGGGAGCAGAAAGAGGGCTACAGAATAGAGGGGGAGCAGAAAGAAGGCTACAGAATAGAGGGGGAGCAGAAAGAAGGCTACAGAATAGAGGGGGAGCAGAAAGAAGGCTACAGAATAAAGGGGAAGCAGAAAGAGGGCTACAGAATAGAGGGGGAGCAGAAAGAAGGCTACAGAATAAAGGGGGAGCAGAAAGAGGGCTACAGAATAGAGGGGGAGCAGAAAGAAGGCTACAGAATAGAGGGGGAGCAGAAAGAAGGCTACAGAATAGAGGGGGAGCAGAAAGAAGGCTACAGAATAGAGGGGGAGCAGAAAGAGGGCTACAGAATAGAGGGGGAGCAGAAAGAAGGCTACAGAATAGAGGGGGAGCAGAAAGAGGGCTACAGAATAGAGGGGGAGCAGAAAGAAGGCTACAGAATAAAAGAGGAGCAGAAAGAAGGCTACAGAATAGAGGGGGAGCAGAAAGAAGGCTACAGAATAGAGGGGGAGCAGAAAGAGGGCTACAGAATAAAGGGGGAGCAGAAAGAAGGCTACAGAATAAAGGGGGAGCAGAAAGAGGGCTACAGAATAAAGAAAGGGAGCAGAAAGAGGGCTACAGAAAAAGGAGGGAGGTGGAAAGAGAGGGCCACAAAAAATCCAGGTTGCAGAATAGGGGTGAGAATAGCTAGCGGCCATATGTGAGAAAAGTTGGTAGGCAGCCGCAGCAGGGGACATGTCAGTGTGTAACAGGTGAGTGATGTCCAGTTGTTATGTTTGTTTTATTAAATTAACATATGGGGCCTCCCCTCTAGATATCCTGCGTTTACTCCATCAGTCATCTGGACTGCAGCCTTGCCAGCCAACCAGGAGGAGGTAGGAGTTATTATTTTTATTTTACAATTGTCAAGTGTGTGAGGGGCAAGGAAGGGAAAAAATTTATGTGTGTGTATATATATATATATATATATATATATATATATATATATATAATTTTTTATTTTTTTTCATAAAAGATTAATAAGACGTGAGTTCCGGCACCTTTTTTTTTACAAAAAAAGCACTGATGGCAGCTCTGACCTCCTCCTCCGTCCACTCCGAGCACAGAGTAGAAGATATATCAAGGGACAGAGAGGGGATGTCAATTAGGTCCAGAAAATCACTGATGGTCTCCACCGTGGGGTGAATCAGAGACTGATCGTCCTTGAGATTATAGAGCCATCCATAATAAGTAGCAAACTGATTTGCAATGGCTAAAGGGTTGGAAATGCGATCACCCCGATCGGTGTGTAATACCTTGATCCAATTGATAGCATTTTTCCCCCGGAGTTTGCAAGCTAATAATTTGCTTGCTGTGTTGCCCAAAATATAAACTTTTTGTTAAGTTTGACTATGGTGTTATTGATTTGGAGAAGAAAGACATCAGCGATGTTCTGGTGCAACGCAGCTACTTCAACTTTGATAGTGGAGTCTAAGGGAGAGAGGAAGCAAGCACCTCGTTTTGGGTCTTACAAATTCTAGCAGTGGCCTGAACCGCTGCCCCCCTCATGCCCACCTTCAGGGCACACCAGTGGATGTAGACCGAGGTGTCCTCAGGCTTATTGTTTTCTAAGTAGTAATCGAGAGCCTCTCGGAGATGCTGAGCACCCTCCGCTTCTGCTAACACAAAGTCAGCCAATTGTCAGGGCCTAGGTGGACGATTTCCAGGATGAGTTCCAACTCTCCAACCAATGGGGCATGATCCAACCAAGTTATAGGTAATATAGCCACATTTATAAATCGCTGTAAAGAGACCATTTGTCTGACAGTAAGAGGTCAATTCGAGAGTATGATTTGTGTGCGTGAGAGAAGTATGTGTAATGTTTTTTTTCCCAGGGTGAAGAACCTGCCAAACATCATATAAATCATACTCAGCTAAGAGTTGTGAGAAAGACAAAGAAATGGAGGTAAGTGAAGCGAGCGACTGCCTAGAGGGATCAAAGGTACGATCTAGTTTGGGATCAGGTGCTATATTGAAGTCTCCCATGGAAAAAAGCATACCCCGTTTAATGTTATGTATAGTCTGGAACGCCTTCCTGAGGAAATGAACATGTCTAGAATTAGGGGCATATAAAGAAACCAAGGTGACATATTGTCATCCAATTTTGCCCACCAAGATCAGAAAGCGCCCATTTTTGTCTGCCACTTGCTTCTCCAGCTTAAAAGGCCAAGTAACATGAATCAGTATAGCCACCCCGTTATGCTTCAGTGGATTGGATGCTGTATAACAGATAGGATATTTAAAATTGTGAAATTGAGGGGGAGAGTGAGCAGCAAAATCCTGGACAGCAACAATGTCAGCCTTTTGAGACGTAAAATACTTAAGTTCAATCCTACGCTTGTTAGGGGAATTCAGACCCTTAGCATTTATGGAGAGAAATCTAACCATTAGTGATAATAAGGAAATGCGTGATCCACCGCCTCAGGTGGCTGAAGCGAGGCGGGTGTCTCGTTCAGACATTCTTCCACTGAAAAGGAATGGAAGGGGAGGATGGGATTGAGGTATAGAAAAGAAGAATAGAAAAGAAAACCAAAATAGTACCCATTAGGGAACTAACACTTATGCCGCTATAGGAGAGAAATAAAGTGTTAGAATAAAGTAATTATGTGGGGGCGTGAGCCCAGGCCTAACACACTCTGACCTAACTAAACAAGAACATAACATTGGAGGAGATGTAGAATATATGGATACCTCACATGAAGTTATAGAGACAAAGTACATATCGAACTATACTTATATAATAGAACCACATACGAGTAAAACAATTGCAAACATTGGTAAAGCTACACATGCCAGAAACTAAACAAATGGAAAAAGCAATAAACAAAACAGTCACTGAATATTGACTAGAAGGGAGGGATGTGGAATTCGAGGGGAGAAGATTGTCTTACCAGCCGATGATCACGAGAGTCCAAGCAAAGCAAGGACCCACAAATTAGTTCACATGACCACCAGCAAACAGGTATCTCAATAGTGACCTCAGAATAACATCAGGAGAGGGAAAGGTTTAGGTAGTAGCCACTGACCAATCCTTTGTAACACAGCTAGCCGTTGGAGAAGAGGACGATTCCACTACCTTGAGACCCCAATCCTTCAGCAGCTCCAAACCTTTTTCTGCAGTTGGTATGACATTCAAGGCACCATTCCCATGGACGAGAAGCTTCGTCAGGAAGCCCCATCGATATTGGATGTTAGCTGAACGTAGAGCAGCAGTGACTTGTTGGAACAATCTACGCTTGGTCAAGGTAGTATCGGAAATATCCGAGAAGAGTTGTAGATCGCCCATAGCCTCTCATGTGGGGGAGAATTGTAACAATGCTTTCAGGATCTGTTCCTTTATTTGGAAGAAATGTACCCTAAGCAGAGTGTCTTTAGGTGCAGAAACCGGGGCATTTCTGGACTTGGGCAGGCGGTGTATTCTAAGATGATCATTCGACGAGGCCGATGGCAGCAATTTGTGGAAAAGATCAGTGACATATTCATCCAAGTTGTCATTGAGGACAGAGTCAGGGATACCCCGTATTTTGATGTTATTTCACCTTGACCTGTCTTTGAGATCAATGAGTTTGTTCTTAATCCTAGAGACTTCATCCCTCAATAAGTTATGAGCAGAGATCAGGTCATTGTGCGAAGAGACAATCTCTTCCATCTTATTCTCAAGCTCAAGCTGATCTGTTCTAACGCCAAGGCTTGCCACCTCTGATCTGATTTCTTTAAACGACGCCCTGAGCTCAGTGGTAATGTTCGCTTTAAGAACTGTTAATAGGGATTGAATAGACCGTAGAGTGAAAGGACAGTCTATTTCAAGAGGCTGAGAGTCCCCTGGAGATACGATGAGTTCCTGCTGTGACCTAGGAGGAGAGGCCTGTGATGGTTGCCTTACCATCTTCACTGTCTGATTAGTGTGCGGCACAGTGGAAGGGGCAGAGGCGGAGCTTACACAAAAAAAGTTTCCTGGAGGAGCCAGTTTATTAGAGATGACCCCCACCTTTGGATTCCTTAGATTAAACCAGCCTATGATCTACAACCCCCTGGACCTTCCTTAAACCTGAAACAATAGAAGCAAGCCACATCATCTGCATTGTTTTACTGTATTTCTGTTTGCATATAAGCATAAGCCTCACATCCAGTGGACAGACTTCTTGTCCACAGACTTCAGGATTGAATGACTGTTCGCTGGATCCAGAGCGCCTGCGATAAGTAACGGCTGTACTTATTATTATTTCGCTTGAATTATTCTGCTACTTTTTGAGAATAAATATTTGTGCGTTGGAAACACAAATCGAGATTCGACAATCGTTATTGGATAGCGACAAAACGCTCTTAACAATTTGGGGGCTCACGGCGGAGGTTTCGTTGCCGGACGATACACAAGACCAGCGGATTTCAGTTCCTCAACAAAGGGTGGAGACGTGTCATATACGGGTAAGAACGCAATGTGTTCAAAACCTGAATTTTACTCTGTGTTGTGAAACCGAATGTCCGTTTTGCATAATCTGAAGGTGCGCTAACTAGAATCCTGGGACAAAAGAGAAAACTGTTTCTTTTTCTGTCATATTGCGTTTTGATATATTGTATTGCATAGCATAAGTGTACTTCCTGCTTTGCGTACGCGAACTTCCGGTAGATTTGCCACGTGGTTAAACAATTGTTTTGATAGTTGTTATACATGCATAGTATAATTACTTGTGAAGGCCTCTGAGACATTATTACTGTTGTTGGGAACTTTTGATTTTCTGCACAGAAAAGGTGTATAGTGTGTGATTTTGTAACGTAGATACACTGTTTATTGTTGATGTGCTCAGTTGCTGTCTGACGAGGCAGGTTGCCCAACTGAAGGATGGTATATAGGTCAGGTATATTGGGAGCGAAAACAAAGGAAGTTTCCGCGCGCGCTCCTAATAGTAATCGCAACGTTTATTTATAGTTAGTATTTGTAAGCGTTGCAATTGGACCGCACGGCAATGAAAGCCGTGATTGTAACTTGGGAAGGCAGCGGGGAGGAATTACATAGGAAAGGCTGGTTGATTGTATCGACTTTGTTCTACCAGTTGTAATAAACTCAACAGATTTTTGTGGTTTAGCCAGGGTGTTGAGGAGCTGATAGCCCTTGGGTCCCACAGTGATATTTTCTGTGTTAGGGGTCCTCGTTTGGTATGAGAGGAAGCGAGTGGACGTGGCTTGAGCAAATACGTCCACGGCCAGTAAGAGATCTCTAGCGGTAGAGTGTTTGTAGCAAAGGGTTGAAAGTGTTTGTGGAAGTGTGGTCTGCATAGACTGGTACTGTTCAACATGGGTGCTAAGCATACGCTAGAGATGGCTAGTGTACTGTCTAAGGAAGGGCCTATTGGTTCAGCACGGTTTCTTATGTGCAAGAAATATGGTGCATACGCAACTGCGTATTGTGACACGTGGGTCGAGATGACCAAAAAGTGTTTTAGGCCTTTCCCAACAATAGCGAGTTTTAATGCACAGATACTAAATAACGTAAAAGATAAAGTGTGGTTGATTAAGTCAACGAAAGTGAGAAATAAACATAATGATTGTTTAAAATTGTGGAAAATGGAAGGCAACACGTGGCAGAGCAGCGAGTGCACAACTGAAGTAGCCGTTGAGAAGCTTGGAGAACTCAGCACAAGCGTGCCCCCACCACCCTGTGTGGCGGGAGGAGTAAGTACAGCCGTTATTAAAAATGAAAAAAAGGAAATTGCTAAGTTATATTTTGTTTTAAGTCAGTTTAAAGCAAGTGTTTCTGAAGAAGAGGATGAACCCACGGTAATTTCAGCCATTGCCCATGCTGGTAATATGTTAGAGGTTCAGCGTAAGTATGGAAAGGGGGCAATGGCTGAGATAGGTGAGAGTAGTGTGACCACTAGGAGGGATAAAATTCAAAGTACTGAAGTAGCTAACCCTGAAGATAGTGAACTAGTGGGTACGTATCCAGTCCGCACAATATCAGTTCCCAATTGGAAGGCAGATAAGGATGGTGTAGTTCCTTTAAGAAATGTAACAATGCATTGTCCTTGGACTAGATCAGAATTACGTTCCATTATGACTGAATTCCCAGATCCTAGAAAAGAGTTGGCTAAATGTCAGAAATTTGTTAAAGAATTAGGAAATGCACACGAACCAACCAATAAGGATTGGCATGTAGTGTTGAGGGCGTGTCTTCCTCCCAATACTATCATACAAAAATTTATTAAAGATTGTTCGTTGGAGGAAGACGACACCTTGACAGATGCGATTAATCAAGAGAATATAGAACCAATTATCAAACATTTAGCCATCTATTTTCCAGTAGTAGTAAAGTGGAGTAAAATTTTCACCATTAAGCAGAAAGATAGTGAAGCGGCAGCAGATTACTTCATTACAGCTATAGCAACGATAGCACGGTTCACTGGGATATCAAACATAGGCGAGGACCCACATTACAGGGAAGTAGCTGTAGGAGTACTAATGGATGGTCTTAGGGAAAATTTAAAAACCAGAGTAGAAACCTCATTACCTAATTGGAGAGGCATCACAGTAGATTCCCTTAGGAAGTCTGCTGTGGAGTATGATAAAAATATCTTTAGGAAAAAAGAAAAGAAGAGTGATAGGTTGATGACAGTGAGTATACAGGCTCTAGAGGGGATGCATACACGACCACCAGCATACAACCCACATAATAAGAAACATAGATTGATCAGATGTTTCAACTGTAATGAAGAAGGACACGTTAGGAGGGATTGTAAAAAGGACAGATACAACCCTAGAGGTGGGACACATAAATATCCTCCAAGGAAGGATTCACATAGATTAGAAGACTCACACCTACCCGCGCATATTATAGCAGCAAATGCTGTGAAGGAAAGCGATAGTCAGCGCTAGGGGTCAGGTCATACCTGTAGTCTACAGCCAGTGAGGTTAACAGAGAGTCTGAGAGAAGAACCAACAATGATAGTTGACATAGCTGGTAGGAAACAAACTTTTCTTGTAGATGCAGGGACGGCCAAATCTGTGATAACCTCTCCTTTCAATCTACAGGTGACCAGTAAAACTATTCCAGCTATGGGGGTAACGGGAAGAGTGTTACATTATCCTTTAACTAAGCCCACTGAAGTTACTATCGGGCCCATGCATACCAAGCATTCGTTTCTCTTGGCTGCGGCGGCTCTTACTAACTTGCTGGGAAGAGACTTGTTATGTAAAATGGGATGTGTCATATACTGTACCCCAGATGGTGTGTTCTTAGATATACCAGAGAAGGTCGTGCATGAGGTACAGGATATATTAGACACCCCTCAAAGGTTAATGTTGCACTCTACCATTATAGAACAGAGTCCATCTCAAGTAAAGGGGATGTTGCTGGAAATACAGGGTTCACTATGGACCAGAGATGGACAAGACACTGGATTAATGGCAAACGTAGCTCCTGTGATGGTAAATCTAAAAAGTGGTAGGATAGCTCCAAAAATCCAACAGTATCCATTAAAACCAGAGGTGGAACTAGGGATATATACTGTTATTGAGAGGCTGTTGCAACAAGGGATTTTAATTTGTACATCCAGCATAGCAAATAGTCCCATTTTCCCTGTGAAGAAGAGTGGGGGGAGGGGCTATAGATTAGTCCAGGACTTAAGGGGAATTAATAAAGTGGTTGAGAGCCAATTCCCCGTAGTGCCTTATCCAGCTGTCATCCTCATGCAGATTCCATCGTCTGCTAGTCATTTCACTGTCATTGATCTATGTTCTGCTTTCTTCTCAGTCCCTCTTCACCCTGACTGCCAATACCTTTTTGCATTCTCCTACCGGGGGGTGCAATATACATGGACCAGACTTCCCCAGGGGTTCATTGACAGCCCTAGTATTTTCTCTCAAGCCTTACATGACTGTTTACAAACTTTCCAGCCTAGCAATGGGTCTGTTCTATTCCAATATGTGGACGATTTGTTGTTGTGCTCTGATACTTTTATGTCATGTTTACATGATACTAAATTGTTGTTGCTCCATCTCTCGCAAACAGGGCACAAAGTGGCAAAGGACAAGTTACAGCCATGTCAGACTAAGGTCAAATACTTAGGGCACTGTCTCACCCAGGGGCTAAGACATCTGACAACTGACAGAATTGAGGCCATACAACACATGACTCTGCCGCAGAGCCAGAAGCAAAGTCGTACCTTCTTGGGGATGTGTGGATACTGTAGATCCTGGATCCCAGGTTTTTCTATTCTGGCATTACCATTGCAGGAGCTAGTCTCTTCCTCAAAACCAGAACGTGTCGTACACACAGAAGAGTCAGAGCAAGCATTCTTTAATCTCAAAGATAGTCTGACTAGAGCACCTGCATTGGGAATACCTGATTATGAAAAGCCTTTTGAGCTATACTGTACAGAAGCCGATGGTTGTGCAGCAGGTGTTCTCACACAGAAACATGGTGACGCTAGCAGACCGGTAGCATACTACAGTGCACAATTGGACACTGTGGCAAGATCACTCCCAACATGTCTCAGAAATGTAGCAGCGACAGCTCTACTGGTAAGTAAGAGCGAGGATGTAGTATTAGGACATTATTCAACTGTCTTTACACCCCATTCTGTATCAGCTCTGTTAAACTCAGATCAAACCAGACATGTTTCCTCAGCTAGATTCACAAAGTGGGAACTAGCTCTGATGGTACCCTCAAACATCACCATCAAACGATGTAGCACCTTAAATCCAGCTACATACCTTCCATATGTGTCTCGAGAGACACAAAGGGTGGGAGGTGAGGAGACCCTGGGTGATGATGAGTTTGGCAAGAGTACTGATACGCATGATTGTATTGGAATACCTGAACCAGACCTTTACTGCCAGGCCCGACATACGTGACACCCCCTTAGAAAATGTTGATTTTACGTTTTATACAGACGGGAGTTGTCTTAGACAGACAGAGACGGGAGAACTATGTACTGGTTACGCTGTTGTAGACGTTCAGGATGTTGTAAAAGCTAAACCCCTTGGTCCACCTCACTCAGCCCAGGTGGCTGAACTAGTAGCATTAAGGAGAGCCCGCAAGTTGGCAGAGGGTAAATCAGCTAATATATATACTGACTCTAGATACGCCTTCTGGGTAGTGTACAATTTTGGGGCCCTTTGGCGTCTTAGAAACTTTTCGACAGCAGCAGGCACGCCAGTGACACACTCACAACACATTAAAGGACTTTTGACAGCGAAACAGTTACGCAGGACGGTAGCCGTCATAAAGTGTAAAGCCCATACCTCTGAAGAAGACCCGGTGTCATTGGGCAATAACAGGGCGGACGAAGCTATTAAATGGGCGGCAGGGCAACTTATGACTGTAGCGACCGAGACTATGATGGTTTTTCAGACATTAGACATGCAGAAATTAATTGAAATGCAAGATTTGTGTTCCCTGCAGGAAAAGGTGGTCTGGAAGGCGAAGGGATGTGGTCAAGAGTCCTCAGGACTCTGGAGGGATGGACAAGGTAAGCCTGTAGCTCCCTGAACGTACTATCCAAGCCTGGCTGAAGCAGCAGACGGTCTGACTCACCTGGGTAAAGAAGGTATGTGCAAACTGGTGAGAGCATACTGGTGTGCTCCTGGATTTTCCTCTCAGGCTGGTAAGAAAGCAATGTCATGTCTTACTTGTTTGAGGAGAAATGTCGGGAAAACTATTCGGGAAAACTATTCCAACTGAGCCATCCCACATCCCTCCTACAGACGGACCTTTTCAGGTAATACAAATTGACTATATCCAATTACCACCTTGCAGGAATCTAAAATATGTGTTAGTATGTATTGATGTGTTTTCCAGTTGGGTAGAAGCATATCCGGCAGCCACTAATACTGCTGCGTTCACTGCAAAGAAAATTGTACAAGATTTTGTGTGTAGGTTCGGTATCCCTAGAATCATTGAAAGTGATAGGGGTACCCACTTTACTGGTGATATCTTCCAAAATATGTGTAAACTCATGGGAATCAGTAGCAGACTTCACACCCCTTACCGACCACAAGCCAGTGGTTAGGTGGAAAGAGTTAATGGTACTATTAAGAACAAGCTTGGTAAGGTAATGGCTGAGACTGGGTTAGTGTGGCCTGAAGCTTTGCCACTAGTACTCCATAGCATCCGAACCACTCCTAGACCTCCTCTTAATCTGTCCCCCTTTGAGATACTGTTCGGCCTACAACCTCATTTGATCGTGAGTCCGCAAGACGACTTAAAGTGTAATAATGAAGTGACTGTACAATATCTTATCAAAATGAGCAGACAGCTAAAACAACAACAACAAAAACTCAAAATGCTGTCACTTGGTATGCCAGAAACGAACTGTCATGATGTTGAACCTGGGGACTATGTTATGATGCACAATTTCTTACGCTCAGGTTGTTTAACAGACTGTTGGGAAGGCCCATACCAGGTGCTGCTAACAAGTACCACATCACTGAAGGCTGCAGAGAGAGACACATGGGTCCATTCCACCCACTGTAGGAAAGTCAGGAATCCGGAGAAAGTGCGAGATAAAGCTGAGACCGACGACACTGATCTGTCACTCGTAAACCTGTTCCATGAGACCTAAAGCCTGCAGTCAAGACACCTGAACCAGAGACGTTGCCTCAGAACTATCTATCCAGCGATGGAGTGGCGGTTTTTGTTTTTCTTTTGTTCCAGGATTTTCCTTGTTTTTACTTTTTCTAGGACATTCGATTTTTGCGAAGGAGGATGGAGGACAGAGGCAGGTTCTAGTAGTGATACGGATGAGATGGAGTTAGTAGAATACCCAGAGCAGCCCATTATTATGCTTAGTCCAGGGGCTATGAAAAGGTCTGTTAGCTCGGGAACTCGGAGACAGTGTGAGGGGCTATTGTCTTATGAGTATTGCATCTGTAAGTTCTGTGACTCCCTAGTTGAAGAGAAGTGCATCCAGCGATGCCAGTCCACTAGCACCCTGGACATGGGCGGGCATCCTCTGGAGCATTATCACTCCTTAGTGGGTAAGGTTCTAAATCAAACTGAGTGCTGGGTGTGCTCACACATGCCTCAGGGACAGCATAACGTAGGACTTATGCCGTTCCCACTAAACATCTCTAAGGTAGTCGAATTGAGGGGAGGGAGGCCCATAGAAGGGAGGTACAATAACACTAGGTCCCCTAGTCTGAAGCTTTGACAATACTCCTTAGACAGATCTTTATTGTGCATAAACATCTCTCATGCAAAGCGTCTGGAGAATTGGGAAGCTAACCTATCAGATCAGACAATGGCTCGCCACACTCATGTTGGAGGGAGACTTGCAAGGTCACCAATAAGCAGGACTGTTGATGGACACCACAAATTAGGGCGTGTAACTAAACATAAGAAAGTATCTCTATAGGTAATTGTAAGAATGTCATCCATGCCGACACGTGTCTTGAACAAATGGAGACACTAGACATGGGTAGTTTTGTCACAACCTTATGTGATATAATTAATGGGCATACTGTTCCTTATGTTCTCCCTGATGATGTGTACTTTGTTTGTGGAAGGAAAGCTTATTCATGGGTGACTCCGAGTTCCAAGGGCTTGTGTTTCTTAGCTAAACTGGTTCCGGAAATCATGACTATTACTCATGAAAAAATGGTTGGTATTCACAAGACTACATCACCACCATACATACAAGCACAGTATGAACACCGTAACAAGAGAAATCTGATTCCTGGTGAGGAGCCCATAGCTACAAAATTGATTAGTGAAACTGCTGGTTTTCAAGTTATGGTTGCTCTAGACCTCACCAGGACCGCTCGGGGAACGTTAAATTTTTAATATGTTCAAGACCTAGCTAAATTGCTAGATAATATCACCGAGATGTATGATGACACTTTCAAGTATACTGGAAGGGAGCTACAAGCGTACAAGAAGGAGTTGGTGCAACATAGGTTGGTACTGAATTATTTTACCTCTATTACTGGTGGATACTGTGTGACTTTGGCTACCCAGTTTGGTGTCAAGTGCTGCACGTACATCACCAATAATACAGATGACCCCAAAGAGGTTATAGACCGGAAGATGGACGAAATTCTGCAACTAAAATGGGAATTACGAAGGAATCATAATTCTTCGTTATATGATGTCGGGGAAAAGGTGGCAGGTTGGTTCTCGTGGTTGAACCCTGTAAAATGGTTCTCCGGTCTAGGGGAGTGGGTACAGGAAATTGTTGCTAGTGTAAGTAAGCTCCTTCTCCTTATACTTGGTGTCATCTTAGCAATTGGTTTGTGTGTCAAATGTGTTCGTACTGTATTGAAGTGTGGAAAACCGTCTCCTGGGAGAAACACTGAAAACTAGACTGAAAGGGTGGTGAGAGATACCGAGATCTTGGTCTGTGAAGAAATATTGTATAATCCTGAACTTGAAACGGTTATCATGTGATAGTTTGGTGTACTATCAAAGGGTGGAGCTGTCGAAGTCAGCAAATTGGATAAAGTCATTTCAATTAATATCGAGCAAACTTGATTGTCTTTGTCTGAAATTATGCGTAGAGCACGCTACGGCGTGAAAGGGCGTATCCAGCTGTAACACGTGGCAATAAACAGTTTCTACACTTTTACACACATTCGCACAAACATAAACATTTGTAAATAGTACACATTAATTGTAGTTGCAACACATAGTCATTTATGTTGAAATATAATTCATGTTTAATAAAAAAGGTATATGCATACTGGTGAAACCTATGGTTCAGGTTAAGGGAAATGTGTCATGTTTGATATCATATTTATCCCCTTTACATCAGCAGCTGTCCGGTGTATTCGGCGAAGAGATCGCACATTGCATACTCTAGTTATTGATGTTAGGTAATAAACCTTTAATATGATTCTGACTGTAAAATGCTAATAGACTGGTTGTAATTGGAGTTATGGCGGGAAGAACAGAGCTCATCCCCTGGAGAGATGACCCCCACCTTTGGATTCCTTAGATTAAACCAGCCTATGATCTACAACCCCCTGGACCTTCCTTAAACCTGGACCAATAGAAGCAAGCCACATCATCTGCATTGTTTTACTGTATTTCTGTTTGCATATAAGCATGAGCCTCACATCCAGTGGACAGACTTCTTGTCCACAGACTTCAGGATTGAATGACTGTTCGCTGGATCCAGAGCGCCTGCGATAAGTAACGGCTGTACTTATTATTATTTCGCTTAAATTATTCTGCTACTTTTTGTGAATAAATATTTGTGCATTGGAAACACAAATCGAGATTCGACAATCGTTATTGGATAGCGACAAGACGCTCTTAACAAGAGGAGCAGACTTGTATGACTCACAGCTTTCCCACCAGAGGATGAGACTCAAACTTAGCAGTCTGTAACAGTCTGTAAGGCGAAGGCATTGTCAGTACAGCGCAATTAGTCTGGGGAGGGAAGATTTGGCTGTGGTCAGTCCCCAGGGTAATCAGGGTTCCAGCCATCCCTCGGATGCTACTTGGCGCCACTTGCTGGGGGGGGCGATGGATGGAGGGCAGAACGGGGAACACACCTCAGGCGCCAACCACTGAGTGCTGTTAAAGGGAGCTGCTCCGATGCTCCATCGAGACCAGAAATCTAGGCTGCGGCTTCTGCCACTGATAAGGCCTCAGGAGCATTGGGCGAGCAGGAGGACTCAGGGTCTCTTCAAATTAGACCCAAGCTGCAGCAGAGGAGGTAGGAATGTAGCGGCGCTTCAACTGTCAAGTCAGCGCCCGATATGCAGCCAGTGGGGGCCCAAAACAGAGGGGGATCTGGAGAGCACCTAAAAAACGTGTCTGAAAGTGATGGTAGCCAAACCACGCCCCCTTGAGTATTAATCTTATACTATTCATAACTAGCGATTGCTATGTGCGATCGCTCCTCTGATGACACCGGATTCCTGCTGGCAAAATGTAGTTTAATATGAGAGCAAACTAAATACATTTCTTAGGACCTGACCCATAAATACTTTTTATGTAGTTTTATCTTTTTATAACTAATCTCCAAATTCTTAATAATAAATGAATGTAAGTTGGAACTTTATTAAATGGGACCTATTACAAATGTAGGTGTGAATTTAGATGCATATGCTATTTACCTGTGCGATTGCGTAATTAACCCCAGTATGACGTAGCGTACTAATCCCAATCGCACAGTAAATCAATATTAATTCATTTATAAAGACTTCATCCAATTATTCGCCTTAGATAGGCCATCTTTTGATAGCGCACAAAAGGATGGCTCTGCTTGTCCAACACAATATCAGGGAGAAAGCAGGTGCGAAGTCACAACAATTCCGGGTCAGTTGTCACAGGAAGTGGAGGGACAAGCATAGGTCAATACCAGGAAACCAATCAGAGATAAAACACAGGAGAACCAAAACCTAACCTAAGTTATGGCAACAGATGAACTGGCAAAGACTGCTGGGACAGACAGTCTTTTAAAAGCTAGAGACAGGTGTTTAGCATCCCAGAGTAACGAGCTTAGCTCTAGCAAGTTGGAGAGCAGTCCAAGTATCACAGTAGCCCTTTTGGTGGAACAGTGGTACTGCAGGCAGGATACATATAAAGGAAAAGACCAACGTAGTTCTTGGCAGACAGGACCTGCAGGACGCAAGCATCAGTCTCAAGGAAGATGCTGCAGAGCAGCTGGAGGCAGATCGTGACAATGTATTTATAATTTAGAGTTCCCCGAGTGGTGGGGTCTAATGTGACCAAGATCTGGAATTCTGTGGTTTCTGTGGTTTCAGTAATTAACTTTGTAGCTACCGGTTCTTCACCTGGAATCATATTTGTTTTGCCACAGTGTTCATACCGTGTGTGTACATATGGAGGTGATGTTGTTCGATGGATATCAGTCATTTCATCATGTGATATAGTTATGATTTCAGGAACCAATCTACCTAGGAAACATATACCTTTGTAACTCAGTTAACCCTTTCTAAGCCTTTCTCCCACATATATAATATACATCATCTGGAAGGCTATAAAGCACAGTGTGATTGGTTAAAACATTGCACAATGTCTTGATAAAGTTCCCCATGCCCAGCGTCTGCATTTGTTCAAAGCAAGTTTCAGCATGTATAACTTTCAAATAATAGCCCAGAGGACCTTTCCCAATCAATACTTTCTTATATATGTTAACATGACCTCATTTATGATGCCCTTCAGTATTTTTGGTTACCGGTATTATAATGAGTCTTCCATCAACACTTGTGTGGTGAGCTATTGTCTGATCATTCCATTCAGCTTCCCAATATGCAAGTTCTTTGCATGTGAAAAATTCAGGCACAGCAATGACCAATCTACTGAGTATTGGCAAAGTTTCAAACTAGTAGTATTATATCTCCCTTCTATTGTCCCACCCCCCCCATAATTCAAGAACCTCAGAGATGTTTAGTGTGAACAGTACTAGTCTTACATTATTTTGTTCCTAAGGCACTTGAAACCATGTGTTGCCTCAGCTAGTCTTTGGAAATATGCTCTGGGAGCCACGGGCCTACCTTGTCCACCTCTCCAGAGTCCAGAGGACACTTGACCACATATTTTTGCCTACCAGACCCTTTTCCTGTAGGGAACACAAATCTTACATTTCAATTAATTTTTGTCTGTTTGTCATTTGAAAAACCATCATCTTATCAGTTGTCATGTTTACAAATAAACCTGCTACCCGCTTGGCAGCTTCGTCTGCCCTGCTGTTACCCAATGATACCGGGTCTTTTTTTTATATGTGTGGGCTTTGCAATTATCAAAGGCTACTGGCTTTGGTAACTGTATTGCTGTCAAAAGTCCTCTTATGTGCTGTGAGTACGTTACTGGTGTGTCTAAAATGCAAAGGGACCCAAGCATCGTGCATCACCCCAGAGGCATACCTGGAATATATATATGTATTGTGACAGAGTCACTGTAAGGTTAAAACACCAGGGAGGAGGTGTAGATGTGTGGGAAAAGCTTCCCACAGAGTGTTTCCATGCGATAACAAAACATGGTAAGGGTCCATGGTGTTATGTATGGAGAAAGAGAAGGGTGGGCTCCATACATAAGGCCCAGTCCAGGTCGTCGGGTCTGTCAGGCTCTAAACAGACTGATCAGGAGATGCACCTGTGAGGTACTTGTTAAAATGCATCTAGAATGTGCAATCAGGGTCTCAGACCTGGGGAGGAGGTGAATTGCCTCCTGAGACACTCTGCTGTGGTGAGCAATAATAGGTTGAGTGTGTGTTTGGACAACACCTGAGAGAGGGTCTTGCTAAATTATATTAGCTAGTAGCCAGACGGCTAGGATTTTGTTTTGTTTGAAAGCTCATGAATAAACTGGCTGTTGCTTTTAACCTGAAACCTCTGGACTTGTGTGGTTTACTGCTGCTGTTCGTCACCATCCTCCCCCCAGCAGATGGTACCTGTTCCCCTGATTATGTCACATATGGTGGAGAATTGGCTTGCAAAGATCTGCGCATGTCAAGAATAGCAGCAGTTTTGGAGATACTGGCAGAAAGCTCTGTGTGTGTGTGTGCTTGGAATCTTTAAAAAGGACAGACACCGTGGAGAAATACGTGCCTGTCTTGTCATGTGGGTAAAAGCAGCTGCAAATTGGAGTGTTTATTTACAGCAACAGTGGAAAAGAGCACCTTGTGGATGTGAGTAATAAATCCTACTGTGAAATACTCTTTAAACAGATTTGCTGTATGTATGAACATTTGAGAGGAGCTAAATGTTGTCAGTGAAAACTGGCTATTTGTGTTGGAAAAACAGAAGTGTATGCAAAGACTAGTGAGCCACAGATTAAAGGCAAAGAAATAAAGTGTTTTCATACACTGAGTCTGTTAATTGCTCTAAAGCAGGTGTGTTCATTAAGACTAAGAAGACAACCCAAGTATATGTTGCTGAAGTCTAGGAAATGTGTATTTATGCAAAGCTCAAATTGGGTGTGGCCTGGTTCTGTGCATAAGCAAAGAGCAAGAGAATTTAAAGAAGAAAATGTTCATATTATTATTTTGTCAGTGTAAAGTGGATGTTTCTGTGTTGAAACAACAGAAGCATGCAAATATGTTTGCAAAACTATTTACCAGCAGTTTAAAGAAGAAAAAAGAAACAAAAAACTTTTGCTCTACAAAGGAAAAGTTTGAGTCATATGCTGGGTGTTGTAGTGCCACACATGTTAAGTCAAGTGAGGTGCTCCCTCTATAAATAAAGTTCTTTGTCCATATAAAGATAAAAATGGCTACGTCTTAAGCTACAATGGGCAAGAAAAAGCAGAAGCCTACTGTGTCAAACCAGAAAGAGTGTGTGTCAAAGTTTCAATATGAACAGAGACAAAAATCAGAACTTGTAGCACGTTTGTGTGGCGGTAGATTATGACCATTATCATTATGCTAGGATAAAAGAGGAGGATATTTCTGATAAAGACTTACTACAAACTGTTAAGGGCTCAGCAGACAGATGTTAGGCAATTGCTGTAACAAGATGCTGCAGCTATGTCTAATAAAGGGCTGGATGCACATTTGCTTGGACTCTGGAAAAAGGCTGTGATGCAGTGTCCTGAAAAGGGGAACATGTTTAAAGACTTTCTACAAGCTGCTATGGCCCAGCAATCTGACCTAAGTCAACAGCGGTTACAGGATGCCATGGCTCTGGAGGAGATCCAGAGGCAACAACAGGCGGCTATCGCAATTCAACAGGCAGCCCTCAGGCAACAACAGTTATACTTAGAGGAGACTGCAGGGAAGGTGTCCTTCTTTGCTAAAAAGCTCTAATTTTGTCTCATATGTCCACGGGACATTCACCCAGAAGGAATTTAGCCTGTTCAGGTGTATATTGGCAAACTACTGGTTGACTTTCTTATGTCTGTCTCTCAACAGTAGTGACCTCCTGGGCCTCCAAACATATTGACTCCTATCACTGAGTTTAAACTGTCGTACCTTGTGTCTGAAGGTCAGCTTTAATTTGTTTGGCAGTTGATCTATATGCTTCCTCTATAATTCGAACAATCCTGCCATGCAACATGCAATAAGAGTAATATTCCCAGGCGCAATAAAAATATGTCAGGAAACACACAGTTCAAAGAACTAGTGTGTAATGTTATGAGATGTAGATGCAAGGGAACACAACCAATTAATAAAAAATATGTGTATTGAACCAACAAAAAACAAAATCCAAGTGCACTGGATACAATAAAATAATACACACAAGGTGCTGGCATAAATGGTCTCAGATATTTGAGACAATGAACCTTAAAGCAAAGGGCGATATACCTTACTCCAAATCTTGAGCTGCAATGGCTCCCAAAACAGTGTATATAAAGAATGGGTCCAACAAATATAATTCAGTCCATAAGCTGGGATAAAAGGACCCCAATCAGCAATGTAATAAATTGTTCTGAGGTATAACCTCAAATATTAAGCTGCAATAGGTCTTGATAACGGTATGACCTTGTAGTAAATGTTCCAAGATGTGAATATGAAATAATGTTCGTCTCTGAAGCATACAGTTATAGGAATATAGTTATTCCTAGGCGGGTTGGTAAGTAGAGAGTTGCATAGCAGAGGGAAGTCCACAGTATAGAATCCCAAAACCACAGATAACACAGAGTATAGATAGAAATCAGTTTCCACTTGAAGATAACAATTTGAACATTGAATTCACCAGTCACATCAGCAACCATAAGGTAGAGGCCTTGGATCTAGGAGTCTTTGTGGAAAATGGCCAACTTGCAACTAAAACTTTCTTTAAGATATTTGACTGCAACTCATTTATACCGCTTACCAGCAGCCATCACAGAAACTGGCTCAATAACATACCAAAAGGCCAGTTTACACGACAAAACTGTTCAGACCTGACACATAGCGACAAGCAGAGTAGCATTCTTAAAGAAAGACTTATCAAAAAACATTATAAGGAAGAAGAGATTGAGGGGGCAACAACTTGAAAAACAACTTGGTACAAAGTACTATTCCTCCAGAAAAAACCAACCAACAAAGAGGGCACATGGCTAAACGAAAGGGCAACAGTTTTTTTTCTATTGCAATAGATGCTCAGCATGCAGAACTAGTAAGGTCAAAGATTCAAAACCAGTGACTAACTTTCTATGCAATACCACTGGGGAAAGTTTCAAGATCAAGGGCAGGATTAGTTGTGACACAACAGGTGTAGTATACCTCCTACAATGCCCTTGTGGTTACCAATGCGCAGGAATAACTATCAGAAAACTATCAACTAGGGTTGACGAGCACCAAAGAAATATTAGGAACCAACTTAGAACACACAGTGTCTGTGACCACTTTCTGAAACAACATGAGCATGACCCTTCCAAACTACAACTGGTAAACACTGTCACAGAACGGACTAAATATAGAGTTCGGCACTAACACTTTCCTCTAATTGAGCCTTGGCACCCTACCAGCATCACATATAGATTACAACTACCACAGATTGATCCATTATTTTTTGTCTCTTTGCCAGTGTGAACTAAAATATCCTGCCATTCCACCATCCGAGTTTTATCATCTGGCACCTGCCATTGCACCATACATATAAGTATGCTCCTTATCATATCTAGTTTAAGCACAACAACCAATGCATACTGTGTTTAACTAGTTTACTTGTGCTACATGCCTTTAACATCCACTCCATGCTAAATGACTCAAGCATGTGAAAAATTACCATATGAGTTGCTGAACCGATTATGTTCAAGATGGTTGCTTTACATTTTTACGTTGATGACTGTTGACCAACATCAGCCTGGCAGCAACTATCATATAATCGTTGGAATTGAGCGCAACAGTTATTGCATACTGTGTTCAATGAATTTGTTTGTGTCAAGTTTTTTGATCACTCATTCCATGCTAAACGACTCCTACAAGGGAAAAATTATCATATGTGTTGTTGGACTGTCATCTCCGATTTTGTACATTATGGCTACTTTGCATTTATGCACAGATTACTGTTGATTGCAGTAACTCCCAAAAAATTGTTGGAATTGCCACCACTAAATATGTATAATATGGACACCTGCATACTCCTGTTATGTTCACCTCTACATCATGTCTGTTTGGGGGAACTAAGGACCGCCCCACTACATCAATCGCTTTAAAAGACCAATGCTCATTCTGATATGATAATAAGGTTCCCCTTTATATTGGAATAATTATATTCCACACTCAACTCTCATCCAGCAATCCCTGACGAAGCCTGCAAGGGCAACATTCGTAGGAACTATCTCTACAATCAAACATTTAGCTCATGAGCTCGTCTAATAATGTCTATTCACTTCTACTGATTTAATATAGAGGACCAGAGTCTCTTAGCGCATGCGCAGAGTGCCGAGCATAGAGGAGAGGCACACAGCCACCACAACATCTGGGCGAGACACAGCGGTGGAATAGAGGGACGGAGAAACATCCAGCAACAAGGATGAGTAAAAACAGCTACTCCCATTCTGCTACCTGCCTCTATCGCTATTATGTTCAAGTGGAAACTGATTCCTATCTATACACCGTGCTATCTGTGGTTTTGGCATTCTATACTGTGGACTTCCCTCTGATATGCAACTCTCTACTTATCAATCCGCCTAGGAATGATTGGAACATTTATTCCTATACGGAAACGATCTCTCTGATACTAGTTTGGAAATTAAATGTGTCTGAGAGGAAAATGAACCCTTCTTTTTGATATAGGAGGTTAGGAGGTTATCTGGACTTTTTTGTGCATATACCATCCTCTGTTTTTTGTATTCTACATGTTGTTTGGACTATAACAGTTTTTGTTTTTCTTGGCCTGTAGTTTTGGTCCGGACCATTCAATATGTACCAATTTGTATTAAATCTCTGTTTTTACTGTATTGTATTTGACGCCTTTGCACCAGGCAATACCGCACCTTGTTGTCTTTTATTGACTTATTTAGGGGAAGGGACTCCCCCTTTTTTACAAGGTATTGCCGTAATGCAGCATTCTCACACAGTATATATATTACAGGAAGCGCGGTGTATCCCCTGCTACTCTGTTTTTAGCACATAAACTTTAATTTTCAGTGCACAAATAAGCTATCAAGTAATTTTGTGCTACATGAAAAAACAGTCAATATTTAACTTATGTGCAAAACAGAATACTAATGTGCGCCCCTTGCATTGTAACACGGTTTTGTCCAGTAGACTGAAATAAGAAGTTTCTTAAGTTAAGATCCTTAATGAATCAGGCCCTTTATCACCAGACAAATGAATCAAATTAAGAGACGCATTGGATCTAATCAAATACACCAACCTATTACCGATTGGCTGCATTGCAGAACACTTTTGTTTGCAGCTTACAGGAATTCACTTATACCCTATGTACATGTGCAGAAGGACCAAGAAATAAAGACACTTCATTTGAAGCCGTGATCACACGACTGACCACACTAAGGATTTTTTTGTAAGTTCTGGAGGAAAGATAGGTGTTGGAAGGGGCACAATGAAAGGACCGGAATTCGGGGCAACACACCTTATTGCATGTTAGCTAGCCCTGCTACCCAACCCAACTGCTGGACTTACACAATACTGTGGAACATTGAGACACCAAATGGAGAGTTTATCTGAGACTGAACTTTGTGTGGCACTCGAACGAAAGCTGATGCTGTCAGAATTATTTTTTCACACATCCCATCGACTTTATGCGCTCAGCTCTTGAACTTTTATATTGCCTTGGTGACACAACTACCATAGACTTTATTACAGGCAACCATCACTAGCATTAGTTGTATGATTCATAATTTTTTTTGATTAGCTATGTCATTTTAAATTAATTTCAGCTATCAGTGATAACCTTTATGGTCCGCCCCAGGTGTGTATTTGCATCAGCATTTATATTTAAGTGGTTTATGCATGCATTTATCCAATTATTCTTTGCTTGAATAAATATCCCTCACACCATATATACACTTGCACCTATGAATTTTGATCTGTACGATATGCATATTGTAACAAAAGGAGGCATTTAGCTGGCAATATGCAGAGAAAGCAGGGAAGTAGAGTAAAACATTGGCACAGTTATGTACCTAGGTGGAGATTAAACCAGGTAAAAACATATGTGTAGTTTAAAATTGGTTTACTTACATGATTTAAAAGCTGCTTCCTCTCAGCAAACAGACAGGGTGGGTCTGATAGTCTAAACAGAGCCAGGAATGGGCGTTTCCTTTTAAAGAGAAGGTGGGTGTGTCACCTGTCCATCAAGCTAGGCCTGTGGGAGGAGTGTCAGGTATAAAACCCTGCTTGTTTCATTGTTCAGGGAGATCAACGCTGGGCTAGCTGGCTGATCTGGACAGAGAGCTGGACTATGTATAGTAAGCGTTGAGGGTCTGCATAATTGCTGTGCAAGTATACGGTGTCAAAACATTATTACCATCCTGACAATAAAGAACCATAAAAAGGAAGAAGTTGTACGCGTGTGCTTCTGTAGTAGCGGGCTCTTGCCACAAGTGGTGTCAGGAGTGGGATGCTCCGGGAAGCATGTTTTCGCTACCCAACCCGCGCAGACGTCAACATGGAGGAAGTACTGAGAACCCTCGTGAATGTGGCTGCTGTGCAGCAACAGCAGCAATCTCAGGTGCTACAAGTCGCCGAGGCACAGGTGGAAAACACAAGGCTCTTAAGAGAAGAGTTAAGCCAGGTGAGGCATGACAGAAATGAACCACCTGGTCCTGTTCTCCAGAAAATGTCACCAGCTGATGACGTAGAAGCATATCTGGTGTCTTTCGAGAGACTTGCAAAAAGGGCAAAATGGCCTCCTAAAGATTGGGCTGAGAGACTGGCGCCATATCTGACTGGTGAAGCTCAGCGAGCTTATATGGATCTAGATGAGGAACGGGCCTCTGATTATCTGTGTCTAAAGTCTGAGATATTGGCTCGCATTGGAGTTTCCCGGCCAGGCCGAGCCCAGCGCTATCACCAATGGCGCTATGATAAAGAAAAAATGGTCAGAGCGCAAATGGCTGAGCTTTCTAAAGTTTTAAAGAAATGGCTGCAGCCTGAGGAGAATTCGCCTTCTCGGATTATTGAAGTTCTGGCGATAGATCACTGCATCCGGGGGCTGAACCGCGATTTGCAAAGGTGGGTTCTGCAATCAGACCCACAAACTTATGAAGAGCTTGCCACCGTGGTAGAAAGGTTTTGTGCGGTACAGCAATTGACTAAAGAACCTGCATTTGTGCCAAAGCCACTGCCACGCCAAAAGCCAGGTTTGACAATCCTTGCCACAGGGCCCAATGGCAAAACTGCTACGGACAGAGGGCCAGGTGCAAAGCTGTCTAATATGAAGTGTTTTGAATGTGGTGAGCCAGGCCACTTTAAGGCAGAGTGTCCTAAACTACTGGAACCAATGAACAGTTCTGTAGCACATATTGGACCTGCTTTTCCAAGCTGTTTTACCATGAGTCCCACATCAGGAAGTCCTTGTTTGTTCCGGGTGACTGTGCTAATCAACCAAAACCTTGTTCTGGCCTTGGTTGACTCGGGGAGTGAACTCTCATTGGTTTCCAGCTCTGCTTTACCCGAAACCATAACTTCTCGGTTGCCCAAAGTGAAAGTTCACGCGTTGCCTACAATTCATCTGATTCTACACCTATCTACACTTATTGACTGTCTTCCGAATGGACTAGACGATTTACAACAGGAACTCTTTTCAGCCGTTTTTCTGTTACATGGAATTTATACAGGTGCGCACCTGCAACATCATTAGGAGCTCATTATAGCCAAACGTGAATCGGAGAGCCAGCGGAGAGCCAGCGTGAGTTTGTGGTCTGTGTGGAGCGACAACAGAGAGACTGTGAGTGCATATTTTGCTAATTTCTCCCGATCCATCTCAATTACTGGCAAATCTCCGTGGCTTTAGTAGTTTTATTTGTCTGGATGGCTACGTGTATACTTCATTAGACACAAAGTGTCAGTTATCTGGAGGAGAGATATCGGAGTTACTGCGGGGAGTTTCTCCTGCTACATTACACACTTGATTGAACCTCTAGAAATATCCCCTAAGCTCCGTTTATTATATTTGCTTCATCTACGGCTATCAAATATATTCTACCTGGAACGTTGTTTGTCTTGTGGAGGAATTAATATACCAATCTCAAATGTCTACAGTAGAATTATGATATTCTAAACGCTTTTCCCTGGAAATGGGAACTAGCTAAGATCTGTCTATGCTTATAAATTCAAAGAGATTTATTTTACTTCTACTACTGACTTTCACTAGTGGTCAATTGCTAATATGATTGATGGTCCTTACAACCTATATTAGTTCTATTGGCGTTGCACTTGGTGTAACGAATAATGGTTTCCAATTAATGCATACATCTCTCTACTGTTCATTTCTGAAGTTTTATATACCTTTTTACTGAAGAATGTGATTTTTTATTGTGTAATAAAACGTTGTACTGCATTCCATATTGCCCTGGATAGCTATTTAACTTATCACTCAGATAAATCATCGAGGGAGATTCACTACTCTGGAATCATTTTTCAGCGCTGTTTTAATTTTTTTTTCTTTTTTTTTTTTTCTTTGCATACATGGCACAACAGAGGAGTATGAGAGAACAATACTACTAGTCACACTCAAAGACAAAACTGTTATGGTGGTAGCTGCCATAGCACCTAAACTCCCATATCCACTCATTTTGGGGCGAGACTTCCCACTGTTTAATGATGTCCTCGGTGAGCGGATCCGGCCGGACATGCCGGCAACTGATGCAACGGTCTGAAGCCCGGTCTTAAAGGAACCACCTAAGAATCCACAACATCTGGACATCGATCTTTGGGAACCGCTAAACCGGAATGCCATCCTGGGAGTCACAGCAGGAGTTCCACAAAGCATCCAACTGTGGGGAAACATGGACAGTCCAAACTAGCATTGGTCGGTGATGTCGCAGATGAGCCCACCCCGCCTGTTAGTGAGGATACGGACTGGTCCGCAATACCAATTTTGTTTCCTTTGCAGGACTTTGCTCGAGACCAACTTAATGATGCCACTTTGGAACATGCCTTTAAAAGTGTGACTGAGGTAAATGGGGTAGCGAAAGCCACCCAGCCTGCAGAAGGTATACCATATTTTATTGTTAAAAATAATTTCCTCTATAGAGTTGCTATAAACAGGGGGGAAAAGTAGAACAATTAATGGTTCCTCAGGTCCATGTAACCCTAGTGTTAAAAGCAGCACATACACATGTCTGTGGGGGACACCTAGGGGAGGATAAAACACGGGAACGAGTTCTGCTTAGGTTTTACTGGCCCGGTGTACACATGGCAGTGAAAAAGTATTGCCCGTCCTGTCCCAATTGTCAGAGAACCTGTCCCAAACCCATGTACAGGGCACCTCTCATTCCAATACCAATAGTACAAGTTCCCTTTGAACGGATAGCTATGGACCTTGTGGGGCCCCTGGAAAAATCCGCAAGTAGGCACCAATATACTAGTGGTGCTTGACTATGCAACCAGGTATCCAGAGGCAATTCCCCTACGAAACATAAAGTCCAGCACCATAGCTAAAGAACTTGTATTGATGTTTACACGCTTGGGAATACCCAAAGAAATCCTCACAGACCAGGGTACTCCATTCATGTCTAAACTGATGAAGGACATGTGCCAGTTGCTAGGGGTTACGGCGCTTCACACCTCTGTATACCATCCACAAACAGATGGCTTGGTGGAATGCTTTAACCGCACATTAAAGCACATGCTCAGGAAAGCAGTGGCTCAAGAGGAAAAAGATTGGGACACTCTTATTCCCTATTTGATGTTTGCCATCCGTGAGGTACCTAAAGCTTCAACAGAATTTAGTCCCTTTGAGTTATTGTTTGGGAGACAGCCCAGGGGTATCTTGGATATGTTAAAAGAAGGGTGGGAGCAGCAAGGTCCCAGGTAGCCAAATCTGGTACAATTTGTGTCCCAAATGTATGAGAGGCTAGGAAAGATAGGGCCCATTGTGCAGCAACATGTAAAAGAGGCTCAGGAATGACAGAAGAAAAGTTATGACAAAAGTGCTGTTGTTCGCTCTTTCAAGCCCGAGGACAAGGTCCTAGTCCTGGTTCCTACCCAGGAAAGCAGACTTTTCACCCATTGGCAGGGTCCATATGAAGTTCTAGAGGCTGTCGGTCCTGTCAATTACAGAGTCCACCAGTTAGGTAAGAGAAGGGAGGAGCAAATATATCATGTGAACCTCCTTAAACCCTGGCATGATGAGGAAACCTCTCCTCAGGTAGTGAGTACTGCCATTGAAAAGTCTGAAGTGCCCATAGAGCCAGCCTTGTCCATTCAACAGAGACAACAGACTGAAGTAATGATTCGCCGGAACAGGGATGTCTTCTCTTCCATTCCTGGGCGCACTACCTTAATCGAACGCGACATTGTCACTGCGCCAGGAGTCATTGTCAAGCAGAAGCCATATCGTATTCCAGAAGCCAGACGGGTGGACGTGAGAAAGGAGGTCGAGAAGATGCTCCAGTTAGATGTAATTGAAGAGTCCACTAGTGAATGGAATAGTCCCATTGTGCTTGTCCCGAAACCCAATGGGACAATTAGGTTCTGCAATGACTTTAGGCGCCTAAACAGTATGTCGCAGTTTGATGCCTATCCGATGCCACGTGTGGATGAACTAGTGGAAAATCTTGCTGGTAGCAATTATTTAACAACCCTTGATCTAACAAAGGGTTATTGGCAAGTTCCCCTGACTTCCACGGCCAAGCCAAAGACTGCATTTTCCACCCCTGATGGTCTCTATCAATATAAAGTCCTACCCTTTGGGTTGCATGGGGCACCCGCCACCTTCCAAAGGGCTATGAATAAATTGCTATGACCTCACACAGCTTATGCAGCTGCTTACTTGAACGATATAGTGATTTATACCCCAGACTGGGGATCACATTTAGCCAAAGTTGAGGCGGTCTTAGCTTCATTACGGTCCGCGGGGTTAACAGCTAACCCAGAGAAATATGCCATAGCCATGAGAGAAGCCAAATATTTGGGGTACATTGTTGGTCGAGGGCATGTAAAACCCCAGCTAGACAAAGTGGAGGCAGTCAAAAACTGGACAAGACCAGAGAAAAAGTCACAGTTAAGAACCTTTTTAGGCTTAGTAGGTTACTACAGGCAGTTTGTAAGCCACTTCGCCACTAGAGCTGCTCCACTTACGGACATGTTAAAAAAAAGTTGTCCAGATAGATTAACCTGGTCTGACTCTGCAGAAACCGCCTGCTCTGATCTTCGGTTAGCTTTTTGTTCCTCTCCAGTTCTACAAGCACCAGATTTTACCCGGAGGTTCTTCCTCCAAACTGATGCTTCTGGTGTTGGCTTAGGTGCAGTCTTGTCACAGGAGAAGAATGGAGTAGAAAATCCTGTCCTGTACCTAAGTCGTAAGTTGCTTACAAGGGAACAAAAATATGCCACTGTCGAAAAAGAATGTCTCGCCATAAAATGGGCTACAGAAGCTCTGCGCTATTATCTCCTAGGCAGAGAGTTCACCCTAATAACAGACCATGCACCATTAAGATGGATGCAGAACAACCGGGAGGTAAATGCCAAGGTAACCCGCTGGTTCTTGGCACTACAACCTTTCAAGTTCTCAGTAGAACATAGGCCTGGGATTTTACACAAAAATGCAGATGCGTTGTCACGAAAATATGCGCTCCTCGCGAAGTCCGCGTCCCCCTACTTGGAGGCACTAGGGGAGGGATATGTAACAAAAGGAGGCATTTAGCTGCCAATATGCAGAGAAAGCAGGGAAGTAGAGTAAAACATTGGCACAGTTATGTACCTAGGTGGAGATTAAACCAGGTAAAAACATATGTGTAGTTTAAAATTGGTTTACTTACATGATTTAAAAGCTGCTTCCTCTCAGCAAACAGACAGGGTGGGTCTGATAGTCTAAACAGAGCCAGGAATGGGCGTTTCCTTTAAAGAGAAGGTGGGTGTGTCACCTGTCCAGCAAGCTAGGCCTGTGGGAGGAGTGTCAGGTATAAAACCCTGCTTGTTTCATTGTTCAGGGAGATCAACGCTGGGCTAGCTGGCTGATCTGGACAGAGAGCTGGACTATGTATAGTAAGCGTTGAGGGTCTCCATAATTGCTGTGCAAGTATACGGTGTCAAAACATTATTACCATCCTGACAATAAAGAACCATAAAAAGGAAGAAGTTGTATGCGTGTGCTTCTGCAGTAGCGGGCTCTTGCCACAATATAAATAATGTTTTTAATTTTATTGACTGCAGTATTGGGCCAGGAGGGATTTTTTCTGATTGAAACAGATTGTCAGTTGCTTCATCTGATCAATTTCAAATATATGCCTTTAAGTAGTTGAGCTGATAGGAAGTTTTTTGTTATGAATGTTCCAACCATAAATCGGGAGCTTCTTGCAATACAATGTCCTTTACGGGAATTAAATATTCTCCTTATGCTACCCTGACATATTATGACTACCAGGAAGCAGTCAGAAGGTCAACCGATGCAAAGACAAAAGGTTGTGTTATCCCTACCAACCAAGAGATTCAAAATAGGTTGAACTTGATGGACTGGTGTTATTTTTTAACCTCATCATTCATTTACTATATTGGTTATTTATACACACCTGCTTTGTTAATTTGTTTTACCATATGAAAACTGTACTTTGAGCTTGTATCCACCCCTCTTGGTGAAATCTCTGATGAAAAGCATTGAGGGTCTGACTAATTAGAATGATTGTATGCTGCTAAAATTGTTTGTGAAATGAAGCTATCAGAAATATACAGCATTGAGCTGTTCTTGGTTGGTAGGGATAACACTACCTTTTGTCTTTGCATTGGCTGATATATGCCTGCATACATCTGATGATTTTACACTATGGAAGTGCCCCCTTGTTCCATTTATTTTCATATATGAATAGATGCAACTTCCATGAAGTTTTAAAATAATATGTGTCGTGTTTCTTTCTGTATCTTTTCTATTAGTCTGTGAATGATTTACAGTTGGAGGCTGGGACTGACTACATAATAATAGCATCTGGATGGGGGTTAGGGATTATTGTGACAGATACTGAATAATTCAATGTCTATCATAACAAGCCCCTCCCTCACCTTGGGTGCTGTTAATTATTTTCATGCAATTCCCTGTAATACACTAAGGGCTAGATTTACTATCAGGCGTGTTTGTAAACCCGCCGACTTTTGGCGGGTTTGCCGGCGGTTTAGCCATCGCCGGATTTACTAACGCTAAACGCGC